>NC_080671.1:120572653-121772653 GCF_030247195.1 Topomyia yanbarensis | reverse complement strand
TTATGCTACAACAACTCTTCTACTAGAAGGTGCAGGTCCATCCTAATGTGTTCACGCTGTTTTTAGTATCTGGTCTTTTTTTATCACTGATTATCTATGAAAAGAGTATTGTTCTTTCAAAAAGCATTTTCTTTCATTAAGCATTTTCCTTGATCGATTGAAGGTTATAACTTTGATCTTAATTAGGATACTTGACAGTCAATCTTTTTTTCAAGCTACATTAAGCAACCTGCTTGATAGAGACTTTTGGTCTTCTGAATAGGTTTTAAACATATTTTGTCGATGTACTAACACTTCTTTGAAACCTGTTTAATTTACGTAAACCGTATGCTTTTCGTCTTCTGGATGTTTTCCTTCATATTTCCGTTCGATGTAATCGTCTCTTATCCTTCAAGATATATTTATATAGTAAGCGATTATGTATGCCAAGAGTTCTTTGTTGTTTTTGGAATTCCGCATAGCAGCCATATAGGTCATTCGATTTTTTTACTGCACTTCAACGACGTGAGTTTTTGTTTAGAAACTCAAAAGGTCTGTCACTAAAAGCCTCAAGATATTCCCTAGAATCACGTCAACCGGTAATCTTTGTAAAGTGGTGCTAAGTCAACCGAATGATAGTATACTCTAAGAAATGTTAAATAGTTACGCTCATACGGAAAACACTAATTCGATTCAACTACTGTCTTGCGATTGACACAAATCACTTGCCAAAGATCACGGAATTTTCCTCGATTAGGCAGCATATTTGCTATATTACCGCAAATGCATCACGCTATTCGCAAGTTGAAAATAGTAATGAAACTCGTGAGCTACTAATAGCAATCGATTGACGGTTGATGCGGAAGCTGTATCGTTCTAAGACGATTTCGGCTATTTTAAACGTTCGTCCTCACACAGCAAAAATGTTCCCGTGAATAAAGTGCCATGAATTCTGAACTAATCACGTTTTCACGTTACGAAAACAGGACTATAAACAAAAACCTGTTTTAATCCACCTAGCGGTGCAATTGTGCCTTTCTCATTTCTCTAAACTATGGCACGGAGGCTTTTTATGTTCAACATAATTGTGGAAATGTCCATTACATTCTTAGTACACTTTGCACTTATACACAATGGCCTGCCAGCCACGAACTTGATGAGCTACGTGTCGACGGTGAAACACTTGAAACAAAAAAATATCATACTCCATTAGCCTAATCAGCATTAGATCAATGTTATCTGCTTGCTAACTCATTTTGTCATGCGGGGCTGGGTATGTGAAGAGGGCGAAAGTCCCATGAACGAACGACTCCCCAGCTTAAATTATTATGCTTTGTGATACAGTGGTGGTTTAAAGATGACGGGGTTGAAAGGGAGGGGTATGAGGGCTGGATGGGGTGGTGGTCTGAGGGGTGATTTAAGGAGATTTTTAAAGGAGGGGCGCGAACAGTAGAGGGGGGGGGGTGTAACCCCTCTCCGTAAACCATCAACTACGCCTCTGTTAAAATCCAGAAACCCTAAACGAGTCGAAAAAAAAATTTGGCCGGGATTAGGTTGACGTTTTTCAGAGTGATTGCATAACCTTTCTATATGAGAAAGGCAAAAATGTGCCAAAATCCAAAAAAGTGAATCGTAGTCAAATTTTTTTTTCGAGTTTGCATCAAATCTCGACGTTTCATGCACCTTGAACACATTTAGCATCAAAAATAAAAATTCTATTTTTAATTTTTCCTATAGTTTATATGAGAAATTTCTGTGTGGCCGTACTCTGAAACCCGTAATTCCGGAACCAGAATTCCGATCGATCCAAAATTCAATAGCAGCCGATGGGAAGGTTGCACCTTTCATTTGAGACTAAGTTTGGGCAAATCGGTCCAGCCATCTCTGAGAAAAATGAGTGACATTATTTGACACATACGCACATACATACACACACACACATACACACACACACACATACACACACACATACATACATACACACACACATACAGACTTTTTCCGATCTCGACGAACTGAGTCGAATGGGATATGACACCCGGCCGTCCGGGCCGGGATTAGGTTGACGTTTTTCAGAGTGATTGCATAACCTTTCTATATGAGAAAGGCAAAAATGTGCCAAAATCCAAAAAAGTGAATCGTAGTCAAATTTTTTTTTCGAGTTTGCATCAAATCTCGACGTTTCATGCACCTTGAACACATTTAGCATCAAAAATAAAAATTCTATTTTTAATTTTTCCTATAGTTTATATGAGAAATTTCTGTGTGGCCGTACTCTGAAACCCGTAATTCCGGAACCAGAATTCCGATCGATCCAAAATTCAATAGCAGCCGATGGGAAGGTTGCACCTTTCATTTGAGACTAAGTTTGGGCAAATCGGTCCAGCCATCTCTGAGAAAAATGAGTGACATTATTTGACACATACGCACATACATACACACACACACATACACACACACATACACACACACACATACATACATACACACACACATACAGACTTTTTCCGATCTCGACGAACTGAGTCGAATGGGATATGACACCCGGCCCTCCGGGCCGGGATTAGTTTGACGTTTTTCAGAGTGATTGCATAACCTTTCTATATGAGAAAGGCAAAAATGTGCCAAAATCCAAAAAAGTGAATCGTAGTCAAATTTTTTTTTCGAGTTTGCATCAAATCTCGACGTTTCATGCACCTTGAACACATTTAGCATCAAAAATAAAAATTCTATTTTTAATTTTTCCTATAGTTTATATGAGAAATTTCTGTGTGGCCGTACTCTGAAACCCGTAATTCCGGAACCAGAATTCCGATCGATTCAAAATTCAATAGCAGCCGATGGGAAGGTTGCACCTTTCATTTGAGACTAAGTTTGGGCAAATCGGTCCAGCCATCTCTGAGAAAAATGAGTGACATTATTTGACACATACGCACATACATACACACATACACACACACATACACACACATACATACATACACACACACATACAGACTTTTTCCAATCTCGACGAACTGAGTCGAATGGGACATGATACCCGGCCCTCCGGGCCGGGATTAGGTTGACGTTTTTCAGAGTGATTGCATAACCTTTCTATATGAGAAAGGCAAAAATGTGCCAAAATCCAAAAAAGTGAATCGTAGTCAAATTTTTTTTTCGAGTTTGCATCAAATCTCGACGTTTCATGCACCTTGAACACATTTAGCATCAAAAATAAAAATTCTATTTTTAATTTTTCCTATAGTTTATATGAGAAATTTCTGTGTGGCCGTACTCTGAAACCCGTAATTCCGGAACCAGAATTCCGATCGATCCAAAATTCAATAGCAGCCGATGGGAAGGTTGCACCTTTCATTTGAGACTAAGTTTGGGCAAATCGGTCCAGCCATCTCTGAGAAAAATGAGTGACATTATTTGACACATACGCACATACATACACACACACACACATACACACACACATACATACATACACACACACATACAGACTTTTTCCGATCTCGACGAACTGAGTCGAATGGGATATGACACCCGGCCCTCCGGGCCGGGATTAGGTTGACGTTTTTCAGAGTGATTGCATAACCTTTCTATATGAGAAAGGCAAAAATGTGCCAAAATCCAAAAAAGTGAATCGTAGTCAAATTTTTTTTTCGAGTTTGCATCAAATCTCGACGTTTCATGCACCTTGAACACATTTAGCATCAAAAATAAAAATTCTATTTTTAATTTTTCCTATAGTTTATATGAGAAATTTCTGTGTGGCCGTACTCTGAAACCCGTAATTCCGGAACCAGAATTCCGATCGATCCAAAATTCAATAGCAGCCGATGGGAAGGTTGCACCTTTCATTTGAGACTAAGTTTGGGCAAATCGGTCCAGCCATCTCTGAGAAAAATGAGTGACATTATTTGACACATACGCACATACATACACACACACACATACACACACACATACACACACACATACATACATACACACACACATACAGACTTTTTCCGATCTCGACGAACTGAGTCGAATGGGATATGACACCCGGCCCTCCGGGCCGGGATTAGGTTGACGTTTTTCAGAGTGATTGCATAACCTTTCTATATGAGAAAGGCAAAAATGTGCCAAAATCCAAAAAAGTGAATCGTAGTCAATTTTTTTTTTTTCGAGTTTGCATCAAATCTCGACGTTTCATGCACCTTGAACACATTTAGCATCAAAAATAAAAATTCTATTTTTAATTTTTCCTATAGTTTATATGAGAAATTTCTGTGTGGCCGTACTCTGAAACCCGTAATTCCGGAACCAGAATTCCGATCGATCCAAAATTCAATAGCAGCCGATGGGAAGGTTGCACCTTTCATTTGAGACTAAGTTTGGGCAAATCGGTCCAGCCATCTCTGAGAAAAATGAGTGACATTATTTGACACATACGCACATACATACACACACACACATACACACACACATACACACACACATACATACATACACACACACATACAGACTTTTTCCGATCTCGACGAACTGAGTCGAATGGGATATGACACCCGGCCCTCCGGGCCGGGATTAGGTTGACGTTTTTCAGAGTGATTGCATAACCTTTCTATATGAGAAAGGCAAAAATGTGCCAAAATCCAAAAAAGTGAATCGTAGTCAAATTTTTTTTTCGAGTTTGCATCAAATCTCGACGTTTCATGCACCTTGAACACATTTAGCATCAAAAATAAAAATTCAGTTTTTAATTTTTCCTATAGTTTATATGAGAAATTTCTGTGTGGCCGCACTCTGAAACCCGTAATTCCGGAACCAGAATTCCGATCGATCCAAAATTCAATAGCAACCGATGGGAAGGTTGCACCTTTCATTTGAGACTAAGTTTGGGCAAATCGGTCTAGCCATATCTGAGAAAAATGAGTGACATTATTTGACACATACGCACATACATACACACACACACATACACACACACATACATACATACACACACACATACAGACTTTTTCCGATCTCGACGAACTGAGTCGAATGGGATATGACACTCGGCCCTCCGGGCCGGGATTAGGTTGACGTTTTTCAGAGTGATTGCATAACCTTTCTATATGAGAAAGGCAAAAATGTGCCAAAATCCAAAAAAGTGAATCGTAGTCAAATTTTTTTTTCGAGTTTGCATCAAATCTCGACGTTTCATGCACCTTGAACACATTTAGCATCAAAAATAAAAATTCTATTTTTAATTTTTCCTATAGTTTATATGAGAAATTTCTGTGGCCGTACTCTGAAACCCGTAATTCCGGAACCAGAATTCCGATCGATCCAAAATTCAATAGCAGCCGATGGGAAGGTTGCACCTTTCATTTGAGACTAAGTTTGGGCAAATCGGTCCAGCCATCTCTGAGAAAAATGAGTGACATTATTTGACACATACGCACATACATACACACACACACATACACACACACATACATACATACACACACACATACAGACTTTTTCCGATCTCGACGAACTGAGTCGAATGGGATATGACACCCGGCCCTCCGGGCCGGGATTAGGTTGACGTTTTTCAGAGTGATTGCATAACCTTTCTATATGAGAAAGGCAAAAATGTGCCAAAATCCAAAAAAGTGAATCGTAGTCAAATTTTTTTTTCGAGTTTGCATCAAATCTCGACGTTTCATGCACCTTGAACACATTTAGCATCAAAAATAAAAATTCTATTTTTAATTTTTCCTATAGTTTATATGAGAAATTTCTGTGTGGCCGTACTCTGAAACCCGTAATTCCGGAACCAGAATTCCGATCGATCCAAAATTCAATAGCAGCCGATGGGAAGGTTGCACCTTTCATTTGAGACTAAGTTTGGGCAAATCGGTCCAGCCATCTCTGAGAAAAATGAGTGACATTATTTGACACATACGCACATACATACACACACACACACATACACACACACATACACACACATACATACATACACACACACATACAGACTTTTTCCGATCTCGACGAACTGAGTCGAATGGGATATGACACCCGGCCCTCCGGGCCGGGATTAGGTTGACGTTTTTCAGAGTGATTGCATAACCTTTCTATATGAGAAAGGCAAAAATGTGCCAAAATCCAAAAAAGTGAATCGTAGTCAAATTTTTTTTTCGAGTTTGCATCAAATCTCGACGTTTCATGCACCTTGAACACATTTAGCATCAAAAATAAAAATTCTATTTTTAATTTTTCCTATAGTTTATATGAGAAATTTCTGTGTGGCCGTACTCTGAAACCCGTAATTCCGGAACCAGAATTCCGATCGATCCAAAATTCAATAGCAGCCGATGGGAAGGTTGCACCTTTCATTTGAGACTAAGTTTGGGCAAATCGGTCCAGCCATCTCTGAGAAAAATGAGTGACATTATTTGACACATACGCACATACATACACACACACATACACACACACACACACACATACATACATACACACACACATACAGACTTTTTCCGATCTCGACGAACTGAGTCGAATGGGATATGACACCCGGCCCTCCGGGCCGGGATTAGGTTGACGTTTTTCAGAGTGATTGCATAACCTTTCTATATGAGAAAGGCAAAAATCATGTATTTTATAATTATGTTTAATTCCCCTTCTGTAACTCCTGCATAACACTTTTATTAGTGGAGTATTTGTTTCTGTTTTGTGAACTTCAGTCACGGTTTCCGCCATGTCATTACCAAATCGATTTTCTTTATGATAGTTCAGGACATCATGTACATTATACATAAACCAAAAGTTGACTCGTGATTTTTTCATAGATTTAGGAACATTATTAAGAAGCACGACGTGAACTGATTCATGGTTTCTTAACACTTAATAATGATCTCGATTTTCGTGGTTGAGAAATAGTTCACAAAATCAAAACAGTCTGGCTATTTTCTCGCGAACTATTTCACGAAACTCAAATTATTATTCATAAATTTCATGATTCTTAATATATTAGCCAAGATTCAATATCCGCACTTGTCAAATATTTGATAATGAAATATTATTCCTATGTATTCGTGAGCTTGTTCATGATTCCTAGTAAAATAGTCACGACTAACCATGCGTACCAGTGAAATATTTCAAATTATGAAATATTATTCATATATTCGTGAAATGATTCATGATTCCTTGTATATAAGTTGTGACTCGCCATTCGTGCTCGAGGAATAGTCCACAAAATCATGAAATATTATTAATGTATTCGTGACCAGTCCACGATTTCTAGAGTATTAGTTACCATTCGTGCTCGTGAAATAGTTCACGAAATCATAAAATATTTATCATAGATTAGTGAACTGAATCATTACTCCTAATATATTAGTCACCAGGACCGAAAACGAAAATAAACAGTATAGATCCACAAATCGTATTCGTGATATAGTTCACAAACCGCGAATCAGTCACACTTTGATGATCCAGTTCAAATTGACACGCTACTACAAATAAATAATCTGGTTGTAATTAAAAAAACCTTTCAATAAATTACGAATATCATGATGAAACTACTGATATCATGAACATGAGTCACATTACTTCACGTGTCAAATTCGATAGAAAGATCAAGAAAAAAATCATACAACGTGCATATTAGTTAAGAAAATGGTGAGTAAGATTTTAAAACTATGAGCATGAATCTATCCTAGAAAAGTCCGACGTCAAACTCGTAAATGAAATATCACGATCATGCGAATAGAAGTCATGAACACTCCCAAAGGGGCTAACCCACATTTTGCATTTTTACAGGAAATGGGAAAAATTTCCGAATTTCCAAATAAACATTGTTTTTTTTTTGTGCAAATATCCGATTTTTGTAGTAGTTCATTGACCCTAGATAAAATAAGATCATTACGTTCACAAGCATTTTCGTAATTCGAGCGGGTAACGCCGGGGGTACCTAGCATCCAAAAAGCGGTAACCCACAAATCATACGTACTTTCCTTATCTTTCGTTTTAGAGTTATGGTGTTTTTGGCAAAGTTGTTGCATGGCATCTAGTGCTTTTTTGATCATTTCATATTATTTCGGAATTCAGTCAGTTAATGGAACAAGATGGAAAAATGGTGTCTACGATAAAGTTGTATGTAAGGTAATTATAAATATATCTTCTGCTAAGTTTGTAGGTCCCACAAGTTTTGAAATATGGCGTATTTTTGAAAACATAATCTGTAAGTAAAATTTTTAACCGAAACATGCTCTGTCTCGAAACATACAGGATCTTTGCATCTTTAGTAGATATATTTAAAATTATTCATTCCATGAACATCGACAAGTTTGTACCCGTATACAAAATTTCGTGCACGCGTTCTACTTCAAACATGCTTTGCCTTTGTGTACAGGTTTGCATCGAATACCGAACTCAAGCGAAAGATGTGCAAACTTAGGTTTAAACACCGTGTACGTACACCGTGTGCGTACACAAGAAAGGTACACACACAAAACAGAATAAATCAACGCTAGTGATGATGAGTGAGAGAAAGAGAAAACTAGCGTCAGGATCCTGTATGTACGAACACCGCGTACGTACATGGGGTTCGGATGTGCAGAAGAACCCGTGCACGTGTTTTGGTACGCATTAGCGCGTTCGACTTTGCACACGAAATGAGGGTATAAGATAAGCACAGGACTAGAGCGAACATGGTATTCAATGTTCATTTTGGAAGACTGTTTAAAATGATAGGACCTACAACTTTTTCGAAGACACCACATTTCTCTCTAGTGACTGAATTCTGAACTAGTATGATTGAACCACATAACGCGCTAGGTGCCATACAGAAATATTTCCGAAGACACCATAACCTTAAAACGAAAGATAATAATAGATTCCACTTTTTTTTTTAATTTTTCGACCACAATGTACCGTTTTTCTCTTGATCCCTTATTGCTCGGTCAACTTTCAATGAAGAGACGTGACACTTTCACTCGAATTTTCGAAAAATGACGCTCAACAATATACATTCGTGTAAAATATATATTAGATATATTAAATAGAAAAAAAAACCATACACAGCAAGTATGTAAGCAGCACTCACCTTCAGGAACGACTGTTTGGGTCGAAACGTCAACGTACAACGCAATCCTTCTAAAATCAGTATTATATCGAATTCATCAATATGTGAGCTACAACATAAAATTTACTGATGGCGAATCGATAGCGCCTCTTGGGATTACGATAGCGAATTGTTGTGCCAGTACACCTGATGAGATTGTGAAAGTTTCGCATCAAGATTAAAAATTATTATTATTAGTATTAAAAAGTTATGCTAGATGGAAAATTATTCAGTGCCTCAAAGTAACCGAACAGATAAAGCAGAACCTAGTGGCCAGTATAGGCCCCCAGGAAGTTGTATGACCAGGTTCTGACGACGTACAAAGAATGCCTTCTCATGGACGACAACACAAGTTACAGAACAAAAGTTTTATTTAGTAACAACACTACGCACAGAAGATACAAACGGGAATCTTCTCACGGGCCAGTGTGAGGTGATCCAGAGGTGGCGGCAGCACTACGAAGAACACCTGAACGACGATGCAGCAGACGACGAGGATGGCACGGTAACGCACCTGGAAGCACGCGCGGAAGACATTACACTACCGGCTCCAGATCTCCAAGAAATCCAGGAGGAGATTAGCCGGCTCAAAAATAATAAAGCCGCTGGGGTTGACCAAATACCAAGCGAGCTACTAAAACACGGTGGCGAGCCACTGGCTAAAGCGCTGCACTGGGTGATTACCAAGATTTGGGAGGAGGAGATTTTACCGGAGGAGTGGATGGAAGGTGTCGTGTGTCCTATCTACAAAAAGGGCGACAAGCTGGATTGCTGTAATTACCGAGCAATCACCCTGCTGAACGCCGCCTACAAGGTGCTCTCCCAAATACTATGCCGCCGACTATCACCAATTGCAAGAGAGTTCGTGGGGCAGTACCAGGCGGGTTTCATGAGCGAACGATCTACCACGGACCAGGTGTTCGCTCTTCGTCAAGCACTACAGAAATGCCGCGAGTACAATGTGCCCACACATCATTTGTTCATCGACTTCAAAGCCGCATACGACACTATCGATCGAGATCAGCTATGGCAGATTATGCACGAGTACGGATTCCCGGGCAAACTGACGCGATTAGTGAAGGCGACGATGGATCGGGTGATGTGCGTAGTACGTGTCTCAGGGACGCTCTCGAGTCCCTTCGAATCACGCAGAGGGTTACGGCAAGGTGATGGTCTCTCGTGTCTGTTATTCAACATCGCGCTGGAAGGTGTAATAAGAAGACCAGGGATCGACACGAGTGGTACGATTTTCACAAAGTCCGTTCAGCTACTTGGCTTCGCCGATGACGTTGATATTATTGCACGAAACTTTGAGAAGATGGAGGAAGCCTACATCAGACTGAAAAGAGAAGCCAAGCGCGTCGGACTTGCCATCAACACGTCGAAGACAAAGTACATGATAGGAAGAGGTTCATGGGAAGAGAATGAGAACCGCCCGCTTCGAGTTTGCATCGGTGGCGACGAAATCGAGGTGGTTGAAGAGTTCGTGTACTTGGGCTCACTGGTGACCGCCGACAATGATACCAGCAGAGAGATTCGTAGACGCATCGTGGCAGGAAATCGTGCTTACTTTGGCGTCCGCCAGACATTTCGGTCGAACAGAGTTCGCCGTCGTACGAAGTTGACCATCTACAAGACGCTGATTAGACCGGTAGTTCTCTACGGGCACGAGACCTGGACCATGCTCGTGGAGGACCAACGCGCACTTGGTGTCTTCGAACGGAAAGTGCTGCGTACCATCTACGGTGGAGTGCAGATGGAAGACGGCACATGGAGACGGCGAATGAACCATGAGTTGCATCAGCTGTTGGGGGAGCCGTCCATCTGTCATACCGCGAAAATCGGACGACTACGGTGGGCCGGGCACGTAGCCAGAATGTCGGACAATAGCCCGGTGAAAACGGTTCTCGATTGCAATCCGACCGGTACAAGAAGACGTGGCGCGCAGCGAGCACGATGGATCGACCAGGTGGAAGACGATTTGCGGACCCTTCGCAGACTGCGTGGCTGGCGACGCGCGGCCATGGACCGAGTGGAATGGAGGAATCTTTTGTATACGGCACAGGCCACTTCGGTCTTAATCTGTTAATAAATAAATAAACTACGCACAGAAACTGATGATCTGGAAAGGAATTTGCAGCAGCGGACTTAAAAACAAGTTTCTTATCACCAGTCGAAGCCACACACGGAAGATCGCTTGGATCAATGTATACTACCTTTCATTATGACTCTCAAAGGTCAGCTGAAGTTCTGGTCGGATTTTGGTCAGCTAGCAGTACAGCCGGGAGCTAAAACAGTGACGCCGCGTCAATAAGGTAGATTTCGTTGACAAGGATATCATTCCAATCAACTGTGCGCAATTCCGCCGAGTTGAAGAGTATTGGGCTGTTACCAAGCGGAAGTTAAAGAAAACTGGAAAGATATCTCGTGACGCTGGTCCGATGCAATGTTGGTTAACAGGACGAATCTACGGCATAAGCTGAAAGAAATCCGAATGCTATTAAAATGATTTTTCTTTTTTATGAAAGTATAATAAAAAAAACTTTCATTTTGATTAAATTATATTTTTAAATGGACCAGAATCTAACTATATATGTAACGGTGCTCAGTGGGACAGAAGATTTCTTCCTACAAACACGTTCCTACTCTAAACGCTCCTGACAGTTTGGAGTCTTTGGCATAGTGTCTTGGGTATAATTTGAATATATTTTGGATATTTTGGTTTGGATCCAGATAACTTGATGTGGGTCTAGATCATTTCTATCTTTTGATAGAACATTCTAATAATATGCCGTGGTAATAAATCTACACGAAATAAGGAATATACGTGTAATCGTAGAATATATCAATAATATTAAAACAAACAACAAAAATGGTAGCATATTTTTTCTAAGTGCTTATGAAAAAGTATAAACATTGTATTTGTAGTTTATTTGAACACAAATGTTGTCAAAAATTACTAATTTATGCCTAAGATCAATCGGACAAATGTGCATGTTTATGTTTATGGCTCAAATACCTTTACGATGGTTCATATTGTAGAAGATTGTATTCAGCTGAAAGTGCTACTCGACAAGGTTATTGACGGATGTCGCAAAAAATAGCAGTACCTTTAAAGGTACTGTAATGATCTTCCATCGTTTCAAAGACCGGAGAAAATCCAACACATTGTTTAAAGTAAAAAAAAATGCTATCAGAACTTCTGTGATTGCGGTATTTTACCAACGATCAATTATTCGCTTGGAAACACAGGTCGTATTCCGTTCTTTAGATATAACGTTTATCTGGTTGCCTGGTAGTCGGTTTTGCCAGATACTGAGGATATGAAGTCGAAACACAAATCCTTAACTTACAATTTCTATTTCTATTCTATTCTATTCTATTCTATTCTATTCTATTCTATTCTATTCTATTCTATTCTATTCTATTCTATTCTATTCTATTCTATTCTATTCTATTCTATTCTATTCTATTCTATTCTATTCTATTCTATTCTATTCTATTCTATTCTACTCTATTCTATTCTATTCTATTCTATTCTATTCTATTCTATTCTATTCTATTCTATTCTATTCTATTCTATTCTATTCTATTCTATTCTATTCTATTCTATTCTATTCTATTCTATTCTATTCTATTCTATTCTATTCTATTCTATTCTATTCTATTCTATTCTATTCTATTCTATTCTATTCTATTCTATTCTATTCTATTCTATTCTATTCTATTCTATTCTATTCTATTCTATTCTATTCTATTTTATTCTATTCTATTCTATTCTATTCTATTCTATTCTATTCTATTCTATTCTATTCTATTCTATTCTATTCTATTCTATTCTATTCTATTCTATTCTATTCTATTCTATTCTATTCTATTCTATTCTATTCTATTCTATTCTATTCTATTCTATTCTATTCTATTCTATTCTATTCTATTCTATTCTATTCTATTCTATTCTATTCTATTCTATTCTATTCTATTCTATTCTATTCTATTCTATTCTATTCTATTCTATTCTATTCTATTCTATTCTATTCTATTCTGTTCTATTCTATTCTATTCTATTCTATTCTATTCTATTCTATTCTATTCTATTCTATTCTATTCTATTCTGTTCTATTCGATTCTATTCTATTCTATTCTATTCTAACCCTTACACAGCCAGTATTGAAAAGCATCCTGGAAAATACTGCAATTATTCATTAGTGTTTTTCTTGTCAACATTAATATTTGAAGCATATTATGTGTAATATGTCGCAAATATTAAAACGGCCAGGCCTACTGGGCAGAGTTTGTGTTTAAAGATGTTTCAAAATTATACGACAATTCAATTATTCATTTAATGAATAATCTTACTAACAAATCCTTTTGAATCTTGAAGAAGGAAGAAAACGAGGACAACCGTGCCGACCGTTTCAGTTTTAAGGGCATATGATAAATCGTTGGGAGTGACTTGGCTAAGAAGGTTGATGTTGATGGGATGAAACAAAGGTATTCGCATCTTGCCCTGGCTAATGAGTCTAGGTTAGAGCGCCATTACTCGCTCTGGCAAATCCATAACTTACAATTTCCCGAAAAATTGAAGATTGAAAAATTGTTGAAGATGATATAGAATTGGGCGCACAACACAGTGGTGAATAAATGGCTGAAGAATTAATATATAGATTTGGAAAAAAAAATCGAAACTTAACAAATCTTTTAATGACATTATTTAAAACGGGTTCATTTGGTGAAAAAATGATGTTTATGATTCAATTGTAGGCAAAATTTGTGAAAACAATGCAAAAGCCGCCCTTATAAGATTTTCCCTTCGGTAGAAGACCCCGCCCTCCCCACCTTAGGAACCCGATCGGTTAAGCTCCAGAAGCCCCCGGTTGAGAACCGCTGAAATCCATTCCCAAAAATACACATGTAGTTCCACATTAGAATTCTAATTTCATCCCACCCAACTCCGGAATCCGTCCATAAACCAGAGAGCCGCAACACTTTCGCCAACTTAATCCGTTAATAATAGATTTCGCTCAACCATTTAAATCAGCTCGACAATTGATGGTACCCTAGATTACTAATGTGCAGTGCCCAGCGCCGCCGCCGCCGCCACGCAGGACAAACATGTACACAAACAATCTCGCTCATGTTTTCCCTGCGCTTACTCCAAACGCCACCCACCCGTGTCGTAGCCCCGTCTCGAACCCGAAGCCGAAAGGTTCTGCCTTCGGAATTAATTAATGATGAGATGAGATTATTAATGTGGCAAGTGCAATTAGTATATATGCTAGATTCAATTTACGTCTTTGCATCGCACAGGACCGCTGCCGTTTGCGCGCTCCTCCTACTATCAACCCTGGCGAAAAAACATGTTGTAGCACAGCATGTTTGCCTCTTCGTGCGAAGGAGACGCACGGTTTTTCCCCCCACAAATCCACATCCAGCCATAACATGCAGATCAGATGTGCAGACTGAGATTAATGCCCAAATGTCGCTTCCGAGCGCTGCTGCTGCTGCTGCCGTGAGGTGCTGTCGTGTAGTCGTGAATCAGCACTCGTCGTCGACGATCCATGTTTGACGAAGAAATTGAGGGAGGGCTGCTCCTTTGTTTCGTCAGCATAGGTTTTTGACCTGCTGCAGCGGGTGCGTTTTCTGTTGCCACGCAGCAGAGAGCCCCAGGCTCAGTGACAGTTTTTCCAGCGAAATTCCTCAGCGGGAGACGAACCGAGACGAGTTCCTCTTTCACTTTTTGCTCCCGATGAGTGCCGGTGCCTGTGCGTTCCGCCGTGCATAAAACCAACCCGGGACAAGTGATGCGGGAATACCGAGACACTGTGGTGTGTCCGCAAAACCTGATCCCCCAGTCCGATCCCACCGTGTCCCCACAGCCGTCGCTGCTGGGAAAGGAAGAAAGGAATCCATTCTGACGGAACCCGGCTTCGACACGCTGCTCTATACTGCACCGTGCCATGGCCCGTTCGCTGCACTGGTTTTTCTCACCGGGTTCACTCAGCTCGTTGCGCGAGACTTTGGTCGCGCGGGAATTCATTCACATTGCAATTTTCGCGAAGCTGTAATACCCTTCCCGGCCCAGCCCAACACGTGACGAACCGTTGCATTATTGGCGGGTAGCTTTTTTTTGCAATTTACTGTTGTTCTTGTTGGGGGTTGCAACCGTGATGGTGGTGGTGGGACAGAAATGAGACGCCTTTTTGTGCAATTAGTAGAAGCTGTTCTCGCAGGCTGGAGGACTTTTTTCCGTTCGTTCTGCGGTTCAGATTGGTACGATCGAAATATCATTACTGAATCGCTTTAAATTGCTATCGATTTGGGTTTCAATTACAGTGAACTTATCAGTACTAAATTATCTATATTTGAACTTCTTTGGGGTATACTGTTCGAGCAATCAACGAAACAGCTTACTTTATTTTTTTTTACAAAATTGCAGTTGCAAATTGTAATCAATTTAAGATGTACAATTACAACATAGTTGTTCTTTATTAAAGAGGTTCAAAAAAATGTGATCCGAATTTGATTTGGTTGTCCAATATATCGTACTTGAGTTGCACAATTGTATCAAATTAAAATGGTCGGTGTTAAGTCAGACTGGACTAAGTCGCAAGACATCATAAAATGAGATAAAGATAGCACCGGTTAAAGAATTTCTTCAGCTACATTCAACTTTTGCTAGATTTGAAATATGTAACAATAAGCAAGAATTATGGCAAACAATAATTTTCAGTTATAATGTAACGGATGCTGCGATTCAAACTTTAAACTCGTTTTTTCTCGAAACCATTTAATTGTCACTTAGTCCGGTCTGACTTAACACCGACCAAATATCATTCTCAACAACTTTGCTGTAGATACAAAGTTACTGAATAATAATTTTTGAAGAGTTGATTCTTCTATTAATCACCAAAATTATTTCTTCAAGATATGCATTGTATTATTTTATAAATCTTCTTCAAGAATACTACACATCCAAAGTTGTCGGTTTCGAAATTATGCAATCTTGACCGTAATAAGGAGTTTTTGAGCATTTATTTCAAATTTTTTGACATTCAAAGTGCATAACTTGAAAACGCGACCTTGTATACAAAATCTGATTAGACCATACAATTCAGCACGTAAATAACCACTTACTTCCTTTTGCTTTTATTCCGCCTAATTTTTAATCCCACTGGATGGCTATTTGTATAATTGGATATACAAAAAATTCAAAAGTCTATAAAACCGATCGTGATGTAAGGCCATTTTCCAAAATTTTCCTTCTACTTTCCAAATAACATGCGTTCTCAACTCACTAAAGTTGTTTTTTTTTGTCGAATAGTGTAATGAACTTGATCGTGAAAATAGAATCAACAACGAATTCCACATCGTTATTAAAATATTTAGAAATTAGCTCACGGAGCAAAATTAAATGCATAAAAAACGTACCAAAGCATACGTGACTTTAACTAAGCACAAGCTTATGAAAGTGAAAATTATATCAACTAAATGCGTGAACTTATTCACGAGTGCGTAAATTCTATTGTGAGCAGACGTGAATATACTATATATTAATCAAATTCACGAAGCAAAAATGTACCCAAGAAAAATATAGTTTTGTGATATTGTTCACGAGAAAATATTGGGACCATACACAACGTTGCATACTGCAAATATTGCCCATGCTCTTATGGTGAATCATGATCAATATATCTTAAATCAGGAATCAATTCATGAACCAGAAATGGATCCATGAGTATTATTAATACACGAAAAAATATAGACTGTTTTGAGGTTACAACAACAACCACAAAAACAATGTAACGATCAAGATGTAATGAATCATGAATCAGTCTATAGCGTATGGTTGGACCGCATATAATGTAGAGGATGGTGGGGAGTTGTGAGCTCCGCTAAGCTATAAATGATAAAAATGTGATAACTACTGTCATTAGCAATTTTATCCGAAGAACAGGATTCTACCACAATTTTAATCGCCCCGTGCCGCAATCGCGAATTCAGGTGGTTTGGCGTGAAACAAATGTCACCTATCCATTGCGAATCACATCACTTTTCTAACTCATCTTTAGTTTAGAATTATCTTAAAATGTATCGTCTATAGGTCTAATAAAAATAAATCACAACAATATTCCATTTCTCCTGCTTTTTGTAGTGGTTCACAACTCCCCACCAAACCGTAAAAATGCCAATTTCACGCAATCTGCCATATCTCAAACAAGGCATTTATTATTTTAAATTCCTTCAGCCTGGGAATGCATTAAGGAGTCTAAAAAGGAGTGTAAAATATCAGTTCAGAAAAACGTAGTGGTAATAACATAGTTAAAACCATTTCTATAATGAGCAAGAATGAACAAATATTTTCATAAATGAAAGCGTTAAACAGGCGTTACGAAAGAAAAGTTTAACACAATTTCAAAACATTAATTTTTAATGTAAAGATTTGCTCCAGAATTCATGGAAAGTTCTTCACGAATATGGAAACATTTTTTTTCGTAACATGAATTAATTAATAACTGAAAACTGAACAGTAATTTATGGAACCTTAATAGTAACTACTAATATAACTAATCATCCAAGGAACCATGTCTACATACGATTAATAAAAAATCAGCAAAGTAATTTGCCTATTTAGGCCCTATTATGAAGGGCGCCACACCCCCGATCGAAACGATTTGTATAGGAAGAGTGGAAATGTCAATTACTGTTGCTAACATTTCGTGAGCAAAGGGCGGGTTCTTCTCACCTATTAAGAAGGCTCTACACTGCGACGGCTATCTTTGCAATTGACTCGTGAGATTTAGTCAGTGTAAGGAGAGATTCTCAAATCACTCGTGGACCGTATGCGTGAAGTCATTACTCCTAAGTAAACAAAAGTAAACACTAAACTACAAATATAGGGCGGGAATAGCGTAGCTGGTAAATCGATTGGCTTGTACGCAGCTCAGCTGGGTTCGATTCTCAACCTCGCTCATAGGGTTAGTGATTTTTGTAAAGAGAATTTTTTAGCCCAAAAAGAGGCGAATTACCCACAGGTTTAAGCCTATTAAACATTTTTCCCATGACCATCTGTTATTTCGCAACATATTTGTTTCGTTCAAAGAAGTACCTAAGAGGTAGTACCATAAAAATAGTAACCTAAGGGAAATTATCTTTTATTCATTATAGAAATCCTAGTAAAGCAGTAATTATTACATTTCATAAGTTTCAGTTTTCAATTATTTTACGCAAACTTGAAACAAATTATAAAAAACGCAATTTACTCGAATCTATACATATGAGAGAGAACAATCATCGAGTGTTGTGCTTCCGAAATATGAAAGAGAACACTTGTGGAGGAAGCTTGCATGTAGATTTTTCTATTTTTCAAATTGCTGAAGTTTATCAGATTTTTAGATATGATTCGATTAACAAATACGTCAAAAAAAATAAATTGTGTGCTAATCTGACTTTGCTTCCTGAACAAAAAAATTGAACCCTTTATTTTTTACACACTCACCACACCATCGTACGTCTGCTTAAAGAAATCTGAAATGTTTGTTTGATTGCAGGAAAAGATTCGTTTAGCAACACCTTAAAAAACAATTTAAATTAAAGTTGTTCCGCTTACCTCATCAATCTACATAGCGAAAAATTAAGGTGTTTTCGAAATAGTCGTTTTATTTAAACAGGAATAAGGGATATCAATTCTGAAGCACTTGTATGAAACAGGTGAAAAAAAGCACTCTTGAGTCGATTCCTTTTGAGTGGTAGTTTTTCGACATGCACTCAATTATCGAAACGTATCGTTACTCTCACAGGCCACGTTCTCACGAGTAGCTTTAAGATGTGTGTGTGGACAAGTCGGCTACCCCATACTGAAAAGATGAAATCGAAACATTAATCCAAACCTGCTAACTTAAGGATGCAACCAGTCACAACATGTTAGTCGCTCTCAGGAATCACCTATTGATGTCTCTCTATTACATTGTCGCTTCGCGTGTACACACTTTTACACAGAGCTTCACTTTGCGACTATACCGTCCTCGGCAAATAATAATGCTTACCAAGCTGATGTGTTTAGAGCAGAGTGACTTATAACAAAAATACGAAAACTGCATGAACTTGTACTTTGAATAATAAACTTTATTCTGGTCAAAATCAAAGCATCGTATGCTTTCGTTAGTACAATCGTCAATTACTATAATGTTGTTGAGCATCTGATCAGACATTATAACCGAATTTGGTTAAGTGTCAGTGAAAGTGCTGATTTTTAACAAGTTTTAGTTCTCAATCTTCTATTAAATTGTTTCTTCAATATTTTCTAATCAAATTTCTTCCAAAGTTCCAACTTTTTTTTATACACAAATATACACATCGAAAAAGAACAATTTTCGTATTCTTTTCGAGAGTATTACGAAAATTGTTAAATTTTCTGTTCCAATTCTTAAATGGCTTTAGGTGAGTTTTCTTTTGGAGGTCTAAAACGTTTTTGTCTTCAAATTTAAAACTGAAATGAAAATTTAATTTTTGTAACCCTTTCAGACTTGTAGCGCTTGCAGGGCTCCGAATCTATTTCCTTAATACTGTTTTGATTCAGATAATGTTTCTAGCGCAGTGCTAGAAACTGCTCAATTTTTACATTACGTTGTTTATTACAATAGAATATTTAGAGTGGTTCAATCTCATGTAAAAGGTAGTCGAAAACACTTTACATTTATTGATTTTATCAGTTTTCAAAAAAGTTGCAATACAATAAAGATACATCAATACATCATTTTTCATCGTTAAATAAAATTTTCTGGTAGCACTGCCCCAGTGGAATCCAATCAGACCAAAGGCGATAACTTCAGTTTTACTGATAACGCTGCTAGTGCTCAAATGAAAGATAATATCCCCAGTTATTAGCCTTAATACTTATGTTTGTGATCAAATCTAACCTAAAACTCTATTGTTCATGAACAACATGGGTATGGCAGTCTGCTTTCTTATTTTATACAGATCAAAAGTCAGAAAGCGCACCGTTTGCTAACAGTATACAAACGTGTACATGGACGTGTAACAATGAAATGAGTGCAATGAGCAAACCACAAAATAAACTTCGCCCAATACGGGAGACTTCAATCGCGATTGACCTTTCGCAGACCTGCCTTAGACCTACAGTGCGCAAGGTGGAACAGTTGATCTTAGTTAAAATGAAACTTGTTCTTACAGAAGTTTCACACGTACAGCTGCATCATACGAGACAGGAAGTACTAGTATCGTTCAACTCCTTAGCCGAAGCGAAAGCTACACTTGGAGAAACTTTTTCCCTGAGATTCTCAGCGGTGTTCCGGTGGTGCGAATGTGGCTGAATCAACCTATACCGCCTTACTTGACTTTCGAGAGCAGATCATCTCAAGCTGTTAACTACATACAAAGAAGCCTATGTACATACCCTGTGCAGACGCCCACGTGCCAGCTCTGTAACCAGACCGCACACTACGGTAAGGCATGCGCCAAAACAACTAAAGACAGTTCATGTACTACAACCAACACCACCTTCGATATCCACTAATACGGCACAGATAGCCGACCAAAAAATAAATGCTGGACACACGATGCATAGTACCCCCTAGCCAACAGTTTACATACCTAGGGAAAAATAAGAAAGTTGACGGCTATTCCAGATTCGAAAACACAAAAAACACCAAACATCTAACGGCAAAAATCAAAACACTAGCGACGAGGACTTGAACACAAACGCAAGTGAGGGAGAAGGCAGACCGAATGATCAGCAAGCGGCAGAAGGGAAATCTAACAATTGATCATCATTAAGAACTTAAATTAACACAAGAAGCGGATAATAGTCCAGGATAGTCGAAAGAAATGGTCTTCGATTTTTTTATCTACTTGAATTTTTTTTTAAATGTATATTATTTGCTCTGAGGATGTTATCGGCTGCATCAGTCAAAATAAAACGGCAAAAACGAAGTATTGCTTCTTAATCCGACAGTTACGGTGATTTTATTTCACCTTTATCAAGGAGTTGAACCTTGATAAAGGTGAAATAAAATCACCGAAACTGTCGGATCAAGAAGCAATACTTCGTTTTTGCCGTTTTATTTTGACTGATTCAGCCGATAACATCCTCAGAATAATTAACAACAGTCGTCAAACAACTTAAAGTTATATTATTTGCAAAAAGGCGAATTACCCTCGACGTTAATGCGTTAATAAATAAATAACACCAAATATAGGCATGAAGGAGTAAACTAAATATATACCACATAGCAAATTTAAAAAACATTTTTTTAAGTCGTGGGCATTTGATAAAAAGCTTTACGTAAAATTATCATATTAAATTGTTAAAAAACATTTACATTATAACAAAATAATCAACATGGTATACTTGATTATATACGTTTGATAATCTAAATAAATTCTAGATATCTTTAAAATTTGAAAGCAATCAATAAAGATTTGATAGTTTCAACCGATTTGAGCAACGCTGTTTTGCGTAAAACGCATTTTGAGATTGCTGTAAAACGTGACACTGCAAATTATCGTAAACTACCAATTCATTCTTGTTTCAGACCAGAAGGCATTTTTTCGGAAGATTCTGAGAAAATCCAATTGTAATCTAACCCCTTACAAGTCGCCGAGATTCAAGTCTTTTTTTTTAAAGTTCTTAACAAGTTCGGATGGGCTTTAGCCTTCTAGCTCTTCCCTCTTGCTAAGTGCCTAGCGACCATAATCGCATATTTTCCCCATGTTGCTATCTACATGGGACTGAGTTGCGATTATAGACAGTTTATCAAGGGTAACATCAGTCAAATGCCAGGTCAGAAATACGGCCCTACCATTCATGAGAGTGCACGGAACAAGAAGTTGCCGAAATTCGTCAAAATATTTAGTGGTTGGCAAGCGATTTGCGGATATGGCTACGTGGCACTTAACCCTTTCATGGTTCCAAAACTATTTTTCCTTTAAACAACTGAGGTCAAGTAACAACCTGTTTTGTTGTTTTTTATAAACAACCTGGGCATGAAGAACTTAATCTTATCTGAATCTGTTAACAGACAAATCTGCATGAACGAATTCGACCAAATGCGATTTCCGAAACATCTTTCAACGAGAGCACGATGCTGATTTGGACGAATATGCCTTGCCACAAACCTCGAATCATCCTTAATTGGTACAAAACAAATAATTTTGTTTTTATATCAAAAGTCAACCTTTTAAATACTTCGCTCCATTGTGGAATTTTGGACCATCTCCATCTTAGCCAACCTTCGTTAATCCTCAAAGTGGTTGAAAATGAATTTAAATCAAAGAAAATATGTATATGTTTAAAAGTGATTGAACAAGTCGGCCCTAATATTGCCAAAAATCTGATTAATGGGACCAACGTAATTATTCGCGCGTTTGGGTTAGGAGAGGATTTTGAATAAAGGAATATAGTAGCATTCATTTTCAAAATGTTTCAGAGTAAAGTCATTATTTGAAAATGTTAGTCTGTTTGTTATTTCCAGTTATGGTGACTGTATTTTTCTTAACTGTCTCAGCGCACGGAAGACCTTCAAAATTGTTCACTTCTATTTCAATGATCCACAGTAATAGGATTTTGTTCTTCGAATTCATTTATTTCTATCGAGAGACTCTTTACTAGCACAATAGGAGGTAATCGACAATCTAAAGCGGACTAACCCAACATAGTTTGATTAAACAGTTAAATTCATACAATCTCCCTAATCAATACTCAAACTACTAACTACCCTGATACCGGTACGGTTCTCTACGACTCCGTCCGTGCAGTGCCCTGTATGACATCCTAAATCATAGTCCTATTCGTTCGTTCAAAAGCCAGTTCCTGTCAGCACTGAAAGTGTCAAAAGTTCAACATCCAACCTTTCGGAAAACAACCAAATTCCCTTGTTTATTCATTATTTGATTATATCAATTGCTCCGCAGATCTTGGAAACATAAAACCCCAGAATCCCACACAAACACACACATTTGACGCCGTGCCAAAGCTCTTTTCATTTGCTCGTTAGAAAAGAACCATCGAAGCACACATACCAAACAATAATAAAAAATCTACTTTGCACAGCAGAAAAAAAGAATTCTCCCGGCAGTCAGCCAGCAGCGCATTGCCGAGGAATCTAAGCTAGGAAAAATTGCTAGGCGAAAAAAAAACGATAGTAAAAACTTGTCACCAGCGAACAATGCGTGCCAGTGTGACGGACGGAGCCGATGGAAATTGTGCGGATCGTAACCAACGGGTAGGTACGTGAACCAAATGGGTGGGCGCGAAGGAGTGGAGCAGTTCTTGACTATACGATTTATCATTCCTGGGGGACCATTTGCATTGTGATTTATTCTTAGCCGAGACAACTTAACTCAACTGAACTCGTCCATTTTCCCCAGACGACTGTGTACGTGCGGCGGCCCTCGGAAGAAAGGGAAAGTTGGAAAAACTAATTTCTCTCGGTTCTCAAGCGAGGCAACACACAATGAATGAAAAACACAACAACGGACCGAGAGGAAATTAACTGTAATGTGCCTCCTTCTGCTTCTGATCTGCAAATCGGCTGCTATCATCAAGTTGAGCTTTTTGCTTTTTTTTATTATCCTGCGGCGGGAGTAGAGCTGGGAGGGAAAGTTCTGCTGACAGGCAAAGTTGAATGTTAAGGACGATATATTTCAAATTTTATTGCTTTCGCGTAGTTTTGGGCACTGCCAGCCGGGAGAGAAGTGATTTACGATCTGTCTCCGATTAGGTCCACTGGAGGAGATTTTAATTAGTCGACAGGCAAACATTTTAATTGCTTGTTATCAATGATTTTTTACTGCGCTAATAACCAAGCGTCCCCATCAAATCGTCCACCGTTCGAGATCTGATCGATCGGGGAGGGAGTTGCGGAAAAATGGTCTATCGGTTGGTACGAGCTTAACGGGAGTTCGACGCGCTTATTTTACGGCTTTACTCGACCGGGCATCGCAGTAAAAAACCGCAGAAATAAGTCGTAATCTCCACGCATTAATGCGACAACGTGCGACTCCCTACGACAGATCGGCACGGCAGCCCATCATCTGTACCGGGTAGCTCTGCGCATCTGGTGTAAATTATTCATCAATTGATTGATATCGATATTCGAATGTGTATATGCTAATAAAAAAATTTATTGAAAATAAAATCACCAACGACTATCACTGGCTCGTTTTGCGGCTATCCCAACGATGACGATGTCGACAGCAGCTACGAGAACGACAACGACGACGACGACGACCATCAAGAAAGTGAATCGAATGGGAAACAAGGCAAACTAGCCCGGGGGAGGGTGCAGGAAAGGCGAGGATTAAATGCGACAATAGCCTGAGCTCCGTCATGGTTTTTCGTCGATGCTGTTGATGAGGATGCTGGCGGTAGTGGTGGTGGTGGATGAAGCTGTGCGAGATTCAGCTGATGTGGAGAAGGTCGAATGCTAGTGTGATGGGAAGGGAGGCAGGAGAAGGTACCTTAAACTGGCACCACCGCCGACCCAAAACTCCCATGCGGCATTGGGGCGTATGTTTGAGTGAGAGTCGGTACGTGTGTAAAGGAGCACCAGCAGCTAGTCCCAGCAGTATGCCAGTGGAGAAGATAAAAGGAAGCGAAAGAGGCAACTCACAGAAAAACAAGTGGAAGACAAAAGTTGGGCGAACAGTAACAGCAGCGGCATAAAAATTGCAGCAGCGCATTGCAGACAATATGATGGGTGAGATGATGTAGAATCCTGACCCTGTTGGAAGTGATTGTGAGGGGGGATGGGGCTTACGGAGAAGGGTTAGGAACAAAAATAATATAAAACATAAAATAATAAATAAAAATATTTTAGAGAGAAACCGATCTGCAGTAGGTGGGCAAATGGGGAAGAGGGAGCAGAAAAGCCCTGGAGCCAGTAAATAGTGTGGCAGCACCGAGCAGTAGTAGCATTGGATAATGTTTCGCCTTTTTTGGGGCCATTTCTCGCCCTTTCATGTTGCTTGGCTGGACGCCTCGATTCTTGGCCTTTTTGCCAAGATAATACGGTCGGCGGTCGTCTTTCAGCTTCCTCGTATTTTTTGTAACCTTCAATTTGCTAATGTTAAAATTGAGATCCGATCGTTTCGAGCTGGTGCTGGTGGGTTTCGTCCTTGGACATCGAAAAAAAACCTGCGGTCAGGTTGTCTGAGGGTTCTGCGTTTTTTGTGAGGTGCTTGGTTGAAAGCTTGATTCCAAATTAGATTGCGCACATTGATTTTGAAATCTTTTAGGAAACACTTAACAACGGACACTCTGTGTTATTTGCGTGATTGAGCTAGAGAAAATGGACATAGCCGGAACTAAAATGTCAAAATGTGATGTGTCATAACTGCAGTGACACAATGCCCTGTTAGTTCTGTTAATTCGGCAGAAATGTTTGCGATGTGCCTGAAAAGAATTTATTTCGTCTAATGTTTATAATCGATTCCCGGGTTTGATCGTCTCACGGGCAGTAGGGATTTTTTTCACTAGATAAGGATTCGCCCATAATTTCAGAGTTATTGCCCCCGTGATAAAGATACAGATAAAGATATAATCTTTAGCAAAGTGGATCTCAATGTACTTTTACAGATAAACATGTTGTTTCTAAATTGTTTAATAAAACATTATTTCCAAAAATGGGAGTACCTGTACCTTTTTGCTAAACAAAGACAATGCAATTCAATAAAAAAAAAAACTTCTAAGCACGAAAATGTGAGCGATAAAATAACAATATTCTTATTGTGCTATAGTTCCTCAATATGAATGAGTGCACCAAAAGAGCAAAAGGATGTGAATGTCGAAGCAATTCACAGTAACACAGTAGCCATTGATTTCGAAGGCATACCTGTTCGTCCGACCTTTACCTTCCGATGCACAGTGCGCCGTATTTGAGAAGACACACCTGTTTACGCTCAATTAATTTTTTGATAAGTTTTCTAACTGAGATGGTTTCATTCATTATTTTGGTTACAGAGGTTTTAACCTTGGAGTCAATAACAAGTTGAGTTTCTTTAATTCCTCCTATATGATTTTATTTTGAGAAACATTGGAGCGAGAATGTTCACGATTCCTATATACTTGATGTTATTTCCTCACTAGCAAGCCTGAATATTTTCAAATTGTTTTTGGATTAAAAATGAAATAATGTCCTATTTTTGTGGAAGACGAATAAGGAGCAAAATTTTCAATAGCCCATTCAATCCATCCAGCCGTCACGTTCCGGCCAGTTATGACCCTAGAATTAAAACATATTTTCTTGAAAATGATTCAGGCGTAGTCCGTATTGTCCAAACATAGAAAATATAAGCGTGCACAACCTAAAACCTAGTCTCCAAGTTCTCTTCACCGAGATCACAGTTTGTAGATGCTAAGAACAATGAAATATTCATCGAAGATGTGTTTGTGATTATCTTGAATTAAATAACCAACTCATTCGTAATATTGTCAGAGCAAAGGGTTAAATCTAAAACCTCTTTCCTGCCAGATCGTGCCAATTAGTGGCAACATACTTCTATCATATTGACTGTTTCAGTAACATCCCAAGTAGCACTTGTAACAAGCAACGACAGCGATTAGTTGCATAAGCATAAGCTTTTACACGTGCGCTTTTTGGTTGCTAAACCAGCTCAATAATCGTTGTCATGTACCCTTGTGTAACGAATTATATTGCAGATAACTGGTAGCCAACAACCTGTGTTGCTCGGGATCGTTATGAGTTCTGATACAATGCATGCGCCAGTAACAAGTTAACTTATAATCGCCTATTGCGAAACCTGAATAGTTCATTAGGGATGTCATCATGATCAGAATTTCACGATTTTCGAGAAAACATAGAATCACCTTCTCTATGATTCGCTTGCGCATAACAAGCATAGCAATACTCTGTTAACGGCTAATTTTTTAGTCCCTTAATTCACCGAACTGCATCTTCACCACATGTGGGTTAATTCCTTCGTTAGTATTACAACATAGGTACCAACTAGGTCAAACCTTGATTGAAATGTTTTGATTTGTTTTTAGACTACTAGTCCCGTTCTCGAAGTACAGCTGATTCTACCCTCACCGATCTATTTTTCCTAACTTTAACACGAGACTACCGAAAAGCGGAATTCGTTATACCGAGGTATACTCTGTCTGCGTACCATGGTTACCGGTACTTAAAACGATGTCTTCTACTTACACCAGCTAAAGAGGTTAGGCTTGTCTTCGGCTATCGTTGCATGGTTCAGGTAATACTTGACGGATCGCACTGTTTGCGTAAACATATGGTCGGAACCTTTTTCGAATCTGTCACAAGACAGCAACTTGGGACCGCTTCTGTTTCCAATCTGCATGAATGATTTACTACTGCTACTTAATTGTTTATTCTTAGCTGACGATGCAAAATTATTGAAGTTCATCCACAACATGGATCCGCCTAATTTACTGCTCTATACAGACCATTGCCACCTTTTACATACTGAAACCCTCGAGGTGAGGCAATTAGTCGCACAAACCATATTTGCAGCTAACCTCCTCGTTGGTAACATTGATTGTCCATCGATCCTTACTCTACGCAACAAACACCTATTATGAAAGAGCACACTCAACATATAGACGCTTCAGCCCTTCGCGATAATACGAACCAAGTTGCCAAAGTGAACACAACATTTCAAACGAACTAATTTACACATACCTACAACTACGATTTCGCAAACATAATAGCGCCCTGAGTGAGTCAACGCGTTAGCGTGAATATACCAACACACTTGCATACGTGTTTATACACACGCGTACGCACACGGATCTAAGACACCCACTTCCATGCAACCACGGAATGACCATGCGAATACATCAAAACGCTCGAGGTTATGAGATTTCATTAAAACCGCGGACACACACACTCGGACACGGAAACTCGAGTGGCCGCCGGCCTAACAACATTTCCAACGATGAAACTGTCATTTCGATGATAACCTTGGTTCAGTGTTGTCCATTTTCAAAGCATCATAGTATTGTCCTTCCGGTTAAGAATGTATGGAACCAGCTAACCGTCACAATCAATCCTAGCTGCCCAAAGGGTCTATAAATGTAAGAGCTTTAAAACTTTTCCAACAGGGGAAACGTCAGAATCTTGAGAATGACAGAATCTGTTTACCAATTTCTGAACTTTCTGTTATCGCGCCATTTAGCGTGTCAGGATAGCTGATCAGAATTCTGAATTCCTTTATTATAAATTTCCAAATTGAGGGAATCCTTGTGTTTTACATACCTACTTTTCCTTCTTCTCTTTTTAGATACTTTCTTTTGCTTCTTCAAATACATTAGAAGTTAAAGCTCGTTATATTTAGTACAGGGCTGAAGCGTGGTCTTGTGGCGCCCTCGGCGGAGTCTCTATTATGCGCCACTTTTGGAGTGCTTTGGTTTTCTTTCTCAGTTGAACTTTAGAACAATAATTTTGTGCATATTTAGAAAAGGCTCACTTATCCTGACTTATTTTACAGCTTCTTCATTTAGTTTATAAACTAGATTTTAGCGCTACATTTGAGAAAATCCTTTGAAAGCGACGCGGAGAATCTAAGCCATTAATATGGAGCACCAACTGAACACTAAAGTATTGTGAAATGTTGAACATTGGTTCGCTGTAGGTTTGTCTGTAACATTATTCGAAGTCAGATGTTTGATAGTGACTCACGGAGCATTTTTTTCCGGGAGCTTGTATGTGCAAATTGGTTTACTAAGCAGACGATTTATTTGGGCATTCAACCCGCCTCTATCATGCAACATCCCGAATAATTAATGGTTGGAAACTTGTAATAAAATTTCTAAAAGATTCGACCGGATCTCGTTCATGTTTGAGTGTTGCTGTGTTGTTGTGAAATCAGTTGACGCTAGGTGTTTAAATTTGGAAATTTTCAGCCATGTCAGATATCTGAAATTTCGCGCAGTTGGGCCCAAAATTGTGATGTCTTGTCTAAAGTAACAAAATCACATTATGGAGGACTACCGCGTCTACATGCCCGATCATATAGTTGAGATAGAAGGTGTGGTCACCGAATCGATTTGATTATTTGTTGATCTACTGATGTACGGGGTTGACTGCTTCATAGACCCCATGGTTCATTGAGTGAAGATTTTGTATGGCAATCGCACAGGACGAGACAATATTGTAATGCAAACTCGTATCGGGCGACCTTTGGCGAGAACGCTTTTCTTATTTAGGTCTTCTTTAGCAAGATCTGTTTGTATGGCTGTTTGTCATGTTTTGCATTAATTAAAAGCAAATGAACCATTGTAGCAATAAGGCAATCATGAATCATGAGAATCCCAGGATCTATTTTACCAATTTCTGAACTTTATGTTATCGTTCCATTTGGATTATCAGAATAGCTGATCAGAACTCTGAATTCCTCGGATATTAATTTTCAAATTAAGGGTATCCTTGTGTTTTAGATACTTACTTTTACTTCTTCTCTTTTTCAGATTCTTACTTTTACTTCTTTAAATACATCAAAAGCTCGTTATATTTAGTATAGGACTGGAGCGTGGTTTTCTGGTGCCCTTGGAGTGTGCTTTAGAACAATAATTTTGTGCATATTTAGAAAAGGCTCACTTATCCTGACTTATTTTACAGTTTCTTCATTTAGTTTATAAAGTAGATTTTAGCGCTACTTTTGAGAAAATACTTTGAAAGCGACGCGGAGAATCTAAGCCATTAATATAGAGCACCAACTGAACACTAAAGTATTGTGAAATGTTGAAAATTGGTTCGCTGTAGGTTTGTCTGTAATATTATTCGAAGTCAGATGTTTGATAGTGACTCACGGAGCATTTTTCCTGGAGCTTATATGTGCAAATCGGTTTACTGAGCAGACGATTTATTAGGGGATTCAATCCGCCCTATCATGCAACATTTCGAATGATTTATGGTTGGAAACTTGTAATAAAATTTCTAAAAGATTCGACCGGATCTCGTTCGTGTTTGAGTGTTGATGTATTGTCGTGAAATCAGTTGACGCTAGGTGTTTAATTTAGGAAATGTTCAGCCATGCCAGATATCTGAAATTTCGCGCAGTTGGGCTCAAAATTGTGATATCTTGTCTAAAGTAACAAAATCATATTACTGGCGACAAGTCCTTTATGGAGGACTACCACGTCTACATGCCCGATCATTTAGTTGAGATAGACGGTGTGGTTACCGAATCGATTTGATTATTCGTTGATCTACCGATGTACGGGGTTGACTGCTTCATAGACCCGATGCTTCATTAAGTGAAGATTTTGTATGGCAATCGCACAGAACGAGACAATATTGTAATACAAACTCGTATCGGGTGACCTTTGGCGGGAATGCTTTTCTTATTTAGGTCTTCTTTAGCAAGGTCTGTTTGGCTGTTTGTAACGCACGTCATGTTTTGCATTAATTAAAAGCAAATGAATCATTGTAGCAATAAGGCACAGTATGGCAAGTACGCAGAGAATCATGACGTTGACTATTGCATTGTTAATGTTGAAAAATGTGCCTATTGTGGGGAGAGTCCACGTGATTTATTACCATGCCCTACGTACAAACACCGCCCGGAGAATCTGAAGCATTAACTTGAAAGGCGCTCTAAGTCCTATTTTTCAGGAACACTAAAATCAAGTGGTGTAACTCACGACAAATTATGCTCTTTTGGCTCACGCAACTCTCACAATCCCCATGTGGGGATATCTGTCACTGCTCCCTAAAGCTATAGGTAGATGAGACTCCCTACAATGGTTCCTTGGACTAGTACCACTCCAGAACATCTTTCGAGTAGTGGCGCAATGCTAAATCCGGCCAGAAAAGCGTAGGGAGATCGTTTGACCTTAGAAGTCGAAGTTATGATAAGAGGTGAAAAAAGAAGCCCAGAAAGCTGCCGGAAGTCTGATTTCACATAAGTCTCGTAATCCATGACTGGACAATGCGGTAGCTTCAGTAACTGAGTATAGAGTTTCCACACGAACGATTTCTCTGACTTACTTCGCGATTCGGCGCCTTTTGGACTTTGTATGTGTCGTCGTTTACGTGTTTTTGTATCTTGACAAAAGCTTTATTTATAGGTAGTTTTTTCGCCACGTCTCTAACCGAACTGTTCAGATTCCTCTTGAAACCATCGGCTATACGCTTGTGATCCTTCACACTATACAGAGATTCGGCCTATTATACTATTTCTACGGTCAAACGTTTGTTTTACCGTTTCAAAACACTACAACGTAGCTTAAATCATTCCCAGTTTCTTGCTAATGACACGGTGAGGAAGCTCTGGATTTTCAAGGTACATGCGCAAAAAAAATTTACGCCGCAGATGTTCTTCCCGCTCCACTTTCGCAATGGTTGCCCAACTCCGAATGATCTAAAGATGGCCAAAACTTCCAGGTTTAATCGTTTTGGGAAACGTATCCCCTTGGTCAAATTCGTTCAACAATGCTCTGCATAAACTATTTTCATCATTCTATTCAATCCGGTATAGCTACTACCGGTAGAAATTGTTGAATTGGATAGTAGAATCTTTCAAAATATTCAGAATTCTTCTCAGCTACAGATTGGAATCTATGTAGGATAATTGTCCAGTTCAGATTAGCTTTGGATTAGTTTTTTGGCCACTGTTGTTAGCCAGTTTTGTTATGCGACTAATTTATTTTTCGATCTTATTTTATTGCAAATAAGTAGTAGTTTTTACTATTACTATTTTAATATTTTTAAAATTGCACATATTTTTCTCGCATGTATTTTTAAATTGTGTTTGATTTGATGGCATTGTATCCGCCGGGTGATGCCAATCGAGCTAACATTTCTTTGAACTGAGCAAACTAATTTCTTTGTTTAATTTAGTGTTTACAACTAAGGAACTAATCGACAGGGCATCAATGTGCGCGTGGAATACGCATAGTATTGTTTGAGTGAAATGTTGAGTCATGTATGAGAGTTGAGAATTGATAGCAATTTTTTCGTCACAAATTAATCCTTTGGAATTTCCAGTAAAATAGAACGACATTTTTAAAGCTTCAGTCCTTCATCTCGAAAGATACTCAACAACAATTTTGTAGCATCTACGCTTAGGTAAAACTGAGACGCTAAATGAGCAAGCCTATATTTCAATTGAACAGTAGTTTTCTCTACTACTGATGTGTTCAATACTTGTCCCACATCATCAAGGCCGCATCCGATTTCCCATCTATCTTTCAAATCCAGCTCAAATGAATTTTCATTTGCATAATCAGATACCGGATGGTCTTTGTCTTCAGATTCGAACTCATTCGAATGTTTTTCGGATCATCAAATTGCATAGGGTAACGAGGGTATTTTGGACCAGTACCATATTTTGGACCACTTAACGATGATTTGTACATTTTTCCATTCAAAGCTCATAACAAATTGAAATATTGCTAATGTAACACTGAAATTATCATGTTAGAAAGCAACTCCCGTTATATTCTGAGCAAATTGGTTTAATAGGAAGCATTGAATTGAAAATTTTTGATCGTGTTTTCACATTTCAGCTGATCTTGTCCAAAATCAAGAGGAGGTGGTATTGTTGTAACCAACATCAAAGAGTTATTATTTCTAAAGTATATACATTTCAATCATTCAAATAACGTTATTATGCTTATAAAATACATAAGATATCGATTTTAGGTTGAAAAAAGTAATCAGATGTATTGAAATTGTTATTTTAAGTATGTCCGAAATATGTGAGCTATTTCCAAACGATAACATATTATCGCCATGCTCCCAATTAACTCTGACACCTCGTTGCATATCTACTCTGCATTTAAAAAAAGTTCTCTTTTTGTTCCCAGAAAAGCACTTCTTACCCAATCATGTACAAATTCATCATACAAAGAAAGATATGTGAACATTTGGATGGTCCAAAATATGTTTCGAGATCGGTCCAAAATATGTTTGCAGCAATGGCACAAAGGAAAGTCAATGGTCCAAAATGTGCTTTGTTTACGGTCCAAAATAAAATTCACTGGTCCAAAATAACAAAAATGCGCGTTCACTATTTATCATTTTTCCCAAGTATTTACGTTTATTTGACTATATAGAATACAACATATCCAAAAAATGATAAGGCCGTACATATTAGCCTATTGAATGATCCAGAATAAATAGCCAAACCGTATTTTTTCAGATTTTTTTCTCATGACTTCCTAAAGCGGTCCAAAATACCCCTGTTACCCTACACTGCTTATAAATTTTAGTCGTACTTTCTGAATCTCTGACTTCTTCCAGTTTTTTCATTGACCCCATCTACTAGACGTTTTACCTCTTCCAAATCGTCGCAAAATATCATTCTAATTTGCCTTACAATTTTCAAAAATTTACTGTTTGAACTCGGTTAAAAAAATTTTAAGCTGCATAACAGTGTGATGAGAAGTATTCTTATGTGGCGAATTTCGCGGTCGTATTGCCTGCTTGTGGCGAATCGTAGACCAACTCGTCACTGAGTCGGTGGCCTTCCTTTAAGTAGGTATCTCATCAAAATTTGCTATCCTATCCTAAGTACTGGGGAAGATGGCCGTGACCGGCAATGCCACATGCTATTGGTTTATTGGAAATTCTAAAAATATAATGCCTATTCCCGAACATTGATCTTACAAGCATGATGAGTTAGACTACCTATAGACAATATGATAATCGTTAGTATGCAATCTACAAATGGTGCCGTGATTCGCAACGCAATACACTATTGTTCTATTATTAAAATATGTATGCATTTTAAAAAATACTTTTAAGTTTCCACAAAGAATGCCAAGAATGCATCAAAATCATCATGCGATAGCATCATAAAAGTAGTATTTAGGTGTCCATACTGTGCCACTTCAAATACGGTACGATTGAACCAACCAGCGCACTATGGGAAGGTTCCATACAAACAGGTGGCCAAAAATATTTTGTCCCATATTATTTCGTGAAAAGCTTGTTTGAGTTGTTAATAATGAACAACATTCATAATGGACGTATCCAGGTTTAAAAATCTTAAGGGGGAGGAGGAGGAGGAGGAGAAGAGGGGGTGGTGTAAAATATTCAAGGCATTTTTTTCAAAAAATAAAAAAGAGGCATAGAGAGTTTTAGTCAGTTCAATCACTTTCCATATAATAATGCAGTATTTGAACAATATTTTCTTAAATTTTCATTGATCAAGTAACAGTGAATTTCCAAAGACACCTCGAAAAAATGCGGTGTGCATCATAACTCAAAATCTACTGGACCAATCGTTTCGAAATTTTTCACAGTTCTTCACATCATTCTCCAGATAACTACAAGACCTTAAAATTATTATTACAAAAAAAATTTTTGCAAAAAAAATAGTTTTTTTTAGTAGTTTTTTAGCGAAAATGGGACTTTGGCCTCCGTGTTACAAAAAACTCAAAAATCGAAAAAATAGGAAAAAATCAGATAACATGTGCTTTCTAACCCTCAAACCAATAGTAACGGAGAGAGAATGCATGTTGCGAAAGAGACATAAATATTTCAATTTATTTATTTAAATAGAAGTAAATAGAAAGTAGTTTGATGTGCATAGGCTATTTAGTGATTATTTCAATGTTGAAATGACCAATGAGCTTAAAAAATGCCGCTCTTTCAGTTGATTGCTATGCCAATATATCTTCTTCATATTTATAGTTTTCGATTAATTGGTGTTTCATTTGGAACCCTTGTTCCGGAGGTATGGTATAATGAATCCTATAGAAACCAATATCACGAAAACGAAATAGTTAAAACTATCAGAATAGGTATTGAAATACATTTTTTTTATATTGCGAGTGGCCATAAAATTTTTTCTTGGTCACAAAACCTGCTTTTGACGATTCCGGGGCTCATTAATATAAGCATGAATATTTTTGAATTTACAAATCATGGTATTTAAAAATTTCAAATATTTGGTTACATTGATCGTGTTAACGGTAAGTTGGAAATTCCAGTACAACTCAGTACCATTTATTGCTACACAGTAATGTTGTATAGCAAAAATGTAGATCAATTATCTTTTAAATAAAAATTGTAGTCCACGCTCATTTCGTTGTGGAATATGAAGCACTCAACCGAAACATGTACTAAAGTATCCTTTTCTGGTCGACTAGTTGAGACTGCCTTTAAAACTTCAAGTGATGCGTTCTCAGTTTAGGGCAAATTCGGGCAACTAAAATCTTCGCTTTAAGTTAGAAGATGCATTATCCTTGCATCCCCCATCGAGAATTCCGAGGGACATCGGGGGACTTTTTATCCCCGATCCAATTTGTGGATATTTTAGGACTTTGAATGGTTATTTTTCATATAACTCTATACCAATGCAATATATATGTATTTCCAATAATATAATCGCAAAGCTGGCATTCTTAGCTTTAAAATGGCATATTTGAACATATGTCTCATTCAAAATTCAACAAAGATACGAACAGTTGAGAAAACGCACGTGATATTTCTATTTTTCAAAATTTTTATCTTTAGAATCCATATACACACTTAAGTCAAATATATTTCCGAGATACTCTGGGAATTTCTTAGCTAAAGTATATATAAACATTCAGTATAGAATTTGTTTGAATTGGAGTTGATGCAATTTTCGATTTTTGGCCACATGCCTCTCCATAGTGCAGCGTGTACAAAAATATAAAATGGCGTACTGCATAATCGCGAATGACAAAACCGACAATCGTTTGTCCACACCGTCAAAACTGTCAGACGGGACTATAGCCCCATCGCACGACGGTAATGATTTATGTTGCTTTATATAAAAGCTACTACATCCGCAAACCTGTCAGAAGGAAACACTAGTAGCCTTCAGCTTGCATCATCACCGCCGAAGCGTATTGGCATAGGGAAGATCTATGGACGCCATCGGCACGGTGGGGAGTGGTGAGAAAATACGCAACATCATCACTATCCGCATAAACGTCCGTCGACTTCACGGTGCACAATACTGCCACCGACCGTCGGTCGTCGTCGTCGCCGCGTATGGACTGCTCTAGTTCAGATTGGAAATCATAATTAGCTACTACTTTTCGCAGTCAACTTAATCGCTTTCGTCTGTCGATGCTGCCGAGTTCGAACGACGCGACGGTCTAAGACCGGAGGGTGAGTCCTGCGTAGGCTGAGGTCCGGTAATTTGTCTTGGATACGGTGTGCAGGCGATGCTGTTTCGATGCAGTTCAAGACGCGAAACTGGACTCTATTATTATGCTACTCCTGTCTCACCGTCATTATTCATTCAAGATTTCTTGCTGTAAGAGGAAAGGAGTGCGAGAGGTGAGCAAGAATGAGAGCCAACTCCCATGCTATCATCAAGAGGGGCAGTTCAGTAACATCCAAAGTACCCGGGAGCCTTGGTATCCATCACCGGTGAGCTACTCGAGTCGAGATGATAGCCTGATGAATGAAGGTGTACGTTTTGATGTTGATATACGCACAATTTATCCCCTGAGGTTTCTGAAGCAACGCAGACACGTTTGCAGCACGGTCAAGGATATGACAGGGAAATCTCTGTGCTATTGAAATATATTATTATTACCATGGCTTGAACGCTGTCTGCTGATACTCCCTCATTAATAGCCAACAGGTATTGGAAAAATAAAGCATATGTGCGGACGGATGCGGGCAATTATCTGACAGATGAAGCTTCCTCTCTCGTCCGGATGTCCTATGAGAATATCTGGCTGCTGAAATAATTGAATTTTAAGTTGCATTCCATAGCGTGTGATAAGGAACTCCAAAGCAGCGATATCAGTCAAGTGTAGAGGCAAACTGACAAAAAACACGACGAAACAATACCCAAAACAACAGCAAAGATTCTTATTATTTCGCCACGGTCTTTCACTCAGGAGGGATCGAGCGAAACACCCTTAGGCCATCATCTTCATCAACAACCTCCTCCATCCGACATCTGCAGAAGCATTTTATGAAAAAATATCTTTATAGTTAATAACATTCTCAGGCATGACCTACGGGCGAGGAGAAACGAGTGCGCGCGGTCTGGCAGGGAACAGATGCGGCGGCGTGGCTATCCACCCTTTCTCCCCACCTACCACATCACGAAAAGACAAGGAGGCACTTGAGAATTGGTGGTGGCTTTGAAAAATGTAAAAAAAACGGCCAGTCAGCCAACCAACCAGCCATCGAAAATTGCCGGGACTGAGACTGAGGGAGGCTCCTTGGAATAACGCAGACAAAAAAAGTGGGCAGATTACGAGGAGAGCTTGCAATCTTGGCCACTGAAAAAAAATGCCAGCCCCCTCTGTTGTCTGATGGAGCATGGTGGCGGTCGGTGGGCGAATGCTACGAGGTGAGTGGGCGAGAAATCAGCTCCTTTTTATCTGCATTCGAGAAGAACCACAGCATGTAAATTGCATACGTACTGGACAGGAGCAGGACAACGACGGCGACGACGACGAGACAAAGAAGGGAACAAGAAGGTGGAAAGCAACTTATGCTGGTTCATTTTTTTTTTACTCAACTGTATAGTACCTAGCGATATCTCCAGCAAAGGTTCGCGGTTTTCGTAATGAAGTTGCTGTTGAAGTATATACCCATCAGCTCGGGCAGTACTTCCAATTTCTTCTCCGAAGCGAGTGACCGTCGCGTCGTCGGAAGCTGCGCCGAAAGTCTTTGAACCTGGACGATGTAGTCGAATGAATTATTTAAATTTGGAACATAAGAATCGAGATTAAAACGCTTTTTCGATCGGGTTTCGGACTTTTTTTTTCCATTCTTTCTCCAAACCCATCTATACCACGTCGACCAGCGAGCGCAGCTGGTGGTGAATGGAAACAAAAGCTTCTCGCGTCTTATTTTCGGGGGAGGCGATCAGGACAGAAGCGAATGCCGCAGTCAAGTGGAATAAGCGTAACCGCAAACGGGACCGAGAGGGCGATATGATGGGCAAAACCAGCGATGGCGAGGAAGAGTGGGACAGAAGACATATATTAACATAATAAAGCTTTTTATGATAATATTTGACTTAAACATTCGTAAATAATCATATCGCAGTGATGACGAGCGGAACAATTCTGCGGAATGGGACCTGTGGTTAGCTAGCCGATTCGATGTGGGAACGTAAGTTTTGAGTCGGGCTGGACTGGCCGACCGACCGACGGACGGCGGTTGGATTGCCCCCGGACAGGTGAAAGAATGAAAGTCTGTATTAATTGAGGGGCGTCGGTGGATTCGTTGATTGAAAGGGGCTGCTTTTGGTGGGCGGTGACTGGAGATGACGAGTGAAATGTGTTGAGGAGATTGTCAAACGAGTAACCGGGCGTTGGAGGCTCTGATTGAAATTCGAGGACTCGGCTGAGCACAGTTAAGAGCTAATCGATGAAGAATCAGCATTGAGATTGCGGTAATGTGTGGGAATGTCGAATGCGAATTAGATGGAGTTTTTAATGGAAATAATGACATCGCAATAGTTTTCAAGTGACAACTAGTGCGAAATGTTCACGACTGTAAGCATAGAAGTACTGGCCATGACAATGATACTATGTTATTAATTGAATAAAATACTTCAGATGGCACAGTGCAAAACATTAAACTTTTGTGTTCAATAGATTTGTTATATCAGTGAAACTAGTCGAACGATTTTTATCTTTCTAATAAAGCTAAAGTTCGTGCCTTGATGAAGTATTTCGTTTTAAGATGAGTTGTATTCCACATTAAAAAAAACTACTACTTTGTTTACGACTTTTGAAAAATGCCCGTCGAAACTGCTACGTTTAGTACATCAATAAAGAATCATGAACGCAGTGATAGGAGATGAGAGCAACCCGCATCGCCGTTTAGCAGCTTTACGACAAAGGTTTCTTGTTGAGTCTTGTGAACGACGAGACATAACATCTGTTCGGAATGTTTTTAGACCAAATTCGGATGTTTATTCTACTGCATAAACAAACACAAAAATGTCTACCAATGTACTTGTCACGCTTAACTGTACTGTTAACCTTAAATTGCGCCATTGTTTGGAAACTAAATGTCGTAAAAGCTGGATTTACGTATATCTGTCGGCAACCTGTTCGGATGACTCAGCACTAAAGAAATTCTTCAAGTGTTCAAAAACAAGCGAATCTCGCGTTCAACTATCTTTTGAAGGATTATCGTGATGGCAAAAAACCCACCCACTAAAATTGAATGGCTGAACAAAAAAAAATTCTGTCTTGTGCCAAAAGCAAGGTTGAACAATCAACACGAAATGGCACGAACATTTGGTATTTCATGCGTAACTATATTTTGAAGAAATACAAAGTAATTTATCATCAACGTAAACAAGCACCAAAGTGTGCAGTGAAACAACTCGAAAATATACCAATTTGCTGCCATACACTTCGCTGTAAACACTCTGTGAATAAAAACTCATCAGTTTGGATGATTAATCGTACTTTACATTTTTTCACCATAAATTAAGTGAAAACTATGGCTATTACGCTGACAATATTGAAGCAATACCAGACGACGTTAAAATTTTCGGCAAATCGTAATTCGAGCGGAAGGTTTTGGTGTAGACAGCCGTTTCTGAGAAGGGTGTTTCAGTGCCGCTGATCCGTCCAAACAAAGCTAAAGCGGTCAATGCAGATGTTTACATCAGTAAATGCTTGCCGAAATTGCAGCAATTTATCGGAAAATATTACAGTCGTGAAGAAATCCTGTTTAGTTCATAAATAAAATGAAATACCATGATGTTTTTTTTTTTTCAAATGACGTACACAGGAATTTAGTCCAAAAACATTCCGAACACATGTCCCTCCCCAAGGTTTAGGGGTTTGACGGTACTGCAAACATCATCAAGCATCAATTGCTTTAAGATGTGTATTGCATTACGCCTCGATAGTGGTGCATCGAGGAGACCGAGAGGGCTTATGCGCTTTTTTATGTTATATGTTGCTGCATACTCTGCACCTGCGCATACAAACGCTAAACCACTGGTCTATGCGCGGTGGAGTGGCCGACTGGCGGTTTGTGTGTCCATTTATCGGTCGACATCGTCATCGTGCATATACTAATTATTTTAATTTAATAATTAAATTAATTTTATAAAGTAGAATAAGTAGAAACCTATTAGTTGTAGCTTTGTGATAATCGTAGTTTTTCGTTCGAGTGTACAACTGTTATGTGCTAGTCGTATATCTATCTATGTATGTATTCGTCTGAGTATTTGTGACAGTTGGGTCAGGGAATGGATGCAGAACTGACGTATATGATAGAATAGTAGATGATACTTCTGGTGATCAATCTGAGCATTTGGTTCTATTCATTCGGGAAAGTCGGGTTGGATAAATTAGGGTAAAATAAATTTACCGGCGCTCGTGAGTCATCCATTCCCGGCCAGCATAGCATGATGAAAGTCTAACAGCATGCAATTGTCGTTAATGATAAATATACAACATTTACTGCATTTAGACGAGTTTGATTGCATGTTACATGTGTTTTTCTATTCTACTTCGTTGGTTATTTCTTTTGTACATCTATAAGTTTGCTTTACCATTATTTATGTATACCAAAATAGTATTGTTCAATTTATACACTTCTAGTCAAGCTATTTGCATCTTTTTTTCTTTATTCGGCATGTTATGATTCCTTTTATTAGTATATCTCTACTATACGCTATCTACACTCATATAGGTACAAACGCTCGTGGCCTTCGCGATAACACAAACCTGGCCACAAACGCGACCATGCAATTGAAATAATCCACTTATACTTACGCCCGCGATTTCGCCTACATGAAGACACCCCGGTAGTTAAGTAAACATGGCATCTTTAAACTTCCAAACGCGGTCTTAAACATTAACCCACCACTCGCGCGATCATGAAACGGTCACGTCCGAAAGTTTTACCAGTCTGGACTAATGCCTTCAGTTGAACCAATCCACGTTCCATGGTGACATGACCTGGAACTCAGGTTTCCCCATAGGGAAACGGACTACCATCTGTACCATACACTAAAAATTAAACATCAGATTCACGGTCCACGCGCGATCAAACAAGAATACACGCTACATCATTATAAAGTCAAAATTATGCACGCGAAGTCGCATACACGTGACAAACACGTTAATATACAAATGCTTGAGCCCTTCGCGACCATCCCCGGCAACTACACCCGCGATCTCGTAAACATGATAACATCCCAGTGATAAAGTGAACGTCTCAGCTCCTATAAATTTTCAAACGCGGTCTCAAGCGTGAACCCAAAAACTCCCGCGGTCGCACGATCATGAATCGGTCACTTCCGGATGTTTGTATCCTTGATATCAGCAGACTAGGTCAATGCCTTCAATTGGATCAATTAAAAAAAGAAAGCTCTCATATCCACTGGACACCACGTTACATGGCGACATGACCGAGGACTCTAGTGATATGGGGTAACTTACTCCCTGTCAGAATGTGAATTGTACACCAAAAACTATCAGAATGAAGGTCCGCGTGACCATCCAAGAACGCACGCGTATATAGGAAATGCCACACGGTTACAAAATCCAGTCTTGTACACGCGAAGTCACATGAACGCGAGCACACGTGACAAAAACGTTAACGTACAAACGCTTAAGCCCTTCGCGATTAACAACGCACACCTACGTTCGCGATCGCGCAAACTTAATAACACCCCAGTAATACGGAGAACGTTTTAGCACTCACGAAGTTTCAAACTCTGTCTCAAACACGAACCTACAAACGTCCGTTTTCGCGCGCTCATGAATCGGTCACGTCCGGAAGCCATTACTCTCTGTCCTCTGTACGTCAGTAGGACCAATTAAAAAATAAAGCACATATCCACTAGACAACACGTTCCATGGCGACATCACCGGGCACTCTAGTGATATGTAAGAACTCACACTTTTAGCATCTTAGCAGCACACCAAAAAATAAAGTATTAGATGCACGGTCCGCGCGCGATTATCCAAGAACACACGCGGATATGCGAAAGGCACACGGTTATAAAATAGAATTCATACACGCGAAGTTACATACACGTTAGCACACGCGGCATACAAACGCATACGCGATCGAACACGTGAACGTACAAATGCTCGAACTCTTCGCGATGATACACGCGATCGCGAGTCCCTACGCCCGCACATACCTGAACCGTACAATGAACATCACATTCAGAATCACGGCCCGCTACAATTGGCCTAATGCAGTGTTTTAGTGGGCGACATTGCCTGTCTCGTCTGCAAATTGTAGTATGTGATTCTGACGGGGAGCCCTTCCGAGAATCTAGCTCTACAGCTCCAGTAGGACAACTCTCGAAAAAAAACATTCCGAACACATGTCACGTAAAATGAATTTATGGCATCTTTTATCAAGTTTTATCTAGCCCTTACCCGAGAATATATTCCCAGCAAATTCAAGTTTATTTACGCTAATACAGATTCTATAAAAATTCCTGATCTAGCTAGGAGTTTGTAGTTGGGGACAAAACCCCAGGTTTTTGTTACAAAAGACTACAGATACTCTTCCCTTCTAATATCTATTCTATTGTTTATTATCGTAGAGTTAATTGCACAATTGGTGTCGTTATGCGGAGAAATAAATTTCGTTACAGTAAATATCACTAACAGCGGAGTTCGTGAGATAAGAATGCAGTTGACGCGTTTGATTCCATCTTGCGGCTCTTGACACTAGATATACTCAGATCACGCTGTTCACTTGTAAAAATCAGATTGTTCCATCTCAAAGCTGTAACCAAATTGCAGACTACGGAAAGCCTTGCATGGAATGAATTGTGATCGCCTAAACCTACTAACTGACATTTCAGCAATTTTATAGAGTGCAGAAAAATGTTTGTGATTTGTATATAGAACATCAGGATTTGAATATGATAGGTGATAGCTGCAATTATATTACCTGCTATATTCCTCCACTTTTCGTACATCATTGCCTCTTTAAGTGAAACATCCATAATTTTTTCGGCAAACTATAAGAGATTACGATAATTGAAAAAAGTTTTTTTAATGGAAAGCAACAACCGAGCATCCCCTAATCTAGGTATTGCAAACATCATCAAGCATATTTCGTGCATTAATTTTGCTTTAACCTTTCGGCAGTCGCGCTAGTGCACTAAGTGTTACTATTTTTTAATTGCCGCAAGGTTCTACTGTATCGATTTTGTTGGCTATTTTCGACTAATTTGAGACTAAGAGAAACGAAAGCAATGAAATTGAAAGACGGATAGGTATTCTAGAGCGAATCAGTTATAAACTTAGAACGGAAAACTAGAACTAGGCAGGCTCATATGGGCATGATCGAAAGGAAATGTGAAGAATTCTTTGCCTTCTGCAGAATAGGAGTTGGGCGTTGCACCCAAGTCTACCGCATGGTCTATGGTAGAACATAACTCATCATCATGTTTTACCGCCGAGCCGGTGTCGCCGAAAATAGCCAACAAAATCGATAAGTAAATTTAGTTTCAAGAGTTTGTTTATATTTAATAAATTTTTTGGGAAGTTATTTTAAATTATTTTAAGCTAAAATTCGCGACATTTTTTTATTGTTCAATATTCCAACGTGTTAAAATGGATGAAACTTTTTGTACATTGATAAAATACTGAAACAAAACTCTTTTAGCAGTTTTAAAGGTTTTCAGAATCTTTTATTCTAGTTGGACACAAACTATACGAATTTTGGTTACTCGAATTTTACAGTACATTGAAATACTTTGTGGAATACCAATTAACATCTATTTAGCAATGAGTATCTTTCCACATTTAGTTTAAACAAACATTTGAATGAAAAACATTGACATCAATAACTTAATGTGGGTGAACATTCAGGTTATCAAAGTCACCCCGGAACACGAAAACTGAGTTCAACTTGAAATTATTTTTGTAAAAATATCTATAAGCGGACATTTTTAGTTAAAACCATCCAATCTTGTTCTCCATACATCAGTACATGGTTTAAACATATTAAACTTGAGAAAATATGTTGCGTCTAAAAATATATAATGATTACTTCGAAAAGTGATCAATGTCACCCCGGTTTACGGTACTATATCTTAATATAGATCCATACTAACAATCACTAACACAATCAATTGCATATTCTCTAATATACACTCACAATCTCTCCCATTCCAAACGTACAAAAGCTCGTGACCTTCGCGACAACACAACCCTGGTTATAAACTTCCCCCGCTATCTCGCCAACATTAAAACACCCCGGTAATTAGGCGAACATTTTAGCAGCTATAAATTTACAAACGAGCTCTCAAGCATTAACCCACCGCTCACGCTGTCATAAATCTGTCACACTCAGAAGTTTCTACCCTCACACCAAAGCTCACGGTTTCGCAAATATGAAAACACACGGGTGATTAAGCAAAACTTATAAACTTCGTGCTCTCAAGTTCATATTCGTGCGACAATGCATTGGTCACGTCCGGAAATCTCTTCCTTCGATTTTAGCAGCCTAGGTCTATGCATTCTGTTGGGCCAGTAAAACAATTGGCGCTTATATTGACTATACAACACGTTCCATGGCCACATGACGTGGAACTCTAATGATATGGCAAAACTTACTTTCTTTCATCGTCTGTACTCTACACTAAAAATTAAGGATCAGATTGACGGTCCGCGCGCGATCATTCAAAAATACACTCGAATATGCGAACCGTGTGACCGATTATAAAATCGAATTTCTGAACGCGAAGTTACATACACGTTAGCACACGCGACAAAAGCTTTAACATACAAACGCTCGAGCCTTTCGCGATCATCCACACACACGGTTTCAAGAGTGATCCTAGAAACGCCCATGCTCGCGCGTTCATGAACAGGTTACGTTAGGAAGTCCCTATCATCGTCCCTAGTAGCATAGGTCCAATGCCTTCAGGTGAACCAAACAAAATATGGGAGAACTCACTCTCTGTTAACATCTGAACCGTACACTGAAAATTAAATAGCCCATAATCGCCATGATTCTATTAACACCCACCCATTTGAAGCCGTTGGTTAGAGCAGTGCCTGCCATCTTTGTTCAAAGCATTAAGTCAAATGGTAGCGCAACAATAGGGGCCCTCGATTCCAGTTTTCGTTGCACTCAAACACGAGAATTTCACTGTTTTCAGCGTATTTATGTTATTATATTGATTCTTAACAACGAAGCAAAGCTGTTGATGTCAATTTTTACGCATTCTATTGATTTTAGGCCAAGAAATTAATGAATTAGTGAGGCACCCTGCTTAGTATGGTGAAAATTGGCACTTTACCCCATCAGATTCACGGTCCGCGCAATCATCCAATAACACATGCTAATATGCGAAAACACACGATTATAAAATAGAATTTATACATGCGAAGTTACATACACGTTAGCACACGTGACCTACAAACGCACATGCGATCGAATACGTTAACGTACAAACGTACGAGCCCTTCGCGATGATACACGCGATCGCGAAGTCCCTACGCCCGCACATATCTTAACCGTACAATGTATATCACATTCAGAATCACGGCCCGCAACAATTGGCTTGAAACAGTGTTTTAGTGTGTGACATTTCCCTTTTCGTCTGCAATTGTAGTGAGTGATACTGACAAGGAGTCCTTCCGAAACCCTAGCTCATCAGCTCCAGTAGGACAACTCTCGAAAAAAATAAAATAAAATTATTTTATCGTGTAAGCCATACCCATATCCTACTCATTGCTTACAAGGCGTCCGCCATTGTATTGATTGTTGATGACTAATATATGTCTGAAGCGAGACTGAGACCGGTGCGAACACCAGCTGCTGTCAAAATGTACGAACTGACACTAGTTCGGATTCGATTAGACCCTGCATAAATGTCGAATCCAAAAATCTGAGTATACTCAAGTTCTTTTAATCCACAATGCACGTTGCATAAAAACGTTGACAACTAGCTGTTTAAAAATGGATGCACTCGTTCGAACCATTCACCGTTTAGTTAACAGTTGCTTTCACACCTCGCCGTAAAAAAAGCTTATCATCATTGATAGCTGACTGGCCGACCAGTCACTTTGATCACCCGGTTATCCTATCAGGGCCTCTATCTTTTCTCACTTAATTAGCGTCCCGATAAGTCCACATTTTACAGCTCGTCAGCTCATTTATTTCCAATCAGAGCACATCCGCTCTCTCTCTCTTTCTTTCTCTCATCGGATTGCCGCCCATTGTTGCTGGGAACGCAAAAGCCCATCGGCAATCCAATTAAAACTGTACGTCCTGAGCGTTCGGTTTTCCTCAAGATATCTTAATTATTTAAATTCCCATAATTAAAATATTGGCCCAAATCTGGAATTTATTGTCTTCGGTCATCAGCGACGAACGGTTCCACCTTCGCCAGCATCCAGCTATCAGCAACCATTCAAAGGTGTCCGTAATGTCCACCGGCGGTCCCATTCGGAATATAACAATGAACCTGATTGGTTTTCGATCATCTGGAGCGCTTTCAAATCCGAACGCATACTAAGAAGTTCGCCGAATTTAAATTGATTACCACCGTGGTCGCTTTTATTGACGTTGTGATTTCATTGTGGTGGTGTTGCATCTAGAAAATCGCTCCACTAATCGATGGTGGTGCAGAGATGGTGGCACGAACCCAGGAATCCCGCCGGGATTCTTTTTGACCACTGGGACTCAATTTATTTTACGATTTTTAATTTCTTTCGTCGATTGATTGGACCGAATGTAGCCGCGCGCTCGCTTGGCCGATTTGGACAAACGTTGAATTAATTATTATAATGGCAATCAAATGAATTGATTATTATTATCATTATAACTAGCTGCGGTTGAGGGCGAGGATCGCATCTGTTGTGTGCCCGGGGTAAATGGGAAGGTGAAACAATTTTTCCTACGCAACCGGTTCGTTGAGCTGATTGAACTGCGGAATCTGGCTAGAAAGTAATCGATGATAGAAATGAAAATAAAATCATCTGAAAAGCTAATCGAATGTGGAATCGTCCCAGGGGCGCTCGGACGCGCGACTGGACTAGCGGTTCGAGACCATGGCCATGGCAGCTCCAGGGTCATTAAGTGCGTCAGGTGGTTCCCGCTAATGTACGAGGTCTCCCGGTGGAGCCAGTCGTTGAATGACGTTAATTGTTGGTACAGTAAGCCGCATCAATAAAGTCCGGTATGATTCTGAAAGACGCTCGTTTGGCCCCCGGGGGGCTTGATGGGCTGCTGGCTGGGTGAAATGACCACTCGATCGTGGAATCGTGGGCTGACCGAGGTGGGCCGGCAGCAGCAGCACAAAAACAGATGAAGATCGACACTTGAGATCAAGATGGGAAGATGGATCAATTGAGTGATTTTGTGGTTTGTACGAACACTCTGTTTAACGAATGACCGGCAGGAGAAACTGTTATGTAGATCAACGCTGCTAAAATTTGATAAAAAATGAGTACAATTGGCGTGAGAATTGAAGGGTTTACTTTCTTATTTCGCTCACCACCACCACCGAGGGAATGGTGCAATTATCCCAGCATATGGATTCACGGATAGATTGGGGTATTTTATTAATGAAACGGAACGGAAAAAAATTGTGAGTTTTTAAATAGTACTAGGCGTTTTAGTGGTAACGTAGAGTGGGGATTGGTTCAGAAAAAAATACAAAATTTTCTGTAACTTGAGCATTCCTCAATTGGAATTATCGATATAGTTAAGGCGAGTGGATAACAATTTGTTCTACAGGTTTTTAGTCATAAGTTCAAACCCTATGATTCGTTGATTTAAACTTGTAATATATAAGCAATGCTATAGATGGAATTTGAACCTGACCACCACCTTTTCTTTCTCTCTCCCATTCCAGATCATCAATTTTCATCGCTCCGAGTCGCCACAGAATCACTGACCTAATGACTATGGCGGATGGTAGCTATGACCCAATGGGACACATCCAGACGGGTCGGCAGCATCCTCACTCACACCATCCAGCTCACCATCATCATGGCAGCAGTGCGGGTGGTGGTGGTGGCGGCGGCGGTGGAGGTGTTGGAAGTTGGAAGCTTGAACAGTTGCACCAGCTCCACCAGCGCTACCAGCTGCAACAGCAGCAACTGCACCATCATCAACAGCAGCAACAGAGTCAGCAGCCGTCGCCTTCCAGTTTGGAGAACAATAATAACCTTCCTGCGGCAACGAATCATAATCTGTTCCGTTCGGAGCAGAAGAAACACAAACGGAAGCGACTGTCGGCCGTGCTGGACAAGCTTCATCACAACGGGTCGACCGTTAATCACAACAACAATAACGTGGGTGAAATAAGCTACAAGATAAAACGTTCCGCGTCACGGTCCAGTGCGGAAGACTCCACTGAAGATGTGTTTCCATATTCGGCCAGCCCCCGGATCAGTGTTAGTCCGCTGCGTCTGAACGAATCTGACGAAAACAATATGAATCAGGTACAAATCAAACAGGAACCTCAACAGTATCTGTACAAACAGCTGCAGTACATGAACCCGCTTGCACTGTTCAACTACTTTCCGCAGCAGACTAAGCTCCTGTATCAGGAGATTGCCCGGCAACGGAGCCACTCAGACTCCGATCTGCAGCAGCTTCCGCAAAAATTACCGGAGACTGCCCCTGCAGCACCTCCAGAGCCACAAGAACCCCAGGAATACCCCCTGGATTTGTCCATGAAGACGAAGCTATTACACACTTCACCTAGTCTAGACTCTGTGATCAAGCTGGAACCGAAGCTGACGTATACTCCACCCCCACAGCCGCTGCCATCGATCGTCAAAGGTGACGTCGCGTCCAACAACACCAAAAAATCTGCAGCCGCCTGCTACAACCTCAACGTGTCACCGGTGGTGGAAGAAATGCCTCCAGGATCAGACGTCGCGTATATGTGTCCAGTTTGCGGCCAGCTGTTCTCCCTGCAGGACCGTTTGGCGAAGCATATGGCTTCCCGGCATAAAAGCCGCTCTAGCTCAACAGACATCACCAAATCCTACATCTGCGAAGTCTGCCAACGATCGTTCGCCCGTTCCGATATGTTGACGCGTCACATGCGTCTGCATACCGGTGTCAAACCGTACTCATGCAAAGTCTGCGGTCAGATTTTCTCCCGCTCGGATCACCTGTCGACCCATCAACGGACGCACACTGGCGAGAAACCGTACAAATGCCCACAATGTCCGTACGCTGCCTGTCGACGGGACATGATAACCCGTCATATGCGAACCCACACTCGCTACGATGCACAACGTGGCGGAAGTTCCGGTGGATCACCGGTCGAAAGTCCTTCTTCGATGGACCAGAAGCCGCTACTATTGCCAATGGTAAATTTCCATTCGGTACCCGGCAGTGCCGTCAATTCAAGGGCTCTCAAGAAGGAAGCAGCCTTCGCCACGAGCCCCGGCAGCTACGCTATCGAAACAAAGACTGAATCCTAGATGCACTCCAACACCAGAAGTCCTTCCCTGTATAGCAGTAGACAGACCGTAGTGAAAACAAAACAGCGAGTAGTTTTCAGTGCAACAGTTAAACCACACTGCATTCCTGATTTCCCATTTTATCGATTTCTTTGTAGTTCCAGTAGTTTCTTCCAATTTGCCAATTTCAATTGTGTTAGTAGGTTTAGAATTTCCAGTTTGTTGTTGAAAGCGTATTCTAAGAAATTTGAACTATTCCCGAACTCATTCCCGAAAAAGTAGTTTTGTAGGATTAAATCTCTTCCTTCCCGTGTTTCGATAAAAAACATTAAACATGCAAAAGTGGAGAACAAGTAGAAATCTCAAAGGTTGTGAATTAAAAAATCTAGAATAGCACTTTTTATTAAAGCTAACTGAGAATGGTCACGAACAAAAGAACAAACTATACTCGCGGTTCTCGAGTTTCATGTTATAACCATACTCTGTGCCCATTAGTACGTACTAGTCTAGCGATTTCAACAAAGTGATTACTCCCGTGCAACAAAGCTTTCCTAGAACGCACATTCCCTCTAATACTCGATTTCCGTTTATCTTAGAAGTGACAGCAGTTTCCCATGCTTCAGTAGAACTAGTGACATCTGTCGGTAGCAGCGAAAAGTACTAGAACACTAAACACATACACACACCACACACTTTAACACAAAAGAACTACAAAAACCAAAAAGTACGCCTTGAACAGTGTGCCTTATTGTGAGTATGAACAACTTCACAAAACTAGAGAAAGAACTAGAACACATTTTTACAGTAGAGCAGAAACCAACAACAAAACACACGTTTTCCCAAATTCCCGCCCTCCTTACGGTTCACCCTCCCACACATCCACATTCACTGACACATGAAGCACTGAAAGAAGATAGATAGAGAGAGAACGCGTGCGGTGCATTTCATTGCTTCCAGTCCAGGAGGACAGCGAACGGAAGTTTATTTCGCTCTCGTGCTTCCGGTAGATTTCATTATTTCTACTACCAATTACTGCACAGTGCCTCCCAGATCTCCAATTTGGTGGTAAACTTTGATCAGATAATACATCCAGTCGGTGGCGTAGCGCAGGAAGAAATGGGGGTACCTTATAATTCTAAAGTATAGTTCAGTGTTTGATATTATCCGTGGGACAAAATTAATGGAATCACCGGAAATTGATATGTTTTACAGCAAAGTTATCAAGTGTATGGCATTGTGTATTCGTCGAATTTGTACAACTGTGATTTGTTTGAAAAAGACACATGTTTCAGTTGTGAAAGTTTCGTCTTGGATCTCCAAAAAATTGTGCTAGATCGAAGACGAGTACCTCCCCCAACCTCTTCCTCATCGCAAAACCATTACTGCAGGCTCCCGGACAAAAGTTTTACTTGGCTACAGCACGAGGTCCCCAGCAAATTAAACCTTTTCTTCGCTGATAAATTTGCCCAGAAACTTATGATCTGGCAAGGAATTTGCAATTTCGGGCTTAACGCTAAACTTGTTATCCTAAAAGAAACAATGAACTCAAAGCTTTATAAGCAAGAATTCCTAGAGAAATATTTTCTTTCATTAAGGCTCACAAAGGCCCAATGATATTTTGGCGAGATTTGGTAAGCTGACACTACAGCCGAAAAGTGCTACTGAGATACCGTGACAATGAAGTCAATTTCGTTCACAAAGGTTTTTAGACGCCAAAAAGACCGCAATTCCGTCTAATCGAAAAGTATCGTATATTATCAAACGGAAATTAAAGAAAACTGTAAATACAACTTAGTACGCTACATAAATAGATCGATGTTGGGACACAATGCCACTGAGGTTGACAGGCCAATGCGGGGTTTCGATGCGAGTATGCAAGTTCAATTTTCTTGTCTTCCATCTTGCACAACTTGTTTAAGACTGACCGTATCGTGGCGTGGTGAAACTTTCATCGTTGAAACAGGTATAATTTCTAAAGCAATCACTACCACAAATTTTCTAAATTCTACCACTAGATACGCTGCCACAGAATAAATCTTGAGCGTTTTTTCAAAAAGTCATATCTGCAATGAGTTACTCTCTTTGTTTATTTTCTCTTTCAATTTTTACGGCATCACTATAACACTTTTCACTTATTTTATAGTACAGATCGAAAGACAGTGGTTTTAACTAGCATATTATGCAAAGAGTTGAAGGATAAATGTTAAAGTGACCGAATTATTAACAGAAGAGAAAGTAAACAAAGAGAGTAACTCATTGCAGATATGACGTTTTGAAAAAACGCTCAAGAAATAATTTGTTCGAATTCTAATGTGGTTTTCGTTTGAGGCGAAACTGAGTCAGTTCCCAACCCCAACTGCTGTCAAAATGTATGAACTGACAGCGGTTGGGGTTAGAACCTGACTCAGTTTCAGGTTCAAGCGAAATCGCCATAAGTGAAGCAGACTTCTAGAGAAAATTTTCAATAGGACGTAAGTAACATTGAGAGCCTCTTTGTTTACTTTCTATTTCGTCTATTACGACGTCATTACAACACTTTGTACTAATTTTCCAGTACATATCGAAAGCCGACGGTTTTTACTACAATATTATACAAAGAGTAGAGTAGTAAATGAAATGGCCAAGTAATGAACAGAAGAGAAAGATCTCAAAGAGAATCTCATTGTTACTTAGATCCTATTGAAAATTTTCTCTAGACTTCATTCACTTTTGAGTAAAACAGCTTTTGATTGCTATGAATCGCGAAATGTATACATGTAAGTAACTTTATTGACAAAAACGTTGGAAGGATATAACCAAGTTTCTTTCTCTCACAATTAACATTATTTTTCTATTCGCCGAAGTTCAGGGCAGTTTGGCTATATTGGCGTATTTTGCATTATGCATAGAACTGGACTACCGAGGTTTCTGGTGAATGGTAGAAAACGCTTCTGTAGACATCTTTTCCATACACATCATTATTGATAGTACCGGTAAAGATGAATCTTTTGGTTTTACGGTCACAACTGCATGTGGCCTGCCAAACCAAGTACTTTTTGACAGAGAGACGAAGAGTAAGGGAGAGAGTGAAAGTCAGCCAAAACGGCAGCACTCTTTATTACGATTTCAACACTAGCATTTTGTCAGCAGCTCTCTAACGACACAACTGATTAAATTTGACCGACGAAATCCGTTGAAATCGATCTTTTTCAACCAACTATGTCTCGTATGGGATACAATATGCTAGAGCGAGACCCCATGTTTCAGTCCGTGAATACATGGAGACAGTAGCGCTTTGCTCCCTCTAGTAGTTATAATCTCTTATCAAAACTCGTCGAAACGTCGATTGACGATAGGTTCATCCGAAGTGTTCATTTACGGATTGCTAACGTTGCCAATTATATTTTGATCCCACCACCCAATGTGGCTACGCCACATCGCTTTTGCGCGGACTTAAGCTAAAGATAGCCCCATATGTTTGAGTAAGCCGGACAAACGAGTGGATCACAGGTTTGCTTGCTTCCGATGGAGGGACCGCGGCCACGTTGCCCAGTGGATCCTCAGCGGCTTTGCGCAGCTTCGGTTCCTAGGCCTCGGTTATGCGGCTAAGCCGCATCGTACTGGTACACCTTAAGCAGAGGTTCTTGAAGGGTATCGGATGGTTTCCGGAACCCAGTAAAGTTCAACCCGAAATGAGCCGGAGTTCTGGTTGATTCTAATTCGTATTCCGACTCCAGTGACACAACCGATTCTAACTAGAATCGGTTATTTCACTGGAGCCGGAATACGAATTCGTACCAGCCAGCATTTCGGCTGAGCTTACTTGGCTAAGTAACCTAAAATTTAATCTACGAAATAAAAATTTTCTGGCGACGCTCCAGCACTCCATTAAACTCACGATATCGCCACCTGGGCACCAGTTTGACGCTACGGAATGAACTTTGTTTACTTTTGACGGGCCCCTATTTTTGGTTCGAATCAAAACTCGTCGAAATGTGAATTGACAATAGGTTCATCCGGAGTGTTCATTCAACATGTTGCTAGTGTTGGTAATTTTATTTTGATATCCATCTGACGGATCCTCGGCGGCTTTGCGCAGCTTCGGTTCCCAGGCCTCGGTTATGCGGCTAAGATGCATCATACTGGTACACCTTAAACAGATTTTCCTGAATGGTTTCGGAAGATTACCGGAAGTTCCCTACAACAAAATCTGGGAAATAATTTTCTAGTGACGCTCCAGATCTCTGTTGAACTCTAATGGTTTCGCCACCTGGACGCCAGTTTGACGCTACCAAAAGAACTATGTTTACATTCGACGAGTTCTCATTCCATCCAACAACATCCAGCCCACTTTTAGCGGTGGCCCTTTTATTGGCTCGAATCAAAACTCGTCGAAATGTCGATTGACAATAGGTTCATCCACAGTAGCATTTTGCTAGTGTTGCCAATTTGATTTTGATTCGATCACACAATCGAGGCTGGATGTTGTTGGCTCGAATCAAAACTTGTCGAAAGTAAACACTGGCTGGTTCTAATTCGTATTCCGGCTCCTGTGACACAACCGATTCAAGTTAGAATGTTCAAGGGGTACCATTTCGATGCGGCCTAGCCGCATAACCGAGGCAAAGCCGCTGAGGATCCGCCAGGCGAGGTGGCCACAGACCCGCCGTCGGAAGCAAGCGAACCTGTGACCCACTCGTTTGCCCGGCTTACTCAAACATAGGGGCTATCCCTAGTTTAAGTCCGACTGAGCGGTAGCGAATTCGGACAGCACGCGCAAAAGCGATGTGGCGTAGCCACATTGGGTGCTGGACACAAAATAAAATTGGCAACGCTAGTAAAATGTAAACACAAATGAACACTCCGGATGAACCTATCGTCAATTGACCTTTCGACGAGTTTTGATTCGAGCCAATAATATGGGCCCCACAATCGATTGAAACTATACACGGTTAAATAAAACAACCTGCAGCATAAGTTCTTTTAACTTACTTTTGAGTTGTGCGTCGCTTTCGCACTTATTAGTGTTGTCGAAAACAAAACGAGAGATTCGACTCAGTCGAGGTCTTCCGTGGAGGAAGGTACTTTTGAGTTGTTTGGGGTATACTCAAAATTAGGTAAATTCAACTTAAATTTGAGTATAAAAAACCAATCAATGAGTTGTAATTTTTGCCGTGATTAAATGGAAACTACCTTCAACACGGTTTACCTAATTTTAAGTTCCCCCACGATACCACGAGATTGAGTCAAAGGAACTCAATTTTAGGTAGTTTTTCGTTTCCGTGTAGGGATAACCCCTACACTCAATTTGAATTACAGGGTACAGTAAAATTTTACTGGGGTTTTGAACAGCAAACTGTTCGGTAATCAGTTCAGTAAATCCATTCGGTTACCGAACTCTCCGCAATACGTTCTATACAAACGTCAAAAAATACTGGTCAGTCAGCAGTTTCCTCAGAAAATGGCGACGTGACAGATGATTTACTGTACCTGTTTTGTAACTTTTTGACGAGGTTCGGTAATGTTGGTACAATTTTGCCGAACAGTCAGTCAGTATTTAATTTTTATGTACCGGATAATGTTTATGTACCGAAAAAACAGAAGTTCTTATAAATTCAATGAAAAATATTGTGGGTTTCAGCAAATTATTCGAAAAATTACTGAAAATCGCTAAAAAATGAAAACCTTACCGCAATTTTTTAAACAATTTGCTGACAGCTCCGTAAAAATATCACTTTACTGTGCAAGTCGTCGAAAGAAATTACTGAACAACTATTGGCTGACTTAGCATGTATATTTGAGTAAAGCGGGTAAACGAGTAGATCACAGGTTTGCTTGAAAGGTATCGGATGCTTACCAATATTTTTTGGAATTATAATCTGGGAAATAAAAATTTTCTGGCAACTCTCCATCCATTGAACTCTAACGATTTCGCCACCTGGGCGCCAATTTGACGCTAAAGAATGAACTTTCTTTACATACGACGAGTTTTGATTCGAGCCGATAACAGTCGATTGTTCCATAACATTTTTGAGCACTTCCTTGTTTTTTGTTACCTAATGCATTAAAAAGACATGTATGCTTTTTTCTGTCCTTTTATTGTAACTCGCCAGGTTGGCAATTTAGCACATATTTTGACAAAGCAAAATGCTCATCACTGTTCTTGTGCAGTCCACATTAAGTTGTAATGAATTTGTGAACGGTCTTGTCGATTTAGTTAGGTGTAAAATTTTGCACCCTGACTAATTGTAAAGAATCCAAAAGCAGCCACTCTCGAGGTGGAAAATAAGCCGAACGAGCATTGCACTCCTCCACAATTAATAAGAGAAAGGGTGCTTACAGAGTATCGGCTAGAAGCTGAGCTGGGGCTGATACTGACATTAGAATGCGAGAAAACTGCTTACAGCAAACTGAAGGGATGATGTCATAGTGAAAGCCAAGCGGATCTGCGCCGACTAGTTGCTTTTACCATGACAAACTCAATTTGATATGCTGCAAGCAGGTTTCTCGCATCCTACTGTCAGTACCCGCGAGCTACCCAAAGAGCTAGGAGCAGATCACCCTTATTCTTGTTAACGACGAATACGAGATTCGTTCGAAAGCGACACGAACGAATAGTAACCGCATTTGGTTTTGCTGTCATAAACGGGAATACAAACCACTTTCGAACCAATCTCGTATTCGTCATAAACAAGAATAAGGGTGATATTTTGAAAAATAACATCAAAAACAAATTCAGAATATATTTTATATTGCATGTTTCCCATTACAGTTATGAAAAAAGCTAACGTCAAACGAAATGGGCTAATGAAGGATGTTTGTTGGTCTCGCCGAGTCCGGAGAAATTAACGTAAAACCAGGAGGCCCGCAGATCGCCCCTAAAAACCGGAGTTTCCCTGATGGTTATTGAGTTTCCTAAAACATAATCTAGGAAATAAAAATTTTCTGGCAACGCTTCAACTCTCCGTCGATTTTGCCACCAGGGCACTAGTTTGACGCTATGGAATGGGACCCATATTATTGGCTCGAATCAAAACTCGTCGAAATGTCAATTGACGATAGGTTCATCCGGAGTGTTCATTTGTGTTTACATTTTGCTAGCGTTGCCAATTTTATTTTGTGTCCAGCACCCAATGTGGCTACGCCACATCACTTTTGCGCGTGCTGTCCGACTTCGCTACCGCTACCGCTAAACTAGGAATAGCCCCTATGTTTGAGTAAGCCGGGCAAACGAGTGGATCACAGGTTCGCTTGCTTCCGACGGCGGGTCGGTGGCCACCTCGCCCGGTGGATCCTCAGCGGCTTTGCGCCGCTTCGGTTCCTAGGCCTCGGTTATGCGGCTAAGCCGCATCGAAATGGTACCCCTTAAACATTCTAACTTCAATCAGTTGTGTCACCGGAGCCGGAATACGACTTAGAACCAGCCAGCATTCCGGCTGAGTTAAACTGGGAAGTTTAGTAAAATTAATCTGGAAATAAAATTTTTTGGCAACGCTCCAGCACCCCGTTGATTTCGGGCCCATATTATTGGCTCGAATCAAAACTCGTCGAAATGTCAATTGACGATAGGTTCATCCGGAGTGTTCATTTGTGTTTACATTTTGCTAGCGTTGCCAATTTTATTTTGTGTCCACCACCCAATGTGGCTACGCCACATCGCTTTTGCGCGTGCTGTCCGACTTCGCTACCGCTCAGTCGGACTTAAACTAGGGATAGCCCCTATGTTTGAGTAAGCCGGGCAAACGAGTGGATCACAGGTTCGCTTGCTTCCGACGGCGGGTCGGTGGCCACCTCGCCCTCTAGACCTCGGTTATGCGGCTAAGCCGCATCGAAATGGTACCCCTTAAACATTCTAACTTGAATCGGTTGTATCACCGGAGCCGGAATACGAATTAGAACCAGCCAGCATTCCGGCTGTGTTAAACTGGGAAGTTTAGTACAATTTGATCTGGAAATAAAATTTTTCTGGCAACGCTCCAGCACTCCGTTGATTTCACCACCTGGGCGCCAGGTTGACGATATGAAATGAACTTTGTTTACTTTCGACAAGTTTTGATTCGAGCCAACAACATCCAGCCGTTGATTTCAGCACCTGGGAGCCAGGTTGACGATATGAAATGAACTTTGTTTACTTTCCACAAGTTTTGATTCGAGCCAATAACATCCAACCTATGGAATGTTGTTTGTTTATATTCTGTTTGGTCTGGGTTCAATTTCAACCGAGGTCGTCGAGATTTTTCTGGGAGAAGTAAATCCGTTGGTTGGTTCATGAGTTGATGGGTCGATATCTGGTCCAGATAGTGAAGTCACCTCTCTAGTGTCGGTGTTTGGCCTCTTACCGGATATAGTCCGACGGAAAATAACTAGAGCATGAAGAAGAATGGAGAAGCCCGCAATCTGTGCGCCAACTCGTGCTTCGATTTCTCAAAAACAACTTTTTTGGGAGTGACGCGACATGTCCCTCACCATTCCTATGCTAAAACATCAGAATCCACCCCTCTACTGACGCCCATGAGTCAAGTCTGTACTGAACAGCCGCAAAGAGTTTTTTTATGATAATCACTATGTGCAAAATGAAGGAAGCAAAGGAGACAGCAGAAAAACTGCTGCATGATCTTAATTTAAATTTTCAATCATGCAAATTGAATATTAAAGCCAACAAACAGACTTGTTGCCTCGCTAGTTTTTCCTAGTCCCCGAACCCAAACAAAGCTTTGCTCTCTTTCTTACTTTGCGTTCCATTTACTCCCGCACCACCCGCATGTGTTTTCTCCGGAGGAACAGTTTCTTGCTGCAGCAGTTACGACCGGATTATAATATGTACGTCCCATGTAGGCCACTGAACACCCCCGCCGCAGTGTAATTAAGTTGACACGAGAGGACGCCAATTGGATTTAATCACTACGGTGCACGATTGGAAATGTTCCGGTTATAGATGTCCTTGCAATGGCCGCTGGTGGGAGTTTATGGAGGTGGTAACATTTGTCACGAAGCTTTCAGTCACACGGAAAGTGGGTCACTTACTAGTCACGTGCGTGTGTGTCGTGATAGCTACGCTTTCTTTCGTTCCAACTAATCGAAAAGGAACCAGCTTTTTTTACAATGAGAACGTATGTTCTTTGTCCCTATTCTGTCTCCCTGGGGAATACGGGGGCAGAATGGTCACATCAGCAGAGCAGCAATAGCCGCAATCTGCATTGCACCCGTGGTTGCAGTATAAATTTTGAGTGTGTTTTAAAATAATATAGTTTACAGACGAGCGTTGGGTCTGCTCGGCTCGGGGAGATTTCTCTCCCGGGGGGAGGGACAAACTGTGTGGGTGGAGGGTTGAGCACGAAGGGAGCTTTTTACAGTGAAATATGAGCCCTGGCAGTAGCTACTGAGCTCTCTAGTGAAATGTGCCCCAAATGGAGAAGGCAAAAGTGCATAAAGCCTGGCTTTGCTCCACCACTCCGCCGAACGGGTGGGAAATTGTGGATGAAAATTCATAAAAGCATTACTGTGCTGCTGCCTTGGCGAACTATTCCCGCACTGTACGTTGTACACTGTTGTGTGGATGGTTTGGATGCTGTGCCGTTAGGTTGGGGATTCGTATTAGGTTTGGGTAAAAGTTTTCCCCTTCTCCCCGGGAGGTGGTCGTAATTACTTTTGGCCCGCACTGGTGACCGGTGATGTACGGCGCTTTCGGTGAACGTAGGATTTTTCGGAGGTCGGCCGCCGTGCTGGAGTCTGCCTACTGCAGGCCTGTCTGCCGAATTCGAACGACAGACAATGTGGCGGGTACCTCTGTCCGAGCAAGTCTTCCTGGGTAAGCTTGGGGCGGTGTACTGAAAGTTATCGTGACCATGCTGGGGAACTTTTAAAACTGCCGTAATGTACAACTCTGGCAGATGAATGTAACCTTGTTTTGATGGAGACGCATGACCATTCGTTCGTTTATTAAACTTTATCTTCATCAAGGTTGCTTAATTTTGACACGTGTTTAGCAGCTGTTGATTGATATTATTTTTAAGTATTTAGTTGTCGTAAAGGAGCTGAATGTGATCACCTATATTGATCCCTCCAGTTCGGTTCGATATCCGTTGATCTTTCACCACTGCATATAATAATACTCCAGTGTGCAATTCCATTGAACCGTCCTCATGCAAAAACTACTAATACGTGACCCTCCATATTCTTTCTATTGCCTGAAACTGTCTCTAGCAGAAATCTAGTCGAAACCGTCCCCATCGTTCCTGCGCACCCACAGTCAATGCCACTAAATCAAATCACATCGTAAAACTTCCATAAGAAAGCGTTAAATCATCTAATGCATCTACGTTCCGGCAAAACGGTTGGCAAGTGTTCAAAAACGCTTTTTGTTCCTAAGCGTTTAGCCAGAAAGATGCGTCCCCTGTTTTCGCCTGTCCCTATAGCACCACCAAACAATATCCTCACTCCCCCCTTCGAGAAGAACAATATTCCTTAGAATCCTTCAAAGCCTCAGTGGCTATTCCAAGCACCAACTGCTGCAGCTGCACCATCTAGCTAGGGGAACGTGGCGTGTTTTTGAACCATTTTATGAGTGAGTGTAAAGTTTAGTTGTTCGATTTAATGTTCTTTTGTTTAAAAAAAAAACGATGTGCTGAATACTACCAAACAGTAACGTCAAATAGTACTGAATCTGTAACAAACACAAAACAAAACAACACACGCGTGTGGAAACGAGAGCGAACGAAAACAATTCTAATTACAAATGTGCCAAATTTACAGTTAGAAATGAAGAAGAATTTATATTAGAGCGAGACATTGTAAAACAATCGTATTGAACACAAATATTGAACAATTGGGAATCAAGCTAGATACCACAACAAAGTTAAAATGTTTCTACTTTGAATTTCACGTGCAGCTTGCTTTGACCTCTTTTTCATCCTGATGTACCCGAAACAGATCCGAGCAGATTAGCTATCTCCAAGATCGAACTAAAATAATCGAATAGCAGAATTTTAAACCGACGCATAAAATAAAACAAAAAAAAAAAAAGATCTCATATATTAGAGCGACACAATGCGAATGACATGTTATTTTTTCCGCAGTTAGCACAACTGCCAGAATAACCGTTAAACTAAAGCAAAGCTGAGCAGACAAAACTGTCGGAAAGATTCTGAGGGCATTTACTAAGTTTAGTCTTGAGCTACTACTACATTAGAGTCGTAAGGTTGAGTTAGTGTGTTATTTCTTAAACTTTAGTAGAGCATGAGGCGAGGAACGAAAATCACGATTGTATTTTTTTTTTCTTATTTTTCTCGTATTTCATTTTGTACTAGGATGTTCCAATTTTAGTTTAATATGTGGAATAATGGTTTTGAAAACGGATTTCCGAATATGATGTAAATATACGCTAGAACACTCGAGAGTGATCGAAACGCTACAAACTGATAGAATTCTCGAAGATTATGTCAAGTACCTTAAATGAAGTGTTAATTTTAAGTCCAACCTATTGATTTTAGGAGAAAAAAATCCTTTAAAAAAAAACAAAAAAAACATTTCAAAAATGTGTTCTGTGGGGATGCTACAAACAAAATAATTTCATGAAAGCGGAAATGAAACAAAAAAGAACTATTTGTTGAGGCTCGTTAAGTTTGTCATCCTTGCCTATCATTTGTGTTATTCCTTCTTATTATTATTATTTATTGGTTCCTGTTTTTCGACGAGCGCACAAGGAAAAGGAAAAACTCTAAAAACTTATTTATTTAAATAGAAAAGTCTTTGATTTTTGCTCATCTACTTTTAATTGAATAAGTTATAGTTTGAAACAAATTTTTGTACTAACAATTGAACTTTATTCAGAAAGTTCAAGTAAAACTCTTTTCAGTTGCAAAAGAAAGTAGCGGAAAACTATGAACACTTGTTGTAAAACAAACGATTAAGACGTACACTTTTTTAATTTATGACACTAGAGAACAACTTTTGTAATTCAACTATTCCTTAAGTTTAATTCTACTTATTTATTGTTAAGTTAACTTTTGTAAAATTATTTTTAACGACAATTAAAGAAAAATTTAAGAAGGTTTCGTTTTGTTACAGTACAAAATTTTTTGAACTATTTGATTTCGATGAATAAAAAAAATGTTTTAAAAAATATCTTTTACGTTTTTCTTTTACTTTTAGTTTACTATGTTGACATCCCATTGGCATTGTGTCATTATGTTTTCGCCTTTTACCTCAGTTTGGGTTTTCGGTTTTGCACAGCAAACCTCCACTTGTGTTGTTATATTGTAGAGAAAATCGACCGACACCTTCCAACAGTTAAACCATTTTTGACATTTTTTCATTAAGTGCCTTATTGTAAAGTAGTTAAAAGAAACTCTAGAATGGAAACAAAACCGAATGGACAAAAAAACATTAAAAAAATAACAGTTTGTATTTGGGTTCCAGCTGAAAAACGCTTCCAATGTGCCATACAGGAGAGGAGAATAAAACGTCGTATGAAAGTTAAACAAATTTTACCAAGCTAAGCCTATAGACCTAAAAGAATGTTTTGAATAACGCAACCGCTTTTGAAGCTAAAACTCTTATGATAACGAATATTTTTCTAACGCATCACAAGCTACTCACAATTTTCGAAACAAAAAAGATTCAAGTAATAAATATTGAAACAGCATTTATACGGAACAATTAACAATACATTTTCAATCTAACTTTTCAAACCTTTTCGCTTTCTCTTTACCTAGTTAAATTACATTCAATCAAAGTTAGTCCAATTTTATAAACAATTTTATCTTCAATGCTAGTTTTATCGCAGTAACTCTCCAGGATAAAGCAATAAAATAAATAACAATTAATCGGAGCGAGATGGTGGATAAATCAGTCTCCGGGCTATACACGAAAAAAATAACAAGCAACTGATGGAAACAAACATACGTCTTATAGGTAGGCTACATGATATGAATATTAAACGAAAATATTTTTCCTCCATTCTTATACAATCAATAGCTCCGATTAGGGAGGGTAAAAACAAAGTAATCAATTGAATGCAACATTTTACAACATTTTCAAATGAATCCAACTGAATGACTACAACTGGCAATGGCAGCAACCAAAAACCAAATAATGTTCTATGAGTTATGTTATGATGAAAAAAAGTAAGCCATATAGCGAAAATAACATTAATAAATATTTACGAATTTAATGAGTAATGAAATTACTTCGCTCAGCTGCTTAGAAATATCACAAGTAAACACCAATAGTTCAAGGATCGACATAATCAGGGGCAGATCCAGAAAAAAATTTCGGGAGGGGTCCGAAATTTCGATTTTAAAACGAACATTGTACAATTCGTAATACGTAATAATTTTATTTCATGAATATCAGTTTTGATGGTCAAATTTGGTTTGGAATGACTTTGAGTTTGAAACTAATACAAAATTGAAACTCTTTTAAAATTTCTCAACCAGTAAAATAATTTCGGAGGGGGTCCGGACCCCCAGGGCCCTCCCCCTGGATCCGCCACTGGACATAATCATGGTGGTCGCAGAATCAGAGTGTTCCTAATTGAGCTTCCATCCCGGGAATTTATTTCCCGGGAATCCCGGGATTTTTGGATTTCCCGGGATTCCCGATTCCTGGGAAAATGTGTTTTCTCATTCCCAGGATTCGGGAATCCCGGGAAAAAAGATTTTTAATTTATTTCAAAAGGCTTAGGTTCTGCGAAAGAAATTCTGTAGGAAATATCTTTATCGGCAAACATTTGGAGTGAGCAATGAATGCAGATGCCTTTCCAACTGATTTGCAGATTTTTGGACTATATATCTTTAGGCTCGCTGATATGTTTTCAAGATTTCTAGGTATATAGTTCAAGCCTTACTCAAAATACTACTAAAAATGTTGATATTTTCATGCAAAAATGGATTAATTTGCCGGCCGCTGTACCGAAACGTTTCCTTACAGTAGCGTTAGTGATGCGCACGATACCTCTGCAACCGATGAGCCGATTGATCAGATATTTTAACAGTTCTTTTAATAGTTTATTTTAATAGTTAGATCTTGAATGAATGCAATCAAATTAGTAATTGAAATGGCGGTAATTTCTTAAAAAATCGATGAGTGTTTGTTTCAAAACTTGGGACGGTTTGTAGTGATATCATGCTTAACGCAAACGCTATTTAAAATAAAGAATGTTTCTAGAACGTCTGCAGAAATATTTGATCGGTTCATTGAATGCATATTTCGTCTAATTTGGTATACCGTAACTGTAATATCTGTAAATTTTTGGATGTATGAAAAGAAAGACATAACGCTGTAGCTGTCCAATATCATGCGCATCCAATCTATTTGAATGTCGCTTTCAAGGATGCAGGCAGGATTTTTGAAGGGATAAAGATCAAGCAATCCAGATACTCGCCCGTAACAGGAAATTGATGGTAGGCTTCATCCATCGCTGCACAGTTCGTCCATTATCTGCTTGATTTTGATTCACACTTAATTCTGAATTATGCTGATCCTACTGCGACAGAAATGGATTCCATATATAACATTATCTCATTTGATCGGAAATAACTGCACAATACCCTGAAGCAGCTTAATCTTTTCATTCGAGATTACCAAAGAAGGTGCTGTACATTAAATTGATCCATCGTATCAGAACAACGAATTTCAATTTTGGACAGTAACTCCATCAGCTGCGTTTAGTATATCGTCCCAATCGTATCCGTGATTACCAAAAATTTAGGTTATACAAAAAAAGAAAAGAAGAAAAATCAAAAGAAGTTGATGTTGCGTAAACTTATTGACGAGTTATCAAATGATTGAATGATGTGTAGGACACCAAATCGCCTTTTTCTGACAACTGCTTTTGGGACAGATATACATGCAATCAAACGGGTTTGAAAACTTTTCAATTTATTCTTTTTTTCTTAAGAAAATCATTCACCTTTTTATTTTTCTTCTGTGTTCCCGGGATCCCGGGGTTTCCCGGGAAATTAATTATTTATTTCCCGAATCCCGGGAAGCTGAAAACCGTCGGGAAATGGAAGCTCACTTCCTAATCATGATTGTTTGGTTTACAGGTTTTCAGGTGGCCCTATTTGATCATAGATGCTTCTCTCAAACACGCCAAACACTCGATGACCTGCCTATATCAACGCCTATGCCTCATGGCCGTACAGAGCAACAGGGAATATCAGCGATTTGCTGTTGGCCTTTTTTCTAAGCGTTGATACGCTACGAAGCAGTTGTTACACAAGCCGTAGAAAGCTTTACTCTCAATGTCTTTTTACTTCGCGGCTAATATCAGTAGGAGAGACCGGTGCTGGTTGGCCGAGTATTGCTTTCGGAATTTCTGAACTCATTCTGGTTAGGCTTTTTGAAAAACGGTTTGCGCTGTCATGAAGATACAACCCTTAAGCACATATGTAAGTTTTTTAATTCATGAATAAAAATCTGGGAAGAAAAATCGGCCAACCAAACCCAGGGCTGGGGTAGGTATGCCGAGTTTGGTAAAATTAGTGAATCACGTCAAATGTATCACTGGAAAAACTTTATTAATTAAAAAATTAGAGGGTCGTGTACAAGACACGACCACCGTTACATTGAAAATGCAGCATGACTAGCGAACACCATGCGCTAATTTACCTTTAATGTTATTGCTCACTATTAAAAATAGAATTGATCATTAACAAGCACAAAGACAAACTAATAAAAGAAATTTTCTAATTCAATTATTTTCCATTATGTATTCGTTTTAATAAGGATGAAAGGATGGTTTGTAGATGTTTAATGTTTAATGATACAGGACGAGAATCCTTCGAAACGATTCGAACCTTACCGGCGATTCGCTTCTACTGCGTACACACATAGGAACATTCCCCTCTCGCAGCTCATGTCAAATGAGCTCTTTTTTAAACAAAGATCTCTGTTATAAGCTTTTTGTTGATGCAGATGGAAGACCATCCTTCTGTACGATAAATGAAAATATTTTCATCACTTATTTTTGGTGTAGCATTCGCATAGTGGGAGGGTTGTGACATTCACTGATTTCATTGAAGGTTTTGCAAAAAACATCGGCTTTTTAGATTATTAATTTGAAGAATATTTGCTTATATTATGATGGTAAAGGTACAAAACAATCGCAAAGTTAATAAAGATAATAAAAGAAACTTTCTAATTCAATTCTTTCGCCATTATGTATTCGTTCCAATAAGGACTGTTATAATAAGGACTGACTATAAAACGATTTAAGCCTTGTTTGCACGACTCATATGCACGGTATAAACCAGCAATTCGCCATCTCGTTTCGTTTCCACCATCGTCGCTTGGAACTGCGAGTAAAATTCTTCCAGTACACACAAACAAAGCGCCGCTTCTTGAGCCGTTTCAAATAAAACTTTAGATTTAAAAAAGTGCCGCTTCCGTAGTTCGTGTGAATTGAAAGATATAACAGCTATACTATTAGCAGTAGTAGCGACAATCTAACTGATTCTGCCAGCAGAGTAGGCATTGTAATAAAGGAATTCGGTCAGAAACATTTATTTTATACCAAGCGATGAAATTAGTAACACGCTTACGAGTATGAAGATGATGTCTGTGTTAAGGAAAGTCTTGCGCAAACTGAAAATTGTATATGTTTTCACTATTTTTTGCAGATTTACGGATTTTTCAATAGTGTGCTAATAAAACACACAGATAAATTTGATAACAATTTTTAATGGCAATTTTCTGAATCGCTTGGTGTTAGAAGCATGAGAATCCATCAATAATTAACAAAACGTAAGCGAAAACTTTGTCTGGTTTCATACATTTTCACAATATTTTTACAATAATATAGATTTTTCAGTAGTGTGCGGTTAAAATACCAACTTAAAGTTGGAATCAATTTTTAAGTTGGACTTTTCTGAATCTATTGGTATTTAAGTGGCGCTAATCCATTAAAATTATGCCATATTTTCGTGACGCTGATCGATTTTCAGATTTTAGTTTTACACCTAGCCCCAGCCCCATATAGTGCAGTAAAGCATTTTCAATGCTAAAAAAATCTATTTTAATTCATCTAGTTGTTGGCAAATCACCCTTCTCCGGATAAAAAGTTATTGGCAATCACCCTTCTCCGTATAAATACAACGTGTTATTTCTCCGGATAAATAAAACCGCCGGAGATTGAGCGAATGAGTTTATCACGGTATCCTTTTTGCGCTCGCTGCCTTGCTATCGCTATTCCAAAACACGAAAAAACAATTCTATCGTACTGCTTTGCCGCTTTTCTTTGAAACTAAGCGTTTATTTTTACGCTGTTAATGATTTCCACGAAATTAAAATATTATCAACTTCTACGGTGAGAAGGTAAAAATCAAATAAATTTTATCCGGAAAATTATTCTCACGCTGTTTGTGGAGACGGAGAATTTTGCGACTCATCTTATCTCGAAAAAAATGGACATTGGATAAGCTTCTTCTCGCGTGAGTGAAAGAGAATTACAATGCCTGGATGGGAACTACCTAATATATTTTGGTATACGGGTGGGTGAAGGAAATGCGGGTGTGAGGTTGGTCTGAGCGAGGGCGGGTGAGATAGTTGAGGAGGGGTGTGGGAGGACGGAGGAGGAGGGGTGGATTGGAATGTGCAACACCCAAATGCATATTATACCTTCCATTTGAGACTAGGTTAGTGAAAATTCGTTCTGAATCTGTCATCACCGCAGTGGCTTTGGTTCTGGAATATTTCCGAAACCTGGGACTTCCGGAATGATCGATAGTGGACAATTTATTCTAAGAACCTTTGACTCACTATCAGTGATCTAGGCCAGCGAATCGAAGTAATTTGATGTTAATTTCAATAGATTTTTAACCTTTGAGGTATTATGATTGTACCGGTTTATATCAGAAATTCCTATGTGGCCGCATTAATCAAGCTGTATCTCCGGAACCAAAAGTCAGTACTGAATGAAATTCAATAGCAGTCAATGAAAGTATTGTAAATAAAGTACGTAAAGTACAATGTTACTTTACGCTCGTCCAGGACATGCCGCAGACTCAGGTGATTCGCATTTCAAATGCCAAAATGTCCTGACTCCTGTGGTAGCAGACAAAAGGTTAAGTCGCCGGGAAACTCTAAACTTGCTCATATGACCCAACTCCACGCTTTTTTAAACTTTCTTCCTTCAACTCCTTGCTCTTCCTTGAGTACTATGGCTCTGAATATTGAAAAATATTTCACACCTTCCAGTCCCTTACTAATTAAATGTTGTTAAAACGTAAAAAAATTTAAATGAAGTTTGTAAAAATCAGATTGGACCACGCTGGAAAAAGGGGTGTGGCATACACTTAGGAATTCGGACACCATGGTGTTACCAGTTTACAAGGGGATTTGCTATGTGACCGTACTCCTCAATCCGTAGCTCCGGAACTGGAAGTCGGTTCAACTAAAATTTCAATAGCAGTTTATGGGAGCGTTATACCGTTCCTTTGAAACTAAGTTTGTGCAAATCGGTTCAGCCATCTCTGAGAAAATTGAGTGACACTATTTGACACACACACATACACACATGCAAACACATATACAGACATATACATATACATATACACACAGACATTTGGCGCTGAAGACAAACTGAATCGAATATTATAAGAGACTCGACCGTGCGTGCCACGCTTAAAAGGTCGAAATTTCGACAGATTGCATAACCTTTCTATATAAGAAATGCAAAAGGTGCGAAATCAGCCGTCTCAAAAAGTCTATTTTTCTCAAAATATTTTTTTTTCGGTTTAACTTAAAATCTCGTCGTATCATGCATTTGAAGGATATTTGTCATCAAAAATACGAATGAGATTGCTGAAATTTCTTGGGGCCACCCTTTGAAATAAAAATTTTAGTTCCTGCTTATATGGGGATTTCTTTTTTGTGACAATTTCCGTAACCATAAAACCGATCTATACAAAATTTCATAGCAGTTTCTGAGAATAATATACCTTTCGTTTCAGACTAAGTTTGTGAAAATCGGCCCAACCATCTGATGTGACACTGATGTGATTTTTAAAATTTTGAAAGGTGATGGTGATTTTTCCGGGCACTTCCAAATGCGAGATGTTTGACTCCAATTTTAGCAAAAAAAAACCTTTTTGAATTCATCACGGTATCGGGTTGAATGGGAGTTTTCTCTGTGACCACACTCCACAACCCGTAACTCCGCAACAGGAGGTCGGATCGAATTAAAATTTAATAACAGGTTTTGGGGACGCAAGACCGTTCATTTGAGACTAAATTTGGTCAAATCGGTTAAGTTATCACAGAAAAATCGATGCAATTTGTGGATATACCTTATTAAGAACATATACCTGAGGCAAATGATCATTTAATGACATTCCGAGGCGAAAAAAAATACATTTTAGCTACGCATCCTCCTCCATCGAGTGCGGCATCTAACCCGCAATTTTGTTGCGGCATCTGTCCCAATTGTAAGGGAGTGATGCCGCACGACGACATTTTTCCCTGAAGTTATGGATGGCCGTCCTCATGATCAGAATGCCTTTTGAAAGGTCCCAGCTATTCAACCGATACATGATTTACCAAAAAATCGAACCATTTAAAAAAGCGAAATTTTAATGTGGTGCTGGAAAATTTTCGGCACTCCGTGGTGCAACTGGACGCACATAATCATTAATCAAATTTTCGTGAGTTGATAATAAGGATTATTTTACATCTCGAGTGTTGTAATTCTTCAAAAGACAAACTCATAATATCATATTAGCGTAAAAAAGTGACCCTATATACAAGATATAGAGAGTGCGGCATCTCACCCGACGCGGCATCTCTCCCGAAATTACCCTACAAAAGTTTTGATCAATTCGCTTCACGCAAAGTTCTAAAAAAAATCGCAAAAAAGTGTTTTTGTTTACGCTGAAACTCTTAACGAGTATTGTAAACGTCGCTATTTAATCGTGTGGATTTCATTGATTGAAGAAAAATGTGGAGTGCGCATAGAACTTCTACTTATGGATCCAACACTTTGTGGCTCTTCATATATCGATAAATCGAAAGTCGTTTACTAGTAACTTTTGACTCTGTTACTATGTTTTAATTGCTGCAAGGTTCTACTGTATCGATTTTGTTGGCTATTTTCGGCAAATTTGAGACTAAGAGAAACGAAAGCAATGAAATTGAAAGACGGATAGGTATTCTAGAGCGAATCAGTTATAAACTTAGACCGGAAAACTACAACTAGGCAGGCTCATATGGGCATGATCGAAAGGAAATGTGAAGAATTCTTTGCCTTCTGCAGAGTAGGAGTTGGGCGTTGCACCCAAGTCTACCGCATGGTCTATGGTAGAACATAACTCATAATCATGTTTTACCACCGACGCCGGCGATAAAACATGACTCTGCTGTTAAAAACAACTGCAACCACTAGCTTAGCCCAGAGCGAGTAAAGACGCTTTATTCTAGGCCTAGCAGCCAGGGCAAGGTGTAAATACCTATGTCTCATCCCAAAGGACCAAAGGAGTGACATTAACCTTCTTAGCAAAGTCACTCCCAACGATTTATCGTATCCGAATTCATTAATTTAATAAATTGATTGCCGTTCAATTTTGATACATCTTTAAACTAAACTCTACACAGTAGTTACTATGTTTCAATTGCCGCAAGGTTCTACTACATCGATTTTGTTGACTATTTTCGGGAAATTTAAGACTAAGAGAAACGAAAGCAATGAAATAGAAAGACGGATAGGTACTCTAAAGCGAATCGGTTAGAACTTAGAACGGAAAACTAGAACTAGGCAGGTTCATATGGACATGATCAAAAGGAAATGTGAAGAGTCCTTTGCCTTCTGCTAAGTAAGAGTTGGTCGTTCTAGGCGAGTATTTGTGAAGTTTCTTTTGCCGGCGTCGGCGGTAAAACATGATAATGAGTTACGTTCTATCAAAGACCATGCAGTAGACTTGGGTGCAACGCCCTCAGAGTAATTCTTTCTTACAACTTTCTTGGAAGAATTTAAACCCCAGTTGAGAAGACAAATTCCTTTATCGTCCCAATAAACTTTAAACGTAATTGTTGGTTCTAATAATTTAGTTATTATGAGTATCAATGAACAGTTATTAACGGAACGTTCAATGAAATCACCACAGTAAAAATATGTACATATATAATCTTCAGTATTACATACATTTCGATTTATTTATACGATCCAACAAATCTTATGGTAAACAATACACGGAACAAAACCACAACAAAACAGAACATACAGTCGAACAAGCAAATTACATTCATAATTCCGCTGTAGTATCGTCCCTATTCAACCTCTGCCAGGTCTGGTTTGAAACATTCCGTGTTTCATGTTGTCTTTTTTCATATACATAAACATAATGCATTGACGAGAACATACCCACAAGCCACAACAGCAGCAGGAGCAGCAGCCAATGCAAAAAAGAAAAACTCCCCATCGGGAGCTGGAACAAGACTCTCTGATTTAAGACTCCGTTGATGATGATGATTATTCCCAGTTATTATTGTTATTATTGAGAAGTAAAACAAAAGAGGCAATGGATACCTTCAGTGAAAAGATTCACTGCAATGCGGGCGGGAAAGAAGCCAGCCAGTGTACGAGAGGAAAAGAGATAGAGTGGAATGCCCGAGGGAAGGAACAGTAAGTAAAAGCGATCGTCCGATGCCACTGCAGCATCCTCAGAAGCCCTTCAGTGAATGCTGCCGCCGTCTGTTAGCTACGTGAGGAACTGATCGATTCTTGGACGACGATCGCAGCAGAATCTGCGTGCTCCTGGAGATCGCGCCTACATATGGATCATGTTTTTTTTTTCGCTGTGCTGCTCTTCGCTGGAACGAATGACGGCATCAGGTTTTTTCGCTAAATTATGATGAAACATCCAAGATCGAAGGCATAAATGATCATACAGATGGCTGGTTGAAACCACGCGAAGGATGCAAGAATCGAAGAAAAACCAAGCCGTTGCATGGTGGAAAATGCGAGGGCAGGACGAATGAATGTGGTTTTATGAATGAACGAAAATTAAAATCGAGTAGCCTCGGGGCAGTGTGTAGGTAGTTATTGAGCGAAGAACGAGTTTTCTTGGGAGCATCTTCAATGAGCAGTTTCTGCTGAACGGAAAATCGTGATCAGTCTTTTTTTTCGGCAAAGCCGGTTCAATTTTTGCGAGAGGAGGTATCTTTTCTTAAAATTGAAGATTGTGTTGTGCACATTTAATTTGGTCCTTCGGAGAAACCTGATCATGTACACGGTCTGTAGGATAACGCAAACAGACGTATCAAAGATCAAATTTAACACGATAAATCAATTTAGATAGATTTGGTTGAAGCTGGCAGCAAACCGAAATAATTATTATGATGTCAATTGTTACGTGTGCGCGATATTCTAACGAATTGATTAAAAATTGATATTCACTGGTTCAGCTTAAACGAACATCAATGCTTACAATGATGAAACTGTAAAGTGATGTACTTATGGAATTTATACAGCAATTCCATGAAAAAAAGTTATACGATCTCTCAGAATTCTGCAATATTTGGTAGAATCGTTCCTTACCGAAAAATCTTCGATGCATATTTTTTATTTCGTCATTAGGGTGTCGCTTTCCACGTTAGACAGGTTCAAAAAATCGTGATTTTTCAAAAGTTGATTTTTTTAAACTCAACATTTGAACCACTGAACCGATTTTCATGGGTTATAAGTCAAATGAAAGGTATTTAAGTGTAGTTTCAAGAAAAAAATATTAACTTAAAAAAATATTGAGTTTTGTGCGAACAAAATACGCATTAAATGGTTTTTCTTGATTTTCACTGCGAGGGTCCTTAAATACTCCATGCTTTTATATTTTTATTTGAAAGATCATTCAATTCTACACAACATCTCCATACATATTTTTGAACCAGATCTAGAGGTTTCGGAGATATGATTTTTTGAAAATAAAAAATCTATACATACACCCCACATGCATGGAAACGATGTAACCGCATGATAGTTCACCATTAGGGTGTCCCAAAATGACATCATGTTAAAAAAGTCATCGGGCTCACTTCTTAAATGAAAGGTTAGGGTATTAGGAGAACTTTCTTCTTCGGAGTGAATTTACTAAAATGCTCCCTACTGGTGGCGAATTTTGATTTTTTGAAAAATGGGCCGATTTTGGGTAAAATTTCAAATGCGTGCCTCTTGAAGTGCTCCCGAACTGTCTTAGATTTTTTCAGTATTTTTTTATTTTTCTGGAGATCCAAATGGAGAAGTTTGGTTAGTTAGTTTGTACAAATCTTGAATTATAAAAGCGGCAGAGCTATTAAAACTTAGTAAAAAATGAAATTTTTGTTGTTTTTCAGTAGTTTTTCTTCAAAACTGGGTATCTACAAAATTTTAAAAGTAAAGAAAATACTTTATATAGTTGAGCCAAATACATGGTCGTAATTTTGCTGAAGAAAGTGTATAGGCCAATGGGGTATGAATTATTTAAGTTTTTGTTAAATAACCTTTTGATATTTTATGATATTCATCAAAAATAACTCTGTTCTACAAAATAAAACAACTGAAGTATACTTAGTCCGCATATTATTTTTCGGAAAATAGAAGGAAAATGATGAAAAATGGCGTTTTTCGCTTGTCTCCAGCACATTAGAATCGGTTTTTATAAGCATAGGCGATTTTTTTTTTTTAATTGTATACTAATAGCAACCTAGCGGGTTTGAAAATCACTAAAATTAAACAAATATGTCGAGTTAATGGCAAGTTATGGCTAAATTGATTGGCGTATTCACATTTTGTATATAAGGTCTTATTTCCATGTTAAGAATTTTAAAGTGGAGAAAAATGTAGAAGAGTGAGGTGAGTGTTGAAAAACTGATATTCATTGTCACAGATCACATAATTCCGAAATAGTCGAATTTGGGGCAAATATCCTCGAAAACGTTTTACAACAGAATACAGCGCATCTTTTGACATAATTATTTTGTTGAAGATGCCTCCTAGAAGTAATTATGGAGAATTAACTCTTCAAAAAATAATTAGAGACTTGGCGTCATTAGCAAAGTTATCATTATTTTTATAATTTAAGTTACAAAAAAATCTTCAGATGCTCATTAAACCTGGTCCTGGCATACTAAATACGTTCAAAAAACGTCATTTTTCATTATTTTCCTTCTATTTTCCGAAAAAAAATTTGTGGTCAAAGCACATTTGAACTGATTTATTTTTTGGAACAGCATTATTTTTGATGAATTGCTAAAAATGTCAAAGGTTATCTAACAAAAATTCAAATAACTCATACCCCATTAGCCGTAGCTATACACTTTCTTCAGCAAAATTACGCCCCTGTATTCGGCTCAACTATATAAAGTGTTTTTTATACTTTTAAAATTTTGTAGATACCCAGTTTTGAAGAAAAAATACTGAAAAGCATCAAAAATTTCACTTTTTACTAAGTTTTAATGGCTCTGCCGCTTTTATAATTCAAGCTTTGTGCAAACTAACTAACCAAACTTTTCCATTTGGATCTCCAGAAAAATAAAAAAAATGCTGAAAAAATCTAAGACAGTTCAGGACCACTTCAACAGGCATAAATTTGAAATTTTATCCAAAATCGGCCCATTTTCAAAAAATCAAAATTCGCCACTAGTAGGAAGCGTTTTATCAGATTCACTCCGAAGAAGAAAGTGGACCTAATACCCTAACCTTTCATTTAAGAAGTGAGCCCGATGACTTTTTTAACATGATGTCATTTTGGGACACCCTATTCACCATACATTTCCAGCGAGTCACAGCAGCTGTGAATAAAGAAATCTATGATTTACTTATAAGCTGGGTGCAATATTCGTTTCAACCTGGGGGCTGTCCATTAACCACATAGAAAAAAGTTTAGACATTGCAGACCCTCGCGTTCAAAATATTTTTACCGAGCGTCAGCTTTGGTTAGAAATTCCACTTCAATAAAAATCCTGGTGGTATTAAAAGAGTCATATTTCGGCATTTATTTTTGTATCAAAAATTCAGAAGAAGCATGAAGAGAAATGAGTAAACCATTTTTATAACTTTATTCGTTTTATTTTGCACGTGGCATTTCATTTCATTAGCTGGCTGGATGTTGTTGGCTCGAATCAAAACTTGTCGAAAGTAAACAAAGTTCATTTCATATCGTCAACCTGGCGCCCAGGTGGTGAAATCTACGGAGTGCTGGAGCGTTGCCAAAAAGAATTATTTTCAGATTAAATTTTACTAAACATCCCAGTTTAACTCAGCCGGAATGCTGGCTGGTTCTAAATCGTATTCCGGCTGTTGTGACACAACCGATTCAAGTTAGAATGTTCAAGGGGTACCATTTCGATGCGGCTTAGCCGCATAACCGAGGCCTAGGAACCGAAGCGGCGCAAAGCCGCTGAGGATCCGCCGGGAGAGGTGGCCACCGACATGCCGTCAGAAGCAAGCGAACCTGTGACCCACTCGTTTGCCCGGCTTACTCAAACATAGGGGCTATCCCTAGTTTAAGTCCGACTGAGCGGTAGCGAAGTCGGACAGCACGCGCAAAAGCGATGTGGCGTAGCCACATTGGGTGCTGGACACAAAATAAAATTGGCAACGCTAGTAAAATGTAAACACAAATGAACACTCCGGATGAACCTATCGTCAATTGACATTTCGACGAGTTTTGATTCGAGCCAATAATATGGGCCCCATTAGCTACAATTTAACATATATTTCTTCCGTCGAAAATGAATACCGTTTGACAATAATATAGTTTTCATTTTGAGGCTTAAAACTGTGGAATGACTGTGTGCCCGAAATTTGCTTTACATGTGTATAACGATTTTTAAACTTTTTTTCCATTTTATTGTATTCGGATTCTGAAAAAGGCTGATAGTGTATTGTTGAATCTGGCTTAGAAATAGTCCATGAATAAAGTTCTTGGGCTGTTGTTATATGATGGCCTTGCAAACTCGCTTTCGCAGCGTTTCGTTTCAATACTCCTCCCAAAGCATCACAAGGGCCCTTTTCATGACAAGTTGCGAAAAAATTCCATTCGGCATCAATGCCAAAATCTTTTTGCATGTTGCACAAATTAAATGCCGTCATTTTATTTTTGTATTGGCTTCCTTATCCATCTGAGAAAAAGTAAATCTGTTGTAAGCCTGGCAATTTACCTTTTATGAACGCTAAACAATGAGTCAAAAATAAACGAACTGCGACATGATTATGTTTAGTGAAGTCAGCAATTGCAATAAAATTAGCAAACATCAAATCGTCCGATTCTTCGCCTTTAGAATAAATAGCACAAGGGTGAATAGTACAATGAGTGTTTACCCAATGAAAGCCTTCAACTGCATCCTGCACAACGAAAGAATAATAGGGATCTTTAGGGGTGTGTGGGTTAAGGCATATTCTGATGCAGATTAGTACCGTGAGTTAATATCTCAGTCCTTTTTCAATTTTTTGGCCCGAAACTATTGAAAAAAAAAACATTTTTAGTTTGTTTCCTTTTAGGACAATTACACATCCAAACCCATGCGACTTGCACGACACTATAGGTTGCCTTATCAGATCTACCATAGTTTGCAGATGAAACTTGGGATGGCAGGTTGCTAGCGGATTGACAAAATACCAGATCGTGCTGTATGGGGTGCTGTCCCGGTTAACAATGAGGCGAACGAGATATTTGCAGATACGTCATTTAGTAGGACAACTGTCAGTTTGCTGGTTGAGTTTAATTTGGTTTTTTTTAATTTAAAAATCATAAAAGAATAATTAAGGTTTAAGAATGATATGAGTGTACTCGTAAGGACACCCGCTACCAATACATATGAAAAACTGGCACAATTTTTCCAAATTAAAGATCCCTATTCTCCGAAAAATCACACATAATGATGCATTCTGTAGCTTTCAAATTGCTTTTGATGTGTTTCAAGTAGTTTGCTTGTTGCTCAGCTATAAAATTATGCGGCAATATATTGAATAATTTTTCTAGAAAAGTATCAATAAATTCTTGTGTGTCCATTTCAAATAAGTCCATAATGCATCTTTCTACTTGACGCCATTGTTTGAATTTTAATGATTCAATATTACCTACGAGCTAGTGATTTATTGCTTTGTAATGTTTTGAAAATAAGTTTAATGTTTTGATGATATATACATACGCATACGGTATGCGTGCCACTTGTCCCTGCCAAAATGCAGTATTTTGGACGATTACTAGCGAACATTAAAAATCCTATTTTAATATCAGGATAAGTATTTTTGAAGATAGAATACGTCTCCTGCAAGTTACACAAAACTAATCTTCTCTGTACTTAAATTTTGCCTTCTTCATTGTTAGATATTAAATAATCCCTTTTCCCTGCACAGACGCGGCTTACATCGTCACTATTATAAAAATTCGTAACACATGATATCGTTTCTCTTCCTATTGCCGCAGAGCTTAAACTCTTTTCAGGTACCACCATTATTCCTTTCTCTTGCTGCAATGCTTTTGCATTGTTGGCCATATATTGAGAAACATTGAACTCCTGCATAACTCTATATATAGTCCAACTTTTGGGAAGTGTGGTTAAAACCCTGTATCGCTCATTGCTGTCACTTGTTTCTTTATATTTCTCCTTAAGTTGTGTAAGAATTTCATTATCGTCCGACAAAGGTGCGTTGTAAGTGGTAACGATCGTTTCAGAACTGGGTTCTTCTAACGATTCTGTGAATACATATGATAGATTTATTATCAGAAAAAATCATACAAATGATGTCTTTTTTATTATTTACAGGAAGGTCCTGCAATGGCGGTCAATGTTTCGAAGGACTCTGAAAAAAGGTTTCAAAGGACAAGAGTTCGTGTTAGTAGTTTGAAGAAAATAATTGAACTTCAAAGAGCAATCATGTAATATTTTCGATAATATACCTGGAACAGCGATTCTCGATGGTCCTGCAATGGCTTCTTCGGTCTCGGGATCATTTGGTTCATACAGTTTATTGTAGCAACGAAAACAAATGAAGGAGTTGCTCTCATCTATTCATCTTTTTTTCATTGCGCAGTCGTACAATTTATTGGTGAGTTTTCTGATACGCGTACTCAACATCCAAATACCACAAACTGAACACTTACGTTTCATTTTAAGAGATTCTACAATTGAACGGTTGTTGTAGGAAACTCTGTTTTCTAACTGATTATTTCTTTCAAAACATTCCTGATTTTATGTAATATATTTGAACCTACGAGCTAGTGATGTAGTACCAGCAAAAGCAAAATTAACCTATTTCTTCAACTTGCTTGCGACAAAAGCTATTGAAACAAACCCGAAATACAGGTAAAAATTCCCTACCTACCCAAAAACTATCTGCTAGTCATACCGACCATGTCCTTTGTCTCAGCAAATAGATTGAATACTCTTTTTTTCAAATCCGAGCAACACTCCCAATCTAGCCAAAGTGGACGCTCGGTAAAAATATTTTGAATACGAGGGGAGGGCAGGATCTGCAATGTCTGAATGTTTTTCTACATAGTTAATGGACAGCCCCCAGGTTGAAACGAATGTTGCACCCAGCTTGTAAGTAAATCATAGATTTCTTTATTCACAGCTGCAGTGACCTGCTGGAAGTGTATTGTGAACTACCACGCGGTTACATCGTTTCCATGCATGTTGGGTGTATACATAGATTTTTTATTTTCCAAAAAATTATATCTCCGAAACCTCTAGATCTGGTTCAAAAATATGTTTGGAGATGTTGTGTAGAATTGAATGATCTTTCAAATAAAAATATAAAAGCATGGAGTATTCAAGGACCCTCGCAGTGAAAATCAAGAAAAATCATTTAATGCGTATTTTGTTCGCACAAAACTCAATATTAAACACATTTAAAAGTTTCACTGTCTGCATGCATTGTCAGGTTCAATTTGTATAGTTATAATTATGCTATATTTCACCCTAAGGAGGAAAATTTGTTAAAAACCAAAATTTCTCACTAGGGTGAAAATTTGTTGGTAAAAACCAGTCTTTGTACAGGAGGGCACAAATCCTTATTTCATACTATGTTGCGTTTCGGCTTCGCCTCATCAGAAACCGACACTAACGTATTGTCGGAATAGATTAGCGCCGGCTTGACGCAAATCCCTTAAAACTAAAACACACTATGTGTTTCAATCAAACGACTGATCAAACGTGATGTCCCGTTCGAGCAGAAGTTCTGTTTATGCCGATGAGACACAAGTGAAGCCGAAACTTGTCTTGGCTTAGCAGGCCTATGCGAAAGCACTATGCTATATTTCACCCTAAGGAGGAAAATTTGGTAAAAACCAAAATTTCTCACTAGGGTGAAAATTTGTTGGTAAAAACCAGTCTTTGTACAGGAGGGCACAAATCCTTATTTCATACTATGTTGCGTTTCGGCTTCGCCTCATCAGAAACCGACACTAACGTATTGTCGGAATAGATTAGCGCCGGCTTGACGCAAATCCCTTAAAACTAAAACACACTATGTGTTTCAATCAAACGACTGATCAAACGTGATGTCCCGTTCGAGCAGAAGTTCTGTTTATGCCGATGAGACACAAGTGAAGCCGAAACTTGTCTTGGCTTAGCAGGCCTATGCGAAAGCACTATGCTATATTTCACCCTAAGGAGGAAAATTTGGTAAAAACCAAAATTTCTCACTAGGGTGAAAATTTGTTGGTAAAAACCAGTCTTTGTACAGGAGGGCACAAATCCTTATTTCATACTATGTTGCGTTTCGGCTTCGCCTCATCAGAAACCGACACTAACGTATTGTCGGTTTCTGATGAGGCGAAGCCGAAACGCAACATAGTATGAAATAAGGATTTGTGCCCTCCTGTACAAAGACTGGTTTTTACCAACAAATTTTCACCCTAGTGAGAAATTTTGGTTTTTACCAAATTTTCCTCCTTAGGGTGAAATATAGCATAGTGCTTTCGCATAGGCCTGCTAAGCCAAGACAAGTTTCGGCTTCACTTGTGTCTCATCGGCATAAACAGAACTTCTGCTCGAACGGGACATCACGTTTGATCAGTCGTTTGATTGAAACACATAGTGTGTTTTAGTTTTAAGGGATTTGCGTCAAGCCGGCGCTAATCTATTCCGACAATACGTTAGTGTCGGTTTCTGATGAGGCGAAGCCGAAACGCAACATAGTATGAAATAAGGATTTGTGCCCTCCTGTACAAAGACTGGTTTTTACCAACAAATTTTCACCCTAGTGAGAAATTTTGGTTTTTAACAAATTTTCCTCCTTAGGGTGAAATATAGCATAGTGCTTTCGCATAGGCCTGCTAAGCCAAGACAAGTTTCGGCTTCACTTGTGTCTCATCGGCATAAACAGAACTTCTGCTCGAACGGGACATCACGTTTGATCAGTCGTTTGATTGAAACACATAGTGTGTTTTAGTTTTAAGGGATTTGCGTCAAGCCGGCGCTAATCTATTCCGACAATACGTTAGTGTCGGTTTCTGATGAGGCGAAGCCGAAACGCAACATAGTTATAATTGTCAATTCATTATCAGACAGATTGCAGGCTATATGAAGTAAGTAATTGTAATTTATTATTTTGTAGCCGGGATTTGAAGCTTTCTCAATTTTCGCATAACGTCGCACAATTTCAGCAAAATTTCGTTGAACTGAACGTTTGAGCAATCCGAGATGTTGAAAACTCAACAATTTGACAGATTAACTTCGCTGAAAATCAACTTTTGAAATCGTAAATTCTCAGCTCAATTACTGAACATTTGGTATTTCAGGATTGATTAGGTAATCGTGCTGATAATTTGAATTACTTCATTTTCAGCAAAGTAGATCTACTAAATTCTATATGCATAGTTATTGGAGTAGTTGAGTAGGATGGTATAATAAGCCCCACCAAGCTAAAATGTCAGATTTCTTTTCCAAGGACCACATAATTATCTGAAGCAAATAAATAATTGTATTTGGCTTTTTCATGAACAGCAACTAACACAAACGTTTCCAAAAAGGTAAGCTTCCACTATTGTTCTATAAGCATTTGATTAAATTTGAAATTTAAATTTGAACTGTTTGACTGCTAAATATAATGTTAGAAAGCTCGCTCAATCCTTGGAGTGGCTAGCGACTAACAATACAACTCCATAACGTTCTCGATAGTATGCACCATTATTAGCAAAATAACGTTTTTGCCCATTATAGATCTTAAATAATTCTAATGTTACTTTGTTTAAGCTAAATCGAAGATTCCAAAATTGTTTTAAAAATATAAATATATCAGACTATTAAATGGCATAAACAGTGAATTTTCAATTAACCACATTGTACGGTTTTTAACATTGCCGTGTATTGTCGATCAGAACGCAGTAATGCAAATGGCAGCATCATGTTACCGGAAGAAGACAAAAATTTGCCATACTCCTTTTGCACATACTTCGTTATTTTCAATCCTCTCTTCGGCTTTCTTCTGGATAAATATGGCTCTCTTTGCTCACAATAAAGATGACAATAAATAAGCCAGCTTTATCAGGTAGGAAAGACAAGCATCGTCGAACTATATCTATCCGCATTTTCGATTTCTCAGATCTTTCCTTCTCTCTACACGCTTGATTCCAATTGCTCATCGAAGAGTTACAGGAGAGCACATTTAGATTAATCGAATCGATTATCGCATATTCAGATCAATGATGTTTTTGCGAATTAGAAACAAAACTGCTATAAGAATTGTTTTGATTATTTTCTTTTCCATATCGCTATAAGAATAAGTGGGATCATTTCATTAATATAAATCAATAACATATAATCACGAATTATTGCCCATATATCTGTCGTATTTCACATCAACGAAAGTGAATAACAAAAAAAATAGTTTTTTTTTCATTGAATGGATCCAAATTAATGACAATTGGATGTAGATCGTAAAATGCAGTATTTTATAAATTTTCTTTTTACACTCCCAGTTTACAAATTGAATCAGAATGTTAACTGCTTACAAAGTAAGTCCATAAATACCCTAAGCAAAGATAAAATAAAAGATTTTAAATATGCGCATTTTTTCTATATGAATAAGCTCACATAAAATATCCAAATGCAAAATATTTTAAAATTGATTGCGAACGCAACGGTGATCAATATGTTTGTTTCGATTGTTGGCATATGCTTCAATAGTTCTGAACCCCCGGTACATATATCTACTCTACTTATCTACTTTTCCAAAACATACCTTTCCAAAATATACCTCGAGCCGCGAATCAGAAAACAATACGACATAAAGTTGGAATACTATCCCGTCAGATTAATATCTTAGCTAATTCTAGAAATAATTAAACAGATATATGATTCTGTTAGTTGTTGTAATGATTAATTGATTATATGTTTGTTTAAAGGGGAACAACCTGTTTTAATGTACTTATTATTTTTTTCGTTAAATCGTAGAAATTTTGTTAGCAAATAAAATCGTTCCAAGCTGCATTTATGCATTACAGAAATATATCTATATGCTCTGTCCGCCACAGTGTAAACAAAAATATGAAATATAGCACTTGTGCATTTAAAATGATCATTCTGTCAAAGTTTAATTTTTTGTTTGACCATTATTTAATTTTAATTTAAGCCCCGCTGAAAAAATGTGTACAACTTTAATTCGTAAAGTGTGATCTAACCTTAATTTGTAATTGATATTTATTCTAAACTTGTGAAAATTCGCTTGAAACTAATATAAATACCCACTCTCGATGGGGGATGCAACTACAATGTGTCTTCTAACTTATCGTCGGCCATATCTGGATATACTGAGTAGTTTGAACCATTTCTTTTTCACAGTATTGGTCTGTATAGGACTTAATTATCCATATTTCCTGCACGAGAATTCCGAACGAAACAATATGAATATGGATGAAGGATGAATGGAAATAGACCGCATTGCAATCAACTGAATGCACGGCTTTTATGCTATCGACATAGCCTAGACATTTCACACTATTTAGTTCAATGCAAATAAAAACTTTGAAATATCTACCTGTCTCATTCACGAATCGCATTCTCCCTGTCGTTCTCTGTTCAAGGGACTTGAAAGCACATGTGACCTTGTCTCACTTTACTATATTCAATTGCGCGTTAAAATACTGAACCAGTAAATTCTATTCTGTACATAAATCTTTTTTTCGGGAATATGTGACCAAAAAGTAAACTTCGAATTCCAAAGCAAATTGAACGTTCCAGGTTCCTGATAACTAATTAAGGTCCAACAATAAAGTAGAAACACCAGATAATCTTAAAACGACGCCGTCAAGTAAAGAAGCATGAAAACAAAATGAAAAAAAAACAAAAAAAAAATGGAAGCCCTAGAAAGTCCATTGCATATTTATTAGCCTTTTCTCAGAAGATGGGATTTTCAAAAACATTTCAAAACTTTCTGATGCAATGGTTCTCAAATGTGTACAATCCGGTTTATTCATTTTCTTTATTCAAAAATGTTTTTAGCTTCAAATATATGACCATTCCATTTTAATTAATTATTTCATTCCGCATCTTTTTATCCGTTTTGTTCATCTGCGTTCATCTTACTTATTTTATTCATTTCATTCTTTGGATTCACTCTGGTTAGTTTATTCTTTTTGTGCATTTAACTTTTTTTATTCATTGTTTTCATTGTATGAATTTTATTCATTTTTTCCAGTTTATTCATTTTGTTCAATTTCTTTCTTTTAATAATCTGACTACTTTTTCAGTTTTTATCATTTCATCCAAATAATATATTTGATTCAATTTATTTCTTTATATAAATTTATAACCTTTTACCATTGTTCAATTTTTCATTTTATTCAATGCATTTAATTCTGCTCATTTTCTTCTTTATATTCATTTTATCACTTCAGCTCATTTTGTTTATTTGATTCGTTTGCTTTATTTATGCATTTATATGATTCATTTGATTCATTTGATTCATTTGATTCATTTGATTCATTTGATTCATTTGATTCATTTGATTCATTTGATTCACTTGATTCATTTGATTCATTTGATTCATTTGATTCATTTGATTCATTTGATTCATTTGATTCATTTGATTCATTTGATTCATTTGATTCATTTGATTCATTTGATTCATTTGATTCATTTGATTCATTTGATTCATTTGATTCATTTGATTCATTTGATTCATTTGATTCATTTGATTCATTTGATTCATTTGATTCATTTGATTCATTTGATTCATTTTATTCATATCTTTAATTTTATGCATTTCATGTTCAGTCATTCGTTTTATTTCATTCAATTTGTGAGTATGAGTCAGTTTATTCTATTAATCTTATAACTATTTCTAAATATAATCTTAATTTTTATTTAATAACCTAATCTAATTTGATTCGCGTATATTATAATTTTGATTTACATTAATTTTTCTACTCTTTTTATGAATTTGAAAACCTATTATTTCATTTTGTTTTACTTTTTATTTCGCTCGTTTTGTTGATTTCTATAATTTATTCAGTTTATTCGAGATTTTATTCGTGCTAGACTAGAAACTGTTTTCATCCCACCTCTAGTTGGGTGCCTACTTCTCGTGAATTCTGCAAACTAATCCAATAGTGAAATGTGTAAGAAATGTCTCATCTCACTGCTAGGTGGATTAAATCGGTTTTTTAACTGGAATTTGTTGTTTTTCAATATTGTCGTGCAACGCAGATTAGAACGCAGCCATATAAATGACAGCATCGTTTGGTTAAAGCTTACTAAATATTTTAGGCTGGTTTAAAAGTTAGCCCGGTTTAAAAACTGTTGGCACGCCTTTGTGCTTACGGCTAAGTGCACGCTGCTTTGAAAATCTAGCGAAATCGTCTTAGGGCACCAGCGGCTGCTCGTTCAGTGGGCCAAAAGTGCGACTTCCGGAGGGTTATGGAGGTTCTACCGAAATTCCTAATAGAGAAATAGTTAATTTTACTTAGTTACACTAACTAAAATTTATTTTCAAGAAACATTCTTGAAAAATCGCGATTGTCGGACTCCTGATTCCTGACTGCATATAACCCATTGACATACTAATTCATCAAATGGAGTGGCACTCGATTCTATAAATTGATCTGATCACATCATTATTTCGGAAACGTAAACAGAATCTTTCCCTTAATAAGTGATTCACTCTACGTACATTTAAACGTTCCTCAGCAGGACAAACATGAACAGTAGTTTTCCAGTCGTGACCCGACGCCACAAGAGTGGTCCACTTTCCTGCATCCATAATACCCTACCCAATACCACCCGCATCATTGGGCCATCTGAATCCACCGGCTGGCTGGTCGATAAATAAACAGAAAAACATCCCGCTAATCCGACCTGTACCAATCACTAGTGACGCTGGTTCAATTAACACCTGCCATGATCGTCCAGCATGCCGTCGCGTCGTACCGGTCTTGCCAGACATGATGGATTAAAAAAACCAGAGCTGAAAACGCCCGGAACCGATAAAAGCCAATGACCGTGTGTGAGATGTGGCTTTAATGTTTCGGTAGGGTGCCGTACATGCGTGGTTACAAGCCACCATCGATAGAAGAACTCTCCGGCGGTTGTCGTGACGATGTATTTAATGGTTGGTTGAACCACGTACCTACCGTCCCAAGAGACACCAGTTCGGTCAACCTCCTGGGATTAGTACGGGGGAGGTGGTTCAAAGAGAAGCGTAAAAGTTATAGGAGAACAACGAAAACGGGCAAAAAATTGGTTTAAGCTGAAAACAGAACACGATCGATGGTTGTACAGATAAACGGAAGTTCATGTTGTTCGAGTGGCTCGCTCTTGAGTGATCGAGTTAACGCCTTAACGCCATCGGTGTTTTTTTTGTTTTGTATAGATAGCACCCGTGTTGGAGCTGCTGGGGTCCACGGAACTTGTGGCATCCACAACAACATCACCGTTGGCCGTCAAGAGGTACCAGCTTACTCACCCGCACCCACCTATTAACATCAACAATGGTCCACTGGAACTGTGCTGGCTAGAGAGATCCAGTCCCAGAAGAAGCAAAAAAGCACGTATCATGATAGTGACTGTTTGGTACTAATTACTTTCACACTGGCACTAATGAGCCGATCATTGATTTGAACTTGTGGATAAATATTTGAACTGGTGAGCACGTGCTACGCATTCTAATACGGTTTTCGAAGGTTACCCCAGGTTAGCTCGAAACTAGCTAGTTTAATTTTTCATTTTTTGTGTATGTTTGTATAGGGAAACTACTTTATACAAGCCCAACAACCAACCAACAATTTGGCAGCCATGAGCCGTGTTAAATAATCTCATCGAAGAAATAATTGTATGCTGTCTGTATTTTTCTGAACCTTCAGTACGACATCCAAAGCATGAGATACATCCATGTTTTGTAAAACAAAAAAGCCCAAATTTGTCCCCTTGCCCTTTGACATAAAGCAGTGCACTTCAGAGAGCATCCGCGAGAAATCTCGCACTATATGAGCACATGGACGGCGTTTCGCTTCTCGTGGGACAATAAATCAAATCGCGACTCTGCAACTGGCGAGAGGCAAGGACAAGATAGGTTTATAGCATTGGCTTTTGGCGGGCGGCGTCGGTGGCGGAGTGGCACTGAATGGCGCGGCTGGCGGTTAGTGCAAGTGCATATTCGGCTCTGCTCGCCACCGGGTCTCCTGTATGTAGCGCATAGTATCCACCAAAGATAGAGCCCCATCAGGGAGGATAGTGTTCTCGCGCATTCGTATCGCATGGCACGGCAAACAAAAAACAAGGAGAGCAAAATCGATCGTAACTGCGAGATCTAGGAAGAATGAATTATTGCTGCAGATGTTGAAAGACGCAGTGCCCATGGTCTGCCGGGCTGTAACGCGTTTTTGGCCGCACTTGCCGAGGCTGGTCAGGCAAGCGGCATCGCCGTCGCCGTTCTGACAGCGTCGAGTTGAGCCGAACTAGACACACACAAACAGCGATTGTCATCTAATTAGATTATTTATGGGATACGCGCGGGAATTCAAATGCGCGCTTCGGCTGGTTGAATAGTAACGCCTGTAGGTCGTAACAAGCACGAGGTCCCACACGTTGCAGGTGGTGGTTTCATTTCACATTGAGCTCTAGAGCTGAAAAGAAACTGAGCGACTTGTCCAGTAACAGAAAAATATAATTGCTAAAACTGTAGTAGACTGACAGAGTTATTCATGGAATCTTAAGAGATAAAATAATCCAGTTTTTGTGATTGGATATCATCCAAGTGTGAGCGCTCCTTACAAAAACATATAACTCTGGAACAATCTTCCGTTGAGAACTTTCTTCTCGGAGCGCACGGTGTATACAACTTTATGCAAAAAATCAGCTTCTCTGAAACTTCGGAATATGAAAGAATGGACTTTCCCCTTTCATTAGAAACTAAAATCAAAATATTTCGTCGGGGGGTCCAGAGAAACTTTTTTTTGAAGTTTTTTTCGTAACAATATAGGTTTTACTACTCGAGCTAGTTAATATTTCTGTCTCTAGATGGTACTTTCGACATTCGAGCAACACTAAAAGTGAGAATTTGATAGAAAATTTAATTGTCTACAAGTTTGTTGACAACTAAAAATTGATCTGAAATCGCACGGAAAAGTTGTTTAAGATTTTAACCAATTTATATCTAAGATAGTTTCACACGAGGCCTAGTGGTTTGGAGATATATTTTCTCGCCCTTATTTCATTACCAAAAAACAATTGGGTTTAGTGGCATGAAAATATTTGACGGGATTCATTACAACTTCTTCATTGACATTTCTAATTGATCTTCTGAAAATTAGAATGTTTGACAGAGACAGAGGACTATTTGTGCTTTCGGGTCAAGTTTGTTATCTTTTCCGATAGGTTCGAAAGAACTATCATTCATCGGAAGGTAGTGCTTGATTGCAAGGGTTTACTTACATTTATGTTTTAGAAAGGACCACACGTCGCAAAATTTAGCTTATGATCGTTTAAGTCAGCTATTATAATTCCGTTCAAGACGAAATGTTGGGACACACCGTTTCTAATTAAACGCAAACCACAGCAGTAACTGTCCAAATTAGTGCTTAGCGTGAAACGATTTATTCAAATATTATCTGCAAAGTATATTGTGACAGTTGAATTTTACGACCATTTCCTATCAATTATGCGAGAAATCGTTACTAAATTGATCCTAGATTATGCGAAATGCCAAACTTTTGAAAACAAAATATGATTTGAGTACAAGAAAAACCTTATATACATACAAGTCCTCGAATACATCCCAAAAAAATATCTTGATCCAAAAACTCAAAATTTTTGTTCACTGTTTGACACATTGAGTTATTTTTGAAAAAGATAATCAGCGGTTTTAACCAAGCGTTGCACTGAAATTCGCGAAATATTGCTGTGGTGTTAAAAGTTTCATTGAGTTTGTTCAAATATAAAGGTTGAAGTTCAGGACAAGTTTTATACGAAGATGCTAACAGAGTAGGAGGTTCATGCAAAAACAGTTATCAGTCATCCCCGAGAACAATCGAAAAAATGAAATAGAAGGCATACAGCATTGAAAAAGCTGTTTCAGCGGGAGGAATCACTCACCATCTTGGAAAATAATGTTAATATCATTATGCTATATTTCACCCTAAGGAGGAAAATTTGGTAAAAACCAAAACTTCTCACTAGGGTGAAAATTTGTTGGTAAAATAATGTTAATATCATACTAGTTTGGTCAACACGTATCTAAGACTTCTCATCCCAAAAATATTAATGGTGCGCTATATCAGGTGGAATCTGGAATTATAATTTTCAGCTAAAAGATGAGGCTTTCCAAGCTCTCAAATTCCGCTGAATGCACTGTTCAACTGAACACAACTATTTGGCAAATAAAAAAAGTGCGTGTGAATTGACTTACAAACCACTAAGGCTTCTGTGAAACTAACTAAGACTTATACTTAGTTAAAATATTAAACAACTTTTCCGGATGATTTCACATCGGTTTTTAGTTGTTAACAAAGTTGTAGATGATTAAATTATCTATCAGATTCTCACTTTTAGTGTTGTTCAAATGTCTAAAGCACCATCTAGGGGCAGAAATATGAACTAGTTCCATTGTTAAATCTATCTAAATTCACGAAAAAACATAAAAAAAAATTCAAATTTCAAATGAAAGGGGAAAGCCCATTCTTTCATATCCTGAAGTTTAAGGGAGGCTGAATTTTTTTGCATAAAGTTGTTAAAAAAAGACACCATGAGCGGGCATAGCGCAGTTGGTAAGTTGATTGCGTTGTACGCAGCCAACCTGAGCTCGATACCCAATCACGCACATGGGGTTAGAAATTTTTCTAACCCGAAAAAAGAGCCGAATAAGCCCCAACCAAAAATCTCTATAATCGAAACAAAAAAAAACTTCCCATTCGAATTTATTGTTATATAATGATTCCCGGCAAAATTCTAGAATATTTTTGGTTGAATTCAATTGCAAGAATTCATCAACAAAACTCTAAGCGCAATAATCAAACAATCATTCAACAGTTAACTCAAAACCAAAAGATTCTGCCAACCCCAATAATGTATATAGAAAAATGAGGTTATGCTTCACTAAGAGGTTGATAATCGTTGATAATGATCTTTCTCCGGACAAAGGCAGAAAAGAACCCGTGTGTTAGTTAGCGGGTTAAAATATCTCATCCAAGAATTGATACACTGCACAGTGTTTTTTGCCAGAATTGCGTATTATATTATTTACGCTTTAATTGTTAAATTTAGGTCAATGCCGTCTTCGGAGGTAATTGTGAACAATATAAGCCCTTTCATATGGTGTTGTGATTTTAACAATTAATCATCTCAAACATGAGATATATTTACCAACTTTTTTATAAATACATATGTTAAGATTATGTCTTCGGCAAAGTGTATAGCAAATTGTTACCAAAAACTTTTCTGAAGACCCAAAGTATTTTTCTTTAATACCTTCAACGTGGATGATCCCATAAAAGCCTAATAAATGCCAAAAATGGACTTTCGTACACTACCCGGGGAAACTTAAAATACTCGGTTCACAGGACAAACTAGGAAATAGTTTTACGTATCATCAATATTGAAACAGAGTTAAATAACGATCAGTAAAACCAGATTAATTGTATAAGATTAAGACCTCAGTTTATGTTCAGCTAGATGACCCAATGTGCATTTTACTTATTTTGTTGCCGCTAATAGCGCGGCTCAACAAGTGAATAACCCCATTCAAAGTAATATCCTGGTACAGCATTCGTTGCATTCATAGGTGACAATTTCAGGGTTATTGTGAAAATTCCAGTCACAGAAACCTGCTTGATTAAGGTTTGAGCATATTATTACTTGGGAAATGATGGGGTAAAACGCTTCTCCAAAGGAAATAATATCATAGCTTACAGTACTGGGCAAAATAAATCATACTCCACTTATTTTTATTTTTCGTGATCAATATCTCAGCCGGTTTTGAAATTAGCAGTCTGGTCCCTTGGGGAATGTTACTGTATCTTGTCATGATAAAAATTTGCCGATATGGAAAATATACGATAATGCATGACTTTCTCAATATGTATTGATTTATAATAAGGAAACTGTATTGATATGGACAAAATAAATCATACACCTTTTGTTTTGTTCTTCAATAACTTTTATCGATTTATTTTTCACTTTTCAATATTTGGTGTGACCACCCTTAGCTTTCAACACTGCTTCCAATCGTCTTGGCATACTTTCGACGAGGTTTTTCAGATATTCCTGATCAATTTCTTCCCATGCGGTCCCGAGAGCTTCAAAATAGATATTTTTGTTGGAAACCGTCGTCTTGTCTACTTTTCCATCCAAATAACCCCACAAATTTTCGGTTGGGTTCAGATCAGGAGATTGTGGAGGCCATTCAAGAACTTTTACCCTGTTTGATTTGAAGAACGCAGTAGTTTTCTTGGCAGTATGCTTCGGATCATTGTCTTGTTGAAAAATGAATTTGGTTTCTAGACCAGTTTTCAAAAGAGAAACCTACAAATTTTCACACAGCAAGTCAATGTACACATCAGCAGTCATAATCCCCTTGATGTGTGCCAAGCTTCCGACTCCAGACCATGCGAACGATCCCCAAACCATAATGTTTCAACCTCCCTGCTTCATCGTCTTTTGAATATATGCTTCCTTAAGTGCATCACCAGAATGTCTCCAAAATCTTGAACGTCGCTTTTGTCCGAATAGCTCAAACTTACTCTCATCCGTCCATAAAACTGTTTTCCAGAAGTCCACAGTCATACCAGCGTATTTTTTGGCAAACTCCAATAGCTTCTTTTGATTTCGTTTGTTAATGAATGGGCGCTTAGATGCAAAACAGCTCTTTAGTACACTTTCGGCGAGCCGCCGACGAACAGTACGTCGACTAACATTGAAATCCAACGATTCCACAATATTTCTCGACGATAATTTCGGATTTTTTTAGCCAATCGAACAATTCTGACATCATCACGATGCGTCGTCAAGCGATGGCGGCCTTTTCCGGATAAATTTCCAACAATTCCTTGTGTTTTATATTTCTTCCATATATGCTGCACAGCTCCAATCGAAATTGAGTATCGCTTAGCAATTTCCCGAAAAGAAATGTCTTTTTCACGGTCGCGTATCACCAGATTTCTAACGTCCAGCGAAATCTGCTTTCCAGACATTTTTAATGTTCAAAATGGAACCAACTCAGAATGTCGAGTGAAAACTAAATCTATCTTGGCACTAGAGCTGTCAAAGGATTCAGTGATGCCAAAATTTCAAAATTGGTTTAATTGGTTTTATCGTAAAATGTGATTTTTGAAGTGTATGATTTATTTTGTCCAACGTATAATGAACAATTATTCATATAAACATTTCTAGCAAAAATACCTCATTATTATCAAAATCTCAGTCTCTACTATTGTTTGAACTGCAACAAATTAAAAAACTTTTCCATTCATGCCATCGTGCTTATTAAAGAAATAATGCTAATATGATCAAAAATGCATTTTTAGAACAAGCGTATGATTTATTTTGTCCAGTACTGTATCTATAGAACACTAATTGAGAGAAATTAATAAATATCATTTAAACCACATTTTCCCCTGTAATCAAAATCATAATGCTTTGCAAAATGTTCAGAAACATGTAAAATATGCATTGATTCAAAATCACTATTAATTACACTTTGAAAAATGGGCAGGGCAAAACGCACTTGTGCGGTGGTAAACTTCACCACAACAAGGGGGCATAATTCACTTATTCAATTATTAGATTTTCAGAACAATTTTTCTGTTTTAGATTAGAAAGATGGATAGGTAATGTCAGAGACATTACCGAAATGAAGTGGCATACGCTTTAAGCTGTTAATACGAATGGTGCAATTTTTACTAATTTTTGAAAGCTTTCATTAAAATAAGTTATGTCGGTATTTCTATTGGAAATAGCGCAATAACGGTACAAGTGATTCTCTGCTGTCTTTTCAGGGTTATCATGTGAGGATAAATATGTTCGAATATTTTAGATTTCGATGCACAAAATAACTGATTTTGATACAACCTATCAGAAGATAGTCAAAATTGTAGCATTCGTATTAACAGCTCAAAGTGTATTCTACTTCACTCCGGTTATGTCTCTTGCATTACCCACCCATTTTTTTATAAATTTTATTTTTTCTTCAATTTTACTGAAGTGAGAGCAAGGATGTGAAATATACAGATCGGAAAACTAGAAGTGGCAGGGTCATTAGAAGCAGGCATAAAATCTTATGGACTAATTCTTTGTCTTCTGCTGGCAGGTTTTGAGCTTAGGCAGTGTTACTACGAATCACTCAAGTCTACCAACATGTCTGACGGCTAAGACAGACTTGTCCATCTCTACCACGTGAACCGACTGGTCGTAATAGCACAATATTTCGCATTTTTTGGCATAATACCAGCATTATATCAGTATATAGGGCTTAACGGCTCTTAAAGTCTGCCCTATATGCAGATCTAAAGCAGATATTAGGCTACGTTATAATGCTTTTTGGTTACTTGGAGGAGGGCTTCGTTCGACTCCTTCCATCACAGTCTCCTTGATTACTTTCCTCGCCGCAAGACGCCTGGTTGCCTTGAACTGCAACTCGTTGAACACTGTTTTCCGCGTCTACTTGAAGCTCCACTTGACGACTGCCGAATATTTATGTTGGACGGAGCTCTGGCGTGTTAGGAGGGTTCATGTCCTTGAGTACCACCTGGATGTTATTCGCGGCAATCCACTTCATGGCCATTTTACCTTAATGACAAGATACCAAATCCGGCCGAACCATAGCGAAACCATTGTGTTGCTTGAGGAATCAGGAATCAGAATATATTGGCTCAAATGGCATGTTCCCCGTGTGTTGTCGAGGATTTCTGCTTTGCTCTATCTTCTCACCGTTTCCTGAGCGGAAGGGAAAGAGAAAGAGGAGGGAGAAAGTACAATTGGAAGGGTGGGAAAAATAACAGCACAGAAACAAACAGCAGGTAGATTAAACTTACAAGTAGCTCAAATCTACTGCGAGTAAGCCTAAATCTCTTTTCCACATTAGATAAGAAATTACAACTGCGCTACTGCTGAGCAGTTGCATATCAGATGATATAAGGTTCCGCAGTCGGATTCACCATTGTGTAGCACCATTGGTTTAGCTTCGACTGGATCGACATCACTCCTCCCCTTTGCCACCACACAAGGCATCAGTATGGCAGTATTGGATATACAATTCTTGTATAAATCCAATAGATGTACATGTATTTGGGTTTGAGACCCCAGGTCTTTCTAAAAGTTTGTCTGCACTGCCTGAAGGCCGTGCACACTTTCAACTCAATGTAAGCAGACCAATTTAGTTTGGAATCCAATATAACTCCAACGTATTTAACTTGATCTGCACACGGTTGCTCAGAATCAAACAGCTACAAGGGACGAACCCCGGTTGCTATTTGCTTCTTCGTGAGAAGAACCATTTATTTGGATTAACTGAAACTTTAACTTGTCGACACCACTGTTCAGAAGCTTTTAATTCTTATTGCATTAAGTCAAAGATTATTTCGATGCAAAGTCCAGTAATTAGTACAGTTAAGACCCGTTTTTATCAGCCCCTTGGTGAATTTTTGGCTGATAAAACCGGGACATTGATAAAATCGGGACATATATTTTTCTTTCAGCAAAATTAAAATTAAAAAAAAAAATTTTTGCATATTTCGGATCTCTAAGATAATAAAAATATGCTCAAGAAAAGATTTGCTCGAATTCAGTTTGGTTCGTCTGGTAGAGCCCATCAAACTACCAACTATCAATTTTCATATGAAGCTAATAAAATCGGGTCAAAAAGCTGATATAGCTGAGATTTCAAAGCCAAGTTTATTGAGCTTCCTAAGCAAACCGTCAGCAACCAGGTTCTAAAGCAAAAGTGACAGAACACTATCCCGCAGACAGCCGCAAACATTCAACTTCCATTCCAACTCTGCCTGTCTCATTAACGAGCCAGAATACGGTTACTAAGCATCGCGTTTATCCAACCTGAGATACATGCAGATATTCAGTGACCGCCCATCGCTGGATACATTGTTAAAAGCACCCTCAATATCTAGGAATACACCTAAGCTAGATAGCTTGAGTGAGAAGGCTTTTTCAATAATACAATCAACATCGAACAGCAAAGCGATCGTAAATTTCCCACACTGATATGCAAAGGAACTTTTGGCTTCTTCAGGATATATCCGGTAGCAAGGCTGATAAGCTTCCTTTTATGACATATTCGAAAATACGGGAAAGATTCCATCTTTCCAGGCGATTTATTTGAAGCAAAGCTGTCAACTGTCCACTTGACCGATTCAGTGGTAACCAATGTGCGTGCTAACGCCCCCGAGTCCGAATCATCAGAATAAGATCTGCAAATATTGTCCAGTTCCTCAGCGATACAATCTGGAAAGTGTGTACTCAAAAGACAATTGAGAACATTTTATTCGTCCGTCACATAAACACCACCTCTGGTTTTTACAATTCATTTAAAAATCTTTCAATTTGGAATTTTATTTAACCTGCTACCCTAGTTCTGACTAGAGACATTAGTGCATAGGTTTTACCAGCCAGCCAGCAGATCTAAGACATTTCTTATATGCACTACGAGCTGACCTGAAAGCCCTGAAGTCACCACACTGATGCTGGTTCCAAGCTTTTCTGACATCCTTCTTCAATCTTTCAAGCTCAGCCCCCCACCAAGGGAATTCCTTAATCTATTTAACAATACGAAGTTCCCTGGTCGATTTAACGGTACGAATTGGCATCCGACAAATCAGTTTGACATCTACTAACATAAAATAGCCTCGGAGTGAAAGAATGCAGATAAAAATCATATTTCTTGACATATTGAAAAAATCATAAATACCAGAGCGCTCCATTCACGAAATCCACCCAAAACACATCATGAAGTACTAAGAAGTCTTTGCTGGCGAGGACAATGAAATTCGATGGTGACTCCATCATTCCTTATTCTTGGTCATGTCACTCTTCACCCTCAAACAACAGTATGTAACTATGAGGCCAGATAAACGCATGCTGACTCCGTCAGTATACTTTTAACTGTGAATATTATCAGACATCACATTAGAAACCTTGAGTTAAACATGGTATGCTGAATTAGTTTTTGTGCAGTAATACTTAATTATTTTCATGGAATGTAACTATACCAGTTAAATAAAAGGATCCCTCAGTCCAATAATACCCAGGGGCCCGAGAGGTCTAAAGAAGGCTCTGGTATGTTTTTGTACTTTCTAATGGAGAACGCTGATGTAACAAATTAATTCATTCAAAATGAGTACAATAATAGTAGTAAGAAATTGCAAATGTCGTGGATGAAGCAAAGCGCTTCATGCATACTGTAGGTGGTAAATAACGCAAGATGTTTTCAAATTTATATTGAAAATAACAACCCATGGAATCATAATTTGGATAAATGAGAAAGGCTTAATTACACCACTAGAAAGATTAAAATAGGTAAATCAATTAAAAAGTTTTCCAAGCAACAACTTTTGACATATTTTTATAGTAGTATGCACAGTAAAAAATGCAATTTTTCTGAAATATACCAAGTCGTTTCCATGATGTTTTAAATATTGTTTTAACAAAAACAATTATTTTGTTTAATTATGAGCTTATTATACCTTATTTGCGTCGCTTTACTTTATTTGCGTTTGTCATTAAGAACACAAAGTTTTTTTTCTAAATGCTCTAAAAATTTCCTGAAAATTTCCTTTTGGCATTTAGTTGAAATCATTTGAAATCTATTTACAAGATAACAATAAATATATATGATTTAACTGTAGGGTCTAATGATTCAACTTTTTAATAGAATCACTATTTACAGTTGTTTGTTGAATCTCTGGGAATATCTCCTTGAACATACAGAAATTTCACATTTTGCTGATTAAATAATCTTAAAAATTAAAAGATATGTATTTTAGATTGTAATAGTAGAGTGATTCGATTATTTGCGTCAGTTCAAAACATAAGATTCTGTTCCAGGTCAATGGTTGTTCAATGAAGTTTGAGATAAGCTGCTTCAGACGCAGATTTATAATTGTTCAAATTTGTCGGAAAACCTAGCAAGAGAAACTTTTTCTGTAATCACCACCTTGGAACATTTACTATTGTCTTGAACGAAGCGAAACACTTCATCATTCGATCAAATTCAAGCCCATCTGCACGAATGCCAATTCAGACGAAAATTACACCCATACGGCAGCAACCTTTGCAAGCTCTTTTTCTTCAAGTCTGCAGACATGTCCTCCTACGGGCATCGGAACGCCAGACGCGAACGTAGACCGGGCAGCAAACTAAATGCAATCGTTTATCTTCCGCTGATGCGGGAAAATTGATCGTTAATATCCAAAACTTGCTCTCGATACACACCCCCTTAATTTTTTGCACATCTTTTTCCGTACTGGTGGGTACCTCATTTTTTCGGGCACAGCAATTTGGGCCCTTCTCTTTTCATATCTGATAGGAACAATAATAATAACAACAATCCAGGGCCATTAATCGACCAGTCAGTATGCGAGGGAAAGAACCTCGAGGTACATATTTCAACCCAAACATCCACCTCCTCTGCGTTCAACAATACATCATCCTTTCGCGTATGAGCCGCACGCATGATAAGCACCTTCTCACCGGTAGTCAGTAGCTGTCCAAAACACCGTGTTGCCAGCATCGGATGAGTTGCAATATAGACTTTACCTTTCTAATGAAGAACCAAAATGTGCCTTTATAGGAATTCGATTTAAAGCGGTTATTGTGAAACGAGAACAACTGATCGCTGTAAGTACAAAACTAACAACTTTAATGGTCTCATAACTGTAACATAAATGTCTTGATTTGCACGTCCTGCATGAAAATGTGACCCCACCGAAAAAGAGAATCTCCGAGAGCACAAAAAATATGCGCGTGCAAGATACAATAGCTCTGCTGTAACAACCATTTAATTTTATGTTCAATCAAGGCAATAAAAAGATAAAAATTGTTACCCAACTAAGTAAAGGAACCACGAATAACCAAGAAGTGACAGAAAAGACTTCCAACGCTCAAGCCTTGATCGTGTACATTACAAGCAGAGATTGAAAAGCAAAACGAAATCAAAATTAACCGAACTCGTCCAAGGAAATATTCAATTCGCCCACGAATAACATTTTCCAATTAAATTTTCAATAATGCAGGGGAGCCCGGAGCTAGTCGGCCGTTGGGGTAAGTTGGCGGAATCACTTTTTCTACGTTTCTATTGGACATATAGCGTAACCCATTATCCAATGTGTTTCAGCTGCAAAACATTTCGTTTTGCAGAAGTTATGGGCGATATTGTATTTTCGAGCATACCAAGTAAATTTTGTAAATTTCAAACTCTTTGTGTTATTTAGGGTGATTTTCACTGTATTTCTCGAATGATTATACTTTCCGATAGTGCATGAAACGAGCTCTTAGTATCCGTATAGATATAACATATATCCATTAACAAAAAAATATTTTTTTCAAGATTTTCCATATGCGGTTGGGGTAAGTTGGCAATGATGCACGTGGGGCAAGTTGGCGGTACTAATTACAGTGCAAAAATAGTCAGCAAAAAATTCAATCCAAACTATCTTTTTCTTGTGTACCTCGTCGATGCAGGGGATATTTTCTTCGGTCAATTGCCTGAAGAATTTCGAAAATTTGCTTTTGAACATGAAGTACGCGTCGCAGTCAACTGAAATATAATGGCAAATGTCGGTTAATTTACAGTATTCATGAAAACACATTCGGCATGGTCCATAAGGACCCCTGAAGTAATTGAATATCTATTAGATTGCTTATTTTCTGGCGTATACATACATGACGCAAAATTACCCCGGAGCCGAGGAAAATTGGCGGGTTTTTCGCGTCACACATTTTTAGCTATAAAACAAAGACAATGCAACAAGAACTTTGATCAAATTCAGGGATGTTCGCAGTTTACCATTTTATGCAACGCGTGCTATTTTGCAAGATCTTCCTAAATCAAAGAGGTAAAATATGAAAACTGAAAACATCGCCAACTAGCCCCGGTCTCTCTTAGCCATGAATATAGATATCGAATAATGGCTAAATAAATAAAATGATTCAATAAATCACAGTGCAAATCTGAAATTTTGGCAATTTTAGAATTAAACCGTTTATTTTATATAGTTGTTTCAATGTGGAACTAGAACTGAAACCATTACATCCCCAATATAGGGTTTGTTTTATAATTTCCAATAGTTCTGTTTAAAAATATAAATTTGTCTACACCGCCGTTCTATTCGTTGATTAATTTAAAGCTATGTCGCTACTTTTGGCTTGACTACCAAGAATCGCTATAGATTGGTTGCGCAAATTTCTCTAAACAAACCTGAAACTGTTCTAATATAACTCGATCTGCGGGTTAATGCCACCGCTACCGAAAATCCATAGCATCTACCGCTTGAAGTACTGTCCGGACATTATAGCCATGATGTGGCTCGTTTGGCATGTGAGCAAGAAATGATTCAAACAGATACGCGAAACCACCATTCATAGCCTCTCGTATTTGATTGGGCCACTAAGGTGCTTCTTATTGACTGCTCTGCCCGGAAAAAACTGTTTCATGAACGGTAATTTTCCCTTTTTTGTCAACTTGTCAATTTTACCGAGATAGACTACTTTTATAGCACAAAAATATAATTAATTATTACCAATGTTTTAGTTGGCCGTTTCTGATTCGGCTGGTGTTTGAATGATCAAAATCCATCTAGTAATAAAGGATCTATATTCGTGCAAACCCATACATAGTTTGGTTAAATAGGAGATATTTAAGATCTTAGAATAGCATCTAGCTCTAAACAGTGGAGTAAGGCAATTTTTAATGATGATGATGATGATGAAATGATCCCATCCCTGTCGGAGGCTACGCCAGTGGGTGTAATTGCTTTAACAGGAAAAGGGAATTCCAAAATCGTGACCATCTTCGATTCCGATGAAAGTATACGTTTCACCGACATAGAAGGCTAAACATTTTCCACAGTCAATGAGATCATTTTGACTCAAGAACATTTTTTGAAAAGGCCGTAGAAGTTTTTGCACGTAGCATTTTAAAAAAAAATTCGGTTTAACAAAAACGAAAATTTGTGTTAAAAAATTAAATTACGAAAAAACTTACCTTACCTTACCGCTTACTGTTCAGGCTAGAGCCTTGCTGTCTCTTGTTGTATGCAGAAGCCGTCTCCACTCCACTCGGTCCATTGCAGCTTATCGCCAGCCTCACAGTCTGCGAATGGTCCGTAGGTCGTCCTCTATCTGGTCGATGTTAACTGTGCGCCCCGGCTTCTTGTTCCTGTAGGGTCGCCCTCAAGAACCATCTTCACCGGGTCGTCGTCCGACATTCTTAGGACATGTCCAGCCCACCGCAAACGTCTTATTTTTGCGGAATGCGCGATGGATGGTTCTTTCAGCAGCTGATGCAACTCATGGTTCATTCGCCTGCGCCACGTTCTATCTTCCATCTGCACGCAACACCTTTCGTTCGAAAACTGCAAGGGCGCGTTGGTCTTCCACGAGCATAGTCCAGGTCTCGTGGCCGTAGAGGACCACCGGTCTAATCAGCGTCTTGTAGATAATCAACTTCGTGCGGCGTCGAATTTTGTTCGACCGGAGCGTCCTCCGGAGTCCAAAGTAGGCACGATTTCCCGCCATGATCCGTTTCCAAATTTCTCTGCTGGTATCATTGTCGGCGGTTACCAGTGAGCCCAAATACACGAATTGGTCGACCATCTCGATCTCGTCACCGTCAATCCGAACTCGGGATGGGAGGTTCACATTATCGTCTCTAGAACCTCTTCCTTTCATATTTTTTGTCTTCGAAACGTTGATGGCAAGTCCAATCCTGCTGGCTTCAGTTTTCAGTCTGATGTACGTTTCCGACGTCGCCTCAAAGTTCTGTGCCATTAGGTCATCGGCGTTGGACGGACTTCCTGAAGATCGTGCCACTCGTGTCTATCCTCGCTCTCCTTATCACACATTACACACATTGAATACGAGAATAACTGATTACTACTTAGCCTGCTCCGATGCATCATATGACATCTATGCCTTTACTGAAACCTGGTTGAATGGTAATACGTTATCACACCAAATATTTGGCCCGCTTTACACCGTTTTTCGGTCCGACCGAAATAGTTCTCACAGTAGCAGGAACCATGGAGGCGGAGTTCTTATTGCAACGCGTTCTCGCTTTAAATCACGCCAACTCTTTCCCCCTAATTGCTCATGTGTAGAACAAATATGGGTCGCTCTAACGCTTTCAAAATCTACGTTATTCATTTGCGTAATATATATTCCTCCGGATCGTACCAGCGACGTAATATTGTTTAATGAACATCTTAGCTCTGTTACATGGATCGCTTCACAAATGAAAATTAGTGATAATATGGTAATACTTGGCGATTTCAACTTCCCAGGTATTAAGTGGGTCTCCTGTCCCGCTAAGTACCTCTTCCCTGACAACTCATTCTCCACCGTTAGTCACCTAGCAACAGAACTGTTGGACAGTTACAACACCGCAGGACTAGGACAAATTAACAACATCGTTAACAGTAACGGCCGTGTACTTGACCTATGCTTTGTTAGTTTAGACTTAATTAATGACTGTTCCATTTCTGAAGCACCGTCTCCGCTTGTAAAGAAATGCCACCATCATCAACCTTTACATCTTTCGATTCGCGATTGCTCGCCCATCGTCTTTCGAGATATATCTGAGTCTATCTATTATGATTACAAAAATGCAAATTTCCTCGCCATGAACCAATTCTTGAGTAACATCATTTGGAGCAATGTTGTCGATGGAAGAGATGTCAACGAATCTGCAACCGTCATATCGAACGTTCTACTGTACGCTATAGACCAGTACGTACCCAAAAAGTTAAAAAAAACTCCCTGCTCCCCTCCCTGGACAAATAGAACACTGCAACGTTTAAAATCTGCCAAAAGATCTGCTTTGAAAAAATTCTCGAAATTTCGCACGCGCCCATTGAAAATTCGTTACATTATTTCCAACGACAGATATAAACGTTTAAACAAACGTCTCTCTCGTATCCACGAACAACGCACTCAAAATCACCTAAAGTCCAATCCAAAGGCCTTTTGGAATTATATAAATAATCAAAGGAAGGAGTCAGGTTTACCATCGGTCATGATCCGTGATGCAAAAGAAGCTTCATCTACCAAAGATATTTGCGATTTATTTCGTAAGCAATTCAGCAGTGTTTTTACATACGATAAACTGAACTCTTCAGAAATATCTACTGCTGTTCTAAGAGTTCCATGTGAGCTCCCCATCGGTCAACATCCTCGTATCACTTCTGATGCAGTTATTACTGCATGTAGAAAGCTAAAAAAATCATGTAACGTCGGTCCTGATGGGATCCCAGCGATTGTTCTAAAACAATGTTCTACAAGTCTCGCTACACCCTTATCATGCCTTTTCAACGACTCTCTGCGATCAGGGATTTTTCCTGACTGTTGGAAGCGATCCTTCGTTTTCCCGGTTTTTAAAAAGGGATGTAAACGCGACGTGCGCAATTATCGCGGAATTGCAGCCTTGTGCGCTACATCCAAACTATTCGAGTCAATCGTCCTGGATTTTGTCACTCACAACTGCCGTAACATAATAGCTGAAGAACAACATGGATTTATTCCTAAGCGATCTACCAGTACCAACTTAGTTTCCTACACATCATACATAACTCATGCGCTCCAACAAAGACATCAAGTTGACGCGATTTATACAGACCTTACTGCAGCTTTCGACAAGATCAACCACCGTATAGCTGTTGGCAAACTCGAACAGCTGGGTTTTAATGGACCTTTTCTTAATTGGTTGCGTTCATACCTATTTGGCCGTCAAATGAGCGTTAAAATTGGAGATACTCTTTCCCTACCATTTGCTGCTACCTCCGGAGTTCCACAGGGCAGTCACCTGGGGCCCATAATCTTCCTGTTATACATGAATGATGTCCACCTTTTACTAAAATGTGTCAAGCTTTCCTATGCCGATGACTTCAAGCTATTCACCATCGTAAAATGTCTTGATGATGCAAGACTTCTTCAATGCGATCTAGAAATCTTCGCTAATTGGTGCAGCAACAATCAGATGGTCTTGAATGCATCTAAGTGCTCCGTAATATCCTTTACTCGTAAGCATTCATTAATTATTTTCAATTATGAACTTTATGGCAATAATCTTCGGAGAGATACTTCTGTTAAAGATCTAGGTGTAATTCTTGACTCAAAGTTAACATTTAGAGACCATGTTTCATACGTAACATCAAAGGCTTCCAGAACACTTGGATTTATCTTTCGTGCAGCCAAAAATTTCAGAAATGTGCACTGTTTAAAGTCACTCTATTGCTCTCTAGTACGCTCGATATTAGAATATGCATCAGTGGTCTGGGCACCATTCTATCAAAACAGCATCAGCCGAATCGAGTCCGTTCAACGCAAGTTCTTACGATTTGCCTTGCGCCATCTTCCATGGAATGACCCGATAAATTTGCCCGCATACGAAGACAGATGTAAATTGATCGGTCTAGACCTGCTCAGTTGTCGTCGCAATGTCGCAAAGGCTTTGTTTGTCTCCGATATTATTCAAGGTAATATCGACTGCTCCGCATTACTCCAACAGCTGAACTTCAACATCCATCGTCGTGTTTTGCGATCCCATACTTTTTTCCGCCTTCCTGTTGCTAGAACTAATTATGGTCATAACGAACCCATAGCCTGTATGAGTCGTATGTTTAATCAACTCTCTGATGCCTTCGACTTTAATTTGTCCCGAGCCACCATAAAAAAAAAGTTTTTTGAAGTCATATCCACTGTTTAGTTGCTTTCGTTTATAAAATTTTTGTATTATGTTGTAAGTAGTACTTAAGCCAGTTTCACTTTTCGAGTTTGTGTTAGACATAGTTAATAAGTACTGAACTTACTTGTATGTTCTATCATTGTATATTATTTATATTCTGTGTATTATATAGTAATTAGCTTTTTTGTCATTAGGGTTAGCATATTTCCTGTTGACAATGAAAAGATGAGAAGGTTTTATGCCTACTGGAGAAGAGGCAAAAATGAGCTTCACTCCAGCGGGCTTTTCCCTGCTCCACAAATAAACAAATAAACAATTCTAACGCAACGTTGAATAGCAGGCACGATAGACCATTCCCTTGTCGTACCTTTTCGAGATTCAAAGGGGCTCGATAGTGTCCCTGATACTCGAACAACGCACATCACCCGATCCATCGTCGCTTTGAGTAATCGTGTTAGCTTATCCGGAAAACCGTACTTTTGCAGCACGGTAGTACTGCTTCCACCTCTCAATTACCTCACACTCGTTCATAAGAAGGTTTCCGTCTAAGTCCCTGCACATATCAGCTTGCGGAAGGTAGCCTTTGCGCGAACTGTTTATTTTCTCATAGAACTTCCCTGTGTCGTACAGGATCTCGTGGTCGAGGAGCAGGAACACTACGGTGAAACAACTGGGCAATTGTGATAGTAAATCTGACTCCAGTCGACGTGAGAAACGGCACGATTAAGTGCAGCATAATCCGTCTTGTAAAAATCAAACGGCAAATCCTCAGTGAGATTGTCGTAGTTCACCGTTTGTGGATAATACAAACTAGTAACGTTAGCTGGATGGAATACATCTGTTTCTACAAGAGGTTCAATAGCCTCTGATACGGTTCAATTTGATACAGCTTCTTCATTCGCAAAAATAAGGTCCAAGGAGCGGTTTGTGCTGTTTTTAACGTCATTAATTTGTTTTAAATTCACTGTAGACATACCATCGATGAGACTGGAGCTTGCTGTAAAAAATCTGGATTCCAATGGAACAGGTTAGAGAAAACCAGTAGAAGAGCCTACCCAAACAAGATTTGGTTTATTGTAGTCTCCTAGAAGAAGATGAGTGTCGCAAGGTCTTAATGACTCCGTAACATCGAATGCAGACTCAACATGCATTTGTATAATATCTCCATCGATTGACTACTCCGGTGACAAGTAAACAACTCCCACTGCAATACACAGTGGCGGATTTCCCTAAAAATCTGGCCAAAAGTCGAAAATGGCTTTTATTGATCTGCAAAGGTGCATACCACGGTTTTTTTGGGGTGCAGATTACGATTTTGATGTCAGATTTTCAAAATTCAAAATAGCGAATGCAAAATGGCCGACAATTTAATCTAAATATAAGTAAATTTTCACGAATGAAGATTTAATGGTTCCAGTGTATGCCAATAACGTTTATAATGTATCGAATTTTAAAACTAGCTACGATGATCGAATTTGTTGATTTGCACGCATTTAGATGTTTGGGTGTCTAGAAGATGTAGCTTTTAGGAGAATGTATGTTATTAGTCATTTCAAAAAATGTATTTTGAAATATTATACAACATAATTACATAAACTTTTAAACTCTCTGTACAATTATTATTCATTTCTTACGATTATTATTCAATTACTGTCCCATGAACATATTTCTCAAAGAGCGAAAAATAGTATAATTCTAAATTATAGAAATAAGCCGATTATGCGACGAAACGCATGGAGCGCAAATTGACAACAAGTTTGCTTGCAAATTGCAGTAACTAAAAATGAATATGACAAAAACACAAAAAAAGTGAAATCCACTAAGATTCGTAGTTTTATTTAAATTGTTAGACCAAGGATTTGTTCAAAGTTCATTATTACGATGAAGCGTCCATTTAAATGTATGCGTTATACTTGATCAGAACATGCTTGTACGACTTCCTGGTACAGTTTTGAGCAACCACGTCTTGTTGTCATACTTGCTGACATGCTACGACTGACAACCTTCTCACAAGCAAATTGGCCAAGCTGGAGTATACGCCAAAGTGAGTTTTTTGGTCAAATCACGACTGAAGATACCAAGTTTCTTTTGTATTACTTTACTGATTTTCGCTCATAGTATCCAATCATACATTCCACCTTTAGATTCGTTTTGCTTTGCATGATCAAACGTTATAGTTTTCCGGCAACGTTTCAGCACGGAATTCATAATCGATTTTTGAAATTTGTAACCTTTGCCGATCACTTCTGTTGACCTCGTTGGTTTTCAATATTAATGACCAAAATGACCAAAATAAATTACGTCTTTTGAGTTCCACTTTTGATAACCTTTGAACATGTTTATGAATCTCAATGAAATTTTCTTCCTGATCAAAATGCAGTATCGTGCAACTCACTACGACAACCGGAGGCGCAGCAATAATTAAAAGTATGAGTCCAAATTTCAAACTGAAAATCTTATAATCCGTCACCGTCTCTACTTAATCAAACATTACTCAAAAACGGGCAAGATTTGTACAGTGCTCCAAATTGAGAATCCTTAGAGAAACACAAATTACCTTGAAACATAGTAAACATACGTGGATAAAAAAGTATTTCAATAATTTAGCAAAAACGTGTGTTGAAACCGTCTGCCACAAAAGCGTGAAAGTTATTGACATTTTCTATAGAGAAACAAAATAATATCTTATGACATAAAAACATATAAATGAAGTATAAACCGTCAGCATAACTTTCCATATTCCACATATAAAATCGGCACTGTTATCAAAATCTAGTTACACTTGAATAATACTGAAAGTTCAAGCGATCGATTAAAAATATGAGCAAAACGCGACGTTTTAAACAGTTTGGGTGTACCAACACCTCAAATATGGAAATTTTGGAGCGTTTCACTTAAAACAGCATGCGGCAGCATCAGCTGAGGGACAATACTAGCGGTAAGCTTGAAATTAGTTGGTACTGCCACACGGTACTATCTTTGATTTTAGGCCTGAGTTTAGTCCGGCCTAAGACGTTAGTACCTGGCATTGCAGAAATGGCTGCATCCTGAAACCAAACGAAAACAGTGTAAAAGGCCGCCATGTTCCTCTTGCATACATCTCAATAATTTGAATCAACTTTTTGACCTTCATTTGCATTATCATGGCCCATGTTGCACACACACCATATGAGGGCAAGTAAGCAAGTTTTATCCCGTACGAAAAACAGGTGTAATCGAATTTTAAATGCATTTTATTAATATTCTTTATCGTCCTATATCTAGAAGGTGCTACACGCTCATTTCAAAACGCCACATCGAAAAGTTATATTGCAGGTTAGCAGAAGTCTAATCATTTTGAAACAAACCGTCGAACGACATTTTATAATTGGATTCAGAGATGAAAATTGTTTTCGACGGTTAGTTTACCTATGGCTATCAAAATGAGTGAAGTTTAATTTGCTCACAATTTTTTAGTTATATTAACAAGAGTAAATGAAAAGAATATATAATCACAATTTGTACCCTTTTCTAGTTATATCTTCTCACAAGAAACACAATAAGCAAGTGGAAGTTTATTTATATTTTTACTGCTTTCGAAACTAAGATTGAATAAAAAATTGTAAAAATTGATCGTTATTTAAATGTTATCGGAGTTTGCTTATCTTGTTTCGTAATTTATACTTTTCTAGCATATCTTGAACGATTTTCATTTCCGCTGAAGTACAAATTTTGGTTTAATTCTTAATTAAAGAACAGCAAAAACTTGAATACGGAAAAATCTCCTAAATCGTGTCGAAACTTAAGGGGGGGGGGGGTGTAAAATATCATCGGCAGGTACTTTCGATACAAAGATTGTTTGTCTTTTCAGTCAGGCGCCACATCGAAAACTTGTTTTGCGGTATACACTATAACTCAAAATCTACTGGACCAACCCTGAGACAAGACGTGACAATCGGCTTCTTGTTTTCCATTCGACATTCTTCTTTCCGCAGATTTCCACCCTGCCGAAATCTTCCGAACAGTGTTGCTATTTTTTAAAATGAAAATGGATTCTTGTTCATTTATTTTATGCCTGCAATACTTTGTATCTTGAATCCATTATATTAATAAAGGGCACCGTTTTTCCGTGTCGTGGGTGTTTAGTAAGGTTTGATGAAACCATTTTCTGACAAATTTTAGATTCATTTATTCATTTTTACTCTTTTAACGATAATAATATTATTTGTCAAAAGTAATTACATTATTTTTCTATAAATATAGCAACACTGCCAAACATTTTTCGCTATCCCTGCAGTAACATTGCGCACGGTACAAAAAGTCAGAATCAACCAATCAGGAGTTGGAACATTCTGATGTAAAATTGGAACAAAAACCGAGGGTCTGCCCCAAAGGGAAGAAGAGCGTGTCCGGATAAGAATAAGAAGAGTGGCTGATTTGACAAGCGCAAAACAGATTCAAGATAATCTGCATAAGGTGCATGCATGTGTGTACAGTAATATTATTGGTGGCAAACTCCTTGAGAAACTCAAAAAGGCTGAAAGCACTAGTTTCTATATTCAAAACATTGTTTTAATTAATTTCGATTTTAACCTTCTTTTTTCTGGAAGTAAAGCAGTATTTACGCAATATAGATGTTGCCAATTGTAAAACCAAAATTCTCGCTTTACGTATGCCTATACCTTACCTGGTATCATCTTGGGTTTTCACGTCATTTGCAGTTTCGTCGCTGTTGTGCTATCTTATGACAAACGCCATTTTGGGGTCAACTAAGTTAGATATGCCACATTACTGGTCTAAAAAATCTCTACAAAGTGGTGTTTACAGAATTTTGAAATTCTGCTTGGCTACTGAGATATAGCGAGAAATGTACTGAGAAATTTTTAATTCTTTGCTTCAAATGACTGTTTCTGGGGATTAGCTCAAATTATCTTGATGTATAAGATGTTTGTATATGTAAAACTATCTGAGAAACACAATGGCATAATCATTTTCAAAACAAAAATGCACGATTTGTGAGAAAAATGCAATTTAAGTTTTACACTGGAAATATAGCATATTTGGCAACACTGTATCCAAAAATAACTATTTTTTCTAGATTCCCTGACTCATTTCCTTCAAAATGCATCTCACTTATTGTTTATAGACCAAATGAAGCCAAAGATATGAATAAAAGTTAATAATTGATGATTTTTTCCTATGGAAAATTTCCCATGCACGATTATGACACGCCATACAAATTATGTCATCAATACACACCTACGACACGTGTGAGTGTGACTTTTGTTTACATTTATAGTAAAAACTCGCAAAATAGTCAACTGATCTTTGTAATATTTGAGAGATTAATACAGAATAGATAGAAGCATCAATTGTCTTCTTTGGAGTGTTTAAACTATTTATAGGTTTCAAGATATTAAAACTCAAACTTTAAAAATCGTTTTTCTCGAAATGTGCAAAATGGCGCTTGTCATAAGATAGCACAACAGCGACGGTTTGACAAGACCAAAATTTGATGTTGGAACGGTCTATCCCTGAGAATCATCATAGGAAGGGCAAGCCCTCGACAAAAACGACCCCCTCTATTGTCATGTCTTGTCTTAGGACCAAACGTTGAGACGTTTGCACAGTTGTTTTTCACAGCATTTCACAAGTAATTAAGGGAGCTTTTATTTTTTGGTCGATTTTTTCGTAGCACTTTAAAATCAAAGTCCGATTATTGCTAAAACAACGATTAACATGTTATTGTAAAATAATAATATTAAGCAGTTTGCAAAAAACTTTTGTAGCCTGGGCAATGATGTGAAGAAGAAAAACTGTGCAAAATTCAAAACGATTGGTCCAAGAAATTTTGAGATATGATTTACACCGGATTTCGTCGAGATCCTAAAGATTCACTGTCTGCATCCAGGATCAGATTCATTTTGTAAATTTATAATGGTCAATTCATTATCAGACAGTCGCAGACAATAGAAAGTAACTAATTGTAATTTGTATTAATTAAAATTACTGGACTTTTGGTATTTCATGCTTGATTGGGTAATCGTGCTGATAATTTGGATTATTTCATTTTCAGCAAAGTAGGTCTTCCATATGCATGGTTAGTAGAGAAGGTGGGTAGGATGGTATAATAAGCCCCACCAGGCTAAAATGTTAGATTTCTATTCTATGGACGACTGATACAAATATTTCAAAAGATGTAAGCTTTATTTTTATGACATTTTCGACGTTTTTCCACTCAAAATCCATTCCGCATAAAATTAAAATATCGAAAAAATCCTACGTACGTCGCTATTGACATAAGGAATCAGAAAAAACTTTAGTTTTTGGTACTAGGTTAAAAATCACGGCCGTGGACCCCTTTTGAAAAACGCGCATATATACATCTTGTATACATTTCGTTATTTTCAATCCTCTCTTCGGCTTTCTTCTGGTTAAATATGGCTCTCTTTGCTCGCAATAAAGATGGCAATAAATAAGCCAGTTTATCAGGTAGGAAAGACAAGCACTGACGAACTACACTGATAAAATAACGTACTAATTAATGCATAGAAAACTACGCATTTTCAATAAAAGTGGAATAACCCATTAACTGGGTAAAGAGTCCGTACCCATAAATGAATACAGATCTTGTGCGTCAACCTGGGTATGTTTAACCCATAATTTTTCGTAGAACTGTTACAACAAAATGCGTCAAAAATATCCATTCATGAAAATCGCGCCAGAATTAAAAATACTGCCAATAGAATTATTGTCTCCTTAACTACTTAACAAAATAAAACCGCCAACTGGATATATTTTTGATGGCTGGATCTTTTGGCTGCTCTAAAAATGCCGAACTGGTGAATATATGGGACATCCTCAGTAGTCTAAACAGCCGTTGTTTTATGAGCATTGCCGAAATGTTCCGTTTCCGCCACGGATTCAGATGCAGGCCGATAATTTGCAGATTCCGCTACGAACCTTAGTTTGCAGGTTAACTCGCTTAAAATAATTCTTAATGATTTTTCACTCATTATTAAGATCAAAATGTCAATGGACATTACCTCATCGAGTAGTTGTGAAATGGATAAAGAGCACTCATTGTTAGTAGCAAAAAATACCCATTTTTTGGCAGCTCGAATAATTTCCGAAAATGGGCAATTTGAATACAATGAGTAAAGTTTTTTTACCGTGTATATTTATCCGCATTACACAGAAAACTTGCCTTTCCTGGCAGTAGGTAATCTTAAATCTGCGCATCCTACTTCCTCCAACGAATGAGAGGGAGTCCAAATTTACCCAAAAATAATGAGATATTCCAATTATTTTGAGTAAAAAAATCATTCCCTCTCCCTTGTTTTCCGGCCGTAAAATAAGGACAGCAAATTAAAATTACCGTCTGGTATGTAATAGATTTTAAGTGGGTAACTGCTATGAACTGTGTTTATCCAGTAACGGTTTGTCCGGAATTTCCTTTCAAAGAGAATTTTGACAGTTCCCAGCCAGCCTTTTTGATGGTATATCCAAGTTGCAACTGAATAATACGTATTTATATCCGTGTATAATAATATACACGTTAGGCGCGATAATTTCTAGTATGAAAGCGATTCTAGAGAATGTTAAATACTGCGATTGGATATGCGAAACAATCTCACATTATATGCGATAACCATAACTAGTATGCGATTCCGGAACACGATATACGATTAACTCTCATTCGTCGGTAAAGAAGATCAAAAAGGAACAGTTAACAGGCATTCATCTCCAAAAAAACGAATATCGGTTGTGAACTGGAGCCAAAAACCCAACCCCTAGAGGTCTCTTCCCCCTCTTATGTTAAGGTGGGATTCGAACTTACGACATTTGAATTGTAGGACAGGATTTACTACACAGAACTATTTTAATTGTTATAAGTGCGACAATATTTCGTAATCATATCTTATCTTCAAGTGGAGAAGCCCTATTCCGATAAACATTCGCCATATATGCAGCAATCTCATTTTAAAGATATGAGAAAAGTCGTAAGTAATTTCGCTAAATCGGGTTTCTTATATGTTGTGATATATTAAGTCTTATCTAACTTTTTGAAGTCATTGTGATGTATATCGAAGTCGTAGATATGTTTATGTTGCTTATTGACCATTCCTACACATAGGAACGACCACAATGACTTTATTAAGTTATTAATCCGACATTGGTCGAAGTAAAATACGATCAAATCTGAGCAAAAACACGATTTTTACTGATTTAAATATTTGTATCTATATGAATATAAGTTGTCAGTGCTCTACGACCAACTCCAATCGAACACGATTTAACTAGAACATCAATGCGATTTCGAATGAAAGGTCGTATTCAAATCATGTTTTTAGTAATATGCGATTACAAATCAATTTCTGCAGACTAAAATCGACTGTCATAACGATTTTGACTCTTTGTAGACATCTTTACGAGTCTTTTTCTACATTGTTATACGATTGATGGTTTGCTGGGTTGGCTTTTAACCTGCAATCATATGTTTGTCGATAAATAATTATCATAGCACCAATTACAACCACCACCTCTAACTCGACGAGCGCCTATTCAAACTGAATAAAAACATGCATATGTATACCAATTTATTTTCTTTTGTGTATTTAATATTATGTCACTACAAAGTGCTGTATATCATCGACCAACTTTCAGCTATCCAACACGTTAAAGTTCTAAGTTCAGAAACATATCGGCTACTTGTACTAAATTGTACTCAAACGCTATAGAACGAGACATTTGACGAAGAAAAGCTATATTACTGCACGAAAATATCGGAAAGAAAAACAATTCACCATGTTGTCTAATTTACTCATTTTCTTTAACTTGAATTTGTTGTTTTTTAACATTGACGTGTAACGCAGATCAGAACGCAGCCATATAGATGACAGCATCGTTTGATTAAAGCTTACCAAATATTTTAGGCCGATTTAAAAGTTAGTCCGGTTTAAAAACTGTTGGTACGGCTTTGTGCTTACGGCTATATGTACTAGAACCCAAAGTACTACCATGCAATTTTCGACTTTTGGCCAGGTTTTTAGGGAAATCGGCCACTGTGCAGCGAGTCTTTGTTAGGATTGCGAGTTTCGTTCGTCTTTTTGCAGTTACCACAACATTCCAAATTAACTTCACACTCTCGAGCATTTTGCACAGCAGCACATTTAGGACAGCATATTGCACGTTGACGCTTTGTGCCCATTCTGTGGTAGTTATAGCAGCACAATACGTCTACAACTTCAGATATTCAGCAGCGTTTCCATCCAAAGTTGATGAATTGTAATTTCGACAAGAACTCATGCATCAGTTTTCAGGTGTACAGTAGTGAATTTTTTGAAGCACTTTCAGACTGATGCAGGCGAACAATCGTCAAATTGGCTGCTTCCGGGAGGCGCTTCTGTTTCTTCAGCTTAATGCCTAAAGTATTCCATATATTAAGGTATAGGTTCTTAAGAATGTCCACGTATTTTTATAGAGATCTAAGCAATAGAAGCAAAGTTATAACGTTTTTTATTTTGCTCCCTTGCGGAGGCGCGGTGTGTGTTTGAAACTTTTAACGCGATTACCTCGAAGTCGTCCTTTTCCAAAAACGTCGATGCGGTAACTAGGATTGCCGAAAAAGTTTTCGATCGGCTTCATTTTTTAATTGTTCGTAATTTATTTGCTGTGTCCCTGTAGAATTCGACTAAAATATCATATCAGTGTTAGGAATTTTTTAATATTTTGTTCCAGATAAAAAACATTTTGGACTTTCTTTTCAATGGATTTTTCACGGATACCACAAGATCGAACACTTATGCAATTTGTTTATTTTATGTCTTTCAGTTAAGCCGTCCAGTATCACAGCTACGACAAGCTTGTTTGAAAAAAGCGCGTTTTAAAGATAGCTTTGATAATTTTTATTTTTTCGTGTTCCTAAGATGATGTTGCAAATTAGACATTGAACTACGCAAGACGTATAACAAGTATGCAATAAAAATATGGAAAATTCCCTATTTTCGCTCATCGCAACACCCAAAAGTACAAAGTAATATTCGACCTGCTTTACCGAAAATTTCGAGGATACGTTAGCAATATTTCTTTCACAATTATCAAAATGCTCCGGCAACCCGGTTTCACATTGATACAGCTATTCAAGGATCTGCGTACAGTTAACATTCACAGAATGATTGCGCTGGTAAGATCGGCGTAAATTTAAATTTTAAAACAATTACCTTCAAGCAGTTCATTTCATTTTTTTTTTGTTGATGCGGTGGGAGAACTTCTGTGGGTGCGATCGCTCTCGCTCGTTTCGCGTTTCGGATGCTGCCTGCAAGCACTCAGAATCAGGTGGGAGGGGATGCTCTACACAATTATTATGCTTGCTTCGGGGCCGCCAAAGTAACAATCGTTTCTTCTTGTGCGATGATGTTATGCTGCCTGTCTGCTATAAAAACTATGCGTTCTGAATGGTTGTACCAACTTGAACTGGGAATGACCATTTTCAAATTCGCAGCTCTCAAAACGTCCTGAAAATCAAATGAACTTGGTATTAACTCTATAGGTGTGTAGTCATAACAACTACTTCACTGGGGGAGATTACAGCAGCAAACCCGGAGAACAGAAGTCCACCTCGCAGTCCGGATGCCTCAGATGTGTTGTTTCCGTTTTTTTCTTTTTTACTCGACCGCATGATGCCGCTTGTGCAGGTACATACATACGATGAAGCTACTGCCGGGAGATGTGAATCACGCACTTGGTTTAGAGCTTCCTTTTGCCACGGCAGCAGTGTGGCTGCCACCGGAGCCATGGAATGGATGCAAGTTTTTGGCCACACCGACACGCAGTGGGCGAAGCCTCGGGCGATATTCGTATTAATACGATATGAACTGCGGGCCGAGTGCGCTGGCGTAGTTCGTTCGCTACCCGTTCAGGGCAAGGTAGTTCCGTGCAATGCTAAGGCAAGCCTTCGTTTTTCCCTGTTCGGCCGGTACGTAATGCTAGGTTATGAATGAGTATCGTGCCTGAGTTTGAATGTGTTTCCTCACAAATGGGCTCATGCGCGCGTTCATTACAGGACCCATGCGTTGAAATGATACAGTGACCAAAATGTATGAAACCTGTCGATGAGAAGATACATGCTGAACTTGTCCGAAACCGATTATTGTAATTTATGAATATTTTAATAATAGGAAAAGCACACATATTATATTATTTATGCAGAGCTTTATGTACGGTTTTTTAATTTAGATGCTACAGCATATATGTTTAACGTTCAGTTATGATCAAACAAAATTTTATTTTCAATAGCCAGAGGGTGCTAGAGAAACAAATCTAGACAGTCCCGAACAAAAAATGCAAATATGTGTTTCGGATACTCTTAACATATGGACTTTGCTCCAAAACGCTCCCTTTTTATCACATGCACGCTCAACTGAACATGAGGAGATTGGGAAAATCGTTACTTCATAGCAATGATTAATTGAAGGGTTTCGCAAAAAGATTTTTTTGTCGAGGAGGGGGTTGATTTTTTATAGAACTCGTTTTTGGCAGCTGTTTCTTGACAAAAGGATATGTAATTATGGTCCATAAACTCCTTCGTTCAATCACTGGTTTATGTGATTATAAATAACCCCTGAAACTTTCAGACCGTTTGAAGCATGCACCTCAGACATAGCGTGATATTAACCGGCAAATTTGGTTGAAGATCGCTCGAAAAATCAAGACTGATCCCAACATCTCGGATTATGATTTAGCGAATAACTGAATATAATATTTACCTCACACAAACCTTTTCTTCGTCCTTAAAAAGTTTTTCGATTGAAAGAAAGTTTTAAAAAATACCAGTATTTGAAAACGCCCCATTTCCAGTTGGTGTAGCCTATATTTGGTCGGTTATCCTAAGTGATTATACTACATTATATTTGAAAAACACCACAATTCTGGTTATTGGAATTCATTCCGAATGATGCAAAACCAAAAATTACAGATACCAATACTGTTACACCACGTACCACCCACAACTAATCATTGTGAGAACCATTCTAACTCAACATTCCCTCGCCAGGTTGTTAACCTCCAGTGCAGTGAGTACACTTAGTCGCAGACAACATGACTACACCAGTGCACGTAACAAAAATGCAATTTTACTTTTTATTAGTATGTACCAACACTTCATGCCCGTCGTCGCCGCCGCCATGCAGCCACATTCTGTGGTTTAGCGACAGACGGATCTCCGATCAAACCGTTCGCAAACTCGCACTTGTCGAAGCAGCACAGAACACGGCGGTCGGATTGTGAGCCACATGTGTGTAGTGTGTAGGTACCTACTGATCTGGCAAAAACAGCAGAAAACAGGGACTCCTCCAACGCAACAGTAAAGACATCCCAGCATGCTGCGAAATATGACTTGCAAATGCGAAATAATTAATCAGTCGTGGGGTAAGCCTAGGCTGTAATGGTACTTTCGCTGTTTTCATTTCGTTTGGCTTTACTCTATAGGGGAGCAGCAGTCACGGGGACAATATCAAATTATTAGGTATACAAATAGAGTTATGATCCCAATTCTTCTGCGTTTCTATTGTGGCTCTGTAGATTTAGACATCACTTCATGTTTGCAGCGTCAGATTTTGCAACCAACCAAAGCTGTCATCTACTCTGTAGAGTCCAGTTTAGGTAAAATGTTGTCATGTTTTGCATTTTCAAACATATATGAACAGAAAGAAATATATTCAGTGTACCTAGTTTTGCTCAGAAACCCTAGTCAATACCACAGTAGAAAGATATTCACAGAGTCAATGAAATTTAAATTGAATGGAAAATGATTGATCAACTGGCGTGTTTGAATGAATGATGCAACTAATAACAGCGAATTGAACATAGTAGGGCATGATTTGAGATATGTTTCTCGTGCAAGTCCAAACAAACCTGCTGAAAATTAGCAGCTCTGATATGAACATCAAATTGATATTTTGGTCAAAATTAGTAGAGGTGTTCACCACCACCGATTATCTTGCACGCCGCACAGAGGAGTAACTAGAACAAATTCCTGACCAATAACCAATTTTTTTCTATTTTTTCTATATATTTTTTACGTTTAGGTAAAAATATATAACGAAAGCCTACTGTATAACATGGCAAAATTAGGTGTATGTCCAAAATTGTTAAAGAATTTTTGCATGGGTGCGAAATGGTGATATTTTAAGGGGACTCAAAGTTTTTATGAACAAAAATATATTCTCAGTCGCATCACTTGCCTCAGACGAATCCTGACTAACAACACACCCACCACCCAATCCGTGGTACTTATGTGAGTGTCACTGAGTCGGGGCCTTCCGTTAAGTAAGTACCATATCAACACTTTCTTTCTCGTATCCCAAGTTGCGTGGTTCTTAGGCGAAATTCTCGCTTGGATCAACCGTGCATACGACACGCAACGCAACCAATACTGATTATCATTGAATGAGGTTTTTACATATTTCGTATTGTACAGTGTTCATTTTAAGATCGAAATTTCGAACCCGTCCCGAATTTTTGTTTCTGGATCCGCCCCTGCGAACAAGATGAAAAAACGAGTTTTTTGCTTATATCAATCGATAAATCGAAGAATATATCACAACAATCTTTCAAAAAGCCTTTTAAAGATTCTAACAAACAATATTACCAGAAAACCGTTTTTAACCCTTTCTGTACAGTGGCGTAGTAAGAAAATTTTTCGGGGGGGGGATATGATTTTTTTTGTATATATATGAAAAAATGTTGAAAAACGTTCTGAACAGGAAAAAATGTTCAAAAATCAACAACTCAGGGAATGGGTTTGGGTAGTCAAGGTAGGAAAGCTAGTTGTTGGTATAGAATAAATGCTCTTTTCCTACAAGGACAATCTGGGCGGCAAACTTCAGACAGTCTAATTTACTGAGCCCTTCAGTTCCCTTGTGCCATTCAGTACCATTTCCTCGTTGAGCTTCCGACAGGTTCGCGAACTACTCGGTCTAGTCCCCGACGATAGATCTAGCCTACTCCAACGAAAAGTTCCCCGGCGAGAGAAGTTCGAGCCAACCAGCCAGGTGCTGCGGTCAGTTCGGCGATTCCGGTAGAGTAGGGCATCCGGTTTGCTGGAGCCCCGGCGCGACTGGTGGTGTATCGTTGCGGTCTACACGGTCTCGTTCCCGGCGGTGAATCTGACTGTAAACTGACGGAGAGGTCTCAGACAAAAGAAGTTCTCCCGATACCGATTCTTGTTTGGTTTCAGTAAAACAACTTCTTGAGCCCTTTGACTCCGTAACCGGTGCCATTTAGCACCGCAACTCCTTTAAGCCATTTAGTTCTCTTCTTGGGCCATTTAGCACTACTTCCTTGATGGTCCATTCAGTCCTCGACTTGTTCGCGAACAACTCGGTCTAGTCCCCGACGATGGACCTGACCTACTCCGACAGAGAATTCCCCGGCGAGAGAAGTTCTCCCGAGATCGAGCTAATCAGCTAGGTGCCGGGGTCAGTTCGGCGATTCTGGTGAAGCAGGGTATCCGATGCACTGGTGCGCCAATGACCCGCGAATAGTGGTGTCTCGTCGCTGTCTATTCAGTCTAGTCCCCAGCAGTGAATCTAGCTTACGCTAACGGAGAGTTCCCTGGCGCAAAAAGTTTTCCCAATATCGATTCTTTTTTGGTTTTCGCTATTTTTCTATTGGATCAACCGGTGGGGTGCCGTGGTCGGTCTGGCGAATCCTCATGGAACGTGACGTCCGGTTCGCTAGCGTTTCGACGACCCATACTCGCTGCTCTGTTGCAGTCTATTCGACTAGTCCTAGCATATACCTGCGGAGAGTTCCCTGGCGGTGATTGCTCTCCCGAAACCGTTGTTCGATGTCCATTCCGCTATAAGACGGTCATGATCTACATCAACGGTTCTCAACCTTTTTCGTACCACGGACCCCTTAGATATCACACTGGGTTGCTGCGGACCCCCACAGATAAACATAAATTTTATATGCTATGAATAGGTATGTTATTTTCAATTTGTTAGGAAACAAGATTTGAAATTTCAATATGCACTCGAAAAATATATTTTTCTTCGCGGACTCCCAGCAATGACTACGCGGTCCCCTAGGGGCCCGCGGACCCCAGGTTGAGAATCACTGATCTAACATCATATCTCTGTTTACTGCGTTCCACGTCTCTACGTCGCTTGTCATTCTGTAGGCTACATTATCCGGGTTGATGTCCGGTCCTCCCGTTTTAAGTAGCTCCCTGCACGTCACTTCAAACCTCGGACATTCAAAGACTCTCCTCGGACATTCCAAGACTTCAAACCTCGGACATTCAAAGACGCTCCAGGCACAGTGTTGACGTTGCGTACCCACACCGATGAAGATACTCCTTAAGCAGCCGTGGCTCGGTAGGAGCTGTTTCAGGTGGAAGGTCATCTCTCCGTGCTTTTTATTGACCCACGTCGACAGGTTTGGATGAGCCGGTAGGTCCACTTTCCTTTCTCCGTATCATCCCATTCCTGCTACTGCGTCACCATCGAATCGATCCTCATCATCTTCCTCACGTTTCTGACGTTTCATTGATTGTAGCACTCGATATCCTCCGTCAGGGTAATGCAGATGGGGATCATCTCGGCGTCAAGGCATACTGCCTCCGGTACGTAATCGCAACTCGTACGACCAGCAGTCGAAGCGTCCTGTTCAGCTTTTCGCGGTTTCACTTGGTTTTCAGCGCCGCACCCCAGGCAGGAGCCCCATATGGCAGTATCGATGACAAAACACTAGATAAAGACCCGACATTTCGCATGTGTAATCAACGTCGTTGTTAAAGCTCAATCAGTCGTCGATTATCACTCCCCAATTGCTTCAGTGCACGCTTCGATGCATTCACAAGCCCTTCGATGGTGATCTGTATCCGCTGAACCGCTTTGCAGTTGCTGTGCAACAACAAATCCGTCTTGTAGTGAGCTATTTGCAGCTTGACCCATTCATCCAGCTCTCGATCGCATCTATTGTCTCCGTCACCGACACCTCTATTTCTTCAAGTGTCTCACCGTTAGTGACACATCGTCCACGAAACCAACGATTTTCAGTTTCCTGGGCAGCCACAGTGTTAAGACCCCACACTGATAGAATGTATTCGTAAATCGCTAGGAATTAATTTCGTACAAACAACTTTCATAAAATATACGAATTTTTCGTACATATGATTAATCGTTCGTAGTTCTATCGAAACACTTATTTTTTATTACGAGTTTTTCGTGAAAACCACGAAATGACGAAAGCTTATTACGAAACAGCTTCATTCAGCAAACGAGTCGTTCGCTGTTATATGCGAATATCTTTATAATATTTACGAGCACCATTCGTCAAACAGTCCACGTCAAAAGAGCAATATGGAGCCATTGTTGCTATTCGTCAGATAATTGTTGTTGTCTGACTATTTAGTAGTCGTATCCGTGTCCGCCGGTTGCAGGAAGATTTCCTGAAGCTCTTTCGCTTCCAGTTGATTCAGAATATGGAGCAGTACAGAATCAGTTGAGCCGTCGCGAACTGCTCGTTGATTTTGTATGAATAATTTTGAGTTTTTCTCTGCCGGAGCAATATCGGTGCTGTCAAACATCGATCCTAAAAGATCGTTTCGTTTCTTTCACGAAAAACAATGTCGATAACTTTCGGGCAATGTAAACTAAATAAGTAAAATTTACGAAAACTTTTGTTCATCAATCAAGCGGCTATTTCTTCGTATCACAATAAAATCGATTTGGCCACATCGATTTTTTAAATAAAAAGAACATCGAACCCAAAAGATCGACTGAAAACAATAAGATGCTAATAAATACGAAAACTTTTCTAAGATAAACGAAAAGATTTCGTGCGACCAAAGAAATCGTTCGTAATATACACAAACGTTTATTAAAATAAACAAAACATTTCATTTCATTCACGAAAAATAATGTCGTTATCAATGATAACATTCGTGCAGTGTACATTAAATGTGTAAAATTTACGAAAGCTTTCGTTCACCATTCTTGTTCATGAAATGAACGAAACTTACTATTTACAATGGACAGAGAATGGAGCCCTGAGTAACGCCCGCTGCGACTCGCATTACCTTCTGCCCATTTGTTCGTCTGGTACATCAGTGCTCTACTCTGGAAGTAGCTCTTCATGATCTGGCTCATTCTTTTATGTCACGCTGCAGCATTGGTCTATTCGAGGCTGGATGGCTCGGTGACTTCCCTGACTTTGGCAGCAACATCAGTTTCTGCACCTTCCTCATTTCGGGGATTACCATCGTCTAAAGACTTCAGCAGTAGTATCCTGAACATGTCCGGATATGCCAGGATCGCAGCTTTCAGCGCCACGGTTGGTATTCCATCCGGACCGAGGGTTTGCTTTATTGTAGTCACATCGACGCGTCTTTGAGCTCGTCGTTAGTCACTTGCCACTCGACTGTGTTACCTCCGTCTTCTTCGCCGTACGGTGTCGGTGACCAGGTAGTTGAATCGTGATTCGGGAAGAGACCCTCAACGATTATCTTTAGCTTACTTGGGCATATTTCAGCTGGTGTCGACGGACCATCGTCTTCGTCATGACGAATCAGTACGCGTCCCCCAGGAATTGGCGTTTATTTCTCAGCACAGCTACTTATGGCAATTGGCTTGCTAAGCTTGATCACCCGTTTTAAAGAGTCCCTACCAGGCATTGCATTTATCGCTCATATGAGTAAATGCACCCGGATAGTTTTCTACTGCGACAATAAAAACTCACATTTTCACACGAAAAGTTATTGGCACTCACACAACTTCTCCGGATAAATCCAACGTGTTATTTCTCCGGATAAATAAAACAGTCGGAGAATGAGTGAATGAGTTTATCACGGTATCCTTTTTTCGCTCGCTGCTTTCCTGTCGTTATTCCAAAACACGAAAAAACAAGTCTATCATACTTCTTTGCCGCTTTTCTTTGTAATTAAGTGTATTTTTTGAAGTTTTAATTGATTTCCACGAAATTAAAATTTTATCACCTTCTCCGGTGAGAAGGAAAAAGTCAAATAAATTTTATCCGGAAAATCATTTTCACGCTATTTGTGGAGACGGAGAATTTTGCGACTCATCTTATCTCGGAAAAGTTGGACATCGGATAAGCTTCTTCTCCCGTGAGTGAGAGAGAATTACAATGCCTGGTCCCTACCTTCTAGATACGTCGCTTGCGCTCTTCTCTCACTCTCCGATCTTGCGCTCTGAGCCCGCCTTCTGGCTCTAAGACAAGCAGCGTGTAGCGTACTGATTTAACCAGTAAGCTGCACGCCGTCTGCTGCATGGCCCTAGTTTTCATGACATTGTAACGTCACAAGCCGTCACAATCCTTCTTGTTAGCCGTCAGCCGTATCAACGTACACTCAAGTTTTTTTACGCGGTTTTTTTTGCGCGGTATTTTTTACGCGGATTTTGAAATTTACGCGGTTTTCATTTACGCGGATTTTGAAATTTACGCGGTTTTCATTTACGCGGTTTTTGAAATTTACGCGGTTTTCATTTACGCGGTTTTTGAAATTTACGCGGTTTTCATTTACGCGGATTTTGGAATTTACGCGGTATCCATCAATGAGGTTCCCTTTATCGCGGATTCTTAAATTTAAGTGGTCTTCATTTACGCGGATTTTGAAATTTACGCGGTTTTCATTTACGCGGATTTTGAAATTTACGCGGTTTTCATTTACGCGGATTTTGAAATTTACGCGGTTTTCATTTACGCGGATTTTGAAATTTACGCGGTTTTCATTTACGCGGATTTTGAAATTTACGCGGTTTTCATTTACGCGGATTTTGAAATTTACGCGGTTTTCATTTACGCGGATTTTGAAATTTACGCGGTTTTCATTTACGCGGCTCGTATCCCCCGCGTAAAAAAAACCTGAGTGTACTTGATTCCGTTGTTCGCCGAAGTTACTCTACAAAGAGGTTTTCGTTAAAGGCTTAAAGACTTTCGTCTTCCATTTTAGCTTGCCGCCCGTCCTTCTTCGTGCTGCAGCAGGGTTCCATTGGCCGATGCGGTAGCGAATCGCCTGGTGGTCTCTATGGGGATACTTCTCTCACACTCTCCAGTCCATGTTCGCCGTCAGTCAAAGACTACAGAATGTGGCGAAATTTCTCTCGGTACCGATATCCGTTTCGTGAGCCATTAAGCTCCTAGCTCCTCGCTTCGCCGTGATCTGCTCGTTATATTCCTCGGCGGTTAAGCTAGCCTCCACAACGTGCCGACAGGTAGGTGTCGAGTCTGCAGCCAATTTTCACTACAAGGAAATATTTTCACAAGATAACTTTTGCAAATGAAACTTTGAGAATTTCATTTAAAATATTAGGCATATTTTTGTTTAACATATTCAATTTTTTTCAAATTTCTCCAAAATATTTCGGGGAGGGTTTCGTCCCCAACCCCCCCCCCCCCCCCCGCTACTACGCCACTGTGTAGCACGCTTTAAAAAAATTTATACCAAAAATATATATTTTTTAGAAAAAAGTTACTGCAAATCAAATTTTTGTTGTTTTATTAATTTCAACCAGAATTACGAAATAGTCCTTAACTCTGCCATTTGAGGAAGCTTTTCAAGGAAAATTTGTATTTTAGCTTTCCAAATGCATTTTCACACATTTCCTTCTCTTTCCAAACATCACGAAAACAAGTTTCTTTTTTGTCTTCTGAAGCAGTCGATCCCCCTAATTGTACCTAATATTTCAGGATACTTTTTAACATAAACTGCCCAAACAAACGAACGCATGAGACAAGGTTCGCCATAGTTTAGAAGAAACCGTTAAACTAATCTTTTAACAAACTACCAAAAATAGTAAAAATATATCCTGCAAAAATAATCCTCAAGTAGACAGTATTCCTTGAAGTTTCTTGTAGACGAGTTTGGTGGAGATGAATCGCTGTGCGATGGGATCTGATAAATGCAACGACAAACGCACGACCAAGAATTCCGTTTTTTAATTATCCTGAACAAAGTATACCATTCTTCTACGCCGGATTGAAAATCTCTTAGAACGTCCCTGAAAGGTAAGCTATAGATTCTCTTGGCGCTGATTGTACGCGGGATATGACGAGAGATGTGGGCTTCCCCCACCGTAGAGACACTTTTCGAAATCCCTTCCACAGGGTGCTAGCCTGGCCATGATTTGTTAGGCAAAATTTCAAAATAGCCATATCAACGAGCGCCGGGCTGAAAAAGTTTCCTTTTAACCTAACAAACACCACCTGTAAAATTTGAAACCGATCCAAGAAAAATTAATGGACTCGAAAATTTTAATGAAATTTTGCATTTCTTCGCTTTTTGCCTTGTGGAAACTATTTTAAATCCACTAAAATTAATATGAAATTGCATTCCTAATATTTTTATTGACGCGAGAAATAAATTACAAAATTAAAATTCCGTGCGGAGTCGATCGTTCCGAACCAGGGGGTGGCATCCCTATGTAGATGTACATTGACCGTAGTCAACATATGGTGGGCCCAGTTGCTTCTAGGCCCATGTCACCCATGCTCTTGCATTGGGTTGTTTTAATGTTGGCTTGAATCGACGGCGAAGGACCGACCAGGTTAAAGTCCCAACAAATATACAATACAATGTTGGCTTGACTGCCTAGCAGGGGGCTGTTCCTATTCTAATAGCGTGGAGTTGGTTACGAAGATTGAAAATCCTTCAAACTTCTTCTCTAGGGCCATCACCATCTCTACCATCAAGCGAATTTGCGTCGATAATGCTGCTATTCTTGCAGCAAATTCCAAGTTAAAAGCATTTAGCTCTCCGGCCCCAGATGGCGTTCTCTCAATTTTTGTTAAAAAGTGCATCAGAGGGCTTCTTGAAACACTTTGGCGAGTCTTCGTGCTATCACTCACTACTGGAACATTCCCTTCCTGCTAGAAAGCAGCGCACATGTTTTCACTTCATAAAAGGGAAACAATCCAATATTAATTATCGGGGAAACTCGTGTTTAAGTGCCGGATCAAAAGTATTCAAGCTGGTTGGTTTAGATTATATTTTCTTTTACTGCAAACACTACATTGCAGACAGCCAACACGGTGCTATGCCTATACGATCGACAACAACTAACCTGCTCTCGTTCACAACATATGTACGCGATGGATTTGCTGACGGATTGAAAACCCACAAAATCAACATATCACAATAGCGAAGCTGGACAAACGCAGACAAAATAGACAACTCCTACCTCGCTAGAAGGCACCTCCAAATCCGCTGTCTATCTGTCTATCTGCACCATTCTTCTCTACATCCGGCATCCCACAAAGAAGCCATCTTGGTCCAGTAATGTTCCTCCTCTACTTTAATGATGTCAACATCACATTACAAGGACCCTTTCTTTTACCGACGGCATGAAATTTTTTGACAAAGGTGTGACCAAAACAGAATCGCTTCAAACCCGGGTAAATTCTCCATCGTTACATTCACGCGGAAATGCCATCCGACTCAGTTTAACCACAAATTCTTCGACTCGAGCATTCCAAGACACTCTCACGTCGAGGATCTCGGGGACATCATGGGCTTGAATCTAAAAGTGCTGCTGGATCGAGAAGCAATATCATAAACGAGTGGATCATGATTATGAGCTTAGTGCATTGTTGGATGATTGCTCGTTGACACTCACGTTGCAGAAAACTATTTTCATATTTTGTATCGCCAAGACCTCCGCTGATAATTTGACTATTTAGATCGACACAAAATGCCGAAATGTACTCTCTAGAGAGAAATAGTGATTTTTTTCAAAAACGGTGTGTCTTATTGAACTATTCGTCACATTAAAAATGAATAAAGAAATTGGTTTCTGACTTTTCCAAACTTCTGCGACTAAAATATAGGCGCCGGAAGACTAGACCCGCCCATGTAAATAATGTTTAGAACAGTGGTACTCCTGGTTATAATCTATTTCACAAAACAAAGAAGTATTTGTTTTCGAATTTGTAACAGCACTTCGTATGGTTCCCGTTTGGAAAAGTCCATGGATCCTATGTGAAAAATTGGGGAAGCCTGGTTAAAATACTTCTTCAGAACATCTTAGTTCTAAACATAACTTAAACTCCCCTCAACCACATAATATGCACTTGTAGACTTCTATAGATAACATCTAACTGCCTTTCAAATTCGCATAAAGATGATTTATATCGTCCCAGGTACAGGCGGATCCGGTTTATTTATTTTTTTTTTGACGTCACCATCATCAAAGACTCAATGCTGCCGCCACGCCACGCTGAAACAAGTGTGTAGTACCTACATCAAATGTAACGCTCTTGAAAGCGATACGAGAAAAGAGTCTATATATTTTCTTTTCAATTTTCGCGCCAAGCGATAGCCGGAGCCGTATGCCACTTGCAATTCCGGTTGCGGTTTAGAAGCTTTTGCTCGCCCATATAGTTGGCGGAAAATCTCCGAAAAGGTACTCGATGCACTCGAAGGTCTAATACAGACACAGCCAATGCAAGAAGGAAGGCCGCAAAAAAGAGATTTATTGGCGTTGGATTCTTGATGGAGGTAGTAAATAACCTGCGAACAAGCATTCACCTACCGGCTGAGCATTGGAGTCACATAAAAATTGATTTTATTGCACCTTAAACAGGTGTTGTTTATAAATTTCTTTGGCACTATATTCAACGGGCCGCGCTACCCGTGCTTCTACTAGTTGCCTGTGGTGTGCCTACTAAAAAGATGCCTACCCCTGTTGAAGCAAACACTTGAAATGTGATACAGCACTTATGGGCTTGCCGCGCTCACCGCACTACCGTCGGACAGCGTAGAACCTGTTCGTCGCACCGTTCTAATGTTCATTGAAAGCGGCTCCGTACCACAAGAGTCTGTGATGGATGAATCATTTGGTTGAATTACTGATTTATAAACATTATAGAGGGATGTTGTTGATTTGCGGTAAAATAGATCTGTTCTTAATTTGAATTATTCGCATGCCAATTTTCGCTCTGTGAACCCTGAGGTAGTAAAAACGTTTGTGGTGAGTTAGAACAATTTCAATTTACAATTGAAATGCAATCTTAAAACGAAATATTTTAATACCCTGGGTATTTTAAGATTTTGCATTGACAGAGCTAGCACAGCCAGCGTCACTGAAGCTACTAAATTCAGCTTAGATTTGTACAACTCTCGTTCACTTGGAATTGGTCCGAGTTCAAAACCGTAAGTACCTTTTGAAGGCAAAGCTCATCTGTGTGTGAAGGGCAATTACAATGAACTAAAACTGAAGGGAAAATCGGTCTTCCAACCAAAAGTTTCCTTTGCTATGAAAAAAGAAATCGCCGCATGCAGATAAGAGAACGCGTGAACTACAAACATACGCCGCCGTCGCAAACGTCGTCGTTGTAGTAAACGGAGTATGAAATATAAATTCTACAAGACACAATACGCAAATAAATTCAATCGCAATAGATTTATTGGTGTTCTTCGTTCAGCCGTTCGATTTGTGGCATAGTCGCAACAGAGTCCTAAATCAAATTGGCTGCTGTTTGAATGTCTTTACATATTGTGGTCACGCTTTTATCCGGCAGCCGCCTGCATCATATACATATGTGGGAACGGAGGTAAACGTACTAACACTTGCGCGATGTATTTTCCTATTTGGGTGGGTGTTGTAATACTTTTGAGGCTGGAAGGGTACGTAGCAAAATGATCCTTGCGTTTTCCAGAACGTTATAAATTATAATATTATACCAAATTATTCGTTATATTTCAAGACACACGGAAAAAAATAGTTCCCAAATTAGTGAATAAAGTGTGATGCATTCGGGAACAATCACGTTTCAATAGTTTTCCTGTACGTTCTTAGTTTAGGCACATTGTTTATGATCCAACTATACGACGCACCGTGGCCGGAGGCCGGACAAAACCAAAAAAGTTATGTGTTAAATATTGATATTTTCTATTTTTCTTGGGTTTCTTGTGTATTGAGTAACATCTTCTTCAAATTTTGTGACCTCTGGAAGAGAATTAGATTTTTAATATCATTTTAAACGTCGCTCAGTCAGGAAATTTTAATGATTTGCATTTTCGAAATCGCAGCATCTATGCTTATTATTTCAAATGACACTCTTTCATTTGTAATGTTATCATTAACTTATGTCGTTTTATTATTACGAAACTCTCGCCAGTATTTATCAACCATATATGAGCGGATGTGGGCAATTTGCTGCATGATGCTATCAACATCTATCCATTGCTGATATTGTGATTACGAAAATGGTGAAGTTTAAAAAAATTTCCTTCCATTTTCACCAATCGCCGACTTCTCTGGTTAGTGACCTGGGCTACGCAATTCATAATCACCTAGAAATGAGAGTGTTAAAAAGAAAACTAGACGTTAAACACTCCTGAACACTTATCCAACAGCGGGGTCACCCCTGAACACCTCATAGTTTTAGCGCAAAGGCAAAGACACTTCAGCTTGATACTATAATTTTGTCACGTTTCCCACTGTCCGCCTATAAATTTACTTTCACACGGGTGGACTGCTGTCAGAGCGTTTCGTTGGTGTGTCACCAAAGTCACAGGAACTTGTCCTCTCGCCACAAGGACCAGTGGGCTCGGTGGGGCGACTACAGGTACCTATAGTATCAAGCCGGAGGCAGCTAGGTATGCGAATGGCTACAAGTATAGTAAGAACAAAGTTTAGAATTAATAACTTGTTGTCGTTCCTCTGAGACACCTCGGGAAGAAAATAGCGTTTTAACCCTTCCCTGGATTAATTTCAATTATTAAGGCGAGGGTAAAGTTAATTCAGAAGAAAGGCACTTTTTCTTTAAATGAATATTCATTCAATATTCATATCAAAATGCCCCAATTCAACAATATTTTCTCAGATTGTCATTGCAAAATACTAATAATGAAGCGAGTGACAGTGAATCGCTGGAGGTGTCTTGTCGAAAACTTGTTTTGCGTTGTACATCATACCTAAACGTCTGCTGGACCAGTTTTGAAATTTCGCACAATTCATCTTCGCATCATTCCCTGGTAACAATGGAAGCTTTAATTTTTTTTTCTATATTTTTGAATTTTTCGCAGTACTTTGAAGTCAAAATTCCTATTTTCGATAAAAAATGTCATTGGAAAAAATAATCAAAATAATCATTTAGAACAACGCTGCTATACCTGACCAATGATGTGAAAAACTGTGCGAAATTTCAAAACGATTATTGTTCAAATTTTGATATACTGTATGAAAATTGACTAAATTGATACTCTCAGTATCACCAAAAAAATTAAAGGACTATATTATACCTCTAGCGCCCAATTTTTTTTGCTTGAAAAACTTTTTATAGATGGTCTTTGTGATGAGAAAAACCGATTTAATCCACCTAGCAGTGAGATGAGACATTTCTTACACATATCACTGTTGGATCATTCATTAGTTTGCAGAACTCATGCGAAGTAGTAAATCAAAATTACAAAGTACACGAATCAAATTATATTAGCTCAATTAATGAAAATTTAGACTATATTTAGAAATAAGTATAAGATTAATAGAATGAATTGACTCAAACTAACAATTTGAATGAAATAAATAAATGGAATGACTGAACCTGAAATGAATAAAATTAAAGATATGAACAAAATGAATTAAATGAATCAAATGAATCGAATAAAACAAATGAATCAAATGAATCAAACGAATAAAATTAATCAAATTAATCGAATGAATTAAATGAATCAATTTAATTTAAGGGTTCAAATTAATAAAATGAATGGAATGAACAAAGAAAATAAAATGAATAAAAAATAAATTAAATGAATAAATGAAACAAACGAACCAAATAAACAAAATGAAGTGAATAGACAAAATGAATAAAAAAAGAAGAAAATGCATTGATTGAAATGATGAATTAATCAATGTTGTAAGGTTATACATTAATAGAAAAAATAAATTGTGTCAAAAGAATTATTTGGATGAAATGAATAAAACTGAAAAAATAGTCAGGTTAATAAAATGTTCTTCATTTTAAACAAAATGTATGAACTGGGTAAATGAATAGAATGCATTGAATGAAAACAGTGAATAAAATAAGTGAAATGAATGATATAACTAAAATGCACGAAATGAATAAACTGATCAGAGTGAATCCAAATGATGAAACGAATAAAGTAGATTAAATGAACGCAGATGAACAAAATTTCTAGGGCTTCTATCCTATTTTTGTTTTAGTCTTTTCGTTTTCACGCTTCTTTACTTGACGGCGTCGTTTTAAGATTATTTAGTGTTTCAACATTATTGATAGACCTTAATTAGTTATCAGGAACCTGGAACGTTCAATTTGCTTTGGAAATCAAAGTTTACTTTTTGGTCATATATTCCCGAAAAATATTGTGCAGAATAGAATTTGCTGGTCCAGTAATTTAACGCGCAATTGAATATAGTAAAGTGAGACAAGGTCACATGACACATTCTTTCGTGACGTTTACAACGATTTGACGAATCTTCATTCGGCAAATATGCCATAACTTTATCAAATGAACGCCTACATCAAAACTTATTACAGATTCGGAAAGTAGACAAAATCTCACGAAAGCCCTTTAAACAGAGAGCAAAAGATGGAGAATGCGATTCGTAAAAGAGACAAGTAGATATTTCAAAGTTTTCATTTGAATTAAAATAAATAGTGTGAAGTGTCTAGGCTATGTCGATAGCATAAAAGGCGTGCATTCAGTTGATTATAATGCAGTCTCTTTCCAGTCATCCTTATAGTTTGCATATTGTTTCGTTCGGAATTCTCGTTCAGGAAATATGGATAAATAAGCCCTGGACAATCCATTACTGTGAAAAAGAAATGGTTCAAACTGTCAGGATGGCAAAATGTAGTCAGATCAACTATCTGTCCAATGCATAAACTCTGATTGTAATCCTCGTTAATTTACTTGTACAATATGGAAAAGTCGAACGAAACGTGTGCTGAATTATACAATGCCTCACTACTAATTGTGACTTCCATTGAAACTTCACGACGACGATAAGTTAGAAGACACCTTGTACTTGCATCCCCCATTGAGAGTGGGGACTTTGGGAGACTTCTTTTCCCGGATCTAATTCGTGGATATTTTTGGGCTTTGATCCGTTATTTTTCACGAAAGTTCATACCAATATAATGTATGTGCATTTTCAATAATAACATCACAAAAAGGTGTTCTTAGTTTTCACATGACATATTTGAGCATATGTTTTATTCAAAATTCAATAGAGATACGAAGAGTTGAAATATCGCACGTGGAATGTCCCGCCTCCCAGTTAAGTCACATATTTTTCTGAGATAGCCATGAATTTCCTTTATTATAGTGTTTATACAAGCTTTGAATAGAACTGAATTAAATTTGAGTTGACGTAGTTTTCGATGGTCACCTGTCTACCCATAGTGCAACGTTTCGAAATACCAATTTCACCTTGAAAATAGTTATAGTTTTCCCATAAGGCAAATAGTTTGCAAATTTTCTCGGACTACAAATATTTTATATGACATGTAGGATGTATTATTAAACTTGTTTCCGCGAGTCTCTTTTACACTAAAATGCAAAGAAATTAATAGGGTAACAGACAAAAAATAGTTTTGTTTTCTCAAACCTTCACAATTACATCGCACACATGAAATCAGCTTGAATATTAATAAAGATTAGCGGAGAATCTTATCACACAACTTAGAAATGGATAGAGAAATAGCAAGATAGATGTAAATCGTGAAAGTTGCCACCAACATGAAGAAAGAGAGAGTGAGATAGAGATGGGGAGGGCATGTGAGGCCATGCCAGACCTTATTTTTATAGGTATATTATGCGATATATTGATTCCTTACATCCTTATTATAAATAATGTAAGTAGTAATTTTTGCGCCATAACCAATATAATCTAAATTTTGCAAAGAGCTAAATTTTTGCTAGAGTTTTGGGATTCAAAAATGCAGTTTCTTTCGGTGATGCCACGAGTATAATTGTATGAGAAGTCTTATCTCACTACTAGGTGAATTACTTGATGAACTATATAATTATATACCATCTAATATTTACTTCATTTACTAATCCAAGGGATAAATACATGAACTCTAGAACAAAAATCACTATGAACGCATTATTTTGTTTTTGAAGTGAACTTACATATTGATTTTTGAGAAATAGTTCAATTATTATATAGGTAATTCACAAAATGCTTTCATAATCCTTGAATCACGTAGATGTGTTTTCATACCCCGATGTTCAAAATCGGTTCAGTTTTGCCCCTAAAACACCAGTAAAGCAATACTCTATATGAAACGGTCTCCTTTTTAATTAGTGAAAATTGGTAAGCGAGGAATAGAAATACAAAATGTCTAATATCTCCGTCGCTCGTGAACGGATTTTGACATTATAAAGCTTGATAGAAAGGTATTTTACAAGGTCTCAAATTATGTGCAGTTTGTGGGACAGCGTTGCTTTGTTTGAAAGTTATTTACTAAAAACCTGCAATGTTTTGACAAAATTACCTATATCTCAGAAAATAAACAACAAATCGAAAATCAAAAATAATAGTGTCAAATGGCAACGGTATGCCTTTCATTTGAAACTAGTTTCATTAAGATCGGTTCAGCCATTGCTGAGATAATTACATGACATTTTGTACATGTATACATACACACATACACACACACATACAGACATTGTCTCAATTTGTCGAGCTGAGTCGATTGGTATATGAAACTCGGCCTTCCGGGCCTCGGAAAAAGTTTTCAAAGTTTGAGCGAATCCTATACATTTCTTTCGTAAGAAATGTAAAAAGGTATAATGAAAAAATGATTTTTGTGTGCCTCCCACAAACAACGCGCTTTATCCCAACACCATTACATTTTGGAGAGTTTGCATGTTTAGCAAGTTTTCTCGTAGTAGAATTTTCTATAAGTTTGTCATTGACATTATGACTCTATATCGAAAGTTAGTGGAAATAAATTGTCTATCTCACTTTTAGGTGGATTATTCACAATTCAATATACATCAAAAGAAGAGGGCTTACATTCTGAAAAAATGTTCCTAACACACCAAATCGCTAAAATCAACTCCTAGAGAATCATTAATTGAACGCACGTTTTGGTACCGTTGCGACCACTGTGATGAGTGTAATATAAATATGAATTATATGAAATGTTATTATAAATTTCTAGGAGAGTCATGTACTTTCCTAGTAGCCGGATATATTCTTTCCTCGCGTGATCTGGAGAGTTTCATGAATTTACACCATCTCATGAAGGTTTAGCTTAACTTAGGAGGAACGGGACATGATGTTGCGGCGGCTACGGTGCTCAACAAATTACAATTCGGAACAGCCCACATATAGCTCTGCGAATAATATTAGAAACCACTATGTTTTACACCCTTTTCGCAAGGTGTTTACTCATCATCTTATTGAATGATGGTTTTCCTTCATTTTCATAAACAATTATCAACAAATTGATCGGTGATTTGGTTTTAAAAGTTATTTTTTACCAATGTTGACAGAAAATATAGGCACTATCACAGAACAGAATCAAATCAGTAACACTTTGCTTCCAGCGCTATCTGTGAGCGGTTTCAACGTAGAATCGCCAATAGCTCCGTGCAGCTTGCTAGCTATCACCGTGCTAGCGAGAGCTCTCGCTCATCGGTGCTCGTGCTACTTGCTAACTGTAGCTCATCGGAAACCAGCACAAACACTAGCTCAATGAACTTAGCTCTGACACATTATGAACCAGTGCACAGGAATAGGACACGGTGCAGCACTGTTCTTGTGCATGCCTGCTTTACCCTATTACGCTCGAAAACTCCATATCGCTTAAAACGGGTACGAAACAGAATGTAATGCAACATAAGCACATTGGAGAATGTATTACACAGTACATCAAGTGCAAAACTAGACACAACGCCATATGTCTAAAAAAAATACCTTCCTTGACGGTCGCAAGCACTCAAATTCGACTCTATTTCCGTGTAAGTTCTCACAATAAGATAGCAACATATACTGTCAGTCATACAACGTGAGTGCCTTTGCGAAAAAATGTTCTGTCTTCTTGCTCTCTTGTTCACTCAGTTTGACTGAAACCTCTCGATGACAGTCAGTTTTGAAAATTATTGTCATTAAGTCCGGCAAGGGAAGTTTTAAATTCTGCACGGATTTTTTGTGGATTTTTAAAATCCACAATTTTTATTAATGCGTATAATTTTTCTTATCTCGAGTATTTTCGAAGATATTTGACATTTTTTGAAAAACAATGGTTTTTTTTAAATCATCTATAACTCTACTGGAGACAATGAAAGACATGTGAACTCTCTTGAATTTTGTAGTGCTGAGACAGCATATCTAATTGCAACTAGAGCTGATTTTAACAAAAATACCCAATAACTTCTAAGTCGCAAGAGAAAGATATGTATCTTGATAAGATGAACAGCTCTCTTGAACATGCTGAAACTTTATCTACGATATATAAGAAGTTATGTTGAATGAAAGCTTTAAAGGGGCCATTCACAAACAACGGTCTATACCTTCGAGTGTACTATAAATAGACATTTTTGGACTGAAGTAAAGATGTTCGCAAAAATAAGTTTTTTCACACGCTGAATACTTTACCTGGTTTTTCACACTTTGAAAAAAAAACTATAGTAAATATCTCACTTCAGGGAAGATTAATTCATTATACCTATATCATCAAAATGCAGGTGGATCATCATAAAACATTCCAGAAGACATCATTTCTGTAGGCTTTACTGTTTTCGTATGTATTTAGTGTTTTTCGCACGTTTTTGGCGAAAAAAACCACTGTGCCACGCAAAGACTTGACCAAGGCATGGGAGACTTGACCAAGAGAATTTTGGAATATCAGAACAAACAATAAAAAAATGCTCTAAACCTTTTTGTTCCCGTATTGTCGAGGTTACTGGTACTAAGTAAAAGTAAAAAACGATTGTATTTCATGAATTTTGATATGTTTAATGCATTTCCTTTAGGATTAACTGTACTGATTACATTGCTATAACTATAACGAGATAGGCTGGTGTTTAAGGTGGGATTTATTGTAACGTGATTAACAGTCACAGCAGGTACCGCATAATAGTAAATATCTGAAATTTTGTGTCTTTCTTCAGCTTATTGTCACTTGGTCAAGTCTCCTCACAAAATCTTGGTCAAGTCTCCCCAACATAAGTTCTTACGTTCAATGGCATGCTAATTTAATTAATAACTATTTCAATACTACGATTAATGTAGAATCATTTACTACTTACATGGTATATGTGTTTTTTGAAAAAAAATTATTACTCTAGTAGATATGTCCATATAAAGTTTGATGAAAAATTACATCATTTAACGCAAATTCTTGAATTACGGAATAGTTTCTAGGAGGAAAGGATTTTTCACTTCAAACTTTTAAAATTACCTGATAGGATCGAAACAAGTATAAAAATATTTTTTAAAAAATTTTTAGAACCAAATTGAACAGGTTATTGATAATTGTGGAATCTATGAGTAAACGCTTAGTCAAGTCTCCTCATGTTCCCCTATCCTTGAGATTGCGCTTCATTTTCGCTTTTAGAAATTGTTCCACATCGTGGACTGCAGGTTTAATATGAGTAAATCAAATGGTTTTATTTTTTGTAACTCGCTCATTTGACTACGCAGCCGGATGTAACGATACTATATTATTTGTGCAGTGGATAAGCAACAAAGTGGTACGCAGAAGTGTCCATTTACTTTACTGATAGCTTTTGCTTTTGTACTGTGCAAGATGGGAAATTATTTATCCTTCCCAGAGGCGAAGTTACCACACTGTACTACAAATAGTGATAGGTTTATATAGATATGAGTTTTACTATGCCACGTCATTTATGGATGAAAAAACAAAGCCTTGGCTCTACACTCCGCTGAAGAAATTAGTTTTCTGTTTCGTTGAACTTTTCCACTGATTTTTAGTATACAGGACGATCGATGGGCTACTGCTACGATTCTACTGCTCCCCAAGAATCTTTCCTAGATAAACTTCAAATATAACACGAGTCGTTTGTGAGACCAGTCCATTGCCTTTGTTAACCATCAGACCAGGGCTATAAACTAGTACGAACACTGACTATATGTCCAAGTCAAAATACGTATCTTTAATAGTGAAGTGCATGAGAGTTTTGAAATTCCAAATGTATGTGAAATGCAGTAGAAATGTAAATTTCAAAGATCATTGAAGTTTTTTTAAAATACGACTATTCTGCCCATAAAAGCATAAGAGTCCTAAGAGTGGATTTTTGTCGAAAATGAGTTATCTGTTGGATTGTATTCTGTATCACCATTGAATCACAACACACAAATAAGATTACCACAAGTCGCTTAGCATAAATCTAATTGTGCTCATAAACAAACAGCGTGGTAGCTTGTGCCGCAATGTGCCACGATGTGCCATGGTGTTCAGTAAAACAAAAGCAATGGTTGCTATGATTATTTAACTACGATTTTTTGACAGTTTTTGAGTTGTCAGAAGTGTGCCTCATTGTGCCACACATTGTGGTAACGAGTGAAATGATCGTGTATTACTGTGAATCGTATTCTTATATCGTGTTATCATAGGCGATACAGTGTGTATGGCACATTGTTGTAAGCGACTCATCCCTTGGATTACCAGGTTTGTTTAGAAAATATCGAAAAAATAACAAAACATGTTTGTCCCATCCATAAGGCTCAATGAAAATGTAAATCTTGAACAGCGTTTTTCTCGGCTTGCTGTTTTTCAATATGGGACTCTTATGCTTTTATGATAAACCATACATAACAATAAGAATCCATGTTCGTTAGTGGTATATTCCTATTCAATATTTGACCATTACCCCACCATACAACGAAACATGGGATGAAACATTAACTCACACCGGACCCAAACCAAGGATTCCAGTAACTCCCACCGTGGCCATTTACGCACAACGAAAGTAACAAGGCAAGTAAATAGGCGCTGTTTAATTTATACTTATGCCGGTCGATTATGCAGATTAACGCGCTCTATGATGAATATGTATTTGCTGCCCTACGCTGATGTTAGCGTATGAGCAACGGAAAAGAGTAGTGCATGAAAGAGACACACGTAATCCTCATCGTTCATAATAACCACGCGAAGACAGTCGTCAACGGACAGTTGGTGTGTCCGATCCGCTTCGGATAATACCACGGCAGCAGCAGAAGTAAGTCCTCACCAATAAAAACTCACGGACGATTAAAAATGAAATAAACATATAATTTTCACAAGCACTTTACGAGCGACATACAAGCAAGTTAGCAGTTAGCAGAAAGCCACCCAAAGGGGCATCCGAGGGGCGGCTAGTTAATTGGACAGCAGCGAAAATATGTTTGAAAACGGACAAAGTTTTGAAATTGGCGATTTGTTGCAAAAATTAAAAAGGCTTCTCTCGCCAAAAGAAACGCGTTGGAAGTATTTTATGAGAACACTTCGGAAAATTGGGCTTCCAAACTTTTGCTATTGTTGTGTGCCAAACCCGCGCCTGAATACTTGCTAATCGCCGATAACAGCTGGCTTCATTGTTTTTAAACATTTGACGCCGAATGGCTTATTCGGGGTCTCATTAAAAATACGATTTTATAGTTGTTATGTGTATACCATTCATCCAAAAAAAATCATCAGCCTGGTATCGGATGTGGACATCGATTATCTCAATTATCCAATATGTATTTCACCTTGACTTTAAAGAACCCTAAACAGGGTGCAGGTTAATGCGTCTCTTTTGCCAGGAACTTCTCTTGCTGAGCTAACTACTCCAAACTACAGCCAAACGGAAATCTGGTGTATCTCTGAATACCTACAAGTGAAGTGAAGTAATAATGGAATTAAAACATTTTAAGCGACAAATCCTTCATTGGGATTACGTGCAAAAAAAATTTACTAAAAAGTTCAATAACAAACAATTTTGTTTTATTTATTCTAATTATATTCTTTGAAGAAAGCATAAAAAACAAATCGAAATTGCCCTTCCATAAGCCAATGAAACTTTTCTTATTTTTATCAAATAGTTAAAAATAATAGACTCCAACTCACGCTGTAAATGATAATATTTCTGCATGATCATTAGTGATTCGAAAGGAGCAGTAAGGGTAGACGCTCTAATTCAGCTTATCTATATGCTCCTCTCTCTGGAGTGTTGTACTCTAATTTCTGCTTCACTCAAACAGAAGTATTTTATTTTAACCCCAGTTATCTTACTGTACATTATGAAGGAAGCAAAGATAATGATAACGATTAAAGCGCAACTTATTGATTGACTAATGAGACAAGGTGACTAATGAGGTCCTCTACCCTACATATAACATACCAGCTCCGCAAACGCGAGTTACTCCACAACGAGCACGCATTTCACGGAAGCTCTTCACGTTTAACTAAACCCCCAGCGGGAAAACACTTTGCCGAGTTTCAACGAGTCTCACTTTACCACTAGAATGCCCTACAAGCATTTTTAGCGCCACCGTTGCTTCGCCGAGGAGTGAAAATATATCTCAACGCCTTCCCTCGCATTGGCCCCAAGTGGCAAGTGACTCTTGAAATTTGGTCTGAGAACATAATCACCTCACTTCAGTGCCCTGGTTGTTAGTTATTATGTTTACTTGGTGGTAGGTATTTATATTTATCCCTCAACTTGACCATTCGCCACAGTTCCCACCATAATGTGTAGCGTGTGGTTCCCACTCCCTTGCTGCTCGGTTTGAGAAGCAGGGAAATAGCAAGTTTACGCTGTTTTAGAATTGCGCAACTTTTGGCTTTGCACCTTTGTCAAGCAGATGGTTACCGGACAACCAAATGATTCCATAAAACAAAATATAATTGAATCCACCTAACATTCTTACATCACTCTTAAAACATTTTAAAGATATTTGAAAAGTTCACACTTTTTGCATTTTAAAACTGCTTTTTTCGGAAATCTGGCAGATTTTTTAGCAGAAATCTGATTTGAAATCAATAACCGATTCTAAATCCAGGTCGTTCAAGACAAATGAGGACATTTTTTTTATTAAATGTGAAGACATTTGAAAACTATACCTGGTATCCTTGCTTCTTTAGAAAAACTTTAAACTTAAGGAAATTCTATAAAATTGATAACAGTTACGTTAAACTTGTTTGCATTAGCTGCGAAAAGATTTATTCTTACTGTGGTGATCTGGCGAGATGAGTAAATTTCATAAACAGAAAGAGAAGCTCCAGCCAATACAAATTTTAGGTCTCTTCCTATTAGACCGAATGAGGACTCTATCGAAAATATGTTCCATACATATTTTTCTTACAAATCATATTGAAATTATAAGTACGGCATCAAATCCTTTTCAAGCATTAAGGAATAACATTTTTATTAAATTTTTTCCATGTTCACTTTATTCAATTTCATAGCAATATCCAAATGCACGTATCTTTCTCTGGACCACTGCACATAAGGTCTTGTACAACGTTTGGGTCAACTCGTTTTTGAGTGGAAATCCATTTTTCCTCAGTTCTGCTTTACGCTTCCATATAATACTTCCGGGGTGACTGTCTCATGACGACTCAGTATTTCTCAATCGATTGCTGTTTTTTCTTCAGCATTTTTATTATTACGACATGACAGTCGAGCAAATTGTGATGTTTTATACATCAAAAACAGCCTTTTCTTATGTGTTCAAGCAAGCTATCACGATGCAATTGCACACGCTATGTCCAAATGATACCAAATCGTCGCTGTTGTGCTATCTTATGACAAACGCCATTTTGGGGTAAACTGAGTTAGATATGCCACATTACTTGTTTGAAAATTCTCTACAAAGTGGCGTTTTCTGAATTTTGAAGTTCTACTTGGTTACTTAGATATATCAAGAAATATAATGAGAAATTGCGAGTTTTTTGCTTCAAATCACTGTATCTAAGGATTTGCTCAAGTTATATTGAAATTTTAGATGTTTTTATGTGTGAAAATGTCTGAGTAACACAATGGCATAAACATTTTCAAAAGAAAATTACACGAGTTGTGAGAAAAACACAGTTTTAGTTTAAACTGGAAATAAAGGATATTTGGCAACACTGTAACCAAAAATAACATTTTTTTTCTAGATTCCCTGACTCATTTCCTTCAAAATGCATTTCACCTATTGTTTATAGACCATATGAACGCAAAGATATGAATAAAAGTTAAAAATTGATGATTTTTTTCTATGGAAAATTTTCCATTCACAATTATGACACGTCATACAAATTTTGTCATCAATACACGCCTATGACACGTGTGAGTGCGACTTTTGTTTACATTCATAGTAAAAACTCGCAACATAGTCAATCGATCTTCGTAATATTTGAGAGATTAATGCAGAATAGAAAGAAGCATCAATTGTCTTCTTTGGATTGTTTATACCATTTATAAGTTTCAAGATATTCAATCTCAAACTTTAAAAATCGTTTTTCTCGAAATGTGCTAAATGGCGCTTGTCATAAGATAGCACAACAGCGACGAAATGTCATCTCTCTTACAGGCAATGGATCAAGAGCCTTTGGCATGAAATTGACCATGGTCCTGTGCCACTCCAGAACATGTTTCGAGTAATGGCACGAGACTAAATCCAGCCAGAAAAGAGTAGGATCATCGTGAAATTTCTGATGTGGAAGTAGACACTTTTGGACGCTTCTTTCAAGTCCACCTGCCCATTGAGCGTTTTGGTTGTCACGAACGGGGTTTTCCAAATCATGTTTTTGTCTTTCTAATATAGAAAGGTTATGCAATCACTCTGATTATCGCCACACCAATCCCGGCCGAGTGCCGAAGACCATTCGACTCAGTTAGTCGAAAACGAAAAAAGTCTGTATGTGTGTGTATGTGCCAAAAATGTTACTGATTTTTCTCGGAGATGGCTGAACCGGTTTGCACAAACTTAGTCTCAAATGAAAGGTACAACAATCCCCTGCTAGTGCATTTTGTATCGATTGGAATTTCGGTTGCGGAGTTACAGATCAAGGCGTGCAACCGCACAGCAATTTTCCATATAAACTGGTGCCACTACGCCATCAAAATGATGCAAAACTTACTAACATGGGTACAATTTTAATTGGATTTGCCAGTCTAGATTACTAAGGACAAACCATAGTTGCTTTGGCCACCTACAACGGTTCCTGAGTCCATAGAAGCAGCAACTGAATAAGGGGCAGTAAAGGAAAATTTATGCTTTGAATTTGAATTTTTGATTTCAAATCGTTGCTGTTGCGCTATCTTATGACAAATGCCATTTTGGGGAAAACTGAATTTGGAAAGGTAAAAAAATCTCTACAAAGTGGTGTTTTCAGAATTTTGACATTGATGATGAGATGTAGCGAGAAACGTACTGAGGAATTGTGAGTTTTTTGCTAAAAATGAATGTATCTAAGGATTGGCACAAGTTATCTTGATGTATTAGATGTTTTCGGTGTAAAACTATCTGAGAAACAAAATGACATAATAATATTCAAAATAAAAATACACGAACGGTGAGAAAAATGCAGTTTATGTTTTAATTGGAAATATAGCATATTTGACAACACTGTAACCAAAAATTACTATTTCTCTAGATTCCCTGACTTATTTCCTTCATATGCATATCTCACCGATTGGTTATAGATCAAATAAAGGCAATGATATGAATAAAAGTTAATAATTCAAGCTTTATTTGTATGGAAAAATTTCCATCCACAATTATGACACACCATACAATTTTTGTCATCAATACACACATATGACACATATGAGTGTGCGACTTTTGCTTACATTTTTAGTAAAAACTCGCAATATAGTAAACCGATCTTCGTAATATTTAAGGGATTAATACAGAATAGATAGAAGCATCGATTGTCTTCTCTGAATTGTTTCTATTATTTATGAATTTCAAGACATTCAATCTCAAACTTTAAAAATCGTTTTTCTCGAAATATGCTAAATGCAGGCCCGTAGCCAGGATTTTGTTTCGGGAGGGGCTTAAAACTAGTTGCATAAATGTGTTGATTCTGGTGACTTGAGATAGTCACTTGAAACAGAATGTCATTTTGAAAATTTCTTAGTGAAAATAGTTCCAAAACTAAGGCAATAGACAATATGTTGTCTGATACAAGAAATGGTATAGTACATCGACGAATTCTTGCTTTTGAATTTGGTTTTTATTATTAATTTATAAGCTATCATTTTCACCGTTGGAATTTGCAAACGTGGTCTGGTGGGTGCTCTCATCATACAACTTAAAGCCAACGAAGTGAGGCTGCCCAGCGCAGATTCATACGATATGCGTTACGTCAATTGCCTTGGAACGATCCGCTGAACCTGAACCATACGAAGATCGTTGTCGATTATTAGGACTACACACTTTAGAAGATCGTAGACCCGCGTCGTAAACTACCTTCGTGTCTAAGCTTCTTATGGCTGTATATGCTGCACTCTACAATGCACAACACTAACTACGCTGCCAACAACGGATAATAGAAATGATCCGTCGTTTCAACAATTATAACGACATCTTCGACTTCGTGATTATTTCCGCGCATGCCACTTTAGGTCATTTCTTTTTATCATAGTTCATTAAGACTCAATTATTTAAATACAAATACAAGAGAATGTCGAAATTCGCTCCAAATCTTCTGATTAGGCAGGCGATTTGTAGATGCGCAGAAACGGTTTAGCTCCTATTCAACTCAAATTTATAATAATTTTCAATTTAAATGATGGTACATTGAAGACTATTTTCAGCCAAGTGAGAACAACTAATTATTTATCTATTTAAGTATTCAGATTTTTCACAGATCCTATTCTTTTATGAAATTGATACGTTTTATATCATTAGACAGGCTTATTTTTCTAGGCAATTCTTCAACTAGATTCTTGAAACTATGGCAAAATGCTAATACTAAGGCTAATGCCCGAACTTCCACATAATAACAAATGAATGCTTTGGTTGGTGAAGGAATATATATTTCCTCTGCACTCAAACATTCGATTCTACATTAAATAATTTTAGCATCACACTTGCTTCCTAAAAATCAAAGAAACCACATCGCACTTGCTTCTCCTGTACCGAAGAGATTTTGTTTCAGATTTCTGTGTTTTTAATTTATTGTAATTTATCCGATTTCTGTGAATTTTTTGCAAATTTTTTTGTCAGCGGCAGTTTTCGTGATGCGAAGATGCTTGTAGTTACACTTTTTAAGTCAATTCAAACAATCTGCCCAGTAATTGGTTCGTTTTAAATTAGCTCATGTTTTTTTACAATTATCATCAAGATTAGAAGAGATGCATGAAGAAAGCTGTAATGCTTTTTGATTACAGGTTTGTTTTACCAAAATTTAGGAAACAATTTCAATCAACGTTGTTCCACCTAATATTGAATGTTGTGCGGATAACGAAGACGTTATGTGTTTTCTAAAATGCCGTTTTATTCAAACCGAATTGAGAGGATCAGAGCGAAATTCCGAAAGCACTCTGCACTTCTGAGTGCACAGAAAAGATAGAAGAGGTGCTCTTGAGGCTTCTTAGATTAGCTGATTCTTTTTTCCTCCTCCGTGATTTCTGATCATCTCTCATTTTAGCCTAACACGAATAAAAAACAGATCGTGAGACTGCTATATACTGAAGACATAAAATCGAAATTATTGGACTAATAGATTCAACCAGTCACAACATTTTAGTCGCAACAGTGTCGCGAACTCGCATGAACGGAACGAATTCCTCGCATGAAAGTAAAATTAAGTGCCAATGAAAATGATGATGCGTTAAAATGACGCCAAAGCAAAAACTGTCGCCTCAGCTATATCGTTCTCAGTAAATCGAAATATTTGTTTGCCTAGTACGCTTGAATGTGATGTCTCGTATTTATACTAAGAGTACAGAGTGCACAGACCTAATACAGTAATTCAAATTGGGTACAATTCAAAAACCTGTCATTTAAATTTAAAATAGAGTTGCCAATATCGAGTACTACATCTAAGTTTAAACGGGACCATCACTTGCAATGATGCGTTCACTTTTGGAGAATTTTAGTACTCAGTCGTCCATTAAACTTCTTCTACTATATTTTAAATAATTCATAAGTGAACTCGGTTCAATGCTTTAGCCAATCGAAACAGTGGTTCTGTTATCTATATATATATATATATATATATATATATATATATATATATATATATATATATATATATATATATATATATATATATATATATATATATATATATATATATATATATATATATATATATATATATATATATATATATATATATATATATATATATATATATATATATATATATATATATATATATATATATATATATATATATATATATATATATATATATATATATATATATATATATATATATATATATATATATATATATATATATATATATATATATATATATATTTCCAACAATAAAAATAATAAAATGGGTTTTACTGGTTGTCTAACAGATCTCACGCAAGCTTACGCAATTTCGTAACCATTGATTTTGGTTGTTGGAAACAGTAATCTTCTAACTTTATCTCAAACCAAACGACCTTCAACCTAAAGTCGCTGATAATAATGATTTTGAAATCTATTTTCAAAACATTTCGGAGGGGGCTTTAGCCCTCTAGCCCCCTCCCCCCCCTCTAGCTGCGTGCCTGGCTAAATGGTGCTTGTCATAAGATAGCGAAATGTCTTCAAACTGCATAAAACGTCGAGATTTGATGCAACCTTGAAAAAATTTTTGACCAAGATTATTTTTTTTTTGGCTTTTTGTACACTTTAGCCTTTCTCATATAGGGGATAGTGGGTACAGTTGATGCCACTTGTTTTTTTTTTCTTATAACTTTTCAATGAAATAAAAAATGTTATTGCAAAATCATGCCAAAACGAGGTTTTTGTAAAAACGTGTGGTATATTGATGCCCTGCTTACTAGTGCTAAAGAAACAAAGCATACTATGACTAATGAACACGGAAATTCAGCTAATCACCTATCCTAACAAATTAATTAATAAGTAGAAAGTCAAGACAAGTATTTGCGGTGAATCCATACTGTTAACTGGCTTTTCCAACATCAAAAACTTACACCATAATTTGTTCAAAGAAAAAACATTTTAGATCAATTAGTAGTGCCAGGTACTTTATAAAAATGATATTTTTCTATTTTTATAAATTTCGAAAGTGTTTAAGAGAGCTAATGGTAGGGATCAAGACTTGTGAAACTTTTTATTCAAAAATCGTGTGTTTCTAGACAAAAGCCCTTAGAAAGTAAAATATTCATATATAATTTGTTTGATGATCTCATACAACCGTTCAAAAAAATTGTAAAAAAATCTTCGAGATGGATTTAAATTCACATTAGATTTGTTTTTTTTAACATAATAAACATTTTTTTACCCCATTTAAAATTATAAGAGATCACGTGCAATACTAACGCCTTGAGCGTTTCAAATAAACAGAAAAAAGTAACAATTCAACATAAAAGTTTCCTTTGTGAATATACGATTCTTGAACCCAAGCTACGAAAGCCCATCTTTCCTACAGATGATGAGATGGATTAATAAATAATAATTCATTAATGCTGGAGATTCACTTTTGATTCTTTAACCATTGTCAAACAAAACGCTACCCATTTCATCACCAGGAATTAATCCAACGGTGTAGGATAGATTCGTCACCGAGTACTATCCGATTAGTTCAGGCTAAAGCTGGAAGCTGAATGACTCACTTAAGTGTACATCGGTTCTAGGAAAATTTCTGCCACTACATTCAGTTACACATCGAAAGTAGAATAACACGTTAGCAGAACCAGATTGCACGAAAAATATAAATGAGCAGCACCAAGTCGGAGAAGAAATCCTGTGAGAGTGGCTGTGGAGAGATGGAAGATGGTTAAATTCTCTGGAACATCACGTCCGGTCAGGTTCCGCTAGAAACGAAAACAGTAGACAAAGTGATTGCACATACATGTCTTGCGGTTGGCCGGATTGGCCCAACCAAGGGCGCCAATCTTAGGAGGGCGCTGAAATCTTGATCTACTTTATAAAATAAGGAAAAGTTTCATTCAGCTTTGTGTCATAGCTTCCTCGAGCTGTTATATTTGGCGACCTTCGAGAAAAAATTTAAGCCTTTGCAAGTAATCTGCCTATAGCTTTTAGGAGCAAGAAAAGTTGTTCCCGCATGAGAATAATAATTTTTCGTGGTGAGTGGCGTAGCTCTTTTTAGTATTTCTGCAAAGAGTGCTTAGAGAGTTTATTTTTTCTCGGGCGATGTATGCACGCGGAGAATGGCAATAGATCATGTGGGCTCTCCCCACAATAACCATACTTTTTAGTATTCCCAATGCAAAAGTCATCCCCATGAGTCTCTGCGCATTTGTCACACCGAACCTTATTGCTGCAATGGCTTATTTGCTTATATTTAGTGTAATGTGCAACGCACGAAGCGCGGTATAGACAGCCGAAACGGCAAACGATCCTTGTTGGAAAAAATCTAATACGCAAAGCAGTTCCGCCATAGGTCATCCGATACGAGTTTTAAAAGATCCATAATGTAGTTCCGGCCAGTGCGATTTCCATTGAAAATCGTTGCTCACTGAAGCAAGCGGTCCTTGAAGCAGCTGACCGCGTGCTTCAGACGATCAAACTTAAATCGATGAAAACACCGCCGATCTATACTTTGTGAGCAAGCATGGCGACGCTGTAGTTCTTCATAAAAAACTTGTCGCTAGCAACGTCATTTCTTTAGTCGAACTTTCAAAATGGCACGGCTGAATATTTCTGTTGCAGTTTTTGTCGAAATTTTTGGAATAATAAGCAAAAACGATATGGTCCGACTGAGTTATTGAAGTTATGATTTTAAGTGAAGTCGGAGTGAGAGTAGATACTCCTTGACGTAGATCTCCCCGTTTACACTCCCGGTAGTCACGAACGGCGCACTACGTTTGACACATGAGGAAATCGCTCGCCAAATCATGTATTTATTGGCAAACTTTGAAAGTTTCTGCTTCCTTACTGAAACATCGAACTTGTGTTGGGCGGTGAAGAACAGTAGTCCCGGAAGCTACCGGAAGACCGACTCGACAAAAGTCTCATCATCCATGATGAGAGTACATGTCTAGCCCTTGGTTTTCCGGCCGTATTTTGCGTTTCGTCATGATTTGCAGCTTTCTGCACTTTGTACGTATACAGTCCCTCCCAGTCCTTGGCTCTTTGAACGAAAGACTTGGACAAATTCAACTTTTTGGCCTCATCTCTGACCTAAGCATTGCGTTTCCGCTTAATCGCTTTCACTACGCATGTATCCTGATCACTACTAGAACATCCGTTATGACCGCGCATTTCTTCTTTCGTTCGATGCACAGAGTTAAGTAGTAAAGTTCAATCACACGATTCACCTGCACGATGCCGAGTTGTTTTCCGATGTCAGAGTTGAGGATTTTCCAGGTACTTGCACAAAATAAATTCGCGACGTTGCTTTTCGGGTGACGCCATTTTTTCCAATTTTTGAAAAACTAACAGCGATAAAAATACAGTGTAAATAATACGCTCAAAACTACTTCTATCCAAATTATCAAGAGAAAATACCTAATGGGTTCACAATATATACGCGAACGGTGACCTTAGCAGAATGTATGTACTTTACATAGGTTTTTCTACCATTTAATTCCAAACATAGTGGAATTAAATGGCAGAAAAACCTATGTAAGTTTTTTTTCCGTGATGCAATTTGATTTGGGACACCCTTTACGCTCACCATCCTCACTCAATGTACCATTATTTCACAAAAAAAGTTTAATTCGTTGGAATCTAGTACTGATACACAACCATACACTGCTAGGTCCCATGCAAAACTGACTTAGACATTGTTTCGCTAAAAGTTCATTAACTTCTTTTAACAAGGCCGAGTTGACTAGCAGTCCTCGACAAAGTTGTAGACAATTATCTTTCTTATTTTCACTTACAGTGATAATACGATGCATACAGCACACTCAATTCGGCTCGGTGATTTCCCAACAGCAATGTAGTCAGCAAATTTAGAAGGATATCTCAATAAAGTGAGATTTATTTGCTGATTTTCGGTGAAATATTTTCAGCTTCAAATGTCACTTTTACTGAGATCTCAGCAAAAAAAATGTTTGTTTAAGATTTCGGCAAAAGATGCGAAAAAATCTGAGATTAGGTAGAAAAAAATGAAATGTGAGTGCCATCTAGCGGTAAAAATGAGTATTCTCCGTATAAATTAACGAAAAATTTCACATAAACTTCAGGCGCTTTGGTCCGGCTAGACTTGTCCGATTTGCTTCAAATTTAGAGCAAGTACTGCTTTTGGGACTAGGAATCGATTCAGGGGTAGGCCGAAAATGAACCACCTCGGTTATGCAACTAAGCAGGCTTCATTTCGTTATATTGTGAATTACACATATTTCATCGAATTTTTTTTAAATGATCTTCGACTTGATGGCATTGTAAGGGAACACGTATCCACCGATCGATGCCAATCGAGCTGACATTTGTTTAGACTCAGCACACCAATTTTTTGTTTGTTTAGTGTTTATTTGACCAACTAGGAACCTTATGGGGAATACGCATGGTCTTGTATGAGTGTATGATGACATTTGCATTACGTATAATGGTTGAGAATTGACAATTCGCAAGAAAAAATCAAAACCAAGCTGCCAATTTTCGGCAGTCATATCAGCACGAAGAACAAATGTTTTATTGTCATATTCATTAGTTTACTTTTAGTCCATTAAATCACCAATAAATCATATTAATTGTTTTTTATTATATTGAGTACTTGCATATGCTTTGGAGTAGTACGTGCACTATATTACTGTCCCGTAAATTATATTTCTTCATGAGTATGAAAATATTGTAGTTTGATTATTGACGCGAAAGGTGACAAACTAGTTTCTTTTCGTCCTTATGGTTTTCAATCTTATTCTAATAATTGACGTAGAAAAACCGTGTACATGTCATCGGTTGTATATCAGACATACAATAGATTTAAAAAAGATTAAATGTGCCTTAGATTGCATAACAACACGCAAGGGGCCATACACTAATTACATACGGGAATATGGGGGGAGGGGGAGTTTCAAAATATCTTACAAATTCTTATCTGAGGGGGAGGGAGGGTTTTTTTCTTTCTTACGTAATATCATAATAAGTTTAAAAAATTAAATTCATAAGGAAAATATTCTTTTTAATAAGAAAAGGGAATTATTTTCATTTGTACCATATAATCCCTGTATATTAAACAATATGAGTAATTTTTTGGCTCTTGGTTGTACATTGTTCTGTTCGGGAACTGTCAAAGATCTTGAATGTCGAATATTTCCAGAGTGTTAAATGTATTTTAATTCAAGAAAATTCGAAGATGGTTAACTCGGAGCTATGCGTACGATAAGCGTCACAGCTGGAACTCAGAACAAAGTCATGCCAGAAGAGGTTATAAACTCTTTTAAATTCTACATCACAAGAAAATAGATTCAAAGGAAGTGGAATATAGCAAAGCAGATCATGCGGACCAAATTGGAGTTACTGAATATCTGACAGTTCTTCTTTCTACTGGGCGAGATTGGCATGCAATTAAAATTCTGCAGATGATTACAGTTAAATTTTGTCATTAGTTTTCTTGTAATAATTCTATACATATCGTTTCCGCTATTTTATTATTTGATGAATTAACAATTCGATTTTTTAATTACGATAATCATGATAAGATCTTATGTAGGGGGAGGGGGAGTTCACCAAAATCTTACGAACTCTTATCTGGGGGGGGGAAGGGGGAGGTTGAAAGGCTCTAAAAAAGCCTTACGTAATTAGTGTACGGCCCGCAAGAATAATTATAACATAAGAATCAATCGTCCACGGTGTGTCTATTACGAAACCTTTCAAAATTAATTCAACAAACGATAAATCTATCATAAATTCTCGGGAGCCGGCTGCCCAGAGCAATAAACACATGATAATACTATTGAAAGTTGCATAGATCGTACTCATCAAGGTGAACCCAGATCTCTTTACCCCATCCTACTAACAAAAATCACTTCCCGTGGCAAACGTGGACATGCAGGTGGTATAACGGTCTCCATAACAACGTTTGTTAAACTAATATTCTTTTCCTTCCCCGATGACTGTAAGGACGTGGCCAGCGCTGATATTGACATTTCAAAGTATAGAACTCTCGAAACGTCCACATTGAATCGCTACTCCATCGCTAGCCCCATCTACTGATTCTCTGTGCAATTTCACTTGTTCTGGCCAATCACGGAGTAGTAACTACGAATTGTGCGGTCATCATGCTCATACTCATGCTCAAGCTCAAAAACCATATGAGAGCACATGTTCCAGAGCCAATTTAATTCAAAAAATAATTGTTTTCCCAAAACTTGTAAATTCCATCTTTTTCTTATTCTTGAAGCTATTGCTATATGAAAAAATAGTTTAGGGGACTATAAACAAAATAGAATTCTCTGAGAAATCTGCAAATTATATAAAAATATAATTTTGAAAATATGAAGTTTCTGTCTTAAGTTTACTCTAAAGTTCATCCATACAAACCTATCCTCAATTAAGTTGTTGCAAAATGCTATAACGTTTTAGAAATTGTCATTTTTTCAAGGTTAAATACGAAGATTTTTCAATGCATCGATTACAAATCGAAAAGGCATATCCTAAAGCTCTTTCAGAAAAAAACTAGACTGAGTTAGATTTTATCAAGTTAAACCAAAGTTAGAGAGATTTAAAGTTACGACCCATTTCTTCAGGCCAATTTCTTATGCCCGGTTTACCCTACTTCCTCTAAAAGTAGGAATTTAATATGTGATCTAAGTCAGTCCCACATATGCACAAACAAATGCTGAAATTTTCGTCCAAATCGAAGCACATCAATACGACCTATCGAACAAAGGGATACCACTTAATGAAATACTGGATCTTAATTCATATTGAATTTTCATCACCTTTACACCCCTTTTGACCAAGGTGCTTAGAGCTCTAAGGTGATTCGTCTTTGGCAGTAACTAGGCGAGGAGTGAAGTAAGCGTGCAAACATAAATTGAGATGTTTATATATAAACAATGTTGTTAGCTGTCGTTCCTAAAACCAACATGGCTGAACTGCGTTTTTGAGGATCGTATCACCTGAGAATAAAAGCTTCTTGCTTTTGACCATCACTGTTTGCGAAAAACGATTTCTTAGATGAACTTGGTTGCGCAAACATTTTGTTCATCCCTATTGACGGCTATTGAATTTCCGAAAATACGAGTCGATTAGTACGGTCTACTATGATATGGGTATTAGAATCTTTCTAAATAGGTATAAAATTTAGTGAAATTTCAAGTCAACACTATTTATTTGGAGCAATTTGCCATATGTCAGCTGGAACCACACATTGTCAATATGGATTGCAACGGATTCATGCGTATCAAGATTCATGGAAAATTTAGGTAGTTTCAATGAAACTTGTCTTCCAGTAGCATCACAAATGTTGTATATCATAAAACGTATTGTATACAAAACTATATAATTCGTGCGCTGATGTATGAGAAAAGCACAATTATATCATTGGGTGGATTAAGGTGCGATTTTTTGATCCGATGACACTTCCACGAAACAAACCACACATGTATCGCCCAAAAGCGCACCAGTTAATAAGAACGGATCTCTAGGCATTTGCATCGTTTATGGGTTCATGGTGACCACCAAACATGTTCTTTGACAATAGACCCCGTGAGAAAACTACAAAAAATACACGCCCGGAGACGTTCTGCTCTGACGTAATAAATCAAAATGTTAAATTAATGTAAGTGAAATTATATCCTCTGCGAGCTGGCGGCGAAGGCGAAGGTGTAGTGGATGAACATAACGACCTAGTACGAAACAGCGCATGTTTCCAGACGGTTGAAATGTGACCATAGGATTACGCGTTGACTTTTGGCATCAGGACGGGCGATTGAAGATAATGGTCTCTTTGTAGTATTTTATGCTAGCTGTTTCTTTTGGACTACCTTGCAGGTGGTCTACATGTGTACGAAATAATTTTCATCACGATCGGCAGTATGACGAGTGGCGGACCCGTATCGTTCAAGGTTCTCAGGACTCAGGAGGATGGAAGTTTAAGTTTTTGGTGTTGAAATTGTCAAGAATGACATTCCATGATAATTGCTTGCACTTTCCCACAATTTCGCAATTCTATTAATCAACCCGAATATACTAAACAAACATCATTCCATCCGTGGCAGCAGAACTAGACACTAAACTAGTCAAATCCGATCGCCGCGACGGTGATCATTAATTTCAATTACTATGGTGACGATAAATTAAATTTCGTATGCAACGTTTACTCTCTATTCGTTTCAGGATCGGCTTCGTTGGGTGGGTGGCAAGCGGCGAACGGGAGACTGCGTCTAGTCGTCTCCTTAAAACATATGTATAATTTATGCAGCAATCACATGTTTTGCGATCCATTCGGTATCCACTCGCATGCACATGCTCTTGTTTCACCTTTCCTTAGCGTTGCGCACATTCAAACGTGCAGTCGTAAAAGTTTGTCTGATCCACCAACGCCATCCTGGCCGCGCATACGCAAAATTTACATAAATACGATAAGTTATATCGGAATCTGAAAATTGTCTTGTAACGCTGATCGGTGCGGACCAGCCACGGACGCTGGGAATGTAGATACATAAAATCTGAGCCAACATGATTGTAAACCGCTTTGGAACAAGAACATGCGAAGACCACCACACTATCGTAGCAACCCAGCGGCTAATATTCGAAACCCTGAACTGCCGGATGCTCTTTCCCAGGGAACGGTCCGAGGTGATGGACAGATGAGACCACCGAAATTGTTAACTAAGGTTAAATAGACTAGAAAGATTGCGTCTAACCTTTCGCGGCTAACCGTCAGACTGTTTATGATCTGTACACCAGTGTTTATAGCCCTTTACGCTGTTTATTACAAACGGTGCAGCGTGAACTCATAATGGGGTAGTTGTCGGGGTGTAAATACCGTGGCTGTAATTTTTTTCCACAGCTCTGCGTTGACATGAACAAATGAGCAATTACTCGCCGATCATCGCTTGATTATCACATAAATTGAACAGTTGAGGTCGAATTGAATGATACCAGCTGAAGACATAGTAACATGATTTGTAAGCATGTTAGCTAGCATACTCCAAAATAGCACAAAACTTCTTCAACATTGGTTCATTGTATTTTAAAAATACAATACTCTTGTGATTCATATATGTAGCTGCAATATATATGCATTATTTCAGTATTAATAATAAGCTACATACACGATACACAAACTGTTCTACAATTGATATACAGTGAAGACCCATTTTTATCAGCCCCTTGGCGTATTTTAGGCTGATAAAATGGTGACATTGATAAAATCGGGACATATAATTTTTCTGTCTTTTTAATAAACCGAAGCTCTTAAAATATTCTTCTTTGGTTCTTAGATATAACCCCGCAACCTTTTCTGATTATTTGCTTTAAGTTCCCCTTAAGAGGGTCTGACAGCGCAAAATTTAAAAAAAAAAGATGTTTTTATTTTTGCATATTTCGGATCTCTAAGATAAGAAATATATGTCCAAGAAAGGATTTACTCGAATTCAACTTGGTTCGTCTGCTAGAGCCCATCAAACTACCAACTATCAATTTTCATATGATGCTGATAAAAACGGGTCAAAAAGCTGATAATATCGGGGGTAGATAAAATCGGGGGATGATAAAATCGGGTCTCCACCGCATTATTTTATTACCATTTTAAGGACCGATTTCTTCACCCTCGCTTAACTTTTAAACCAGGTTCACCAGTACGCTTAAACCTGGCTTAGGCGATAAACGGGGGTGAAGGAATCGCAGGGGCGGCGAAACACTTTACGCCCGAGTGGGTAGAAAGCATAGGGTGAGGGGTCCATTAGTAAGGATTTTTTTCCCTTTTCGCAATGCACATGCTTACAATACATTCACATTAAATCACGTTCGTTTATGCAAATGGAATTGTGGTACATCAATGTTTTCAAATGTGTGTAGTGCGAGATACATGCGTTGCACATCTAATTTTTTTGAAATGGTTCAAAATTTCGAGTGGATAATTACCCACTCGGTTATTTTCGAGTAGGTAGCACTACCCATACAACCCACGCTTTCCGCCGGCCCTGAGGAATCGGCCCTAAAAGAATCGATGCGTTACCTTAAGAGGTTATATGCAGTCTTCCCATATGTACATCGCACACAATGTTCGCTCTGGTTCTGTGCTCATATTAAACCCATACTTCGTATACGAACTGAAACACGCTATTTCGTACCTAAACACGTGCACGTGTTCGCCTGCACAGCCGAACCCATGTACGTACACGGTGTGCGTACACGTAGGTTCTAGGCACTAGTTTTTCTCTTTCTCAGTCTCATCATCACTAGCGTTGACTCGTTTTGCCTTGTGCAAAGCGTTCTCGTGTACACACCCGGTGTATGTACACGGACTTTTGAACTAGAGTTTGTACACCGTTCGCTTGGGTTCAATGTTCGAGGCGAACCTGTACATCGAGACGAAGCATATTTGCGGTTGAACGCGTGTATGAAATTTTGTACACAGGTATAAAATTGTCGATGTTCATGGGAAGTCTGGTTATATGCACTTAAGTGGGTCGAGAAGTTCAAAAGAAATTGTATTTTACTAATATACCTTCCCTCAAGCATGTTTCTACAAAAATTTCAATAGAATCTGACTATCAGAACTAAAGTTTCGGCTCTAAATAGCCGAAAATGTGTCTAAAAATACAGTTGAATCAGTAGCATGAAGGTTTTGTGACATGTAATCGAAGGACAAGAATATAAATCGAGTATGGGAATTGAGTTCGATAAGCCTATCGAAATTTGCAATTACTAATGGGTTCAAGATTGCATCGGATGAGCAATCGATATGAGAGCTCCCAAAATCGAACGCAACCCAAAGCAATACGCAAACAACAATACTGGATTCGCTCCAGTTTGATGAAATCTATGTTCGCGGCGTAGCGGAAACAGAAACACCCGCTCCATTACCGACAACTGACCGGCCTTGTTTGGTACAGCCATGTTCCGGTTAATGTACAGAGAAAGTTGATCCTTTGTTGGCTTCTGTTTTAGATACCTAACGTGACATCCCCATGTACCTTAAAAATTGGACCATCTAAAGTTGGAATCTGTAGCGACTGGCTCAAATGGCATGTTCACCATGTTGATCGGAGCACCGGCTCGGCCCTCCAACAAAGAACCGTCAGTATAACAAACTACGTATCCTGCAAGTTATTGTTCCATCCATCCAGACATCCATCCTCGCCAGGATAAATTCTCACATTAAAAGTTTTAAAAGGAAAACTAGATGTGAGTGGGAGCAAGTGTATACTCATCCCAAGTAACCATTTGTTTGGTTGGTTGCACGATATATTGAGTGACTATTCCAAAGCCCAGTAACCTTAAGACGGCACGCACAAGAAAGTGTTTTTTTGTTTCAGTAACATATATAGTAGCTTCATGTTCAGGGGTGCCTCTGGAGCAGCAGTCGCGTTCTGTCGATAGCTAGCGGGGTAACCAGTCGTCCCGGAAGGCCTTACACGCGGCGGCCTCCTCTGCGTACACGTCTGAGAACTCTTTATCCCACCATGGGTTGGGAGACCACCCGCACGGTACGGTACGCGTTTAGTTTGAGTTTGAGTCGGGGTGTCGAGAATCAAGCCAGCCAAACACCCATGCTCTTTCTCCGGAGGAAGCTCTTGTATGGACTCGATTTGGTTGGATATCGCAGACGCGTAACTCTTCCGAACAACATTTCGTGTGAGGTGAGAGGAAATATTAATTGTATTCGGTGGCCCTGAACCGTTAGCAATAATAATTACGATTGGCAGATGGTGCTGCCGTTAGGATCAGGGATTACCTTCCACATGCAATGCGGCCGAAACGATTTCGAGCAGACGAACAAGTCTAAGTCATTCGGGCGCGCTGGGGGAACCGGAATCCGTGTCATTTCAGCCGTGTTCAAAATGGTCATTCTTACTGCAGGGAGGAAACTTATCAAGACGCTTTTAATAGGGCCAGAATTATTTAAGCTGTAAAAAATCGGTCCACAGAATTAGCGCTGGTTTCTTTCTCGGGTTAGGATACGGGATTGCTTGGGGTTTTTGATGTTCCAGGAAGTACTGGGAACTCCTTTTCTGAGCTTAAGTTTCAGAGACTAGGAGCTGCTTTCTTCGTTTTTGCATCCGCACTTCCTTTGTGGAAGGCCTTGAAGAGACACCTTCTGGCCTTTACAAAGAAGCATAGGTGAGTAGATATTTTTCCTTTTTCTATTGCATCTACACGAAAAAAAAATCCGTTCATAAATTCATGACAACAAGATCACGATTTCGTGATCCGAAGGATTTACGAAAATCTTGACCAGTTCCTGAGTTTCTGAAATTATGAATAATAAACCTCGTATTCATGAAATTATTTGTGTTACTGTGGTTATTCCCTGGACATGTTTAGTTTTTGTTGTGATCCTTGTTTACAATTTGGGAATACACAGAGGACAGTTAAACGATGTTCATGATTGCAGGAGTTTGCTATCGGATTTTCCCGTCAGAGTAGCGTGATTTATGTTCATGATTGCAGGATCGTTGTCACGATTTTCGTTATTGCTATTGTCGTTCTATTTCGGGTATTTTAGTCATGACTCATGAGTAGGGTGAGCTATGCTCATGGTTTCAGGATACTAGTCACGATTTTCGTGTAAGTAATGTGATTTATATTCATAAATTCAGGATCTTTGTCACGATTTTCATAATTTCGATACACGTGATCGTGATATTTCAGCCACGAATAGAATGATTTATGTTCATGAATTCAGGATCTTAGTCACGATTTTTTGATATTTTAATCACGAGTAATGTGTTTTATATTCATGATTTCAGGATCTTAGTCACGATCTTTTTAACGTTGATATTTTAGTCACGAGTACAATGATTTATGTTCTTGATTTTAGGATCTTAGTCAAGATTTTCGTAATTTATTTTCACGTTATCATGATATTTTCTTCTAGAGCTTGCTTTCGAATTCGAATTTAGTGGAGTGATGTGACTAATGTTCACGACATTAGCAATTTTATTATGATATCCGTAATTTCTGTTCGCCTTATCGCGATCTGTCATTTTTTGGTTATTATCGGTTTTTGTACTCGGAGTATCGCAACAATATAAACGGGAACATAAATTTGTGACTAATAAGCAGAATCTTGATCCATGAACTATATCACGAACACGATTTGTGGCTGTATTTTTGGCGCTCAGCGCAGTTTTCTTTTTCTGTCGAGACATCACACTGAACCTTATCAAATGAATAACGATGTTCTAGGTCCTAATAGTTTTCTCAAATCTACTGCTTGTGCCTCTTGCTGGTCGCTAGCAGCTGGACATACATGATATTTCAGGGAATAGTTCATGAAACAAAAATGATTCTACAAATAATACTCTAGATTTTGTGAAATAGTTCCCTTGAAAATTCCATGACCATGTTACATGAAATTGAAAATGATTAGAGATATATTCCAAATATCACAAGAAAGCAAGATAAATCCTAGGTCAAGTACTAGGAATTATAAACTAGCTCACGAACCCATGAATAATATTTCATGATTTTATGAAATATTTCACGTGTTCGAATGGTCAGTCGTGACTAGGAATCATAAACCAGTTAACGAATACATGAATAATTCATGATTTCGTGAACTATTTCACGAGCAGGAATGGTTAGTCGGTACTATTATACTAGAAATCATGAATCAGTTCACGAATACATGAATAATATTTGATGATTATGTGAACTATTTCTCGAGCACGAATATTGGATCGTGACTAATTAGAATTAGTTCACGAGGATTGTATAGATTCAGCTATCATTAGCATGTCTGCAAAAGCTCAGCTTCATGCCTTCGTGAAGAGAACGCTCAAGTTTCGCCTCGCGCTGTTTGTGCGCGAGACATGTCGGTAGATCATGTGGATTTCTCCCACAGTAGAGACACTTTTCAACATCCCCTCCACACGAGTCATCCACATGATTCTCACCGCATTTCACACAACGAACCTTATTGCTACAATTGGGGGCTGTGTGGCCCAGAGAGTGCAGTTCATGAAAAAAGGCCAACCGGTAAACGAAACTTGTCAAAGTGCAGGTAATTAGGTAGGGCACCCGATAAGAGTCTGAGTTACCATATGTCCTCATTCCGGCAGCTGCGATTGGTGCTGAATGCAATCGTTCGCCCTACATTATCTTCACTGGCTGAAGCAAGGACTCTTTCAAACAGCCAACCCCGTGTGTCAGCAGATCTGCGCAGTTCAAACTCGAGTCGGAAATGACCCCACCTATTTCAATCTGGTTAGCTGGTACATATGCTCTGTACTCCTTCGTAATAGACTCGTAACTTGCTTCAAATTATTTACCACCACACTTATCAGGGCGAATTTTCATTATTTATATCTCGGATGAATATCGTTATAAAAACAAATAGTTATGATAGCCTGAAATGTTAAAAACCAATAAAAGTATTTCCCATCTATCTATCTATCTATCTATCTATCTATCTATCTATCTATCTATCTATCTATCTATCTATCTATCTATCTATCTATCTATCTATCTATCTATCTATCTATCTATCTATCTATCTATCTATCTATCTATCTATTTATCTATCTATCTATCTATCTATCTATCTATCTATCTATCTATATATATATATATATATATATATATATATATATATATATATATATATATATATATATATATATATATATATATATATATATATATATATATATATATATATATATATATATATATATATATATATATATATATATATATATATATATATATATATATATATATATATATATAAAAGTCAAAGTTTGTATGTATATGATTAATGGACTCCCAAACGGCTTAACCGATTGCTGTCAAAATTTATACATAGTAGGCGTTTGTTTTGGAGCGTGTTTGTATGCTATTAATTTGGGATTATCTGTCCGACGCTTCGGAATAAATTCTGTTTTCCTCCAATTTCGTTGAAAGTCGCAGCAACGCGCGGTGGGTATTGGCTAGTTCTTCATATCGGGTTGTTTGCAAAATACGCGTATCCGAGCTATAATTGACCATTGAAGGGAAATACAAGGTTTTGTTAGCAATAACGGAACCTAAAATGTGATCAAAAATGCATACGAGGCAAATTTTCAGTATCTATCGACCCGTTATCATCGATACTAGTCAGATAAAAGTCGTATTGGGACTAATATTCGACCAACTATTCATTTGAACAGTATTGTTTTTACGCGTAGAACCGTTCGCACCCTCTCATGCTCCACAAGGCTGATAGAACCCATTCGTCGCCGATCTAAGAATCAAATGTCATCAAGACTTAGACTAGGACACTTGTAAGAACTATATTATCTCACCGTTTGACAACCCACATCAAGATGAAAACACATAATTTAAGGAGAAATATACTAATGCTTTTATCTCTTGCAAAATTGGAGCTAACCTCGCAAATATATTTCTTGCCAAACTTTTGACGTTTCCGAGAGCCAACCAAACCCACCACCACATGTATGTATACAGCAGGAATAAAACATCTAACCAGAGTCAGACTCTCTCACATCTGGCGAACAGTGCTTGAGTTACAGCGGAAATTGGCTGGAAAAACAACATCCAGCCTCAATTTTCCCACTGCAAGTGCCCGTTTGTGTCGTGAATCGTCTGGCCAGATCTACTACGAGTAATGGGCATGCGTGTCTGCCTGATTGTGTGTACAAGCCGTACCATTGCGGCGGGAAACGTTGCCATTTCGCTCTAGTTTAGTAAAAAGAGTGAAGAGAATCAATTAATTTCCATTTGACAGTTATAAATTTAATCATTTTATTATTATTTCATTAGATAATAAATACGACAAACGGCTGTCTATTTTCTTTTTAACCCGGTCGCCATACCGGACGTCTGCCGGTTTGTTTTCTACTCACAGGTGAGCAGAATCGAAGAAAGTGTCTGGTTGGAAAAGCTAGCAAGGCTAATAAAAAAAAATTTTTTGGCAAATTGCTGACCACGCGGTAGTGAGTGATAGGGCATGGCATATGACACATTCCAACGTATTCTGTCAGATGATACAAACAAAATTCATTTTCCGATTTAAAATAATGCTGCGGAACATTTTATTAAGCTCATGTTGTGACAAACTTCTCAAGGTTTCTTTCGCACTTTCTTACTCTCCCAGCCAAGAAGAAATAATAAACGATCGCGTTTTCCGATGTCAAAATACAAATACTCGATACCCACACGCGTCAAAGACGGCAGGCACGTTGGGTCAGACTCGCGTGGCCAGGTGATATGTAAATTTCAGCCACTTGAAACAAGAGCACCAGCAGCAGCAGCAGCTTCATAATAATCACCTATACGTTTCCTTCTTATCACATGAACGCAGGGTGCAATTCTTCCAGCTCTTCACTCCCCGGGTACCGTAGGTAGTACACCTATACCTGAATCGGCATGCTTTCGCAAGGTGTGTATGAACTTGTTGTGGGGGAGGTGGCCGGTGGTTGGTGGCCATCCTGTCCTGGCGCAGTCAAAGACGAACGGACAGACTGCTGATATTGGTGATAAGCAGGTACCAGGCGCTGGTGGGAGAGCATCTGCTTGGTTTCCTGCTGGCGACGGCTGCCGCGTTTCGTTACATTGCTGATTAAATGCGACCAAACGACTTGAGTTTTGCAATTTGTGCGCCTCCGGATCAACCTGGCACGGTAAATGATACATGAACCGGACCAACGCTGCGGCGGAGTACGCTGCGCATTCTTCGTCGTCCCCGTGTTATCTTGTTCCTTAGTTGTTAATGTTATTAATGTTTCCTTATATATACTATTATGTAACAACAGATACAGCGTTAAAAAGTTGGGTTCTATTGCATATCCTCCTAGATTTAAATCGTCTTGAAACAGGTTGAAATTCAATTGGAACACAATACTACACGAACGACTATGCTCGATCGTTTCGAAAGGCATCATCCCCACGCTTTGAAAGGAACAGGAAAATAAGAGAGAGAGAGGATGGCAGTAATTATTTTTCAATGACACATTAATGTCAAAGCAGTTGTATATTGCTGTCCCGAGAAGCGTCAAAGTTATAATGGGGGTGTGGCGGTGAACGGAGCTGATGGGGAGACGGTCTGATGTTCATGATCCACCAGAACAGGTTGATGTGCATGAAATGTTTTCATGGTCGGGCGCTAACTTGCGTTGCTGGTGAACATGAGTATCATACTTTAAAAAAACTGTGTCCTGAGACAATACGTTACAACTGAAAATTAGTAGCATTATTTAACATTGAGTCATACATTTCAGTTCACATTTAGCGGTAGACGGGCTGCAAAACGAAGGCCGCAAGCTAGTGGTAATGCTAACTCTGGAATATTGAAAAAAATACTATTCTGAATTAACTAGAAAAACTGACTTGAGAAATTTCACCATTTAAAAAGACTGATTAATTCCTGAATGTTGGGAATCTTTCGTTTTCTAAACAAGAGTTTTCAATAATTCTAAAATGTTCACTGGCGGCTCCAGGGAGGGGCACGCAGGGGCACGTGCCCCCCTATTCGACCAGAAGCTGTTTTGGTGAAAAGCTTTGCATTTCACTACTTCAATATGGTAACATTCTAGAAGTGATGAAGAAGGTGATCAGTTTGTTTTTTTTTTTTGTAATATTGTATTTAACTAAGTAAAAGCTAATTATTTTAATTTTTGCAAACAATAAGCAAAATATTGTTTCTGTTAGGATTGTGACACCAGGAATGCCGACAACAAAAACCCGTGGAATACCCATCCACGTTTGGTACCGAAATATTGGTACGGAATAAAAATAAGTAGATACCGGTAGATTCTGCATCATGCATAACTTTTGATAAAATTATTTCTAATTTATATAGCCAAATTAGAGCTAAAACTTGACGAGAATCAAAATGCCATATCTTCAGAAATATATCCGGTAATAACGAGAGTCAAATGGCACACACAACAGTAGATCCACCTTTACAAGATCACTTAAAAAGTACCTTCATATTTTTTACTTTGTAGCACCGTGTTATCATTATCAAAATGCTACGCATTGAAGGCTAGACCATTTCGACATGGGACGCTTTCAAATTCATGTATTTTTTACCCTTTTTTCAATCAATAAACTATCTAAGGTTGGGTTGGAAAATAGATAATAATAGAACTGGTAACTATTTTGCGGATTCAGCTAGTTTGAGATGAAATGACTGCGATGTTTTTGTACAATTGTAGCACACAGCCCGTGCGCACGGATAGGGTTTGGGGGGCTCAGACCAATCCCATAAGGATTTAGAATAATTACCTTTAATCATGTCTTAACAAGAAATAATACTGCGAGCCGTTTGAAACATAAAACGTCATTTGAGTTCAGACAACCAAGAAACAAGCCATTGAAGAAATCAAGGAAGAAATATTAAGACAGTTGCTGGAAAGGGATGTAAGTCAAGCTGGTCGATATCTCTGGATCTGTTCTTGTTTCGACAAGTTGCGATACTAGCAATAGTCGTGAGTAGCCACAGAAAAGGTCAGGAGGAGGAACCAGTCACACCAAGAAATTAGATTAGAAAAGTCTTGGCAATGGAGAAAACATGAACGATTGTCACAAAATAAAAAAAGCAGGAGCACAATCCATCCTGAAGTAATACCAAACGATGGATCCGGGGGATGAGGATTAGGGTAAACTACAAACCACTGCAGTAAGAACCCGCTACTATCACGAGCTAGCAGGCAGTGATGTTTGTTGAAGAATCCTTCTCGATAACAGACATTGACTCAATTTGTTGATCTGAATCGATTGGTACTCGGCCCTCCACGGCTCGGAAATAACCTTCACAGTTCAAGAATTTCTGTACCTTTCTTATATGAGAAACGTAAAAAATCAAAACTTTGCTTTCCCTTGAGGATTTTCTTCGCACGGGCCTGATAGCACGTCTTTACTGTTGTAGCAGCTGACTAGATTTCACCAACACGTAACTTGAAAATTAATGAAGCGTAAAATCCGTCTATTGAAGCACTCCCTTTTAAATACTTCCAAATTCATAGCCTAATCCGTCACACAAAAAACGGTTTTCTTGCTGAAGGAACAGATCGCTCGCCAAGTCATTTTTTCCGTGAACTCACGAAAATAAACTTGCATCTTCTAGGAACCTTGCCGTGAGCAGGAGCCTTGTAGAGTTTGAACCCCGATTTACTTGAAATTCCCATAGACTTCATCGTCGATGAAGACACATCCGTCGAGTCAGTACCTCGTCGTACAGTTTTTTCGCCAAACCATAATCCCAGGTATTGAGATCAGGTTTGATTTTTCGAATGACCATCTACCACAGTTGACGAGAATGGATAGCAGTATTGAGAGATTCATTGTACTGTTTTATAACTCGAGCTAGAATACATTCAGGATAATCTAACGTAACAGTTCCCGAGTCGACGCTGCAGGATTTTCGAGTAACTGTTCACAGTTATTGTTGTTTTGTTCCCCTAGCTAAAGAAAACTGTGAAATAAATAGACCGAGCAAAAGTGTTTACAACAAATAAAAGGCTTTTAAAAGCTTACTGAGATGAGCTCAAATTTCCTAATTTCTCGCGTATCTGCATTCCGTTGAACGAGGAATCTGCCCAAAATCTTTGGAATGCAAAGACTACTAATTTAAGGTGAGTGAAATTTGTTTGACCAAATGGTAGATTGGTCTTTTCCCCCTTTTTTCAGTTCAACAAGATATCAGAATTCATGCACAATATAGTAACATAACTGTACACGCTGTTATTTAGAAATTCAGAGTTTATATTTGATATTGAGCGTACTTGAGTAAAGTCTGATAGCAAAGTGAAAACTAAACTTGATGTTGTGATGTTACCGGCAATGATCACTCAGGTTGATAACGTTTTGTTCAGTTTAGCGGTTAAAAGATCAAAATCGAGAGCAAGAAATTGTTTTTTGACAATAAACAGATCTGCTATAAGTGCGAGGAAATTGGAAACTGTTGAAATGTTTCAATAATAATAAAATAAGTACTCAATTTATTTATTTTGCCAAAAATATGAAACACAAGATTTTTCATGAAAAAAGCAGATCGTGAAAGCACAGCAAAATGACATAAAATATTTCAGCATATTTTCTAGAAGTGAAAATGAAGTTTAGGCTTATGGAAGTCACCTTACTTCAGTATCAACACCTATCCAATGCAGTACTAATATCATTAAACTTATTAGACCAAGCAGATATATTCGTTTTGCAGAACAACTTAAAATACATGGCTGAAAGTTACAGCGTTGGAATAAAGATTCTCGTGTATATAGAAAATGACAAGGACAAATGGTAAGGTTATATGAGCTATCAACGCGTATCCCGTAAACCAAATGCAAAATACACGTCATAATTCGGAGATGTAGAATCCGTTTCACCTGATATTTGAAGAAACTTATTCCCGAGTATGACTGATGATGTTCTTGTAGCGAGAAAGCGGGTCGAAAGATCTATCCCCTCTTAACTAGGGTTACTAGGGTCATCTTAGCACCTCTATTCATCCCACCCATTTGAACCCCTTTAGTTAGAGCAGTGTCTGCTATCTCTATTCAACGCATTAGCTTAAATGATAGGATGAATAAGGGTGCGTTGTACTCGACTTTTCGCTTCGCTTTAACACGAGTATTTTACATTTTCCAAGCCAGATTTTATATTGATTATATTTGGTTTATTGATTTTACTCGGTGAAATTAAAAAACGAAACCTTTCTTCGTTGTTACGTTACGTTTCAGCCATCGACGGACGCCTACAAACATTTATTTCGAATAATTATTCAATGTTTGTAGGCGTCCGATGATGGCTGAAGCGTAGTAGGCCGAAACGTAAAGTAACAACGAAGAAAGAAGGTTTTGTTTTTTAATTTCACCGAGAAAAATCAATAAACCAAATACACAAAATCTTCAATGTGCCTTCTGAGATGTACCAAAGGAAATTTTTCGGATCCGGGATTGAAAGACAATTCAAACCAAGGAGAAACTCTGGTAATCATTGTTTCATCGACATTAATTTGTTCGGTTGCAAAGTTTCTTGCAAACAGACTACAGCTCATTCATATGCTACATACATACGAACGCCTCTTTCTCTTTTCAATTTCTATGTAAGTTGGAAAATGAAATAACGTGGTACTATCGAGCGAATTAAAAAGGTATCGGATGGTACAATTGGGAGATTCGAGTGTATTAAGTTTTGTTTGTCGTACTCTGGAGCAGAGTGAAGAAAGCGAAAACTCAAATAGAAATATAACGAGCGTTCAATAAAAAAAGATAATGATTTCAATACCTTTCTGTCAGTACAGTAAAGAGTTTTTTCTCCAAGAGAATTGCTCTCTGTACTCCCTAGAAATGGGCGGCATGTTTCTTTTCTTTCGGGTGCTGTCAGATCAATCGAAGATGGCGTCGAAACAGAAAGCACTCCGCGAGAATGTTGTACGGTTTTACGAAACGCATGACCATCGTGGAAAAATGTTTACGGTAGACCACTTTCGAGACGAAAACGTGCCCGTGAGTACAGTTTACCGGATCCTGGCATCCCTGTACGTGGAGTGGAAGGTCTGTAGCGGCCGTCTGGCGAAGATAATAACGAAAACAAGGACGGTACGAGTTTTCGTGACGCCGGCCGAAAATATCACTGCCCCCATACCTTGATTCACCGAACCCCTTAAGATGGAGGACATCATCTATCGGAAGAAAATTTGTTCCCCCGAGTACACGGAAGAGCAGATAGCGATCGTTCAATCGCAGTGCCGGTGGATGACGAAGAACAACCGTGAGATGTCGTTCGTGCTGGACGACGAAAGTTACTTTCCGCTCTCGAAGACCCACATTCCAGGAAATGACAGCTACTATTGCAGCGACAAACAGGCCCCACCCCTGGAATAAAAGTGTCTTGAAAAAATTCCTCTGCGATTCTTGAAAGAATATCACGCGGATGGGAAGTACGTCTTCTGGCTGGACAAGGTGTCTTCCCATTACACCAAGAAGACGCTGGAGTATCTTGAGCAGAAAATTATACCGCACGTGCCGAAAGAAAAGAACCCGACCAACTTGCCCCAGTGCCGTCCCATTGGGGATTTCATCGGCTCCCTCAGTGTCCTAGTGTACAAAAATAATTGGCGGGCCAAAGATACGAAGCAGTTGACCAGCTCCGAAATTGTATCCGGAAGATGGACGTCAGTGTCGTCCAGCGCTCTTGTGAGAGCATCGCGACTAAGTTGCGTCGTACGGCTGACCAGGACCCCCTCTCCAACATTCATCGCCATTTTTTGGAGAATAAACATTACGTTTTTAATCAAAAATACATAATTCGTTGATTTTTTTTTTATTTTTTAACTATTGTCTATCCCGAGATAAACTAGTGTTTCGTCGATTTTTTGCTATATGTGTCGCACTTAAGTGCAAACGAAACAAAAATAAACGTCAAATCGGTTTTTCGCCTGCACTAATGCAAAGTGAACAGGCGCGTAATTCAACGCACGGCTTGGTGGCGCATGGCTGAAATGTCACGATGTGGATTTTAGAAAAGATTCGCAATACATGACTGAAAAATTCTTATTTTATTATTTTGAACACCTGTTATTAGGCTTACAGGAGAAAAACCAGGACAAATCAAGTTTTTTCCTTGACTTCCCAGGACACCAAGACAGTCATTGTAAAACCAGGACATGTCCTGGGAAACCAGGACGTATGGTCACCGTAACTTGGGCTAACATCCGCATTTTCGCCCAAGTTTAATCGCCCACTATATTCCGAATGTAGTGGGCGATTAAACTTTCCGCTGATATGAGAAGGACGGAGACAGACTGATCAATCTAAAGCTTTTGCCTTTGGGCAACCTTTGTTAATGAATTTTACAAATATTTCCCACCGCGCTAATGGAATGCATCCTAGCTGTTGCAAGAAGTCAAGTAAGTCCTGTTATCAAAATATGCTTGAAATTAAGTGTTGGAAAAGAACTGGAATGATTCCATCTTTTCCCGGAGACTTACGTAGCAAAACTTGCATTCGCTCATTTGATCGATTTGGTTCCCACAATCCTATGAGCCAAACCCAAGAATCAGAACTACTTATAAAGAAATCAGGTGCAGTCGTCGGTGAGCCTTGAAAGTGTGTGTGTCAAAAACACATGAAATCAGTAAAATCTAACAAAATTTGCCCTTGGAGATAGAAGTAACCGTATGCGATTACAACGTTACAGAACAGAATGTTTGATACGAAACTAGGCCAGGTATGAATCAGAAACATTGTCATTCGTCAATGATTTTTTTCAGCACAGTTCCTCGGACAAACAAATAAATTCTCCTCGCACATAAAATCAGAACTTCTTGTCTCACCTGATATCCCCATATTATACACTACACATACCTGAATGCATTAAATGAACCCTTTTTCTTGTCCAGCACCAGGTACGACCACACGAGAGCTGCATTCAAATCGCGGGGGATTATTTTTGCGCAATATCTCGCGAAAAAATGGCATTACGTTTGCGACTGGACCTACAGCGTCACACAGATCAAGAGCGGCGTCGATAGCCAGGCCGGGTCGCAAGTCCATCGATATCATTTCGTTCGCTAGCTGCGGCCCCCGTCGATCGGCGTGGGACAACTTTTGTGGGGGCCTTCAGTCTCGTTTGGTCCGCCTGACCGGGATCGAACCGTGCCGTAATGAAATGTAACCCAAAAGCAGTCATCTGCACTCGAATGGGACACTTGAAAGTGCCAATTGCAGACCAAACCCAACGCCGCGACGGAGATCTCTTGAGAAACAGAAAAAGCTAATAATAATATTAACCGTAGGTATCCGCTCCCACACTCTTATCAACGACATGTAAAATGCACATAAATAATGTATCGCCTGTCAGAGAGTGGTCTGTCTGCCGTTGTGGGATTGCAGCCAAGTGTCTTCTGACTTATGTTAGCACTTTGCTAGCTTTTTTCGTTGCTGGCGAGTGAAACATATGACCTTCTTTTTGTCATGCAAGTAAAGATTGGTAGGTCAACGAAAAGTAAAGGTAAGCGTCCGGTTGTGGGTCGGATCTATTTTTTTTGTCCAAAAAATTCGCTTCAATCATTAAAGTTATAGGTTCTATATATAGTCCGGAAGGTAACAAACACCTTATTTTCCGCCGTTGAAAGCTTATCGATTCAGAAAAAAAACGATAAAATTATCAGTAATTTTTAAGAGCAGATGATTTTTACCCAAAAAAAAATTAATCCACCTAGCAGTGAGATGAGACACTTCTTACACATATCACTGTTGGATCATTTATTAGTTTGCGGAACTCATACGAAGTAGGCATACGACAGTCCTGCACGCATAAAGCCTCGAATAAACTGAATAACTTATAGAAAAAAATGTTTTTAAATTCATAAAATGAATAGAATGATTAATATAAATCAAATTAATAAAATACATAACTCAAATTAGATTAGCTCATTAAATGGAAAATTAGGCAATAGGATTCCGTTTTTGGCAACAATTTTATTTTTTTCAGTTGCCAAAACCGGAACCGTGCCAAAAATGGAACCTTATTTTTAAAGTTAGGATTTTCAAATTTATGACTTCAAAATGTTTCAAGGATTTTTAATCATATGTGAAACGGAATGAGATGAAAGAAAAAATAAACAAACTCAATTTTATTCATGTTTTTATCAAATTCAGACGTCGTACAGTGGGGCCGAATGTTACCTTCGACGCTCAAAACCACTAGCGCCCTGGGTATATATTCTGGAGGATTAGTGTCTAGCAAAGTATCTTAGATGGAAATGACAATTATTTTGACAACTTTGGTTTTGATCTAGATAAGTAGGAACTGACCTAGATCAGTTCTATCTTTTTACAGAGGCGTTCTAGCAAAAAACTTACTTCGGTAAAGTTGTTTGTTTTGATATTTTTTACACATGTACCGAAGACATTTATACTTTATAACCTATGTAGACGCGCTACATTACATTTAAAACAAATACTTGAGAAATCTTTTTTAACATTTTTTATGAAAAATATTTCTAGAAATAAATGTTTTATTCCCAAATCTTCGGAAATATAAAATATTAAAAAAGCTTCAAAGTGTGACAAAAGTTATCATGACATTTAAAGACTGTTTTCTTCAAAAATATTAAAAAAATTGTCCACAAAATTTGTAATAACCCACGAAGCGGCAGATGGAAATTTGTTTGATTTGTCCGTTGCACTGATTTGATTTATCGTGCGCATTGGTTAAACTGTCAAATGAGCGAAATGTTCTGCACAAATACCATCTTTGAAATACCTAACGAACATATCATCGAATCTTGAAGTGAAAGATATTTACATGTAGCAAAGTAGATTGAAAAAAAGTTGAATCCTGAAGGTAATGCATAAATTTAGAAAAGGTTTTGTAAGAAAGTGCTTAAAAATTCAACTGAAGTGGATTAATTCAAATCGCTCTTACGAAACATTTCATACAAAGAATAAGCACTGCCTTGTGACTGAACTACAATTTGGAAAACTGCAGAAAGGTCTAAACACAGCAGGCATTTGAATTAGATTACTGAAGCTCAACTTAGCAGAAGTCAAACATTAAGCAAGCATAATCATTTGCTACGCCAAACAACTTGAAGTACGTTGTCGAATGTAATGACATTTTATACAGCATCCCAACATACGTAGACCGTGACACTATTGAAGTTAAGCTACATGACTTGAAACCACGTACTAATCCCGCTGTTATCAAACAACTCATGTCAAAATATGGTGAAGTGGAAACCATTACGGAAGACACATGGAGAGAACTTCTTCCCAGGTCTTCGCAACAGAGTTCTTGTGGTGAGAATGCGGCCGACAAAACCTATTCCCTCATATCTGACCATTTATGGCAAAACACAAGATGTTACATTCAATCAGCGAACATTGGTCACGAACCCAAGGCAGATTCCTTCGTGCCAGTTCTGTGATCAAACGCTATACCACGGAAAATCTTGTTCGGAGGCTGCTAAAGAAAGTCCATATGCTACGACCAAGACCGGTACACAGTCGTCGTATGCTAAACCATAACCGGTTGTTAAAACAAATACGAAAATCCGACCGTGAGCAAAATGAATGCAATACCGATGACGACATGGACGTGTCCAAAAATGCGAGAAAAGGCGAACTGAATGACCCATTTCATTCATTTGACAACGAATTCACTGGATTCATTAAATTCATTCGCTCCATTTGATTCACTTGATGCATTTGTTTCTTTTGATTCATTTTTTTCCTTTTTGTTTTTGTTTATTAGATACGGCTCAAAGCTTTAGCATAACTGAGCCGCGGGTCTATTTTGATTTTTACAAAATGTAAAAAATAAAAGTTAATTTTCACTGTGGCTATCCATCGGGTTTTGTTGACGCAGCTTGCTGCTGCGTGTTGAGATCCTCTTTCTTGGCGGTGAAACAGCTGCGTTGTCTGTCGCAACTAGATTGCGATTATTGATTACTAGACTAGATGAACTAGATGATTAAAAATACTGAATCAAATAATTAATTAAAATGCAATGATCATTTACTTAAAATGGGTAAAATTTTCAAAATGAATAAAATAAACGAGACGAAAGAAATCCATGAAATGAAGAAACTGATAAAAATTTACTATTTAGAATGACCATTTTTAAATACAGCAAATGAATAAACCGGATTGTACGATTTTGAGAATCGTTGAATCAGAAAGTTATGAATTGTTTTTGAAAATCAAGTTGTTAAAAGTTACGTGGGGATGCCGACAACCGACCACTTTCGCCTATAATTATATGAGAAATCTTTTAGCTCACTACTACTCACTACTTTTTTATCTTAAATATGTTTATTCAGACCCAAATGCGGTAGCTTAACAAGGCCGATAATTCATTTTTTTTAATTACATGGTGCATGTTAGAGGAGGAAGGGAAAGCCGTATTTAGGGGCGGCTTGCTCCCCTCTTATGTAAGTAAAGGAAAAAGGTAGGAAATGGGATACATATTGTGTATTGACATTGTCATTTGCTGGTTGATCATTGTAGCGGATTTGCACACTTTGTTGTAGTGGTTTCCAGCCTGTAATCGCAGGGGCGAGGGGAGGGTCGATATTTCTGATAATTATTGGCACTCCGATGCTGTCATGATGTTCTCTATATCATCTGCATGTGAGGTATGTCATGATGTTCTGGATAGACGGTTATCAAGAGGGGTATGTATCGAAGACTCGTGAAGCAATGCCATATTGTAGATACAGGGATAGGTTGGTGAGGTTCTACTGTGAATGAGAGAGAGGGAAAATGTATTAAATTTGGACATCAATATTTTTCAAAAAGATATAGATAAGAAAAATCTAGGGGTGATCACGGTTTGCCAGGACGTCCCGGACTGGCACATAGGGTGATCTACCTCAGGCCCGAAGGGAATCTATTAGTTGGGAGCAAAACAGTACTCTGCGCACAGCCAAACAACATTCTCGATGTCGTGATAGCCGTTCTAACAAACACAATGATTACTTTCAGCAAGCCCTATACGACGGAGATGCGCATCAAATGTGTAATGGTTGGACATGAGCTTTGATATCGTACGAATAAAGTCCCGGTTCACATCCAAGCCCTTAAACCAAGCATTCGTTGATACCTTCGGGGTAATGGAATGTAGCCACCGTCCCAGATGTCCATTGCTCCATGAAGTTTGCCAACTATCGAGCGTCCTCTGACGAGTGATACTGAAAAATTCATTGAAGCAAATTAGTCTTTCGTAAGTGTCGCCTTCAAATGCGCCCACCTTGGAGTCCGCCTTCTCATTGCCCGCAATAGAACAATGTGACGGGACCTAAACCAAGGTAATCTGGTAAGATTTTTCAGATAAAGCACTCAGATATTCCCGTATTTTCCCCAGGAAATACGGTGAGTGCTTTCCAGGCTTCGCCGCACGGATGGCCTCAATGGAGCTGAGACCATCCGAAATGATGAAGTAATGGTCTGAGGGCAGGGTGTCAATGATCCCGAGAGTGTACTGAATGGCAGCTTATTTTGCGACGTAAATTGAAGAAGGATCATTAAGTTTGAATGAGGCAGCGAGATTTTCGTTGAAGATACCGAAGCCCGTGGACCCGTCCAGAATTGATCCGTCAGTGTAGAACATTTTGGCGCTGTCGAATTGATGGTACTTATTATAGAAAATATTTGGGACCACTTGTGGGCGAATGTGATCCGAAATTCCACAAATCTCTTCCTTCATGGATGTGTCGAAAAATACAGTTGGATCAGAAGTATCTAAGAGCTTAACGTTATACGAAGATGAATTGATGTTCTGTGCTATGTAATCGAAGTACAAGGACATGAATCGGGTCTGAGAATTAATCTCGACAAGCCTTTCGCAATTTGCAATCACCAATGCGTTCAGAATATCACATCGAATGAGCAATCGATATGAAAGGTTCTAGAATCGATTTTGCAACGGGAGAATGCCCGCCAGCACTTCGAGACTCATCGTATGGTTCGAGTGCATGCAACCCAAGGCAATACGTAAGCAACAGGCATTGTAATTCTCTCTCAATCACGCGAGAAGAAGCTTATCCGATGTCCAACTTTTCCGAGATAAAACGAGTCGTAAGATTCTCCGCCTCCATAAATAGCGTGAGAATGATTTTCCGGACTAAATTTATTTGACTTTTTCCTTCTCACCGGAGAAGGTGATACAATTTTAAGGTGTCAAAAAAAAATAAAATAAAAAATAAAATTTTAAGGTGTGAAAGGGTAAAATTCGCAAACGAAAAAAGCAGTTTTTTCCACACCGTAGGCCAGATCTTCATAAAAATAATTCAGCAGTACTGTAACAACATTCTACATACGCTGATTGATTTTTATGAAGATCTGACTTACGGTGTGGAAAAAAAAAACTGCTTTTTTCGTTTGCAAATTTTGCGCATTCTCTGTCCAACCTTAATTTCATGGAAATCAATTAAAACTTCAAAAAATATACTTAATTACAAAGAAAAGCCGCAAAGAAGTATAATGGACTTGTTTTTTCGCGTTTTGGAATAACGACAGCAAAGCAGCGAACGCAATAAGGATACCGTGATAAACTCATTCACTCATTCTCCGGCTGTTTTATTTATCCGGAGAAATAACACGTTGTATTTATCCGGAGAAGTTGTGTGAGTGCCAATAACTTTTCTTGTAAAAATGTGAGTTTTTATTGTCGCAGTAGCAAACTATCCGGGCCCATTTACTCATATGAGCGATAAATGCAATGCCTGGTAAGCAACGATACTGGATTCGCTCCAGTTTGATGAAGTGTATGTTCGCAGCGGAGCGAAAGCAGAAACATCCGTACCAGTGGCGTAGTAGCGGGGGGGGTTTTGGGGACGAAACCCCCCCCCGAAATATTTTGATGAATTTTGAAAAAAATCAATATGTTAAACAAAACTATGCTTAAAATTTTAAATGAAATGAAAATTTCATTTGCAAAAGTTATCTTGTGAAAATATTTCCTTATAGTGAAAATTGGCTGCAGACTGGACACCTACCTGACCGCACGTTGTGGAGGCTAGCTCAACCGCCGAGGACTATAACAAGTAGATCGCGGCGAAGCGAGGAGCTGGGAGCTTATTGGTTCACGAAACGGATATCGGTACCGAGAGAAATTTCGCCACATTCTGTAGTCCTTGACTGACGGCGAACATGGACTGGAGAGTGTGAGAGAAGTATCCCCATAGAGACCACCAGGCGATTCTGCAGCACGAAGAAGGACGGGCCGCAAGCTAAAGTGGAAGACGAAAGCCTTTAACGAAAACCTCTTTGTTGAGTTACTTCGGCGAACAAGTACGTTGATGCGCAAGAAGGATTGGGACGGTTTGTGACGTTACAATGTCACGAAAACTAGGGCCATGTAGTAGACGGCGTGCAGATTACGGGTTAAATGAATAGCTCAGTACACTACACGCTGCTTGTCTTAGATCCAGAAAACGGGCTCAGAGCGTAAGATCGGAGAGTGAGAGAGGAGCACAAGCGACGTTTTGAGAAGGTAGGGACTCTTTAAAATGGGAGATCAAGCTTAGCAAGCCAATTGCCATAAGTAGCTGTGCTGAGAAATAAACGCCAATCCCTGGGGGACGCGTACTGAGTCGTCATGACGAAGACGAGGGTCTGCGATACCAGCTGAAATATACCTGGGTAAACTAAAGATAATCATTGAGGGTCTCTTCCCGAATCACGATTCAACTACCTGGTCACCGACACCGTACGACGAAGAAAAAGGAGGTAACACAGCCGAGTGGTAAGTGACTAACGACGAGCTCAAAGAAGCGTCGATGTGACTAAAATCAAAGAAAACCCCCGGTCCGGATGGAATACCAACCGTGGCGCTGAAAGCTGCGATCCTGGCGTATCCGGATATGTTCAGGATGCTACTGCTGAAGTCTTTAGATGATGGGAATCCCCGAAATGAGGAAGGTGCAGAAACTGATGTTTCTGCTAAAGTGTGGGAAGTCACCGAACCATGCAACCTCGAATAGACCAATGCCGCAGCGTGGCATAAAAGAATGAGCCAGATCCTGAAGAGCTACTTCCAGAGTAGAGCACTGCTGTACCAGACGAACAAACGGGCAATAGGCAATGCGAGTCACAGCGGGCGTTCCTCAGGGCTCCATTCTCTGTCCAACACTTTGGAATGAGATGTACGATGGGGTCTTAACACTGCGGCTTCCCAGGAAGTGAAAATCGTTGGTTTCGTGGACGATGTGTCACTAACGGTGAGACACTTGAAGAAATGGAGGTGTCGGGGACGGAGACAATGAAACCGCGAAAAGCTGAACAGGACGCTTCGACTGCTGGTCGTACGAGTTGCGATTGTGTACCGGAGGCAATATGCTTTGTCGCCGGGATGATCCCTATCTACATTACCCTGACGGAGGATATCAAGTGCTACAAACAATGAAACGCCAGAAACGTGAGGAAGATGATGAGAATCGATTCGATGGTGACGTGGCAGCAGGAATGTGACAATACGGAGAAAGGAAAATGGACCTACCGGCTCATCCAAACCTGTCGGCGTGCGTCAATAGAAAGCACGGAGAGATGACCTTCCACCTGAAACAGCTCCTACCGAGCCACGGCTGCTTAAGGAGTATCTTCATCGGTGTGGGTACGCAACGTCAACATTGTGCTTGGAGTGTGAGATCGTCGAGGAGACACCGGAGCGTCTTTGAATGTCCGAGGTTTGAAGTCTTTGAATGTCCGAGGAGAGTCTTTGAATGTCCAAGGTTTGAAGTGACGTGTAGGGAGCTACTTAAAACGGGAGGACCGGACATCAACCCGGATAATGTAGCCTACAGAATGACAAGCGACTTAAAGACGTGGAACACAGTAAACAGAGATATGATGTAGATCAGTGATTCTCAACCTAAGGTCCGCGGACCCCTAGGGGACCGCGGAGTCATTTCTGGGAGTCCGCGAAGAAAAATATATTTTCCGAATGCATATTGAAATTTCAAGTCATGTTTCCTAACAAATTGAAAATAACATATTGATAGCATACAAAATTGATCTTTATCTATGGGGGTCCGCAGGAAAAAGATTGAGAACCGCTGATGTAGATCATGACCGTCTTACAACGTAATGGACATCGAACAACGGTTTCGGGAGAGCAATCACCGCCAGAGAACTCCTCGCAGGAATAAGCTAGATTCACCGCCGATGACTAGTCGAGTAGACTGCAACAGAGCAGCGAGTTTGAGTCGTCGAAACGCCAGCGAACCGGACGTCACGCTCCATGTGGATTCGTCAGACCGACCACGGCACCCCACCGGTTGTTCCGATAGAAAAATAGCGAAAACCAAAGAAGAATCGATATCGGGAGAACTTATTTCGTCTGGGATCTCTCCGTCAGCGTACAGTCAGATTCACCGCCGGGAACGAGACCGCGTAGATCGCGACGATACACCACCAGCCGCGCCGGGGCTCCAGCAAACCGGATGCCCTACTCTACCGGAATCGCCGAACTGACCACAGCACCTGGCTGGTTGGCTCGCTTTCGAACTTCTCTCGCCGGGGAACTTTTCGTCGGAGTAGGCTAGATCTATCGTCGGGGGCTAGACCGAGTAGTTCGCGAACCAGTCGGAAGCTCAACGAAGAAGTGGTACTGAATTGCACAAGGGAACTGAAGGGCTCAGTAAATTAGACAGTCTGAAGTTTGCCGCCCAGATTGTCCTCGTAGGGGAAGAGCATTAATTCTATACCAACAGCTAGCTTTCCTACCCTGACTACCCAAACCCGTTCCCTGAGTTGTTGGTTTTGAACATTTTTTTCCTGCTCAGAATGTTTTTGAACATTTTTTCATATATATATATACAAAAAAAATTCATATCCCCCCCCGAAAAATTTTCTTACTACGCCACTGATCCGTACTCCATAACCGATAGTATCGTTGTTTGGTACAACCTGATCAGGTCTCCTGGATGGGAAAGTTGATTTTTTGTTGGCACTTCTGTTTCAGATACCTAATGTAACATCCCCAGTCGAACCATACCCCGAGATATTTGAATGTTGAAGCCTGGGCAATAGTTTGATCCATTAATTGAAACTGTAGTTGCGCTGGTTCACGCTTCCTAGAAAATACAACTAGCTCAGTTTTTTCCGTGGAGAACTCGATACCCAACCGGAGAGCCAAAGCAGACAAATTGTTCAAGGTATCTTGCAGTGGTCCTTGCAAGTCGACGGCTTTGGGACCTATGATAGAGACCACACCGTCATCTTTAAGCTGCCTTAGCGTGCAGGAATTGACAAGACATTCGTCAATGTCATTCACGTAAAAATTGTAGAGAAGAGGGCTTAGACATGAGCCCTGGGAAAGGCCCATGTAGCTAAATTGTGAATTCGATAAATCACCATGCGAGAAATGCATTTGTTTTTCAGACAACAGGTTTATTAAAAACTTATTTAAAATTTGGTGAAAGATCATGCTGGTGCAACTTCTCATAAAGAATGTTGATAGAAACTGAATCGAAAGCCCCCTTAATATCCATACTGATGCCATCTGCTCTTTGTTAGCATAGGCCATTTGAATTTCTGTTGAGAGCAGCGCAAGGCAATCATATGTTCGTCCCTTTGCCTTTGCGGAAGCCAATTTGTGTATCTGACAGTAAGCCATTTGTTTCGACCCAATTGTCGAGGCGAAACAAGATCATTTTTTCGAATAACTTCCGGATACAGGACAGCATTGCAATCGGACGATACGAGTTGTGGTCGGAGGCTGGTTTTCCTGGTTTTTGGATGGCGATGACACTCACCTGTCTTCAGTCATGTGGGACAATGTTACCCTCAAAAAACCTATTAAATATGCAATAAGCGTCTTTTGACAGAGTCTGGCAAATTCTTCAACAAGTTGAATTTGATTCTGTCTGGCCCCGGGGCTTTATTGTTACATGATAACAGAGCAAGAACACCACCATGGAAAACGGTCTTTCGTTCGCGGTATTGTGGGGGGACGCGGCGCGGTAGATTTCCTGTGCCAGGGCGGAATCCGGACAAACCTTCTTGGGTGGATTACTTGATGGTCCGTGAATTAATATACCCTCCACCATCTACCTCACGGTTGAGCGCAACGCCTAATTCAAGGGATAAATACATGAACTCTAGAAAAATTTCAATATGAAGTGAACTTACACATTATTTTGTCTTTGAAGAAAAGTTGCATATTAATTTTTAAGAAATAGTTTATTTGGAAGTCGTGTAAAAAACATGCAAAAAATGCACGTAAATTCAACTGCCAAAGAAGATCGCACTTTAATGCACGTGGGTTGTACCATTAAATTACATATATGCATAAATGCTATACGCAAAAAATAATAATACTTTAAGAAACGGCAGGAAACCAATCGCACGAGCTCCCCCGAATTGGCAAACGTAGATACGTTACTTAAAACGCCATAAACATTAATCAACTCGTGACAACAGGTGCATCGTTGTCGTCTTCGCAATTGCATCATCGTCCCATTCGATGGGTTTTCCTTCGCAGCGCATCCCCATGTATAGCGCGCATAAACATGTAGACCAATCAAAATGTAATCAAGAGATGAAAAAATCAGACTGGGCTTATAAATATTTTCTAATATCATTGCCACGATTGTTTCCAATCACGTTAGAATAACCGATAAGGCTATATGCTATTATTACTAATTACATGCAAGGTTTATTCCAATACCTACAGAAACTGGAAGTACACAAACTAAGAAGAAGCTCATTTTACCACTTTGTTCATTTTGCCTCAACCTACTTCTAACGGTTATTTCAACATTAGGTTTGTTCCAGTACACGGAAGTTACTAGCAAACAGGAGCAAAAAATGCTCCTTTTTGCTTTGTTTTGCTACCAGAAAAAGAAAAAGGAGATGAAAAGAATGCTGAAACGATTTTCTCACTATTTGCTCTTCCAGTTTCTCCTGGTACTGGAACAAACCTGTAACTTATCACTTTTGGCTTCTGACTTCCAACTTGCAACTTCTAATCTGTGTTCTAACTTCTAATTTCTGCCTTCTCCTGCCCGCCAACTTCTAACCTAATTTCCGATTTCTAACTTCAGCCTCTGCCTTCCACCTTCCGTCTTCCGTTTTCTGCCTTCTGTCATCGTTCATCAAACTTTGCACTTAAAAACTGTACTGCACGCCACGGTAGCTGGCTTGGCTTTAAATAAGACATAATCAATTCGGCATGAATTATGGGTGATGTTGTTCATATGCAATTAAGTGACATTAGACATTCGTGGGTGCCGGCATTGGTTTATTCTCTAATTAAATTGGACACTCGAGCTACATGCGATAACTGTCCGATACCAGCCTGCCCTGGGGCAACCGTTAACATGAATGACTTTGACACATGGTACCAACAACATTTTACTCCTCCCTCACCATTACACGCGCTGAAACATTAGCCGAAGTGAGTGCGCTCATGTCTTCTCATAGATGCTGCTCAAATTATAACTTCTGCTGTCCCCATCGTCGATGTACCGCACAGCATGATTTGCATGTTAGACACGGTTATACGGCTCGGTCCCTTCACGTGACCACGGATGTTTTGATTTGCTGGCAGACGCCTGTTTGGATGAACCGAGATGACAAACCTAACGTCGAACATGCATATATCAAACATAATAGATCAAGTCGCATATTCTAAAAATGAATGACCTAATAATAAACCTACTTAATATGCACTTCATATTTTGCACTGATAGACGCAATAAGTGAGACAAAAGGAGAGATTCGAAGCCTATAGTGGCCAGTTCATGGGGATTTAGCCGCCGCCCCCTCCCCACGCCCTCACAAATAGTGTTTTCGTTTTTTGGAGCTAGTTTCAATTCGACGCTAGCATAGCCCTGTTGCTAAGTTAGTGTCGGATTCTGATGAGATGAAGTCGAAACGTTAATTCCGTAACTAATTAGGTTCTTTATGAACACAATTAACCTCACTTTTCTTGACAGTTTACTTGTACTGTTTACATGGACTTAGAAAAATTTCGATTCGCTCGAAGCAATTCGCAAAGAATTTTTCTAAGTCCATGTAAACAGTACAATCGAACTGTCAAAAATGAACACTTGAGTTAATTTGTCAATTTAGCTTTAGGTTTTGTGCTCTTCACGCGCAAAGATGGTTTTAAGCAATTTTCTCCCTAATGGAGAAAAAATTGTTTTTTCTAAAAAATTTCTCCACTAAGGAGAAATATAACATAGTACTGTTTACTCTATCTCTATCGCTCTCGTTGAGCGCCCATTTGTTTCATACTTATATATCGAATTTCCGAACATCGACGATAGCAACAATCCTAGTCTAGTGTCTACTTCACAGTAGGTCACCTAGTGTTGATAACCATATCACGTTATAATGGGCTGTTTAGTTTTAAACAACTTTAACGCTCGAAATGACATCTATTCCCTAAGGGTTGAATGTTCCAAACAAGCATTGCATTTATCACTCATATGAGTAAATGCGTCCGGATAATATTCTAATTCGACTATAGAAAAGTTATTAACCCTCACACAGTTTCACTGGATAAATACAACGCGTTATTTCTCCGGATAAATAAAACCGCTGGAGAATGAGCGAATGAGTGGTGTCTCTTTTTCGCTTACTGCCTTGCTGCCGCTATTCCAAAACACGATAAAAGAAGTCTATCGTACTTCTTTGTCGCCGTTCTTGGAAATGAAGTGTATATTTTGATACTTTTATTGATTTCCACGAAATTAAAATATTCCGATGAGAAGGAAAAAATCAGATAAATTTTACCGGAAAAATTATTCTCACGCTATTTGTGGAGACAGAGAATTTTGCGACCAATCTCGGAAAAATGGGACATTGGATAAGCTTATTCTCGCGTGAGTGCGTGAGAATTACAATGCCTGGTTCCAACTAATGCGCAATGTTCTAAAAAATTAACTGAATCTGAAAGTCGCTTTACTGCAGCAATAAAATTTTTATCTCCAATGGTTCTTGTTTTATTTTAAAAAACAAATATAATAGAGTTGTATTTAAAAAACTGAAATTATCCAATCATCTTTTTATGAATCAGTTCCTATAGCAAACTGGACAATTCTGAATTTAATTTTAAAAGCCGTGTCGTTTGTTCGTTTATGATGACACTGCGATGACATTTTTTTATTTGATTCATGCAGTTTGATTTTAGAAAAGTCATGTCATTAGCATTCAACTCTTCTTTTAATAAAAGGAATAATAACTTGTTAACTTCAGCAAAAATAATTATTATAATTACAACTAGAAGTTCTGAACAAAACTGTAACTCTTACAAGAATAGCGGAAGGAAACATTTGCTTAGACGCCATTCTATCTTATTAGATTAAAAAAATCCAAACAAACGAAGCATTAGAGGTAGAACTTGTGTTTCTTCAAGAAAATTAGTTCCAATTAATTATTTTACAATTTTTAGAACAGATACCGGCTGGTATGCCGTTGAATGTAATATAAAAGAATCGCATTGAAAAATGTATCAATACGTGGAAGCCATTATTATATGCTGCCTCCAAAATCTGTAGCCCTTTAATAAATATTACAGTAAGAAGTAACTGGTTGGCCTTTTTGGATTTAATTTCCTTTGTAAATGTTCACTATAAACCAATGTTTTTCAACCGGGGGTGAATTCACCCCCAGGGGTACGTCAGATTATGAATTATTCCGGGTAAATTTCAACTTGTTGTCCTAATATTTCCATCAAATTATTGACACTATAATATAGAGTCAATAATTCGATGGATATATTAGGGTGGAAGTAAGAGGAAAGCGATTCTAGTTTCTATTGCCCGTATACAAGTTTTTATTTAATATACAGGTTCTCAGGAATAAAGCAAATATTGACACTAACGCATTGACCATAATTCATATGCATTTCAACGATTGTACCTAGGTCGAGTAATTGATGATATAGTGCGGCACCCTAACAAATAGAGCCAAAATCTGGTCATTACACTATCATCAATATAAAAAGCCTGCAAATGTATTTGGTCCTTCGAAAGTGTTGGTAAAAATTCACAGAATCTGCGTAAAACAAATATTTTTTATATGAGCGCTGAGGGAATGTATGCAAAAATGGTTCTACGTAATTTTGGTTTATTTGAGAAAAACTAAAAAGCGTTCTTCAATGTTTTAATATATTATAGACACAAATACAACCTTTCAAATGCAATCAAAATAAACAATTTTCGTTTGCCCCATTTTGAGATATCGACATTTGAAAAGGGCGTTTTTTTCAGAGAAAATTATGTATAACTTTTGAACCAGACAAGATAAAATTTTTCTTCCATTTGCAAAAGTTGCCCCTAATCATGTTCTAAAAGTACCCAGAAGTGTACTTTTGTGCGAAAAATCACACTAAAAAACTGTACGGAGAAAACTGCTTTTTTTTGAGAGACACCCTAAGTTATGGCATTGAGTTCACTATAAAATGAAAACTGTTTGAGATACAAAGTTAAAATCTTCAGCAAAGTTACTCAGAATTTATTGTTCAAGAATATTGCAGAAGAAAGTATCATTCTATCTCAACTAAAATTTGAAATAATTTCTACAACTTTGACATTTTAATGACAACCCTAAAACCGTTTCAGCCAAAAGATGCAGTTTATCACACACAATAAATGTTTCTAAGACATCAAATCTCTAAATTCAAAGAGATTTTCGCTTCCTGGAGCACTGCACTGAAGTAAATAGATCTTCAACAAGAAATAAGATCTTTGCGGCTTGGCGAATGACCCTATGCGGTTAAAGCTCAATAAATAAATAAATAATAATAATAATAATAATAATAGGATCTTTACTCAAACTAAAAAATCGCGTACACAAGATCCGATGGATATACAATAAAATTTGGTTTATTTATTTATTTTTGCACATTGATAATATTAAAAGATCCGCGGCTCAGGTAATGCATTGAGGGTTGTCAAATAAACGAAATAGCTAATGGACGATTAACATGCCTTCACGCCTGGACGCTGAACAGCGACTAACCGCCGAGTATGGCATCCTACATAACAGGGAGTATGGAATGTCGCGCTCAAACCAGTGCTGCGAAATTTCAAAATCAGATATTTCTGCTTATTTCTGCATGTATTTTTCGAAACTAAAATTCAAATTCACCGCCTCCCTCATTCATTAACTTCCCAACTGACTGAAACTTCATGCAGAATGGAATGCTTGAGTGCAGAGGAAATATAAATTCCTTCACCAACCAAAACATTTATTTGTTTTTTTTGTGGACAGTTTGAAGGCAGAAGCTGGCATCTTCTACATTTTCGAGCATAAGTTTACTGCATAATCTATATCTGGTGGACTTTTGCTCAATAATCCATCTCATAGGTAGAATGGAAACAAAACTTAGTTTACTTCTGAAACCGAACATGTCCGAACCTGAATGCGCTGTGTCGGGAGAACGAATGACGAGGAAAACCAACCAAACATTTCATTCATCGCGACGAGCATGAATTGAATTTTGTTTTCTTTTAAGTTCACGCAGGGATGTCAAGTTATTAATATTATTTACACCAAGCTATCCGCCAGTTTGTATATAACAAGCGATTAAACGATTTTTGGTAACAACGGTAGGTTTTGCAGCTCTCAAATCGAGAGATAATGGTTGTCATTGGAGATTGCCAGGCATAGCGCAGGGAAGCTACTTGGGATCGGTGATGTTTCTGATTTACGTCAATGTCGTGTTTTAGTACTGAAAACTCCTCGCCGATCCTGCACAGACCATCTCAGCATTAAAAGTTTGCTGATGGTGGTGTACCAAGAACTGCCTTTGTGAAAATCCGAAAAAGTTCTTGGTGATCGACTCCCAGAACTTTTTTACTGTCTGCTAGACCCCAGAACTTTTTAACTGCCGAAAACATGCGGAAAAGGCAACTTCGATTGAGAGGTAACGGGGGAAAGCAGTACCTTTTCGACTGTCCTGGTTTTTACTCGTCTGATATAGTCACCCTAATTTAAAATGCAAATAGAAGTTTTAGGTGAACTAAACCATATACATGCTTTCGAGGAACACCCATTTCAGTTTGAGACGGTCATTCGTCAAGTTTTAAATTCAACTAAACCACAGATAACAGACGTTTAGGCTAGTACAAAATTTCTTCAAAAGCCTGTGTAAACTTTTAAATTGATAAACGTTGGAAATCCGTGTTTCACTATTGCCATCTGCGCAACTGTTTGCTAAACGTGTTTGACAGCTGCACTCTAATTGCATCGTATCGATCACTGCGCCATCTACAAACGTTTGCCAAACGTGTTTCAGACGTCTGGTTTATTCAGAATTCCAGTAGCGGGTATTTACACACGATTTAAATCGAGCCTAAACGTCTGTTATCTGTGACTAAACGTTTTGTTGTTTCAAAAAGGCCTGATTCGTCTGCGTATGTATACGAAAAAATTATTCTCTGAAAAAAATATTGTGTCATTTTCCACAAAAACAAAAATGTATGCTAAAAATTTGAATGGCAAAAAAATATTTTTTTTTATTTTTTTATATTTTGTCAACAAATCAACAAAAACCCAAAAAGAAGAGAAATGCTTTTACAATGAAAAATGAAGGTGGTTATATATCTAGGGTTGCCACCTCTGGAGAGGCTTTGACCCGGAGATTTTCACTGATCTGGGGGGTGGTGGATTTTGAGTGGAACTAGACGGAAATTGGAATCAAAGCGATTGCTCGGCATTTTAGAGCACTTTAATCGCTTTTTATTACTACGTTACAGCAAAGCTGTAAATTTTTCACATTTATGAACGGTTTTGTTGGTTTAATCTGGTGTAGTATTTCACTTCCCCGACTAAGTGCCAAGAACACAAAAGCACCAACTCTCGCTGTGGAGGATAAGTCGAACGAGCATTGCTCTCCTCCATAACTAACAGGAAAAGGAGAGCAAAGGAGGCTGCGGCATCATATGGAAAGCACTATGTGGTGTCGGTTATTCATCACCAGAGGTCACAACAAAATGGCAAAACTCACCTCCCTAGCCCACAGTTAAGGGTTGCTGCAGGAGTAGCAACAACACGAGAAGAACTCGTTTGATGTTGACCTAGTCAGTTGGCTAAATCTGCCATACCTTGGTGCAGTGGTCGATAAGCACCACTAACAGTGATGTGATTTGGTAAAATTGCACCAAAATGACTTTTTACATCATTTTGAGCGACTTAGTAGGATGCTACATATCAATTGTAGAATATAGCGAAATATTACTTTCCTTAATTTGTAGTAAATTTGATTTGTTTTTCATATTCATTGCTTTGTGAAAGAAATCAGCAATATTTGGTGAACTCATCTTCGCCACCTTGAAACGAAGAGTTAGTCGAAAAAAACTGAATCAGAGTAATAGTTAACTTAGACTTTTTAAATATTTTGTAAAGAATCAATTGATTCCAAAAAAATGAAAATATTATTCTTCCCACCAAACCCGGAGAAATTGATGTGAAACCCTGAGGCCCGGAGATCGCTCCCGAAAACCGGAGTCTCCGGGTCAAACCCGGAGGGGTGGCAACCCTATATATATCTTAACATTTAATAAATCGTTTTTTTTCCTTGAATTTTTTTTTCTCGAAAACAAAAATTTAATGTGAATTTGCTGTTTCAGTTTTTTTGCTGAACAGTAATATTGATTGTTACATGAAATATTATTGTAATTCTGCTGCGAGAACACAGCGTCAATCAATGTTGAAACAATAATAACCATAATATCTATTGCCAGCAATTGTCAACCTGCAGATCCCCAGGGAGCCGTATAGTAGTTACCAGCCCCAGCAACCAAAAGTTTGTATAAGGGAGCTGCATAAGCTTCTCGTTTTAAGTAATTTTACTATACGTTTTATGTTCTAATAGCGGTTTTTGCAGCTTTCAAGTTCCATTATAGCTTAAGCAGCTTGAAAGATCGCTAGGAACGTGATATGAACTTTAAATTGTGCTTTTTAAGTATTATCAGAACTTCTGTTTGCTTTGGAGGGGTCCGCGAAGAAGATAATTTATCTCAGAAGAAGCCTTTTTGTAACAGACAGAAAATATTTGGATAGTACACAATATGGATGTTAAGCCGTGGGGGTTGTTGCGGAACCCTGCGTCATTACGCAGGGGTCCGCGGGACGAAAAAGGTTGAGAACCGTTGCTTTACGCTATTGTAAAATTCTATTCGAGCGGGCTTAAATGTTAAGCGTGGGTGAACAAATTGGCGCTAACCTTCGTATTGAATTGAGTTCTTGTCGCCCGGTCTCACGAACACTTCTGCAGCTTCCTGGTTGAAAACAATCCCATTTGATTTTGCCGTCTTTGTTTATTATTTTCCACCAGCTAGTGATGTATTGCGCACTTCCCACCAACCTGGACTCCGCACTTTCAAAGTGCGAATGATCAAACTGCTACTGAAAACTGCGAGCTGTCAAAACACATGCATTTCAAGTGATAGCGATGGTACTTTCATAGACAGACCAGTCGAACTAACCAGTCTATGAGAAGAATTTAATAGAAGAGTAGTTAGTGCGCAGTGCGGTTAGAATCCAGTTTTTAATGCCACAAACAATAGTGTTTGTGTCATGTGCCGTGTACGTACATGAGCCGTAGAAAAGTCTATTCGCGTCATCGAAGGTACGGTGTCTCCATCTACAAAAGTTGTGCCTGTGGGTGATGCAAATGTAAACAAATGGTGTTAATTTTTCGTCAGTTTTCAAATGGATTATTTTCATATTTTCAAGAATATTGAGTTAAGTAAATACGTGAAAGGGGTTAAATAGACTTCCGCTAAAGCTTTCTACTAAGCCACCAAACCTTTGTCAAAGCTTTTTCGCAGAAAATATGGAAAAAGATTTTCATGTTTTGGCATAGACTTTCCTCTTGGTTAATTGCAAATTGTGATTTTTAATATATAAATATATTGAAACGTCATTTTAAAGGTATGAGCCAATAGAGCATCAGCCCAATAAAGCATTACGGATATAGTTTGGTAGTTTTTTGCTCGAGAACGTGAAGTAAAGTTCTTATAAACTGGTCGAATTTCACTGAAAGTATAACTATTAAAGACACTCGTGGCTCTGAACAGAAGAATGAAAATTCGGAATCGACCGAATTTTTACCGGTATTTATTGCTCCTGATGACAAGCGAAAACATCTGCCCAGCCAAAAACTGCCTAGATAGCGTTGAACTGCTCAAAACCCACCCGTGTTTCTTTCAAGCAAACCATATGCAAGTATATAGTCCTAAAATCTTATTTGCCATTGCTGTGATATCCTCTCCGTAGTTGAAGACATCCGTCTGCGTGGTTAAAAACTGCAGATAATCTGCACATCAGTATATTTTTCATTTTGTTCCATATACATTGATAGCTCCTGACGGTATAAATATGGCCAACGAAAAATACACATTTCTCCATAACAAACTAATTGTATTGAGAGAAATTTTTACCATAACTTGGATACATATTGCTTTTCAATCTGTAAATAAAATTTTTAGCGAAAAGGTAAATTTTCAATACTTTTTATCATTTTGAAAACTTATTTGTCTTTTGCTTCACAAAAATGCGTCATGTTGAGGACGCAAAATAAACATGTTCTAGGACATTTTTTACTCGTTTTTTCACCAAATTAGCTCGTTTGATGATTTTTGTTTTGATTTGTACTAACATTTCATATATTTATGAAAGAAACCGTTGAAAACGGCACGTTTAAAATGATTCATTTTCCATCATCCATTTGCTTACATGAACTTCACGCACACAAGCTGTCAAACTCAGCTTCGTAGTCGCGAATTGCATGCACTGTACTCCGACTCCGACAAAATGATTGCTACATAAAATAAATTTGCAGTGTATCAAAACGTCACCGTACCACAGCTGCCATGCAATGTCATTTTGACAGTAAACGGAAAGAACAAACCACGGAACAACGGACGGTGTTGTCTATTCGGCCGTTTTGTGTGTGTGCTTTTCTCCATCACCGCCGAAAAAGTAAAAAAAAACTTCCTGCCTTGCTGGCGGAAGTATAAAGTAGCATTTTTGCTGCAAATTCGGGTGTGCTTCTTTCGCTGTTAGTGTCCAATAAACAGCTAGTTTCGTCAACAGAAATGTGTCGCATTTATCGCAATTGAACAAGCAGCTTCCGGAAGTGTCAACTTCGGTGAAAGTTTGTGTCACTGGGCCTTTGCCGCTAAATTTGCAATATTTGATTCCCGCTCCTAGATATTGGGTAACCAAGCAGGTTAGCATTCCTGGGGAGAAAATACTTCGAAGCCTTACGACGATCAAAGAGAAGCAATTCTCGACCGAAAGTAACCTGCAAGATGGATGCTTTGCCGGGATTCGCACGTATTAGTAAAAACAAACCGATCGTGATTTGTAGCTAGCCGCGTTTTTTATCGGACGAGAGAACGGGAATCCTCTTTAGGTGGTAAGTTAAAATTTAATTCAATACGGTATTTTTTCGATCGGGTCAACAGGTGTATATTTTCGATTGATGAGATTATTATACTCATTGAAGGCAAGCTGTATAGCGAAGGCTCCCAACGCCATATGTATATCATTTATAATGGTCAATTGTATTCCGTGATTCTACTAGCTGAACTTTTTTTAGGATTAGACTGTAACAATTTGCTCTTGATTACTGTAAGTGCTAGTGATGGCAGAGTCCATTAGCTCCAAAACCATCTTTCACGACATTTCTCATAATATTGTTGCTGTTTGCATCACGCACGAAAGGTGCGTCAAGAATAGCGACAATAAGACAAAACAGCAATAAGAAAAACTAACCATTTCACGAAAACGATTTAGCTGCCGCTGATTGAGAGGTGAGCTCAGCAGACTAGCCAGAACATATATAAATCGACTCATGGATCTCTCAGGAAAGACGCGCACAGACAATAGATGAACGGTATGAAAAACTAAGCTTTGGTGCACAAAAAATTTGCCCCATTGCCTTGTGGACATCTTTTTCGAATGATAACTCAAAGTGTGCATTGGGAGGTATCAGATATGTACTGATATATGGTAGGTAAATGTATAGAAGAAAAGAGATTTGAAGGTCTTGTGCTGCCAGGGATACCTTTTTACTTTGCGGCTTACATTACTATCACATTTCTCTGGTGGTACAAGATATATGAACTCGTCGACAACCTCGTACCCATGTACTTTTTCTTGTCGGAGTTTATAATCCGTTCAATTCTCGCGAAAATGCACAAATGCCTCTTTCACTGCTCTGCGATCGACTTCAAGGATGTAGATATCGTCCGCGAAGCCAATCAGCGTATGACATCGCGTAATGTTTGCTTGTTTGTTTTTTATTGACGTGACTTTCATTCGCCATGATCGCGTAATGATAGTTGTGCTTTTCTGAAAACCAGATATTCATATTGCACATTCAAGCGCTAAAGCTAGGGAAAGCATCGCCCGTAGTCAAACAATGTCATCGTTTTGTACTGAAACGTATGCTGCCTTGAAATTCTCAAACATGATGAGTCCGCAAGGTGTATTACCGAAATTTGAATCCCACTTCAGTATTGCATTCTGCTGATACCTTAGGGCCGTTTTGGATAGTTATGCCTCCATAGTTTTTAAACTCAAGTTACAGATAGGTCGTGTGAGGTCATTCTACCAATCCGAAAGAAATCTTTCTTCCACCCAGATACTCGGGTGGAGTGCATTGTAATTGTCGGTCGGGATTCCGTCTTCCCAACAGTCTCACCTTACTTAATTAATTCGATTTACGTGACCAAAAAGATTTCATTCGTCACGACCAACGTCTTGCCGGTTTTTCACTTCTCGAATAGCCTTGTTAGTTTAGTTCTTTTAAGATTTTTTTTCTAAATTAGTTCCTCTAATTCCGACCTATCCATTGTATGTTTTAAAATGATTTCCGAGGTTTGCAAAATCTAATTGAAAGAAGCAGAGTGATACACTTTAAATATGTATATTTATTTGCTTAATTTGATCTAACGCCTAGAAAAGATTGGGAATGATGAATGATGTTGAATCCAAAAAATAATTTTGCCATCTTCTCCTCTCATTCACAGGTTGTAGAGAAAGTAAAATAGTGCAAATAACCAATTATTATTTTCGGGTTATCTAAACGAGAAAATCGCGTGTGAGTGGCGTACCCTAAAAGAACCCACAAAGAGAAGATAGTTGCTGGTTACTAGTTATCATCACCAGTCTCGATTTTTGAGTAGTTTGCGCGTACACATTCAAGTGATAAAACACAGTAATATAGCAGAACTCATATAGAACACTCCGTCGGTTGCAGCTGAATTTTTCGACACCCAGGATGGTCAAGGAGAAGCCGAATTCAACTCGAATCTACGACAAGGATGGGTACCGCCGACGAGCTGCCTGCATCTGCGTGCGATCGGAGGCGGAAGCAGAGGTGAGTCATACTATATATAATCCTTGTACATAAATACTGTTTTACAATGTGTTTTACTGCAAGATAAGCCTCCAAATAATCCTGAATTGAGACAATTTATCCAAAAACTAGCATGTTTATAAAATAGTTTTTTAAAAATGTGCGTATGGAAGTGAGATATATATCTGATAATATATAGGGAGTAACGATATAACGCTAGGGAGTCTATGTTGCCTATTGTCCGTCTGTGAGTGTGGAAGAATATTCTCGCTAAAGCGCAGACAACAAGCATTTAGATTATAAAGGAACAAGTGACATTATCTTGTCTCGCTGAGGAGGATAAATCGAACAATCTTTATTGTTCGAAGTTAATCGCGGATCAAATCGTAGCATTCATAAACCACACAGACGTAAATTTGAAATATTCGGGACCCCCCCGCTCCACCTTCCTCCTACTAAACTTAAATTGACTTTTACCAAAGCCCCACTCCCCCTCAACAAAAATCCACGTACAAACTACTGTCTATGATTGCATGTTTATCCCATTTTCTATGGGATTTCCTATCTTTGTTGGACCGATTTGCGATCATAGGCAGTGCATCTCTTAGATTGGAACAAATTCCGATTTTTTCTCTTTTGAATTAAATTTTCTTCTAGGTTAACCTATAATATTATTAAAGACCGAATTTTAAATATGTGTTGATATCACAATTTTATCTAAAAAAATCAATTTCCAGAAAAAGTCGGAAAAAAGTTACAATTTCCCAAATTGTTCCGCCTTTCTCATACAGAACGATTAAGCAGTTGCTCCAAAAACCGACTTTTCAACCGAGACCTAGTAGCATAGGCCCATATCTACAGTTTCATCAATCAACAAATGACACTCATATCCGCAACATACAAACGCATTTGGCCTTCACGATCATCCACGCTAACCACCGCTACGTAAATGTCTTACCACTTTTGAACATTCAAACGCGGACTAAAAAGTTAACCTACAAACTCCCGTGTTCGCACGATCATAATTCGATTATGTCAGAAAGTCCTTACACTTGGCCCTAGCAACCTAGGTCCATGCTCCCAGTTGGACCAATCAGAAAAAAATTACGCTCTTATCCACTAGACAATACGTCCTAGTAATATGGGAGAACTCACTCTCTTCTAGCATCTGAACTGTATACTGAAAATTAAGTATCAGATCCACGATCCGCGCGATCATCCAAGAACACGCGAGAATATGCCAATGGACACACGGTTATAAAATCGGAAGCGGGCCATTTGGCATAAAGTCATTTGACATAATGGACATTTGGCATAGCGGTCATTTGGCATAATATGGAGGATTGATCACACTGATGGTCATTTGGCATAATGGACATTTGGCATAACGTTTATTTGGCATAATGGTCATTTGGCATAATTTGGAGAATTGATTACACGAAAGGTCATTTGGCATAACCGACATTTGGCATAACGGTCATTTGGCATAATTTTGAGAATTGATCATACTGAAGGTCATTTGGCATAACAAACATTTAGCATAACGTTCATTTGGCATAACGGACATTTGACATAATGGACATTTGGCATAACGGACATTTAGCATAGAGGGCATTTGGCATAATTTTGCTAAGTGATCTCACTGAAAGTCATTTAGCATAACAAACAAATGTGCAGTTTACCAAGGATATGACCCATAAGGTTAAGCACTAAGCAATAATAATAATGTGTTGCTATTTATTACTTAATATAGATTATATTTCGAGTGAATTTTTAACATTTTATAACTGATTTTGCCTTCTTTTAAATATGGGCAATAGGGTGTCGCAAAATGACATCATGTCAAAAATGTCATCGGGCTCACTTCTTAAATGAAAGATTAGGGTATCATGAGCACTTTCTTCTTCGAAGAGAATTTGATAAAACGTTTCTTACAGGTGGCGAATTTTGATTTTTTGAAAAAAGAGCTTTGAACAGATGCAACAACTGCAGGAGTGCAAATTTGCCGAAGAAAGTGTATAGCTATCGCTAACAGGGTGGAAGTTATTAAAGTTTTTGTAAAACTACTTTATGACAATTTTAGCATTCTTATCAAAGAAAGAATTCTAACACCAATAAAATGCATTCTTATACTTCATAACGCAACCGATCTTTTTAGTCTAGTAGACCTTGGTTTTCCATGCAATATTTTATCATCAGTTGATGTATTCAGTTGATTCAAGCGAAGAAAGTTTTTACTATTTGCGTCCCAATTAGTTTGCGAATATTTTGAGCTTAGATAACTCTATTCGTGACCAAAATTGAGTAAATAATAACACAAATAGAAGCAATGGCTCCTAAAGTAAAGCTGCAGGTGCATCGTCGGTATTCCGAGAAAGCTGCTTTTGACAGATCATCTACCAGCAATGATGGATGTTATTAATTATTTCCGGTACACGCAAAATGTCACTCGAGCAGCAACTCGAAAGCCCTACCAAGGAGCTTTTATTCTCAGGTGATACGATCCTTGAAATCGCCGATCCGCCATGTTGGTTCTAGAAATGACAGCTAACAACATTGTTTACTACATCCCCATGCATGTTTGCTTGGATTTCAGTATGTAAGCAAAGTTGTTCGCCGTCATCTCTCTACTCCGCAGCTTGCTGCACGCTTACCTCACTACTCACCTAGTTACTGCTAAAGACGAATCACCTTATAACTCTAAGCACCTTGAGCTCTACGACATTGTTGCTCTCGAAATTATACGTGTTTGGAATACTGCTGGACTCATAGAGATAAAAGGAATGTAGTGCGTTGTTTGGAAAACTTGTTAACGAAGTGGAAGCGAATAAACGCATTCATAAAACAGTTTTACGCGTTCAAGAGTTCAAACGTAAATTAAACTCGATTTTCGACATCTCGCCTCATGATATCAATGAACGACTTCAGAATGATATTCCTTGTAATCAATTTTGGCAACAACAGAAGCACACATCGTATCCTTGTATATTAAAATACATTCCGGAAAATCCGGCAGCCCCACCGACGGAGTCATTGAAGCAGGTTGATTATGGAGAAGAAACGGACGACGAAACTGATATGAAAATACCATCCGATGATTCGGATCTAGACTTCAACATACGCGATGAACGTAGAAAACGTAAGAAAATTCGACTACTGAGCGAAAAAGTAGCGGAAAACTTGGATAGGGAGAAAGTCTCTAATCGCGGTTCTGTCGGAGTAATCGGCTCTGTGGCAGCCACCCTCGGTATCGATTTGAAAAAACTCAGTATTAGCAAGTCCATAATACACAGACGCAGAAAGAATGTAAGTATTTCAAGTTCACATCAAATCATTTTTAGATTACGGAAACATTTTAAATACGACAATAAATTGCGGAGGAAATCAAAAGATCATTTGGGAAAAACAACTCTACCGTAGTACATTTTGATGTACTACGGTAGTAAGACGGCAAAGACGGGAGATACTGGCTATGGTCGTGACAGGAAGTGATAGATCAGAATAAATTTTGGCCTGTGAATTTCTTCAGAACGGCACTGGAAGATCAAGAGAAAGTATACAAAATATATTTTGGTACTCCCCTTATAACATCTAGGTACGATGATCGCCCTATAGCTCGAGACACGTACTCGAAATTCAAAAACCATTCATGGTACTTATCGGAGCTGAATATCTGTCTGGCTTTCTTCGATGATAACGTGGAGACTAGAGTAAAGCGACAAATGGTGGAAAGACTCGCGGTCAGAAGTAAAGAGATGAAACTGCTTAAAGCACAAACCGTTGATGTAAGATTTACTTTGCCGGACTACGTCACAGAAAAATCGTTGATGTTTTTCGAGATTATGCAACTTGATGCACGCTTTTTATTAACCGTTGATTGGCAAGATGATGTTTCTTACATGAACGCGAGAGCCTGCTGCAATAAAATATCGGTTACGAACGACAGTGCAGAACGAGCGATTTCACTGTGTGATGAGTTCAAAGACTTCGGTCCACAGAATGACACTGAAAACTCGCAGCTTATAATTGTCGCAAGGAATCGTAAACTACAAAATAGCTCGTTGAAATCCAGTGTTGTGAATTACATGCCAAATTAAGATTGAAAATAAATTAAGACAAAACCGGCACCTAATATTTTTGCATTTTTTTATGATTTGCTAAAATTGTCAAAAAGTAGTTCTACAAAAACTTTAATAACTTCCACCCTGTTAGCGATAACTATACACTTTCTTCGGCAAATTTGCTCTTCTGCAGTTGTTGCATCTGTTCAAAGTATTTTTTCAACATATGAAAAATTGCAGATACCTAGTTTTGAAGAAAAACTAATGAGAATCATCGAAAATTGCACTTTTTGATGTGTTTCAATGGCTGTAGCGTTCCTATATCCACATAATTACACAAAATAACTTATCAGATTTCTCCATATGGATCTCCAGAAAAATAAAAAAATGTTGAAAAAATTCTATGGTAGTTTAGTGGCACTTCAAAACCCGTAAATTTGAAATTTTACCCTAAATCAGCTCTTTTTTCAAAAAATCAAAATTCGCCACGTGTAAGAAACGTTTTATCAAATTCTCTTCGAAGAAGAAAGTGATCATGATACCCTAATCTTTCATTTAAGAAGTGAGCCCGATGACATTTTTGACATGATGTCATTTTGGGACACCCTAATGAGCAGTTCATTCATGCAATTATGGATTCTTTGCTATGACATATGTTTTAGTATAGTATAGTGTAGAACTGCAATTCACCCCATAAACCCCATGCAATTGGTTTTCCATAAAATGTTTCAATAATTAAAAGTATCCTTATTATCTTTTTTATATCATGTTCTTTCGAATTATTTACTTTATCATTTGTGGATATCGTCATGTTTTTCAAACGAGGTGGCCGCCGACCCGCCGTCGGAAGCGGCGGCCTCTCGCAAGCAAATCTGTGATCCACTCGTTTGCCCGGATTACTCATTGCCCCGGGGCTAGAAATTCGTTTAAGTCCGACTTAGCGACAGCACGCGACTTGATGCGATGTGGCGTAGCCACATTAGTCGTAAATGTTTTTATTAATTGGTAAAGAAGAATAATCTGATAAATTCTGGTTCAAGTTCAATTTTAGTACTATTGGTAAACCAACTCATTTAAAGTCATTTAAATATTTAGATAGTTGCCGTTATGCTCAAACATTTGATCTACATGTCAGCTGCTTACAACTGCATAACTAACTTTCCCTCGAACGGTGAGCGTTATTGTCAGCATGCAATCAAAATACATAATACATACAAGGAAGGATATACTCAAAAAACATCCTGATAAGGGACAATGCATAAATGACGTAGCATTTTTTCGGAGATTTTCGACCCCTGCCTCCCCCCTCGTAGCATTTGGTCACAAAATTCTAGCCTCCCCCTTGTATATAACGTAGCATTTCCAATGCGCCCCCCCACCAACGAGGGAGGTAAAAGAGAGGGTAAAAAAAATTAAACATGTTTTACAATTCTTTCAAATATATGTCCTTACAAAATGTTTGACTGCTTTTATAATCATTTTCATTATAACAACAATTTACGTCCAAAATAAACGCATTTCATGACCAATATAGTGTTGATAGTTTGTTTTGAATTTTATATGTCATGAAGCATGAAGAGAACTAATCTCAGTTCACAACCAAGCAGCTGTTAATGATTCTAAGAAGCATTCGTTCAACTAAATTACTGTATTTTGTTTGGTTGAACCTAAGAGAAAATTTAATTTAGCTACCAAACTATCTCTACTAGTTAGAAAAATTAACTAACTAATGTAGCATATCCCCATACAAAACCTTTTTGTTGCTAGCTTGCAATTTTGTGAATCGAAAACATACCACATGAAAATCCGCGTGAAAAGTAACTTGTGCGAATTTAAATTTATTTCTCTTAGGAATGGAGGAACATTATATTGTTTTATCTAATAAATGGGTTTTGAAGCCCGCCAAAACAACTTAATGCTACGTCGCACAACCTTTGACCGTACCCTCCCCCTCGTCACACTTCATCACAAATTTGGTATACCCTCCCTACCCCCCAAAATGCTACGTCATTTATGCATGACCCCTAATCAATAAATTTGTCACTACATATACCTATGCCAAACGACCGCTATGCTAAATTATTGTTTTCCTAAACATAAAAATATTTGTACGGAAAGATCTTCAGCAGTAGCACGGCTTAAAATTATGCCGAATTGCATGCTTTCTCGCAGTCTTAAATTATGTGTTTCTCTGTAGTTGAAAAAATGGTAAATGACCTTCAGTATGATCATTTCTCATTATGTCAATAATCCGTTATGCTAAATGACCGTTATGCCAAATGACCTTTATGCCAAATGATATTCAGTGTAATCATTCGGTAGTCAGTTCGGTAATTGACTGTATTACAGATCGTTCGGTAATTAATCTTTTCGAGATCTGTCAACAAATTACCGAACTATTCTATAATTTTAGTAAAAAAGTTACTGGATGTTTTCGGTACTATCAATTTGTGTATGGGATTTAATACTTTAGAAAGTATTTAGGATTTATATGTAAACAACGCTAGGATGCAATTTATTTCTCTATTATCGCTTAAATTTTTGACGCAAACTAATTTCCGTAAAAGCGACCTATCATTTCACGGAGAAATGCCTGAAAAAAGTTACTGCACTACTGCGAAAAGGCAGAAGTAGCAGTAAATTTTATTACATAATTTAGACTTACTGCTAACGGGAAACTTCAATAAGGCGCTCGTCTTTTTCAAGCTGTTATACAGATATCTTTTGCTCACTGAAATTTGATTATACAACACACATATAAATATCCTAAATCACTTTATATAATGGCAAATGGCCGCGGTTTGCCAGTTAATTTTCATGAAGAAACTGATTCACCGAAATTCGGTAATCGATAGTTATAATTATAATTCATTTGGTAATGCAGTTTACTTATTTGGTTTTACCGTACATATTATACATAGTTTGGTAGAAAAGTTTGTATATAACGAACTGTTCGGAAATCATTACGTAACTTCCGTCAAATAAATTAATTTTACCGAAAAATCGGATATTTATAATGTTTACCGAAAATTTCAGTTAAAAAATTACCGAACAGCGAATTCTATTGTCGTCAAACAAGAGTAGACCGTTTTGTTAAATGATCAAATAAGTATACTCTTCAAATATAAATACAGTGAAGACTCGTTTTTATCAGCCCCTTGGTGAACTTTAGACTGATAAAACGGGGATATTGATAAAATCGGGACATATATTTTTCTTTCTTTTTAAGAAACCGAAGCTCTTAAAATATTCTTTTTTAATCCCTGGATATAGCCTCATATCCTGTCCTGATTATTTAGCTTAAACTTCCCTTAAGTGGGTCTGACAGTGCAAAATTCAAAAAAAAAATTTTTTTGCATATTTCGGATCTCTAAGATAAGAAAAATAAGCTCAAGAAAGGATCTACTCGAATTCAACTTGGTCCGTCTGCTAGAGCCCATCAAACTACCAACTATCAATTTTCATATGAATCTGATAAAAATCGGGTCATACAGCTGATAAAATCGGGGGCTGATTAAATCGAGTCTTCACTGTAATACTAATAACTATACTAAATACTATCTGGTTTACATTGCCCTACTTTTGGATGTTTCTTATTAGCGAATGGAATGGAAATATTTTTTAAAATTTGCTTTTTGTCATTGTTAAGTCCGGTTTCGTAACTGCCGGGAAGGCATATTAAAATTAAGTTTAGATAGAAGAGACCATTGCATATTCTAGACGCTCTTTTAGTGCTAAAAAAAGAGCGTGAGCTTTAAAAGACGAGAGAGGAAATCGTGTCCAATCTGAGTTGCGAATTGCAATCAATAAAAAATGGCTTCGTAGGGGAGACTGAGGAGACTTGATCCCCTTTTTTATTTTTCAGTCCAACTCCGTGGAATGATAAAAAAAACTATGTATTTTTCTGTAGTTTTATATTGTTTCTAGGGATGACTAATAATCATAAAAAAAATACATGGAAATATTATACTGGACATGAGCTATGAGCATTTCTGGAAAACAACAAAAAAATGGAAAATTCTTTGATTAGTGGAGACTCGATCCCTAATTTGGGGACACTTGATTCCTTTATGAAAACGTGTTTAAAAGAGCATGTAGGGTAATAAGCCTATTTTTGCCCTGTTTCTACTATCATCCTACCCATCTGAAGCCTTTGGTTAGAGCAGCGTCTGCCATCTTTGCTCAACGCATTGACTCAAATGGTATTGCGATAATGGGGGTACTCGATTAGATTTTGCTGCGCTCAAACAGAAGATTTTCACCATTCTCAAGACAATTTTGTTATTATATTGCCTCTTAATAAGAGGCGAATGACCTTAACGTTAAAACCTCTATAATCGAAATAAAAAAAATGGACCTTAATAACAAATCAAAGAAGCTGAGATAATAAAATTATTGTAGTAATAATGTGGTACCCTTCTTAATAGGGCAAAAACGGGTACATTACCCCATTCAATTTTATAAATGGATTGTAGTATTGATTAAATTGTTATGATTAAATATTGTTATTTTTGTTACTACATATTACGCATCTCTCATCTGATTTTTTTACGAATTCCCCAAATCTCCGTGCAATTATTTGAAAGCTGTCTTTATTATGGTTGAGGAACGTCAAATGTGGGATGAATGGTTGCTACGTATACTGTAGTAAACAATTACAGTTATGTTTCTTTACGATGAAGCGTTCATTTTTGACATTTTTTTATGACAACAATGACTTCAATTGTTCTGTTGTGAATTTGGTTATTTTCAGTGGTGTGTATGAAGTATGGCGAAATCTCCAAATCTCAAATCTCCACGAATTTGAAGGGATCAAGTGAACCCATAGCATCTATTTCAGCAAACTTTAGTAAAAATATAGTTGAACAAAAGAATCAGCTCAATCATAACGTATTCATATAATTGACATTCTCCTGTAATTCTGTATGCAAAAGTAGAGTATGTAGTGGGTGATTTTATCAATTTTATAAAAGTTTGAAAATTTGAAAAATAAATCTTCTTCAGTTCTTCTGAGAGTTTTTTTTTAAATCGGTAAAAAATCGGTTACACAAAAATCCAATTTCTTTTTCCTGTGTTAATTAAATTTATGTTTAGATAAAACTACGCAACTTTATAGTATATTCGATTAATGTATTCTGATCCGCCTTTGAGTTACAATTATGGGATCAAGTCTCCCCGAGGATCAAGTCTCCTCAGTCTCCCCTACTGATTCTATTCTTTCTTCATGTGTGACTGAGAAAGGTTACCAAACTATGCTACAATATTCCAGTATTGACTTTACATACGAGATGTATAATGTTTTAATTGTTTATGGATCATTAAAATTATAACTAAAACGCTTTATAAATCCAACCATGTTATTTGCTCTATTGATGATTGTGTTGTAATGGTCAATGAATGTTAATTTTGAATCTAGAGTGACTCCCAAATCTTTAACTCTTTCGCACTTTTGTACCACTTGATTTCCTAGAGTGATTGAAATGTAGGGTGTATTGCATTACATTTGTTTACGTTTAGTTACAGAAGGCTTTTGTTTCACCAAAGATAAAACATGTATTTCTTCCTGTAATAACTTTATGTCTTGTTCGTTCCTTATTTCCAAAAAGAGCTACATGTCGTCGGCATAGATAAGAACTTTTATGATTTTGAGAATGAATGAAATGTCGTTCACGAATAAAATGAACAAAACAGGGCCTAGATGTGAACCTTGAGGAACCCCTGAGGTGATTATTCGATTTATTCCCTTTGAATCTAACTATTTGTTGACGGTTAGTTAAATATGATTCGAGCCATTTGAGAAGACCTGGTTCTATTCCTAGTTTTTCCAGTTTGAATAATAGCAAAATGTGGTTTCCATTATCCATTGCAATCAATGAGTAGTAGTTCGAGTAAATTTGTATTAGTTGAACGTCCTTTGAAGCACCCATACCGCATGTTAGTAATTTTGTTTTTGATTTGATTGAACAGTTTCGTTAACGATTGCTTCAAAGAGTTTAGGCACACAGGATATAATGGCAATTCAACTGTAGATACATGTGTCAGATTATTTGCCACTTTTAAAAATGGGTACTAGGTACGAGCTTTTCCATAAATTGGGGAAAATGCCAGATTCAAGCTACATGTTAAAAAACCAAGACAGTGGATCTGTGAGTTCCAAAGGTGAGTTTTTCATAAATACAGGCAGAATCCCGTTAGGTCCGGAACCTTTGGAGGCATCTAGTTTGTCTAGAGCTTCATGTCTTGCACTTTGACGCCAATGTATGTAATGAATTCTGGGAAGAAATCGAAATATTCGCGATCAAGATCTTCTTCAGAAAGTTAGTGCTTGTGTTAGTATTCGATGAGTTAGAGTTAGCAAGTAGCACGAGCCACGACGAGTGAGAGCTCTCGGTAGACGACGCGTTGGTGTGAGTAACAACGCTCGTTCCTTACGCTCGCTCATTGCAACCTCACCGAGCTAGCTCATGGCGACTCATTGTGCTAACTCGTTGTGTTAGCTCTTCGAGTCCTAAAGTTCGAGATCGAAGGTTAACTAGCACGAGCGGCCTAAGTCCTTATTGCTTTTGGTTCATTCAAAGTGGTCGCTCAGCTCGTGTTAGGCTCTCGTGCCGTGCTTCATGCATCCCTGCTCGCCACAATTGACCTTAAACAGTGTTTTAGTTGATGACATTTCCCGTCACATCTGGAATTGTAACGAGTGACTGGCAGGGAGTCCTTCCTAGTACCAAGCTCTACCGCTCCAGTAGGACAACACACAAAAAAATGCACACGCGATCGAACACGTTAACGTACAAACGGTCGAGCCCTTCGCGATAATACATGCGCTCGCGAAATCTCGCCGCCCGCACATATCTGAACCGTACAATGAATATCACATTCAGAATCACGGTCCGCTGCAATTGGCCTTAAGCAGTGTTTTAACGAGGCGACATCGGCTGTCTCGTCTACAATTTTGACGGGGAGCCCTTCATAGAACCTAGCTCTACAGCTCCAGTAGGACAACTCTAAAAAAAAGATAATTGGACTAGATTTTGAGAGCTGGGCGAACTCCCCAGTATGCTGCATTACGCAGCGGAACGTTCACGCTACGCGCCGAAGTTTTTTCGTCGCTGAATTTTGCCGATTTTTTTTTTTGGCTGGAGGTTTGCTGAGATGTAATAGGTTTGCCTGCGATGTGAGATGATCGCGGAGGCAGCACCGACTAGCATGGAACAAATCGCAAACCAACAATATCCACAAATACTGTTATGTGTTGAAATTACAATATATTTTGCATACATGACACCCGTCCACGGCTGACTACCTCAAATATCTCCTACTCTGTACTAATCACTCGCCTTCATTCCTGGCTGTTCTAAATTGGCTTTGTCTCTCATTTCTACACACGGATCCGCAACACGCCCGCCCGCCTTAGCATGACATCCCGGGTTTCCTCCTACCCGTGCTCTTCATCACCGCTTTCATGCTCCTCACCACAGCTTTGGCTTCGACTCCTGATGACGTCAACGTGTTACCGGTGCACAGAGGTTCTCCTCCTGCCGTTCTCTGTTGTGCTGCCAGTCGCTCGCTTGACCTTCGTCCTCGTTTCCGTAATGACCGACTAATCCGTTAATAAATCGTCCTCCTGATCAGGCAAATCTGAGAAAACGGCCCCTTTCCGAGGCTGTTTTCCGAGATGAGATTGTACCGACCCGTTGTTAATCTTCAAAGTCGTCTTCCTCGTAAGTGTGTGCTAGGCGCCGTTTGAATCTTTCTAGGTCCCTCGGCTTGGCTTATTAGCTGAATAAGGCTCCCGTGGCGAACCAGGAGAATGTGTTGCTTGATTGCAGCTTATGCGGGTGCAAGGTAGCGTCCAGATAGTGCTGCCGTGGTGCCAGAATGTCTGATTTTTCTATCAACTAACTATAATGTCTTTGTTTTGACCATTATCATACGTTTATAAACATTGATTCCCATGACAAATGTTACAGAGACTCTCAGCAGATGGTAGTTCGTTGAAGTTTTACTGGGTTTCGATTATCAAACTCCGATGTGTACAAACGAATTTGCCCAGAGGCCGTGTGGTATCCGGCCAAGAATTAAGCTACTGGGTTCCTACTCCCATGTCGTAGGAGGCGACTAAAAGTAGGAGACCCTATGTCAGGGTGTAGTTCCGTGCCGAGGACTTGATGACTGGATTCCCAATAATACTGAACCGTCCCTATCCGATCCTAAATAAAACGACTTGGGTAACCCCGTGGTGGAGGGCTGAGCTTGAAAGAATGAAGAAGGATATAAGAAGAGCTTGGAACCGGCGTCAGCGTGATGATTCTCGCTCAAGCAATCTAGCTTAGGGATATTCCTAGATATTGAGGGCGCTCTGTCCTTCCAGTCTATTCCGGAAGCGATGCGCGGTCATGGGATATCTGCATGTATCTCGGGGTGGATAAACGCAATGCTTAGTAACCGCATTCTTTGCTCGTCACTGCGACAAGCTGAAATACTGAAGTTGAGTATTTGCGGTTGTCCTCAGGGTGGCGTTCTGTCACCTCTGTTATGGAACTTGATTGCCGACGGCTTATTGAAGAAACTCAATAAGCTTAGATATCCAACCTACGGGTTTGTTGACGATTACCAAATACTAATTACTGTACTTTGCATCGGAACAATCTTTGACTTAATGCAATAAGCATTAAGAGCTGCCGAACAGTGGTTAAATTATCAGGTAACCCAAGCAAAACTTCAATGGTTCTTTTCACGAAAAAACGATAACAACCGGGGTTCGTCCCTTGCAGCTCTCTGATTCTGAGCTACTGTGTGCAGATCAAGTCAAATACGTTGGAGTTATATTAGATTCCAAACCGAATAAGCCTGTTCACATTGAATTCAGAGTCAAAAAAGCGTGCATTGCATTCGGGCAGTGCAGACGACCTTTTGGAAAGACCTGGGGTCTCAAACCTAAATACATCTATTGGATTTACACGACAATGTACGACGAATACTATCATACGGATGTCTTGTGTGGTGGCAGAGGAAAAAGGTAATGACAATCCAGTCAAAGCTAAACCATCTGCAAAGAATGGCGCTCATGGCGTTGACTGGTGCTTTCACCACAACTCCGACTGCTGCTCTTGAGGCACTTCTAAATATCAAACCATTACACATACACCTCAAACAAGAAGCACTATCATATGCATACAGACTGCAGTTGACTGGGCTTTGGAACAGTAACCATGTTGTCTGGCTATATGGAAAGACAACAACAAACGCAAATGTGTCTACTGTCGTGAAATGAGATTGGAGCAATCTCACTTACTAGGTAGATACTGTACTGTATTCCAAGCAGAAATATTTGGGATTATGTGCGGGGTACAATCGGCCCTTCAACTGAGTTTGTCCGGCAAAGTTATAAACTTCTGCTCCGATAGTCAGGCTGCAATAGCGTTCACGTGCCGAACCCAAATCGAAGAACTAAGCATTATCAACACTATCTACCTTGTCTGGGTGCCCGGACATTCTGGTATTACTGGAAATGAATGGACTGACGAATTGGCCAGGGCAGGTTCAGCGATTGACTTCGTTGGTCCTGAGTCCGCCCTGCCAATTTCGATAAATTGGATAAGGAAAAAATACGGTCCTGGGCTTCTTCCGAGCACCGTATTTATTGGAGAAATCTGCAAACGTCTCGCCAAACGAAGGCGTTTCTAGAACAAGTTTTCCATCATGCAATCACATTCAAAATGTTTTTTTCTCTTTAAGTTTTTGTTAATATAAGAAAATTAAAAAAGAGGTTTTTGTAATATAAATTTTTAACATAAATTTTTGTTTTGTGAACAATTGCGTGCACTGAAGAGCATATTTTGTTCGCACAGAAGTATTCATTCCCTGTAATTCGTTCTCAGATAGTTTTGCTGTTTGAAATACAGTAATCGAACAAAAGTATTTTGAAAGTAATGCACGTAGAAACCTCTACGCCATTTTAAAAAATTGCTCTTGAGTCAAAATGATCATAATGACTGTGGAAAATGTTTAGTCTTCCATGCCGGATTTCATCGGAATCTAAGACCGGTCGGTAACGATTTTAAAGATTTTCGTACGGATCTTCGTGGAATTCCTCACTAATATACACGTTTTCCACTGGTGCATTTAATGTGTTTCACTGATTACACCATTCCCATCGGTCGCCATTATTTTTTTATTGATCGGACTTTCGGTTCCAGAGTTACGGGTTGAAGAGTACAATCACATAGCAATTCCCGATTTTAACGATTTCTGCGATGAATGTTAAAAAAGTGAACATTTTTCCAATATGTGACCACAACCGCTTCGATTTGTAGTATTAGGTCACTAACAGCTATTCAAAATCTCTTTGGCCACATTGGTCAAAATTATCGGTTCCGGAAGCTCCAGCGAAAGTATCCAAATTCAGGATAACTGTTATATCGGTTTCTCGGAGATGGCTAGATCGATTTCACAAACTTAGTCTGAAATGAAAGGTGTTGCGTCCCCAGAAACTGATACTAAATTTGATCCCGATCCGATTTCCGATTCTGGAGTTACGAGTTGTGGAGTGCAGTCATATAGAAAATTCCGATTCAAATCGATATCGCGATTTATGCAAAAAGGTTAAAATTTTGCTAAAATGTGTGCCAAATAGCTTCGTTTGCAGTTCTAGGTTACTGGCGGCCAACCGAAGTCTCGTTGATAACATTGATCACCATAGACGGTTCCGGAAGTGCCCGGGAAAAGTTGCCATCTTTCAAAATTAACAAACTCACATCAGTTTCCCGGAGATGGTTGGGCCGATTTTTGCAAACTTAGTCCCAAATAAAAGGTATATTATCCCCGAATTTGTATTTTTGATGGAAAAAACCTTTACAATGTCTGAAATATCAAAATTTTATGCTCAAGAAAATTTTTTTTGAAGAAAATCGACTTTTTGGGACTTTGCCGATTTTGCACCTTTTTGCTTTTCTCATATAGGAAGGTTATGCAATCGGTCGGAATTTCGACTTTTTAACTGCGGCCCACAGGGTCGAATGTCTGATACCATTTGACTCAGTTCGCCGCCGTAAAAGTCTGTATGTATGTGCATGTGTGTATGTATGTATGTGCCAAACAATCTCACCGATTTAAACGTATACTGCGATGAATGTAAAAAGGTGAAATTTTTCCAAAATGTGACCTCAATTGCTTGGATTTGTAGTACGTACTAGGTCACTAGTAGTCATTCAAAGACTCTTTGGTTACATCGGCCACCATCGACGGTTCCGGAAAGCTCAGCGGAAGTATTCAAATTCATAATAACAGTTGCATCGATTTCTTAGTGATGACTGAACCGATGTGACCAAACTTAAATGAATGGTGTTGCCTCCCCTAAAACTGTTATTAAATTTTATTTCGATCCGACTTTCGGTTGTGGAGTTACGGGTGGTGGAGTGTGGTCACAGAGAAAACTCCTATTCAAATCGATACTCATGAAGACAACATTGAACTCACGCCGATTAAGCTAATTAAATATTATATTTTTGTTTGTTTTAACTTTCCGGGAGTCACGCTAGTGCACTGAGTGCATGCTGCTCTGAAAATCTAGCGAAATTGTCTTAGAGCAGTTGCGGCTGCTCGATTAAGTGTGTCAGCGTCGACATTTTGCATATCAGGTTCGCGACAAACGTGCACTCATATATACTCACCAAGTGTAATAAGAATGTAATAGATATTTCCATAATGTTGTATTGAACGTAACCAGCTATCAGATCATAGCTTTGATAAATGAGAAAGGCACAATTGCACAACTAGGTGGATTAAAACAGGATTTTTGTTTAACGAAACGATTATAATTTTATAAAAAAATGGCATCGAAGGTTTCTGCAAGAAACATTGCTCGAATCAATCCACCCTGAAATGATATTTTACTTACCTGGTTGTTAAATTCATATTTTTAGATAAAATATATGAACAATTAAAATTGTATGGATAGTTCTGAAATGAAATCTGTGTGGAACTTTTCGTAATGATTCATGAACTAGTTCATATTAGAAACCGAAAATGGCACCATGACAATCCGAATAAATTTGCTCTAATTGAACATTCCCTACGTAGTTCGTATCAAAAATTTTATGAGAGTTTTGTGCAATATGATTATTTTGGAATAAAATCACCATTTTGGTAAATGCGGAACACTTCCCGGCCCATTCTACCATGCTGGACAAGATCTTGAAACACGGGATTGTACCGCCTAATCCTACTGGTCACTTTAGATGCGCTTCTACAAATATAGTAAGGGTGTGAAGGTTGATTTTTTCGATGAGTTCTTGTGTTAAATTATGTTCCTGTGTTAATTTGCGGATTTTTTAGCACTTCAATGGACCTATTGTGACTTTTTTTTATCAAACACGAGGCGATTCGAGTGTGTATCTTCGTCGCGAGCGGTTGACTCTCGTAGAGCTCCCTTCAGTCGTTTCATTTTCATCATTTTCGGCACAGTTTACTGCCTTTCGGTTATCGAAAGTGTGAATAACGGTGCAATTTAACAATTATACAAAGTGAAGTGGCTTAGAAAAGCATTTTCGGCATATTTTAGACCGACGCGAGTGGTGACAGTTTGTGAAAATCGAATTCCGACAAACGAAAAAAAATCTTTTACTCGCATTACGGGCTGGCGATTCCCGATGCAAGGACAATAAAAGTGTACAGAAAACATCTAGAAATACATTGTACATTCTAAAAATAGTGAAAAAAGGTTCTTCAGAGAAAAAAATTCGACCCGAAAAGTGAAAAATACGGCAATAAGAAAAATTGGCTTATTGAAATAATTGTCGTTTCACCAGCAACTAGCGACTACCAGGTGTCGCCCCAAAATTCTTCGCCCGAAAAATAGGTGGCAAACCAGCCGGTCGGTGTTCAGCAGTTTTCGTCCACGTCCCTTGTCACCTATTTTTATTGGGGTTTTCATCGGCGGTGCTATCTTTGAAAATGAGCCGCCTTGGATATTCAACTGTATTTTTGCTTTCTTATTTTATTGCAAATGAGTAGAGGTTTTGATTCTTTTATATTCGAGATTTCAGATATTTTGTCGTGTGTAAATTTTGGGTGTTCGTTGATGTGATGGCACTGTAACGGAATACGTATCCGCCGGTCGGCCAACTTTTCTTTGGACTGAGCACACTAATTTCTATGTTTGTTTAGGGTTTGTTTTTCCAACGGGGGAACTGATCCACAGAGTATTCAATGTGCATAGGGAAAACACATGGCCTTGTTTCAGTGGAATGATGACTTCAATCATGTATGAGGTTTGAGAATTGACAATTCGCAAGAGGGTCGGGGACCGGTTGGCAATCACCTCCAGTTATGTCAGCACGAAAAATAAGTGTTTTGTTGTCACGTTCATTGGTTAGCTTTCAATTCTATCTCATTCCTATACGCGAGTCTAGGTCTATTGATGATATTTGGTCCTTAGACCGGCGACGACTGGGTGCTGTCGGCCATCTGTCAATAATGGCAGAATGAGAGGGTGCAAACGGATCTAGTCGAGAACACAAAACCGTAAAAATGAATAGTTGTTCAGAGGTCGGCTCCAACGGGACTTCGATTTGACAGGTATCGATGATCGCGGGTCAATACGTACTCAATACGCCGCGTCTGTTTTAATGAATCTAATTTCAAGTTCCGTTATTTGTAACAAGCCCGTGCTTCAGGTTAACGATCCTTTGTATTCAATGTTCGATACAATCGTAATTTCACGAACAATTCGATATGGTAAACAGGAAATACTTTCGTTGATTTATAACATCTCGAGCTTTCATAACTCTTTGTCTATATAACGTGTTATCACTCGGTAGTTTGCAATCCAAAAATATATCGTAGAGAAGTAATAGCGAAATTAGTCTAAATAATGTCGCAATAAATAGTGATCCGGCCCATTACGCAGATAAGATTAGCTTTTCTTGGTAATACTCCCACGGTCGGCTGTGTGGAGTTGGAATTGCTTTTGTTTAGAAAACATAGGATACTCTCGGTAGCCGGCTACCCAGAGTTTAAAAAGAACAAAAAACTAAATAAGATATTCTTTTTCGAGCGATCGTGTTCTCGAAAAATAACTAAAATACTACCTAATAAACTATACTTTACAGGTCGCATCGCTTACTTGGAGCGAATCCTAGACCCTATTCCCTTCCAAACCACCAACTCCGCGACACCTATGGAAGACTCTGATGAATCGTCGTCCGTCCGTTAACACTTCCCATCTACCTAATCCTTTATCCTTCCCCGTGAACGACGGAGATGGGGGCGGTCGGCAAAGATGGCTATCATGCTGTTAAGGTCTTAATATGTGTCGTATTGGTAAGAATTCCTACTTATCACTTCCTAAGAAACTCTTATTAGATAATCAGCAATCAATCATGATGAAGTCAGTATACATTTGCCAAAATCATCTTCACAACGCAACGAAACAACGGAAATAGCTCATTGCATTCCTGTTTTCACACTTCTTAATAAAGTTTAATATTAATAAAAACCCCCCTTACTACGAAATCATTATACATGTGCAATTCCAACTATCTATAAGAATAGTACTCGACACAAGAAAAAAATAAAGACGCAGGCAAATACCTTCTGTATAAGATTCCGCATTTTATTCAAACGATCGCCGGGAAAAATTAGCACCGACACAATAGAAACCACGAAAAAAAATCGTCGCGTCATTGAATATTATTAAAAAATATAAGCAGTGCTCTTTATAGCCGGCTATCCGGAGCTCAAGTTGCTTATTTTACTACTCGTTTAATACAACAAATGATAAATTTCCCAAATTCTCAGCTGCCGGCTGCCCAGAGCAATTATTACATGATAACGCTATTGGCACACTTACTAACAACTCCCCCGTTTCCCGTGATACATGTGGAGATGCAGAGGATTCCTCGGTCTGTAGTAGCAACAAGTATCGGAGCAACATTCCTTCCTTCCCCCAGAAGATCTGCATTCGGACGTGGCCGGCGTCGGTATTGATCAGCATGCAGGGATCAGAATAGATTGTACAATGTGGCTCATCATGTTATTCCCAAGCATGTTGTTCCAATGAACATTTTGCAACCTAATTTGCTTCTGGTCAATAACGGATTAGCAACTACGGGCGATTTCTTATGCTTATGCTTTTTTGATCAAACACGAGGCAACAGCATTCCTAGAAGCCCGTTATCGGCATTAGCTCTCTTGAGAAATGAAAGTTCATGAAGGGAATTTCGGGTTGGACGACACTTACGCTCAAATTTTTTAAAAAAATTGAGAAGGTCGATCAATTTTCTAGAGCACTGATTTAGCTAAGAAATCGAATTACTTTTGTATGTTAAGGAAATATTACTTCTTATAACTAAGCCAACCATTCCTACTTGAAATCATTTGCCAATGTCTATGATTTTTTGTCCTGCAGGCAAGAAAGGATTAATGACCTTCAATGTTACACCTACTTTGTAAAATTACTCGCACCATACCTTTCTGAATATTACTTTATTAAATCGCAAAGATGATTTCTTGTAACTATGGTAGCAGTTCCGCCCCATGCTGAAAAATATACAAGTTGATATAAATTGCCTAATATTTTCAAACTGGCTTAAAATGTGAAATCGGTAATATTCGGTAGACCTTTTTCACTATTATAACAAGAAAGAACTGGTCTTTCACAGTGGTGCGCTAAGATTTTTGCCGCTCGGGGCAAAAAGTTAAACTTGCCGCCCCTTACATGTAAATCACGGTGCGCAAAGTGAGGCTACGACTCTGTTCACACGATCGAACTTTACCGTATGTATCGAACAGGGTACTCCTTTACAGATTTCAATCTAAGAAATTCCAGTACTCTTTCCCAAGCTAGAAATCGCTACTTAGTGACATCTTATCTTTTGGGGGAATTAAACTAATGAAAGAGTAGTCGGGGGCTTTCACATTTTCTTTATCCCGTAACAGGCTAGCAGGGTACCCCGAAAACCTATAAAGTTGTATTAGTATTTATGAATTGTTTCCCAGCACTGGAGTATCCGTCTGGCGATATTCCAGTAGTGAGAACCAGGTGCATCTGTTGGGTTCAGTTTCGCAGATTCTAAAAATGAAGTATTTTCCGTTTTCAAAACATCCAAAAGTCAGTTAACAATTGCGTTAGATATGGCCTTTTAAATTTGCCGGTACCCGCCGGGTACCCTGTCAGCCTGTTTTCTTTTTGTTGGACACATAACGGTTAACCTGTAGGCTATCAACGCCTTCTGTAGCGAAATGAGAAGCCTCCGACCACATAGAAGGGCATCGAGCAGCCTTTATAGTGTTTTATAGTGCTGGACAAGATTCGTCCACGCTGAAGCAAGTAACTGCGAGAGAATGTATGTAGTGAGAAGCAAAAGCCCGTTTCTTCAACTAATGTGTCATCAACGTTCACTGCCTACACAAAGCGAGACCAGCGAACGAGAGATACGATCGTGCTGCGGAAATACGCGCAGCAGCTGGAGACGTGCCGGTGATAGTGCCTATCACCGGAATAATAGATCGGTGTGGCCCCCCTTGAGGATGGCTGGAGCAACCTATAAAGCACCATAGGTAGCACTGCTGAGCTGAAGAGAAGAATACAGCATAGGCGAGATAGCGGTGTGCAGCACCGTACGAGTGTGAACGAGAAACAAACGTGTTGTTGAATCGGTCTAGCCATCTCCGAGAAACCGATGTGACTGTTATTCTGAATTTAGATACTTCCGCCGGGGCTTCCGGAACCGATGATGGTGGCCAATGTGGCCAAATAGACTTTGAATGGATGTTAGTGACCTAATACTACAAATCGAAGCAGTTGTGGTCATATTTTGGAAAATTTTTCACCTTTATACATTCATTGCAGAATTTATTAAAATCGACATTTTCTGCGTGTTCGTACTCATCACTCTGTAATTCCGGAACCGGAATCCGGATCCATTAGAAATTTAATAGCAGCCTATGGGAACGTTGCACCTTTCATTTGAGACTAAGTTTGTCAAAATTAGTTCAGCCATCTCTGAGAAAAATGAGTAACATTTTTGGTCACATACACACACAGACGCACATACACACACATACATACATACACACACAGACATTTGCCGAACTCCGGAACAAGATGTCGGTTGAAAATGAAATTCAATAGCAACCTATGGGAATATTATACCTTTCATTTGAATCTTAGTTTGTAAAAATCGGTTCAGCCATCTCCGAGAAACTGATGTGGACCTTTTGTTAACAAATCCGCACATACACACATATACATACATACATACATACACACATACATACACACATACATACATACACACAGATTACACACATACATACATACATACACACATATATATTGGCGAACTTCATCTTATTTCGTTATACGATGAAGGAAATGCGGGCGTGAGGGTGGTCCAAGGGGAGGGGAGTGATGAAGGAGGGAGGTGTAAGGGCAAGGCGGGGAGGGGGGTGGGGGGTTGTGCGGCGACGCAACACTCAACTGCATATTTTGCCTTCCATTTGAGACTTGGTTTGAGAAAATCGGTTCAGTCATCACCGAAGAACCGATGTGACTTTATTTGAGGAATATGCCCGGAATTCCGGACTTCCGGAATCGTCGATAGTGGACAATATATTCAAAGAATGTTTGATTGGCAATCAGTGATCTAGATCTGCGATTAGAAGTAATTTGGTGACCATTGCAATAGTTTTTAGCCTCTGAGGTATTACGATTGTACCGATTTATATGGGAAATTCCAGTGCATCCTTACTAACACCCCTGTAACTCCGGAAGCAAGAGTCAGAACCGAATGAAATTCAGCAGCAGTCAATGGTATTACTGTATCTTTCATTTGAAATCAAGTTTGTGAAAATCGGTAGAGAATTCGTTGGGGAATGGGTGTGATATTAGCTTAGGAACTTGGCGGGTTCCCCGGGGGCGTCATGATCCGTCATAGGTGGCCAATGTGGTCAAAACTGCTTTGATTGATCATTAGTGATCCAGACCCGCAAACTAGAGTAATGTTACATAAATTTTAATATGTTTTACATCATTTGAACATCATGGTGGTACCAGTTTATATGGGAATTTGCTGTGTGACCGCACTCTTCAACCCGTAACTCCGGAACCAGAAGTCGGATCAACTAAAAATTCAATAGCAGCTTATGGGAGCGTTATACCTTTCAGATAAAACTAAGTTTGCGAAAATCGGTTCAGCCATCTCTGAGAAAATTGTGTGAGTTTAAATGACACACACACATACACACACACATACATACACACACACAGACATTTGCCGATCTCGACGAACTGAATCGAATGGTGTATGACACTCGGCCCTCCGGGCCTCGGTTAAAAAGTCGATTTTTACAGTGATTGCATAGCCTTTCTTTATATGAGAAAGGCAAAAAATAAACTAAAATCAAAAACAAATTAATAGCTTTCTGTCTGACTGATAGGTCTTTTATTTAAAATTGGGTTGGATAAGATCGGTTCTGCCATTGCTGAGAAACACGAATGAGAGTTTTTTTCCGTTACATACACACAGATATTGTGATCAACAGTGGTAGGAATGGAGCGGGAGTAATTGTTGTGCACGAAGAACCAAAATCATCGAAGATATTTACTACGTACCTACTCGCAACATTTGGATTTTTAATGTTTGTGTTCGCTAGAATCTGAGAAAGTGTTTTCTCAACGCATTTCCCCCTGTTTGGCGTGAAAATCTTATTTCAACAAATTAGTGTTTCGGCGTATTCTGCATTTGTAGTGGTAGATTGCTGTCTGCAAGTGGTACATTGCTGTCACTCATCTTTACATTGTGACTGAATGAGTCAGCTGTGGTCACGGAATAAGGAGAACAACAGAATGTCGAAAACTGATAACAACAAACGAAACAAACCGGATCATGATTCTCCAAATAAAGATATGTCCAATAATGAGTTAGCTGCGATGATAGCTGCACTTAGCCAGTCAATGCAGAATAATTTACACAAGCTTGGGACTGATTTACGAGGTGAACTGTGCAAAGGACTGGATACGATCAAGGCTGATATAGCTAACCTTAATATCAGGATGTCTCAGGTCAGTGTGGAGGTTAAGAACAATTCGAGTGCAATTGTTAGGTCGCTGCTCTCTAACGATCTCATTGTTAGCGCCATACCGTACACGATGAACGAAGATTTGACTCATTATTTTCGCTGCTGGTGTCGAATTTTGGGTTATGCTGATGCTGCTGTGCCGTTGGTAGATATTCGTCGATTATCTCGACCGCCCTTTCGTGAAGGAAACACTAGTTTAATTCTAGTTCAATTCGCTATAACTAATCAACGAAACGACTTCTTGGGAAAATATCTACGTGTTCGCTCATTTACTCTAGCACAAATTGGGTTCCAGTCTGATTAGCGTGTTTATATCAACGAAAATTTATCACCGATGACGAGAAAGCTGAAATCCAAAGCTATAGAACTGAAGAAAGATGGCAAGCTGACTAATGTTTTTACTAAAGGAGGAGTTGTTTATGTGAGATTGCCGGATGCCAGCCGAGATAACTCTGTGAATACTGAGGACGAATTACTTCAAATCATAAAATCTAAGTAGCCTATTTCCTACAAAATCTTCTCTTCCTCCCTCTCCCTCCTTATATTCCGTGTATCCACTCCTAAAAGTAAAAAATCAAAACCCCTTCCACGAACATTATTCTTTTTTCCTATCTCTCCATTCCTTGAGCTATCCTCTGATTCCCCTCCTGAAAGTTATGGAGCCGAAAGCTGCTGTTGTGGTTGTTGCTGTTGTTGCTGCTGTCGCTGATGGGGTTGCTGCTGGATAGACCGAGAAGACAGATTATGCTCATGCCGATTGAAGATTTGTGTTCTTATGATGATTTTGGTTGTAAAAATTATTGTTAAATATTGTTGTTAAAATTATGTATTTAAAATTAGCTTTAAACACCGTTTCGAATATGCTCCACACACATTCCTTTTCGCCCCCTACTACATTTTTAGACAATGGCTGATGTAAATAACAATACCTCTACAAGTATAAGCATACCTGGTATAGTGATGAGATCTGCATTTATCAAAGAAAAGCTTTCCGTATGCTGTTTGAATAGCCAAAGTATTTGTGCCAGAAAATTTTCTAAATTAGATGAATTGCGAAATCTTGCTTCCGTTTCTGATGTTGATATTATATGTGTTAGTGAATCATGGCTTAATGATAGGGTCCCAAATGATACACTAGATATCGATGCTTATTCCACAATAAGAAATGATCGTGTGGGTAGACTGGGTGGAGGAATATTAGTGTATATGATAAAATATTTATCATATAGAGTTTTGAGCAAATCGAACATCGAATCACCAACTGAGTTCATCCTTTTAGAAATTATACTCAATGACACGAAGGTGCTACTAGGAGTTTTCTACAATCCACCTCAAATAGATTGCTCCTATGTTTTGAGTGAAATATTTTCTACTATGGAATATCAATATGATAATATTTTGCTTCTGGGCGACTTCAATACAAATATTCTAGATTTAGAATCGGAAAAAAGCAAACGCTTTCAAAGTTTTATGTCCAATCTGTCGTTTTATTCAGCTGGAGGTATACCAATGCACTATTACAGAACAGGTGCATCTCAGATTGACTTAATGCTATCTAATCGTAAGGATTTTGTTCTATGCTTCCAACAGGTTAGTGTACCATTCATGTCGAATCATGATATGCTATTTGCTTCTATAGATGTATGTACCCAAACGATACCATCAAAACCTATTAAATATCGTGATTATAAGAACCTCGATCCAGCGAAGGTCATTTTTATGTACAATCAAGTCAATTGGGAAGAATTTTACAGCCTCGATGATCCAACTATGCTTGTAGACTTTTTCAACTTGCATATTAAGCATATACATGATCTATGTATTCCTATAAGAACATTTTATAAAAGAGCTAAATACAACCCTTGGTACAATTCAAACATTTCTAGTGGAATTGTAGATCGCAATCTCGCTTACCAGAAATGGAAAATTTCAAAACAGGATCATGATCGCGAAGTATACAGACGTTTACGGAACAGACTTTAATAACCGAATCTAAAAAAAGATATTATGGTGAACAATTTTCTCATAATATATCGCCAAAATATCTTTGGAAGCAATTCGCTACTCTTGGGCTAAAAAAAAACTAGTGATGCAATAAGCACAATTCACACTCCAGACCAAATTAATCAGCATTTTGCAAACAGTTTTACTCATTCCACTAGTACAAGCATTATTGATACTAGTCACTCTCTGACTGATCAATTTAACTTCAAACCAATAGAAGAATATGAAATTATAAATGCCATATATGATATTAAATCTAATGCAGTAGGCCTCGATGAGCTTCCAATCAAATTTCTTAAATCAATTTTACCACTAATACTAAAACCAATCAAATATATTTTCAATCAAATTATATGTACCAATATATATCCAAATTCATGGAAAATGTCGAAAATTATACCAATTAAGAAGAAAGCAGCGATTAATAAACTTGATAACATGCGACCAGTTAGTATCCTGTGTACTTTATCAAAGGCGTTTGAAAAAATTTTGAAAAAACAAATGGTACTTTTCATTGCTAGTAATAGTTTATTACATCAATTCCAATCGGGATATCGCTCGGGTCATAGTACCAAAACAGCTATGATTAAGGTATGTGATGACATTGGTGTGATTCTAGATAAGAAATCATCAGTCGTTCTTATTCTGCTCGATTTTTCTAAAGCATTTGATACTATATCGCATAATAATTTGTGTCAGAAATTGAAAAATAATTTTGGATTTAACCGTAATGCTGTTGAACTAATTCGTTCATATTTGACAAGACGTCAGCAGACAGTTTTTATCGATAGTAGTTTTTCCGAATTGCTGCCAATTGTATCAGGTGTACCACAAGGATCTGTTCTTGGCCCTTTACTATTTTCGTTATATATTAACGATTTGCCATCCAAATTATACGGGTGTGGTGTTCATATGTTCGCCGACGATGTTCAAATTTATTTTGATTGTTCTAACATGAGCCGGGATCAAGTTTCAGATCTTATAAACAGGAATCTAAATAGAATTTTTCAATGGGCCGGTGATAATTCTCTTATACTGAATAGTAGTAAGACGCAAGCAATATTTATCTCTCGTTCGAGACGTGATGCTTTAAAACCTGATATTTTCATCGATGGCAATCAGATTCAATTTTCAGATACCGTTTGCAGTTTGGGTGTAACAATTCAAAAAAAATTTCAGTGGGATTCTTTCATTGCTAAACAATGCGGTAAAATATATGCATCCTTGAGAACCCTTCGATTTAAAGCTTGGTTACTCAATTCATCAACAAAATTGTTATTATTCAAAAGCCTAATCTACCCACATTTTCTCTATTGTGATTTTATTCTCACTCAAGCAACAGCTATTAGTTTAAATAGATTAAAAGTAGCTCTCAACTGCTGTTGTAGATTTATTTTCAATATTAATAGATTTTCAAGTATAACACGTTTTCAACCTGCTTTGATTGGATGTTCGTTTGCCAATTTTGCAAAGTGTCGCACTGTAATATTAGTACACAACATCGTTACAACAAAGTGTCCGGCCTATCTTCTACAAAACTTTGTACCTTTAAGAAGTCAAAGAGGAAAAAAGTATCACATTCCCCGTTGCAGAGCTTATTACTATTCTAGTTCATTACTTGTGAGAGGTATTGCGTTTTGGAATTTGTTACCTAGTGCATTACAGAATAAAAATTCTTTAGTAGGGTTCAAAAGGGAATATATGGAGCATCTAAATTGTGTGTAAATGTTAGTTTTTCATTTAATTTAAATTTTTGGTTTTTAATAATATTTTTAGAAACGCTTCTTCCTATCATTTATAACTAGAACATAAAAGGCACAGGTCTTAAGTTCATTGAATAAATTAAATAAATAAATAAAACAGACACACACAGACATTGTCCCAAATCGTCGAGCTGAGTCGATTGGTTATAAGACTCGGCCCTCGGAAAAAATCTTAAAAGTTTGAGCGAATTCTATACATTTCTTTTATAAAAAATGTATCAGTATTCAGTATTTTATAAGATTAGAGCAAAGCTCATTTCAAATTTTAAGGATTCGGTTGACTGGTTGGCCAAATAAGAAACCTACGAAAAAAGTTTCGAGTGATCAAAGTCCCCCGATGATCAAAGTCACCCCGTTTTACGATACCTTTGGATGTGCCTTGTGCTCAACTTTTACGCTTGAGTTGAACGTCTGTTCTCTGTGCCTGTGATGTTGCTTCTTGATTTTGCACGACCCAGGGAGAACTTGACCTTATTCCCACTGCTCTGTCATCGATGTTACGTGCCCTTCCGAGATCCTAGCCCTACATCTCCAGTAAACAACTTTCGAATAAAAGGAACTCGTTATGAGTTATTATGTGCCTTATATACATTGTCTTAATAGCATTTAGTCTTGAACAGTAAAAATATGCAGAACATGAGCTACCAAAGGTACAGTTTGAAACCCTTCTTAGAACCCGTTTTGTTTATATTGGAGTATGAAAGTCGGATGTGGATTACAGGCTCCGAGGTCGGACTGAGGATTAATCCTTCTTCTATTAAACGCTATATTTGCTATATACACAACTTTTATCATATTAGTATGTTACATTTTATTCCTTTTAAGCATTTCATAACTTTTATGTTCAGCATTTGAACTATATTCATATTCGTTATTCATTTTTTCGGGATATTCATTCATTTCACCATTTGGGCAGGGAAGGCATCTAGTCAGAAGATAATGACATCACTTACTTCCTAATTCTTCGAAATTATGTAGTTATTAATATACGTATCTGTCACGGCATATCGTTTGACGCGTTCTTCTCACCCATATCATCAGGAAAAGCCTTAACGAGTATGTCCCTATTCGGACGACTGGATTTTATTATTGGAAGGAAATTCTTTGTTCCAGTGGAGTGCTCATAAGAATTTCTACTTATGGATCCAACCCTTGTTGGCCCTTCATACAACGATAATTGTTCACTAGCTAAATTTGGCTTTGCTATAAGCAACTGCATCCGCTGACATAACCCTTGCACTGATGGCGGGTTTACTACATCACCATTCAAACAAGTATTACACCAACACCATTTTACTGAATCAACTTTTCATACAACGAATTAAATTTCTTATAGTGTTTTTAATGTTGTATGCATTTATTAAATAAAATAAAATACTGAACATATTTTTCCGTAAGGACCTTGAAATTAACTATGTGATGATTTTGTTCATCGCTACTAGCTCATTAATCTCAGCACGTACCAACATTCCCAACTCGTTTTTTTTTAAATTCATGATCATTAATTCGTTACAAATATTTTTAATTGATAATTGTAATGATAATATGCGTTTTATAATGAAATAACGTTAGGATAAATTTCATTGATAATTTTAATATATTTATAAATTTTGTGCCAAATAGAAATCTTATGTTAAACATTCTTCACATTGATACATTTGACTGTACTGGTTTTCCTTAAATCAGAATTATGGCTGAAAGCTAGGATGCTGAAACCAGCAGAAATTCTGAATCATATTCTGGATGGTTTTGGTTGGGATTATTTTTTCGCTTTAAGGATTAAGATGAAATAGGGAGTTGCAATACGCTGAACTAAGGCTCTTTGAGGTGAAATCAAGAACAGGATACTCACAACTTTGAACACTTTTAAACTTTTTTTTAGTACTAAAGTTTTAGAGTTTGAGCTTTGCAGATCAATAGTCTTTTATGAAGATGAATAAGCGAGTATCTACCCTATTATTTGGTGTCACATAGTGTAATTATTCTATCAACATGAGCTAGTACTTTTGTATCCTTTTCTCTATAACCATTCGTAAAAAGACGTTATTTTTCATACTAATAGAATCATTTCGTTATTACATTTGTTATAGGTTTTATTAGTAACATCGTCTCGACGTCCAGAATTATGGATTGTCCCGGGTGGTGGTGTCGAACCAGACGAGGAGTCCTCACTTACTGCTAGTCGTGAAGTTCTCGAGGAAGCTGGTGTAGTCGGCGAGCTAGGTAGATGCCTGGGAATTTTTGAAGTGAGTACTAATTATCACGTCATAATTTGATTTTACAATATCTTATATCATAACAGAATACAGAACATATGCATCGAACTGAGGTCTTTGTTATGGTAGTCAACCGAGAGCTCGAAGAATGGGAGGATTCGAAAACCATTGGTCGTAAACGACAGTGGTTTTCGATTGACGAAGCTCTCACACAACTAGCATTGCACAAGCCGACTCAACGCCATTATCTGCAGCAGCTGCGCAACTCGAAAAATAACTCATCTCTCACAGGAAACTGCATACACGTGGTCGAGGACGACCCGGACATTGAGCCGGAAGGAGAACCGACAGGTATAGTCGATGGAAACAGGACAACGCCATCACCATCAGGAACTACAGATGCAGTTGAAGAAGAAAATACCACAATGAAACCAGATGTACCAACCGAGATGAGCTCTTAAATCTTTTGTTTTTGGGTTTGTTTTGCATCTTGAATCAAGAAACGCTGGTAAGGAAAAGTCTAAAACCTTATTCCACTGAATGTTGCCTTCATTTCCGCCCTTTTATTGTCAACCAGGACCAAACGTCCAACGTTATCATCAGTCATTTTGCACACCAGCACAACTATATTCATCGCCTTGTACTCATATTATTTTGAAACAATCCAATTTACTTCAGAGCGCAGTCTTATGACATTCTGTAAATGTTGAAGTGGCCAAATCAGTTGCAAGTTTCAACTAGAATCTTTCGTTTGTCGCTGCAGCCAATCTGAACTTCATCAAAACCCAATCATCAACAAAAAAACTGTAGCAATGCTTTTATGCAGCACAAAAATACTAAAGGCCCACTTTCGAAGAGATCAAGCCAGATAAATTTTAGTTTTTTTTTTGTCATCGTGAAGGAACACATATTAAACGAATTATGTTTTTATATTAAGTGTATCCGATATATTGATATTTTGTAACAACCCATAAAACATAATACGGCCGGAGTTTTCGTACGATTTCAACTCAGCGAAAATCATGGATGGTGGTAATCATAACATCAAAATTGCAAAGGCCAGTAGAGAAAGATTACATTATAGGGTGAAATGGCACATTTCATGAAAAATCTCCGTTTATACAAACCATATTTGATGAAGTTTAAAGTAATAAAAATATTGATAACACGAAACTACCTAACTAATAACAAGAGATGATTAAATGCAAACACAAGAAAAGTAACATCCTATTCGATAAGTTGTAAAACTAGCGATATGCTGGAACATAGATGAAGTACATTAAGGCTAAACAGCAGCTTCATAACAAGGAAAAAAACTAAGAAAAACCGCACTCGCTGAGTGTGTTTTTTACAAATGGGATAAAGAACATCGTGAGTTGGTTTCTAAAATAACAACATGATCCCGCCTTTTTTGCACTGATTTTATGTTACACAATAAATAGAACTAGAATGGAGTAAGCGCGTACTTCTAATTTGCGAGCGATGATCAACGGGCATAAGACGGAGTGAAGATATCAAATGAAGCACAGAAACAATGCTGTACACCATTTCGGAGAGCTTAAAGGTCGAAGAACTGCTGATGAAAAATAAAGAATATGTGAAATTATGGTTGGAAAACATTTGAAAAAAGATAAGTCGTGCGGAAAAAAAACAACCGGAGAGTGCTGAATATTAGAATTTCTAAAATATACTTTGAATACTTATACGAATAATACATTATGATAATTTATTGATATAAAAGCGGTATAATGTAATTATTGTCAGGAGAAACCAAGTGAGGAAGAAAAATTTCATTAAGCAAAAAATGCATCAAATGTATTTGAATTTATTAAGAAAATTTTTGGGTTTGGTTGTTATTTATCCGAAATTCATCGCGTTTGGCGAGAAGGGGGGAGGGGTTGCTTCTCTAATCTTCCGGCCATCACATCACATGATTTGATATATGTACTTAGTATGTATAACAAACATAAAGATGTGACACAAGGTGTTAAAAACGCACAAAAATCTTGCCAATCCTATTTTTCATTGGATTGTCTGCTCTAAAGATATTTCCAAGCGCCGTTCATAAATGATGTCGCGTATTGACAGTGGGGGAAAAGCCATGAATTAGCGAGAGAAGAACTAAAAATTTGAGACGCACTAGTGGAACGGAATTAATAAAACCAACAATTTTTAGACTTTTTTCTGTGAGATATTGTTTATGAATGGACCCCGAAAAAAATTCCATGACGAATATCACGTAACATCGACGACAGAGCAGTGGGATCAAGGCCAAGTTCCCCCTGGCTCGCGCAAAACTGAGAAGCAACATCAATTTCGGCACAGAGAATAGACATCCATCTCAACCGTAAACGTTGAGTAAAAGGCACATCCAAATGTAATTGATAGGTTACCACCAAAGGTTCTGTCGTCATTCCATTTAGTGCATGTTACTGAATTGATATCCAAGTGAACGTTGTAATTATGGAATATGCCAGTATGGTGGTCTAGCAGATATTTGTTCAAATGACAAAACAGGCATTTTAAACTTGTTTGTTTGAAACTGGATGTCTGTTCTCTATGACCACAGAGAACAGACATATAAGCTAGAACAAACTATCCCAAAAAACCTGTGTAAACATTTAAATGAAAATACGTTGAAAATCACCATCGCATACAGGGACACATGCATAAGTCACATTGTATTCAAGTTTGCATACAAGTTTCGTATAGCGATTGCTGGCCGATCGAAGCGCCGAAGAGTGGCAAGTTGCTACTTGCTGTTGTCATTTCAAAGCGACAGTTTAATTTCTCATACAAGTTGAAAACTTTACTTGTATGTCAGTTCTTAGTGCTATGACTTAGTTCTAACAATTAAAATCTTAAATTATTTCTGATTATCAAACCAAACAATCATTAATACACACTAGAAAAGGAATAATAACTGGCAGAATACATAGATACAGGGAAATTAGCATTCGTGGACATTACGATTATCAGCGCTCTCTGAATTAGTTAAGTCTATTGATCGGCTTCAGACCTAGGGGGCCCAAGAAGAGATCAGGAACAAGACAGAAGCGGAATCAATGCGAAGTTTTAATTGCATCACTGACGATTTAACATGCGTTGTTAGGAGCTAAATACATTGGACTAGACAAAATAGAGGGCTTGACGTTACACACTTCGAGACAAACAGGCACAAAACTTAGTCCTCCTCCCGAGGACCGGTGTTTACTTGGCAGACAGTTGCTAATTCGTCCGATCTTGCAAATTTGGTCTCGCGGGACGGACCGAGATACCCTAAGCTCTAAACTGCAATCCTATCAGCCCGCTAAAAAGAAATCAAAGGGCATCGTCTTCAGTTTGAAATTTAATCAAGCCTTTTTTGATTGTATACCATTTCCACCGTCCCCAGAATTCCATTCCCCAGCAGTGTACCGTTCCCCAAAATCCCATCTCGTAGAATGCCCCATTGATCTTCTAAAATGTACCACTCGTTCCCGTCCGTTGGAGGACATAATTCGCGTACGATTTAGTCATTTGGCATCCGGCTTTTCATGAGCGTTATAGCAACTCAGATGCTGTCTTCCCATGTTGGTCAGGGATACAATGTTCCTATACACATTCTTACATACAGACATACATACGAACTTACATTCGCTCATACCTACCTACTATTCAAAGCACGGGCAACATGCACGGACAGATCAGGGCTCTAGTGATTAGCATAAAATCCGCCGTAGCTGCCGAATGTGAACAGATGGCGTTACTGGAGAGAGCTGAAAACGCCGCAAAAACACTAAAAACCACGAAGATAGCGAAAACAGAAGCCGAAGGGTGGCCGGTATTCCCGTTCTGCGAAAAAAAGTAAGAAGAAACCAAGAGAGGAGCAGAAACCGAAAAGGCCATTAAGCACAGACTAACAGACATAACACTCAAAAACAAAGCTTCGCCCGCTTTAACGGTCATTTAAAATATATTTGTAGTTGGGACTGTGGCCACATTTGAAATTATGGCGCCACTGACATATGAACAAGCATATGGGGGATAGACCACTAGTGAAAAATTGTTCCCAAACCTGAGGGGTAACCCACCAGTAAATGAGTGATTGGGACTGTGAATAAAAGGTGGAGCTAGAGTTCTGGGAAAATTGTCGGATCGATGTTTTTTGAGGGAATTCCCTCATAGTGTTATGTCTGTTAGTCTGTGCATTAAGGTCGGTGAACGACAGCGACACAGCCGAAAAATGGAAAGTGAACGGCGAATCGTAGTAGAGAGGATAAAAACAGAAAGAAAAGGAGGAAAAGAAGAAAAAAGACCTTCGGCTGCGCAGGAGGGGTATAGGGGAGACGCTCTAGCCATCAAAGCAAACGACAGCGTGACGAACGCTGCGATCCTCCCTCAGGAGGATCTCAAGCTCAAGCAGCTGGGGCAGAACGCAATAAGAACTAGGCGTACTCAGAAAGGCGAGATACTGTTTGAGCTGAAGAAAGATCCATGGATCAAGATCTCGACTTTTCGGGAATTCGTGGCAGAAGCGATGGGAAGAAAGGCGAACGAGAGAGCTTTAGTTCAATAAGCAGTGGTCGAGTGCATGAATCTGGAGGACATAACAACGGAAGACACAATCAGGAGTGCTCTAATAGAGCAATATACAAGTATGCAAAACGCCTACCTTGTCTACGGCTGTAATATTGTTGCCTACTTTCTCCTTTCTCATACGACGCTAATGTCGTTCGCTACTGCAGAGCGCCCTGTTAACAAAGCAGTAACTGTACTGCCCCTAGTACAGCCATACGCGAGCAGTACAGCTTCTCTTTCTTTATTTTACACTTTTTAATATTGGCAATGTAACCTGGAGAAAGAGCAGATTTCAATCAGGTTGAGGAGGGCGTATAGTGGCACACAGACAGCAGCGATACACTTATCGCCAGCAGCTAACCAGCTTATGTTGACCGGTAAAATCAAAGTCGGATGATCGGTGTGCTCGTTACGATTGATCCTTAGAGCCACTAAACAAACGAAGAGGTGTTTCAGGTGCCGCCTTGGTCTCGGCCATCAAGCAAGAAACTGCTCGGACAGATCTGATCTGTGCAGAAAATGTGCGGAGAAGGAAAACATTTCTAAAGACTGCACAAAGCAACCAAAGTACATGCTCTGCACAAAGGAGGGCGGAAAGGACCACACGAAGAGAGGCTTCTTGTGCACATTGTACAAAAAGGCGAAGGCAGATCAATGATGATGGAGATAACCCAGTGTTACGTTTAAAGTGGGTAAAGGGTAATTATAAATGCTATAATGAGGTGTTAGACGGGAGTGCGCAGCACACGCGTAAACGCACCCCACCCGCGATGGTTTGTCGGAATAACGACAGCACTGGAGCTGTCAGAAAAGAAAACCGCATGATCAGAAAGTTTGTAAGTCGGCGAGGTACGGACGTGCTCAACTTTTAGTGAGCAACACCGGATCGACCATCGCCGTTCATCGTTCTTCGGACCTCCATCACACCATCAAGAAGAATGGTGTCGGTAGCGGCGGCGTGAAGAAGAGCAAGTTTAATTAGGCTGTACCATCGTGCTCGACTGCACTCGATTTTCAACCTGCCTGAAAGGAAGACGGGCCAATGTTGTAAGGCTGCAACCACTTCCATCGATTCTGAGTACCGGACCCAGGAAAGGAGCGGTAAGTCTGCACATTACTCATCTTAGCTCAGGCACTCTGTTCGCTTTTGTTAGTGGGTCAGCGAGCCTTTTTTCTCCCTAGATAACACCAGCTTAATCTCATTCATTGCGACATTGAACAACAACTGTTGTGGCAGTCAACAACTGAAACGAAGTGCAACGTTGCAATTATTACAGAGCCGTATTTTTCTGGTGAATACCATACACGAAGGCTCGTGATCGCCAGGATCAACAGCATATTCATATGTAGCTGTTATACTCCCCCATGGTGAGTACCAGAGCAATACAATTAGAAGCTGGATGCACTAACTTACTCGATGGTCGGACGAACGCCAATTGGTATAGTAGATTTTAACGCTTGGGCCGTGGAGTGAGGCTGACCAACACAAAAGGTTACAGTTTATTGGAAGCCCTGGCGAAGCTGGATGTAAGGCAGTGTAACGAGAACCTTCGTTAGCATATTTCGTAGACTCATCATCGGCATAACATTCTGCAGTGCGTCGCTGATAGATAACATGAAATGGTGAATTATTGAGCAGTACACACAGCGACCACCAGGCAATCACCTACGCCATTGTTGGGCGGAATTGCATTGTAACGTGGAGAGTGAAGACTGGCGAGCGGAAGTGGAAAATAAACGATTTCGACAAGGGCTTTTTAAATGTGTGAAAGTGCTTATTAAGTCCACCTGCTACAAGAAGCTTTGTAGAGAAGTAGACACTAACCCCTGGGGTAACACTTGCCGTGTGGTGATGGGCAAGATCAAGGGTCCAACGACACCAGCTGAAATGTGCGCTGAAAAACTAAAAATGATCGTGGAGGGTCGTCCCGAAACCCAACCGCATGGCCGCCTACACCATACGTTGGATGCAGACGATGGAAATACTAGTGACAATCGAATCTCCAATTACGAGCTCCTTTTGGTGGCAAGCGAAGTAAGCTCCCGGTCCGGATGGAATCCCCAACGTGGCGACGGAACACCGCGATCCCGGCGTTTCCAATACTCTTGGTAAACTGCTGGAAAGGGTTATCTTCAACAGGCTGACAAACTACGCTGAAAGTTAGAACGAACTTTCGCAGAGGCAGTTCGTATTCCGGAAAGGGATCTCGACGGTGGACACCAGCCGCACAGTCATCACGACCGCGGGGAAAACGTTGAAGCTACTGCGTCGTGGTTACGATTAACGTGTAGATCACGCACAACAGCGCGAGCTGGGCGGTTATCACCGTAGTGCTGCATACAATGCCTTTCATTTCCGGTTTTCGTTTTCACTTTCCGGTTTTCGTTTTTGTTTCCGGTTTTCATTCCCAGTTTTCGTTTTTATTTCCAGTTTTCGTTTTCACTTCCGGTTTTCGTTTTTGTTTCCGGTTTTCATTTCCAGTTTTCGTTGGCACTTCCGGTTTTCGCTGTCATTTCCGGTTTCAATTTCATTTCTGGTTTCTGGTTTCGATTTCACTTCCGGTTTCGATTTAATTTCCGGTTTCAATTTCATTTCTGGTTTCGATTTCATGTCCGGTTTTCGTTTTCATTTTCGATTTCATTTCCGGTTTTCGTTTTCACTTTCCGATTTTCGTTCTTGTTTCCGGTTTTCATTTCCAGTTTTCGTTTTTATTTCAAGTTTTCGTTTTCACTTCCGGTTTTCGTTTTCATTTCCGGCTTCGATTTCATTTCCGATTTGATTTTGTTTAGATTTAATTTCTGCTTTCGGTTTCATCTTAATTTCCCGTTTCAATTTCATTTCGGGTCCCGATTTAATTTCCAATTCCGATTTCATTTCCGGTTTCAATTGCATTTCCGGCTTCATTTAATTTCCGGTTTCGAGTAAATTTTCGGTTTTCGCTTACATTGTCATGTCCGGTTTCGTTTTCATTTCGGGTTTCGATTTCATTTCCGGTTTAGATTTCATTTCCGGTTTCGAGTTAAAGTCCGGTTTATATTTTCATTTCTGGTTTTTGGTTTTACTTCCTGTTTTCGTTGTGGTTGTTATTTCCGGTTTTCGTTTTCATCTTCATATCCAGTTCTCGTTTTCTCTTTCGGTTTTCGATCTCATATCCGGTTTCGATTTCTTTCCCAGTTTCGACTACATAATGTAGTCGATTCCATTTCCGGTTTATATTTTCATTTCCGGGTTTCGTTATCATTTCCGGGTTTCGTTTCAATTTCCGGATTTCGTTTTCATTTCCGGTTCTTGTTTTTGTTTTCATTTTCAGTTTTCAATTCCGGTTTTCATCTTATCTCAGTATATCAGCTTGGCCGTTGACATCAATGTAGCATACCGTTTATAAAAAGTACGTACCGTTGCACATTCTTTTCATAAAGGAATGATTTATATGTCAATTGGAAAAATCTACGTGGGCATGTGTTGTACCCCATCTCCCTCCTCGTGGACAAGCGTGTACATTTTCGTAACCTTTCACCTCCCCTAAATTGTCCAAGTGGTATGTTGCCGTGATACATATAACCGAGGAAAAATACTGTCCCATGCGTATCACGGCAATATAGTGTTGTACACTAATGCACGACGAATGTTTTTGCCTTTCTCATATAAAGAAAGGCTATGCAATCACTGTAAAAATCGACTTTTTAACGGAGGCCCGGAGGGCCGAGTGTCATACACCATTCGATTCAGTTCGTCGAGATCGGCAAATGTCTGTGTATGTGTATGTATGTGTGTGTGTATGTGTGTGTGTATGTGTGTGTGTCATTTAAACTCACACAATTTTCTCAGAGATGGCTGAACCGATTTTCGCAAACTTAGTTTCATATGAAAGGTATAACGCTCCCATAAGCTGCTATTGATTTTTTAGTTGATTCGACTTCCGGTTCCGGAGTTACGGGTTGAAGAGTGCGGTCACCCAGAAAATTCCCATACAAACTGGTACCACCATGATGTTCAAATGATGTAAAACATATTAAAATTGATGTAACATTACTCTAGTTTGCGGGTCTGGATCACTAATGATCAATCAAAGCAGCTTTGACCACATTGGCCACCTATGACAGTTCATGACGCCCCCGGGGAACCCGCCAAGTTCCTAAGCTAATATCACACCCATTCCCCAACGAATTCTCTACCGATTTTTACAAACTTGATTTCAAATGAAAGATACAGTAATACCATTGACTGCTGCTGAATTTCATTCTGTTCTGACTCTTGCTTCCGGAGTTACAGGGGTGTTAGTAAGGATACACTGGAATTTCCCATATAAATCGGTACAATCGTAATACCTCAGAGGCTAAAAACTATTGCAATGGTCACCAAATTACTTCTAATCGCAGATCTAGATCACTGATTGCCAATCAAACATTCTTTGAATATATTGTCCACTATCGACGATTCCGGAAGTCCGGAATTCCGGGCATATTCCACAAATAAAGTCACATTGGTTCTTCGGTGATGACTGAACCGATTTTCTCAAACCAAGTCTCAAATGGAAGGCAAAATATGCAGCTGAGTATTGCATCAGAGCCCCTCCGCCCCCCCCCCCGCCTTGCCCTTACATCTCCCTCCTTCATCACTACCGTCCCCTTGGACCACCCTCACGCCCGCATTTCCTTCATCCACCCCGTATACCAAAATAAGATGAAGGATTTCTGACGCATCCTCCACTCCCACTCTACTAACCCCCCATTCCCTCCACTTTTAAACCCATTCCACCAACATTTCAAAATATAATCACATGAAGATAACATTGAACTCATGCTGATTAAGCTAATTAAATACTATTCTTTTGCCTTTCTCATATAGAAAGGTTACGCAATTGCTCCAAAAACCGACTTTCTAACCGAGGCCCGGAGGGCCGAGTCTCATATAACATTCGACTCAGTTCGCCGAGATCGCAAAATATCTGTGTGTATGTATGTGTGTATGTATGTATGTATGTATGTGTGTGTATGTGACCAAAAATGTCACTCATTTTTCTCAGAGATGGCTGAACCGATTTTGACAAACTTAGTCTCAAATGAAAGGTGCAACGTTCCCATAGGCTGCCATTGGCCATTGAATTTCTAATGGATCCGACTTCCGGTTCCGGAATTACAGGGTGATAAGTACGAACACGCAGAAAATGTCGATTTTAAGAAATTCTGCAATGAATGTATAAAGGTGAAATTTTTTCCAAAATATGACCACAACTGCTTCGATTTGTAGTATTAGGTCACTAACATCCATTCAAAGTCTATTTGGCCACATTGGCCACCATCCTCAGTTCCGGAAGCCCCGGCGGAAGTATCTAAATTCAGAATAACATTCACATCGGTTTCTCGGAGATGGCTAGACCAATTCGACTAAACAAATGAAAGGTATTGCGTCCCCGTAAATGGCTATTTAATTTCATCCCGATCCGACTTCCGGTTCCGGAGTTACAGGTTGTGGCGTGCGATCACATAGCAAATTGTGATTCAAACCGATACTCCGATGAAAGCAAAAAAGGTAAAAATTTCGCTAAAATGTCTCTCAAGCAACTTAAATTTGCTGTTCTCGGTCACCGACGGCCAACCAAACTTTCGTTGACTACATTGACTACCATAGATGGTTCCGGAAGTGCCCGGGAAAAGCGGCCACCTTTCAAAATTTACGAACTCACATCAGTTTCCCGGAAATGGTTTGGCCGATTTTCACAAACTTAGTCCCAAATGATAGCTATAATATCCCCACAGATGTCTATAAAATTTCGTACGGATCGCTTATATGGGTCCGGAAATATAGACTAAATCGTCCGGTCACATATGAAATTCCCATATAAGCCGGAACTCAATTTTTTTTCAAAGGGGGAACCCCATGAAATTTCAGAAATCGAATTCGTATTTTTGATGCCAAACATCTTAAAAATGCATGAAACGTCGAGATTTTATGTTATCTCGAAAATTTTTTTTTTAAAAGGATCGACTTTTTGGGACTTTGCCGATTTCGCACCTTTTTTCAGTTCAATATTACCATGGCTGTTTTTTCTTTTTCAAAATTTTAGAACTCGAATAATGATTTATTTTCCTGTATATAGTTGTCATGTGATGTATAATAAAATGTAATATATGCATTTAAAAGTTTTTAATGAATATAAACAACGCACACATTCTCGTGATTCATGATTGAGAAAGGCACAATTGCACCGCTAGGTGGATTAAAATAGGTTTTTTTTATATATTCATGTATTTCGTTATATTTCTTCACTTTAAGAAACCGTATGAATCTACATGTCAACGTAAAAATATATAAACATATCGTAGTTTAGCAGTAAAATTTAGAAAACGACTATCGAATGGTGTACCCTGTGAGAAGATATCCGCTGTTCCCTGACATCGTAACATCTGGATGTGTGCGATTGGGTAGAATCTGATACTGGCGCATCCAGTTGGAAGTGAGCCGCAAAAAAGTAACATTGGCGCTAGCTTTCAGTTCCATATAGCACTCAAGTAATATTTCCTTCACCGTACCAAACACCACAACAGGTCGACTGGGTTTTACAAAGGGCAGTAACGATTTAATGATATTGCTCGGGTGTTCTTTTGCGACAACAATCAGCGAATCGAATTGTTCCTTCATGAGCTCACAAGCAGTCGCATTTTCCAACTCCCATTCCTGCTTCTTTTGTTCATCAATCTTGGGATATTTCGCTTCTGGTCCATCATCAACAACTGAATCAATTTTACGTTTGTGATTCACATCTTCTACAGATTCCTTTCCGTTGTCTGTCTCAGAAGCTGGTATTTCTTCTCCGTTTTCAATTACGCACTTCTTTCCTTCCTGGTAGTAATGCCGCAACGCCGAATAGATATTGACAGAAACACATCTATTCAAATGCTCTGGAGCAAAGCCCATCGCTTGAACAGCCTGCTTCTGAGCCACGTTTCCGGGATGCATGTGAACAAGTTTTGCTTCCGTGTTGGCTCCAAGAGAACTCAAACATGCTGCCGGAAGTAGACCATTGGATCCAGACTCATAAAGCAAGAATCTACCTACCCCACAAACTCCGCTGTAGGAAATAATCTGCGAAAGTGTATCGAACCGAACTCCCATAGTTTTGTCGGTGTCTAGTCGCCAATAAATGTCGGCAATAAGTCTAATTGAAGGTCGCTTGATCTGAACATATTCGAAATACTTCTTTTCCTTTCGCTTCAAATACTTCTCCTGGGAGTATTCGGTTTTGGCCGCAAAACTCTTCGAATTTTCAACCAATTTTCCAATAACTTCCGAGGAAGAATCACATTCTTCTCGAAGCTTTAAAATTTCTTCCGTTGACAAATTCTGGGTGCTACGGTTATCCACAATATTACGATTGTCCACCCCACTTTCCTTTATTAGCAACTCTTTCAAATTTCGAATTTCTGAAGCAGTTATAGGATTCAGTGTAAAAAGCCGTTTATTTCTGCCCTCCTTGGCAATCAACTGAAAGGTGGTGTGGTATGGTTGACCCTCGGCACACCGTAGTTCTATTTGGTCTTTTCCCAAATGGATTACAGTTTCCAAGTTGGTAAACTTTTGTAGTTTAGTATATTTTTGGCGCTTGACCACCAGATACTCGCCCACCTTAATTGTATCCATTGCTATTGTTGCCTGGAATGGAATTGATTCTTGGAACAAAAATATATAGAAAATAATAAAGCACCTACCTGCACTTAGAACGTGCTGAAAAACAATTCAGTGTTTCACTTTTATGTTTATGTGTTATAATTTGTTTAAATATGCCTATTAATTGCAAACGGTATTATTTTGTATGGAAATTAAGCGGAGTCCACATGTGAGTGAATGATGCAAACAGTGAAGGTAAACAAATTAGCAAAGACGATGTTTTTTTTTTTGTTTGGAGTGTCTGAATTGACAGACGGCTAAGACCAAAGACGATGTTTGGCATAAGGATACGCGGAGACGAAAGAAGAATTTGACTGCCCAGTAAAGTTCAGCCCGAAATGAACTGGAATTCTGCCTGGTTCCAGTTCGTATACGGGCTCCCGGTCAGCGTCGCAAGCACCCGGTAAAACCATTCGGAATTTGATTCGGAATCCTGAATGGAGTCATTATGGATTCCAAATCAAATGCAACAACCGATTCTGCGTCGGAATCGGTTGTTGCATTTGATTTGGAATCCATAATGACTCCCCACTGAGACGTTCAAAAAATTGTTGCAAAATCGTTCAACACGGGTCCAACGAAGGCCTTTCGTTGAACGGTTATTTGGACGTTGTCCAAATTGGTCCAACGAACGTCTTTAATTGGACAATTTTGAAACCAACCGTTCTTAGAGGGTCCATTCAGAAATCCGAACCGTTTCCGGAATGAGTTTAACTGCCCTCTAAGAACGGTTGGTTTCAAAATCGTCCAATGAAGGACGTTCGTTGGACCAATTTGGACAACGTCCAAATAACCGTTCAACGAACGTCCATCGTTGAACCCGTGTTGAACGATTTTGAAACAATTTTTTGGACGTCTCAGTGGGTGGGCAGAAAGTTGAGCAAAGCGAAATTGATGCTGGCAGTTTCTGCGAGCCTTTTGCGCGATTTGTGCGAGATTTCTGGCAATGAATTCGCTCAAATGCAACAACCGTTTCTGTCAGAAGCGGTTAAACAAACCGATGCTGCTCTTTTATCCAGAATCCAGCCAGAAATGTACGGCCAAGATCTCTGCACGCTTCCTGCCACACCTTTGTCAGATGTTTTGCTCGATTCGTGCTAAATTCTATCAGGTAGGAATTGCTAGGATCTTTGCACAGTTTATGTCCTTTATGTTTATGGTTTAGCTCGGTTCCTGTCAAAATTTGCCAGAAAACGCGAGCGAAACTGAGTTCGCCCTAGCTCAACTAACCCGACACGATACGCGCAGAAATCTGACAGGGCTGCCAAACCAAGACGTACAGAAATTTAGCAGAGCGGTCTCTGCCAGAAAATTTGCTCACTGGGAGCTCCAGTGACACAACCGATTCTAACTAGAATCGGTTGTGTCACTGGAGCCGGAATGCGAACTGGAACCAGCCAGAATTCCGGTTCATTTCCGGCTGAGCTTAACTGGGTGCATCCTGCATGGTTGTTTATTTTGAACCTGGTAACCTACACTAAAAAAACTAAACATTAATAATTAATGTTATATTATTCTATTTGCCTCAAACCACTTAAAATCCATATGAAGAAGAAATGCTAATGTTATCACGAGCACACATACCTTCTATGTGCCAACTGTATAAACTATGTATGCGCACACATAAGTTATATGGCTGCGTATTCAAATTCGCACTTTATTTTGACAAGTCGTCTGTACAGTGTCAACTTTGACACATCGACAGTAGTAATTAGTGATGTCTTTTTTATTCGATTAACACAAATAATCGAAATTTCTAAAATAATCGAAAAATCAATGATCGATTACAAGCTTTCGGTATAATCGAGCAAATCGAGTAGCTGCTATGAATTAATCGAGAGCATAATCAATGAAGGGTAAGCGTTGAAAATGAAAGTCGTAGAAAAAAATATGACAAGACTTCTCGAAATTTTTCAAAATGTGTCCAATGACCTTTTTTTCTTGACAAACTAAAATTTATGAAGTAATCGATTATTGATTTTAATCGATTATCTTGGTCGATTAATCGAATGAATTAATCAAGCTCTCAAAAATTAATCGATTAATGGATAATCGATTATTTGCAAAAATCAGACATCAATGGTGTCAATTTTGATAAACCGTCGCTTCAGCTTGAAGTTTCACAGCGTGCACCCTGAGTACATATAAGGAGAGTGACGACACTGTCAAAATTGGAGCAATGATTATTTGTCAGTGTCAAGCTTGGGCATGGAAATTTTGATAAGTAGCTTTGAAATCTATAACAAAAATAAAGAATTGTGAAATTTTCATCTATGGAGTGATGCGCAGCTATGTTTGAATTTTTTACATTCACAAAAAGGCAAGCCAGGCCTGGCAGGCCCGGTGTGCATGCAATATTTACTAGGAATACCACGAGTTTTATACATTAATATTTATCTGAAAAAAACATTTTGATGAGTTCATCTTCATATTAGCAGGAATTTTTTTTCATGTTTTGATTGATTTTATCTTTTTACCTTTTCTTTAAGAAAAAAATCTTGAAAGTTTGAGCGAATTCTTTTATAAGAAATGTAAAAATAGCATACGATAATGACGTGGGTCATATTTTTTTGGGTAAATACTCTTATTTCACCCACTGTGGTCTACTTGACAATTAGTTGGATACAACATAACCTAACTCTGTCGTTATTGTCTATTTTTGTTGTCTATTCTTTGTGTTATAGTTGTAATTATTCAAATTGTAGGATCTAAAAGCAACAAAAAATTGAAATGGCTATAAGACGATATGCCCATGTTTTCAATCGTCTCAAAGAATCTAAAATAATGGAAGAAATTCGAGCAAATTCAACAGCAGACGATTCCGAAACTGATTTGCAAAGCGAGGAAGAAGTATGGTGAATGGTATTGCTTCCGACGATGAATCTTATGCAGACTCGGCAGAAAAATCTGAATATGTACTCCGGTTAGGCATCAGAAGAAATTAATAGCAACCCAGAAACATTTATTGGTCGTGTTCTAACGAAATGGAGCTCAGAACCAATCGACAGTCAACGTGATCTTCCGAGTACTCACCTTTTGGAAAAATTGACCTTTTTACATCCATCGCCTTATACGCTGAAATCGGGATTTGTTGCGTGTTCGTACTCATCATCCTGTAATGCCGGAATCGGAAGTCGGATCAATTAGAAATTCAACAGCAGCCAATGGGAATGCTGTACCTTTCATTTGAAACCAAGTTTGTAAAAATCGGTAAAGAATTCGCTGAGAAATAGGTATGACATTATCTTAGGAACTTGGTAAGTTCCCCTGGGGCATCAAGAACCGCCATAGCTGGCCAATGTGGTCGAAGTGTCTTCGGTGGGTCATTAATGATCTAGACATGCAAAGCCAAGTAATGTTGTACTTATTTTAATATATAGTGCATCATTTGGACATCATGGTGGTATCAGTTTCTATGGAAATTTGCTGTGTGATTGTACTCTTCAACACGTAACTCCAGAACCGAAAGACGGATCAATAAAAAAAAATCAATAGCGACCGATGGGAAGGCTGTACCTTTCATTTGAGACTAAATTTGTACAAATCGGTCCAGCCACCTCTGAGAAAAATCGTCCATACATACATACACACATACACACACATACAGACATTTTACGATCTCGACGAACTGAGTCGAATGGTATAAGAGATTTGGCCCTGCGGGTCTCGGTTAAAAAGTCGAAATTTCGACCGATTGCATAACCTTTCTATAGGAGAACGGCAAAAAGGAGCTTCAATTTAGACGGGCCTGAGAGGCCCGGCTTGCCCTTTAATGTTAGGATTTTAGCTTGCCTTCACAAGGGTTAAGGATGTCAATAGGGATCTTTAATTTGGATAAATTATGCCAGTTTTTCATATGTATTGGTAGCAGGTGTCCTTACGAGTACACTCATATCATTCTTAAACCTTAATTCTTCTTTTATGATTTTTAAATTAAAAAAAAACAAATTAAATTCGACCAGCAAACTGACAGTTGTCCTACTAAATGACGTATCTGCAAATATCTCGTTCGCCTCATTGTTAACCGGGACAGCACCCCACACAGCATGATCTGGTACTTTGTCAATCCGCTAGCATCCTGCCATCCCAAGTTTCATCTGCAAACAATGGTAGATCTGATAAGGCAACCTATAGGGTCGTGCAAGTCGCATGGGTTTCGATGTGTTATTGTCCTAAAAGGAAACAAACTAAAAAATGTTTTTTCAATAGTTTCGGGCCAAAAAATTGAAAAAGGACTGAGATATTAACTCACAGTTCTAATCTACATCTGAATATGCCTTAACCCGCACACCCCTAAAGATCCCTATTGCTTCGCGTATACTATTTATAAAAAAAATCATCACATGCGAAATGACCAGTAATAAACTAATGAACCTTGCATTTAAAAGCAACCGGGAAAGCATCTTCTAACGATGCAGTACCTTAATAATATCTGTTCACATCTGTGCGATTTTCAGTATAATTTTGTACCAACATTTATCACCAGAAACTCGACAATTGCCAGCTGTAGCTGCGTTTACCGAATAAATTTCTTGCAATTCACCTGGCTTATCAGTTTCGTCTAAAATTAGTGTCCTTGATTGGTTTCTTTTGTATAGCAATCTCCCAATTACATTATAGGTCCGATTAATAGCCGTATTGAACACTGTTAGTCAACCGATTTTCGTAGACCGATTGCGTATTCGTACTTTCGAATAGTAGATGTTCTGTATTTTCCTTACGGGTCGAGTACCGCTGTTGAATATGTCGGATGGATGCAGTTAATTGTGTGAACCTGTACCGAAATCAGTTTTTTTTAATGGAAAAACGTACTGACGTTAATTGAGAACAGACATAAACGCCTACAATGTTCAAAACCATGAATCTGTAGGACGGTTTGTCAAATTTGACACGACTGATGATTTGTCACAATTGACATTGGACGAACGACTTGTCAAAGTGGGGTGCGCATTTGGGGATGCAGCCACCAACGAAAAGCTGAATAGTTATGAAATGTGAATGTAAGGTTAATACAACGTTGATTAGATATTGCGTGAGTTTGATTTTGCATATGTGGTTGCAAATGAACTGTCAGAATTCTTAATAATGGTCAATTAGGCCATCCACGATGATATATTATGTTTGACAATTGAGCATTGTAAGATGACGTCATATGAGTAAAAATGCTCGAAAAAATGACAGTTCAGCGAGCTTGTTTACATGGTATTAGAATTCGAACCAAGTTTTTTTGTACTGGATGGAATCAAAAATTTTCTAAGTCTGTGTAAACAAGCTCTCTGAACTGTCAGAAAAGTGAGGTTATACAATTTCATGCACTGTTCTTTTGAGTTCTTGTCGGCGGGTCTCACGAACACTAATGCAGTTTCCTGGTTGAAAACAATCCCATTTGATTTTGCCGTCTTTGTTTATTATTTTCCACCAGCTAGTGATGTAGTATTTGTGTCATGTGGCGTGTACGTAATAAAAGACCTGAATGACGATATAGTTACGTGTATTGTTAAGAGAGACATGAATAAATATTTAATTTAATTTTTAAATGCAGCTAGCATTGTAAATTCTTGGTAGAGGTGCGATCTTTTAGGTACAATTATTTTCGGCAATTGTAAGAAGCATTCAAAGGGAATCTGGCAACGATTAACGCTTATTGTCTTCAGATTTACGGCAGGGCCAAGTCGAGAAAATTAAGAAGAGCAAGAAGCCTGTTGTCGTCTCTTCTCTTAGGTCATTAAGAGCATGTTCAGGAGAGTTTCAGTTTTAGATTTATAATTTTGACAGTTCTATAATATAAAACTGGAAATTTTAAAACAGGAACTTTCTGTCCCCAGCAGCAGTTTTAGCGGGTGTTCTATTTAGTTTAAAATTCATTTCTCGCCATGCCTTCAGCGTTACTGCATTCAAATTTATTTTTCCCCAGTCTATCGGGTCTAAGCAAGGGGCGTGACACTTTCAATAAATTATAAATTATTATAAAAATATAATGTTTTTGTAAAATTATAAACTAATTATAATTTTATACACCTATACATTCAACAACTTTCGAACTTATATTCGAACTTATTCTCAGTGTGCGGTGAATTTATAAGTGTTGTTTTTTTATTGTTGACAATGTTAAATTGAAAAAAAATCGCAATCCGCTTCAAAATAATTTCATCCGGAACCGATCTGATTGCATATGACGTTGAAGAATACTTACGGAACAGCAGGTAAACCAACTATTATATTAATCTGCAAACCAATCTTACTATTTTTCCCTTCTTCCAGAATGTTGAACAAACATTCTAAGGATCACAAATAAATTTAATCTACATACGGAATTCCATCCGGAATGTGAGCACTTCGTTTCGACCAACTTCAATTGGAAAATATTCCTGTAGAACTTTTACGGCAAGTTTGAAAATGTAGCGTTGAAGGCAAATACACTCGGATGCGATTCTTGAGGTCTTCTCGTAGCAATATTGCTGCAGTACAGACAGGTTCGTTGCCACGGGGGATGTTTCAACCTGTACCAGGATGCGGGAGTAATACTTGGCCCAACAGGATGTGGGAGCAATACATGCTCTGGTCGAACGGCGCGTGAAGTTTTTTAACGGACATCATAATTTTGTAACGTAATCATGTTTTGCCTGACTTGGGGAAACCAACATAAACTCAACATCATGAGAGGAAGGATTGCCTTAATGCACGTGAAACTTTTCTACTGTCCGCGCAGTGGCGATAACTGCTTTCGATTTGGTGAACTGCCGAGGCGAACAGGTACTTTTCCCGCTCGATGAATCGCAATCGAGGTCCTTTGGTTGACGAGGATCAATTTGTAGAATTACATCTTCTGAAGAATATCGCGCATCATTTGTTTCCTTTTATTTTTTTCGTCGAGCCGGGAAACTATCGAATAAGACGAATCTTTTCCCACTGAATCTAGGCGATTTTCGATGTTGTCTCACGAGAATGAAGAAAAAATTGCCGCAAATAGGAAAACACAAGATTTCTTACCAAAGTGGCCGGACGGCACAAGAGATGGTTTCTTTTGTGAAACTTCATTGGCAGTTTTTCCTCTATTGATATCTATCCCTGATTCAGGTAGTGTAATTTTGCGCTCTGGGAACACCCGTCATGATTGGATCTAAAATAAAATCTATTAGTCACGGTACTAGAAGCATGGACGAGATACTAACGGGAAAAACCGATTTTGGTGTGGAACTCTGTGTTACCGGAACTGCTGCCACTGGTACATAAGTGTTACAATTATTATTTCCGTGTTCTCTTTCTTCCGGTAGGAAGAATACTATTTCTCGTGCAATTTGCTTGTTGAAAACTTTGAGGGACGAAAGATCGCTATATCGGTCATTGTGGTGATCCCCATTATCCGCAGGTTGTTGACATCCCTCAGTATGTCCATTTGCTTGGGTGAATGCGTTTGATTTGCGACCGTTTGAATTTTTATCGTGCATGCTTCAAAAACGATCGAAGGAAATCGGCGTGTTGGTATGTCTCAGACAGCAACTAAAAATATCAAAAAGTCATTATGCTGTTTTTATGTTAACAAATATCTCACCCTGGTGCTACAGCCACAACGCCGTAGTGAACTAAATTACTGTCAATTCAATAGTGATGCCTCCTGCTTGCGGTGCTCCCGAACTGTATTGTATATGCAGTGTAGCTGTAGCGTCAAACCTTGTGGCAGAATCGTCGTTTTAACGTTATTGCTACCGACCGGTCGGATGATGGAACCTCTTGAATTTCTCCTACTGCTGTGAAATGTTGACTAAAGGCGCTGGAATAATGGTTGTTTGTTGCTGTTGTTGCGGTTGGGAGGGCTGAATCACTACCGATGTTAAGAGATGGTGTAAATAACTGATTAGAAACAAGACTGGGATTTGCCAAAACCCGCGTTTTTATATCTGGCTCCGCTTTCACTATACCAGGATAGGTTGTAATTCTTGCTGGCTCTAGTTAGTACCCGGCAGATACAAACTAAACCAGCAAGAATTATGAATAAATATTTGGCTACTTACCACTTCTCATTGATTCAATCCCATTTTTTCATTGTTTACAATCGCACGCGTAACTAAGCTGAGTACTATGGTAACGGTTGTTCGAATTTATTTTTCGAACGTTCAAAAATTCGAATACGTTTGTAACTTTTATAGATAATTATAAATAAATATAGATCGATATAAAAAATATAAAACCAGGTGATATATTTTTATAAAAGAGTGTCACGCCCTCGGATGTAGTATTTGTGTCATGTGGCGTGTACGTATAAGAGCCGTAGAAAAGTCTATTCAACGGAGGGTTTGGCAACAAGTTTGTTTTGCTCTGCTTCTGCGAACACAAAAACCCATCCGACAAGCATATCTATTCGATTCATTTGACGTTGGATCGAATCGGCGATTTTGTCGCATGCGCACCCGCCCGGTCAAACCATTCGGAATTTGATTCGGAATCCTGAATGGAGTCAGTATGGATTCCAATTCAAATGCAACAACCGATTCTGAATCGGAATCGGTTGTTGCATTTGATTTGGAATGTAATCCATCGGATTTCTGAATGGAGTCATTATGGATTCCAACCCTCTAAGAACGCCCTCTAAGAACGGTTGGTTTCAAAATCGTCCAATGAAGGACGTTCGTTGGACCAATTTGGGCATCGTCCAAATAACCGTTCAACGAACGTCCATCGTTGGACCCGTGTTGAACGATTTTGAAACAATTTTTTGGACGTCTCAGTGGGCGGTTGGTTTCAAAATCGTCCAATGAAGGACGTTCGTTGGACCAATTTGGACAACGTCCAAATAACCGTTCAACGAACGTCCATCGTTGGACCCGTGTTGAACGATTTTGAAACAATTTTTTGGACGTCTCAGTGGGAAATCAAATGCACCAACCGATTCCGACTCAGAATCGGTTGTTGCATTTGATTTGGAATCCATACTGACTCCATTCAGGATTCCGAATCAAATTCCGAATGGTTTGACCGGGATACTGACTCCATTCAGAAATCCGAACCGGTTGCGGAATGAGTTTAACTGGGCGCCCGAGTAACGTCAGAAGAAAATAAACAAGAAAAATATTTAATAATCAGCTAATCAGAAACGTCTCATGGATTGCCTAATTGCGGTAACTTATTTCTCGAGTACTTTTTCAAATGGACGTAAGTAACAATGAGAGATTCTCTTTGAGGTCTTTCTCTTCTGTTCATTACTCGGCCATTTCAACATTTACTACTCTACTCTTTGCATAATATTGTAGTAAAAACCGTCGGCTTTCGATATGTACTGGAAAATTAGTACAAAGTGTTGTAATGACGTCGTAATAAACGAAAGAGAAAGTAAACAAAGAGAGGCTCTCAATGTTACTTACGTCCATTTGAAAAAGTACTCGAGATTTTTGCTTTTTCTTTGCGTAGACTCTTCTTTATAAACTGTGCTAGATTCACTTCTACTGATTATAAATTCCAATTCATCAATGTTTCGTTATCTGATAAATTTGTCTTACATTGGAACTCAGTTCAGGTATTTATCAGCATAACAGAAGAAAATTTTTATGCTTCAGGTTATAACATTTTCAGAGGCATTCAAAAAAACCTCATAAAAGGCAGTTTGGTGTCAGATGACACAAGCTCGGTCGAAGGTGTTTTGGAGATTGCATTGAGAAAACTGCACCCAATCAACGATTTCAAGATTAAATTATCTAGTCGGTGAGTATGGTAGTATTAGAAGTTTAGAACAATTTTCGATAAAGGAAAATTTCAAGCTTGGAATGCCCTACTTGTCGACCTTTTTATAACGAATACGATTGATACTAGAAAAACTCAGAGCACTGCCACTATACTCTAATCTGTTAGTTTAATACTTGACTCCAATGTCACCGTTCGTGATATATCTGAAACCGATCTGATAATTAGCAATACTTGCAGCAATTAATTATCAATCATGACTGCCAGATCTAGACGAGTAATAAGTAATTTATAAGCAGCACTTAAATTTGTCAGTTCCAAAAACTTTGTGTCAAGTCAAGGAGTCAAAGTTAGTTGACCGGTACAACTCACTCAAAACATTATTTTTTTCTCAGGACCGATGCCGGAGTCCACGCTCTTCACAACACGGTTCATGTCGACTTGGAACGATGTAATGGCCGACCTTACGACGAGGAACAGATTACCCGACGGTTGAACAGATCATTCGCGTCCCAGGCACTTTCAATTAGAATACTTAGCACGCAATTGGTTCCTATGACTTTCCATGCACGGATGTATGCCAAATCCCGCACCTACATTTATCGGTTGGGCTTGCTGAGGCAACAATTTTGTGTTGGTTCAGGTCAGCACCCCTTGAACCGCTTTGTGCCAATCGAAGAACATGACAGGTGTTATTTCATCTCGTAAATATTATCTAAACCGAGGTTTCGTAATGATTAAAATCAGCATTCTAATTTTAGTCATGAACACTTCGACATCGAACGATTAAAACGGGTGGCCAGTAGTTTTGAAGGGTATCATGATTTTCGAACATTTATGGCAACCTCACGGGGGAACGAAAGACAGTTGGATCCATCATTTACACTTAGGCGTATTCAGTCTATCACAATAGAGCGTGGGACATGCATGGCATCGGCATTCAATAGAGATTTAGCGGAAAAATTTTACGATTATTGGGATATTCGAATTAAAGGGCGATCTTTTTTGTACAAGCAGGTGCATGCAAAAGATCGATGATTTTTCTTTCGTTTTCTGAACCACAACTATCCAATTTTTTTTAGGTCCGACGTATGGTAGGCGCCTGGATAGCGGCAGCCGCAGGACGTATTACCGAGCGCGACGTGTACGAAATGCTAACAATTCCATCGTCACATTCGTGGTGCGATCAGTCGGTGGTAGTCCCGGCATACGGACTTTATTTGTGCCACGTTGAGTACGATCCAGCAGATCTATCAATATCCCTAGATGAGCTTCCTCGATCAACTACGGTTGAAGAAACAAGTGTTGCAACCAACTGAAACGACTGTTACGTACATAGATGGTAGTCGAAAAATCTTTCGAGGTGAACTGGAGCGAGCCGCTCCTGCCACCAAATTGGGATTCGTTGTGGATACCAGTCCCGATCAGGTTCCCGCTTGTATTCTGAGCCAGTTCTTGTATCTAGGTTCGCAAGACTGTGTGCGACTAGACGTACTTGAAAAATATGGCATAAACCACGTACTTAGTATTGGTATTGAAACACCACCACTCGGAAACTGCAAGGGCATCGAAACTCGATATATAGAATGTTTAGATTTGCCAGAAACCGATTTATCTACAGTACTAAAACAATCAAACGATTTCATTGAGAGGTGTCGCATAGCGGATGGCAAAGTTCTCGTTCACTGTAATGCGGGAGTGTCGCGATCTACCTCAGTTGTAATTGGCTATCTTATGATGAACCACGGCTACAATTTTTCACAGGCCCACGGATTAGTAAAATGCAAAAGACCTTGCGTGCAGCCAAATGTAGGCTTTATTAACCAGTTGAAAAGCTGCAGTAACAAAAATAGTTGATGATTCTATTCATTTCGGTATAAGTATCTTAGACTAGTACCTCAAAAATATTGATTTCTGATTTCATTTGTTCTTAACGACTAAAGAAGGAAATAATTGTTTGTCATGTTACAATTATGTAAACTAAAAAAAATAAATTCTTATTTCAGCTTAAATATAAATATGTAATGTTCGTAACGCGCCCTGTTTTTACGGAATCGTCCAGAAGACTAGGCTATCTGCGTCTACTGCTAATCAATACTATCAACATTTAAATTCACACTATTATTGGATTACTACACTTTTATTGCTCACATTATGAAGAAATATTTTTATATGAATGTACTCAACGGACATACTAGATGTTTCCGGGTAAACACTATGTATGAGATACTAATACGCAATTGAATGGAGTAACAAGAGGCATCCTGTCTCTCTGAAGGATTTTTACACTTAAAATTGAGACTGAGCACTGATCTATTTAAGCAACGGGAGAACAAAAGAATATGAAGAATTTACATATACTTGACACCATGCTTTTTAATTTGATTGCTAAAGTTCAACCTTTTGAACGATTCCGTACAAAATGCAATATACTTAAATCTTATGTGCATAGACAAGCTACCAGTGCCAATAGTTTAGAGAATAACATGGTTGTTGTCCTCGTTATCGTCATCGCTATCACTTAGTGGAAATAGATCACTAATGCGTCTTCTTACAGCAACTGGCTCTGCTGTTTGCTCATTCAACCGGTGCTCGTCCAACGCCAATGAACTTAGCTGATTAATCGCGTCGGCCAACTCTACATCTCCGCCAACGTTCCGCTCAATGCCACTAACAATGGAACCACTGGAGCTGTTATTCGTATCACTGTTGAAGCTACCGTCCAAATTAACCCGACGAATTTCCTCCTCTGTCTCTTCTTCCTCCGCTTCTTCTACGACAATATTTCTATGCATTTGCAATAGATTAGTTTCAGCTTGCAAATCGGCCGAACTTAACGCCCCATCTAGGTTAGAGCTGGGTGCAGCTCCTGAAGTTAGATCGTTCGTCTCCAATCGTAATCCTGCCACTCCCTTTTTTGGAATTGTCGTTAAATCTCTTTTGACACGACGTATTCTTGATGGATCATTTTGTCGAATTTGACATTTGTGCTCAAAATCTACAATATATAGGAACCCAGCTACCAAGATTTTGCAAAAACGTTCCTTTTTCTGGAAGAATTCTTCAAGCTCCTGACTGGTGCGTTCATCATACTGCCACCAACCGTTCCGACCTTCGTAGTACCACTGATATTCTGCACCATCATTCGCCTTTGCTGCCTTTTCCACTTCCTTCAAACCGTTTACTAATTGAGGATGCTCTAGATAGCTCGGGGGAATGTCCCGACGACACATTGCGCAACGACGATTTTTGAAGGCAACTCCCTGGAACAACAAAACATTCGTCATAGTGCACTTCAGCCAATAAAAAAGTATTATTGCTTACCTTGACGCAAAGAAAACAAAAAACATGGCCACAAGGAAGTCTTGCAGGATGGATACATGTTTGTAGGCAAACAGGGCATTCGAGTTTAACTGTGTTGTAATAGGTAACATAATTAGGATCACCAACAATTCATTGCATAAATGTAATAAACTGCTCACCAATCTCTGAATCAGATTTCTCCTGTTTGTTTTCACCGCCATTGCTCGTAGCTTCTGATGACAATGTCCCAGAGGCTGAAGTCGTAGCTACGGAAGTTGAAGCAACAGATGCGCTATTTTCCAGTGATTCCGCCATTGCTGGTTTGTCTTAGTTGAGATTTTTCAGCGCTATATTGCCGAAATTAATTAGAAATTATAGGAATAATATATAGAGCAGCTTTCCTATAAACACAAAACAGATGAACTTGACGTTTGGTTGATGCATTTTCAACTTGTCCAGGGTGGCCAGGTTTAATTACTGAAGATGCGCTCAAAAGTTTATCGGCGCTGAGAACCGCAAAATAATGTTTCAAAATTGTTCAACATGGGTCCAACGTCCTATACATTGAACGATTTTGTATCTACCGTTTTAAGGGGGTTGTAAAATATACCCAGTGAGCAAATTTTCTGGCAGAGACCGCTCTGCTAGATTTCTGTACGTCTTGGTTTGGCAGCCCTGTAAGATTTCTGCGCGTATTCCCAGTTAAGCTCAGCCGGAAATGAACCGGAATTCCGGCTGGTTCCAGTTCGTATTCCGGCTCCAGTGACACAACCGATTCTAGTTAGAATCGGTTGTGTCACTGGAGCCGGAATACGAACTGGAACCAGCCGGAATTCCGGTTCATTTCCGGCTGAGCTTTACTGCCCTCTAAGAACGGTTGGTTTCAAAATCGTCCAATGAAGGACGTTCGTTGGACCAATTTGGACAACGTCCAAATAACCGTTCAACGAACGTCCATCGTTGGACCCGTGTTGAACGATTTTGAAACAATTTTTTGGACGTCTCAGTGGGTGGGTTCTCTCGGGTTAGTTGAGCTAGGGCGAACTTGGTTTCGCTCGCGTTTTCTGGCAAATTTTGACAGGAACCGAGCAAAACCCTGGCATAACTCGGACATAAACTGTGCAAAGATCCTGGCAATTCCTACCTGGTAGAACTTAGCACGAATCGAGCAAAACATCTGACAAAGATGTGGCAGGAAGCGTGCAGAGATCTTGGCCGTACATTTCTGAATGGATTCGGGATAAAAGTGAGCAGCATCGGTTAGTTTAACCGCTTCTGTCAGAAACGGTTGTTGCATTTGAGCGAATTCGTTGCCAGAATTCTCGCATAAATCGCGCAAAATGCTCGCAGAAACTCTGCCAGCATCAATTTCGCTTTGCTCAACTTTTGCTAACTTTCTGTTTGCCACGCTGACCGGCCCGGAATCGGTTCCGGAATGGATTTGACGGATAGTTCCCTCTAAGAACGGTTGGTTTCAAAATCGTCCAATGAAGGACGTTCGTTGGACCAATTTGGACAACGTCCAAATAACCGTTCAACGAACGTCCATCATTGGACCCGTGTTGAACGATTTTGAAACAATTTTTTGAACGTCTCAGTGGGTTGGGATAGGTTGGTGTGGCGGCGCTAGTGTTTATTGTATATTAATTCAAATGTTTACACACGTTTTTTAAATATTTTTGTTCGATCATGGATGTCTGTTCTCTGTGCATATACCATCCTCTACCGTATATATGAGACTATAAGCAGAGACTAATCGAGACTACCAACTTACGAAGAAACACTCAACATTCTATGGCACGTTGCGTACTAGATTTTTTGAAGTAGCAGAGAGAGCACGGTCCCTTCAGTTTTGCCAACATTGAAGAAATTATCAAGTTATCTGCTGTTTTTTGTTTGTTCAAGTTGGTAGCAGTACTTATTATTTATGGTCGTTGCTACATGCATTCGATTTGCTTAGCAACCTTTTTGAATGTTGTTTACCCAGATCGTAAACAACGAGGTGCGGAATTGTTCAGGTTGGGGAAATACAAATAAAAATTTTCTTCGCAAGTTCCCAGGGGATCGAGCACTGTAAGTCCCAATTTAATTGGAATCGGTCTGAAAGAAATACACGTCTGTAACGCATTTTCAATTCCAGATGGGTCAAATACTACTCCGGTGAGCTTGAAGTCACAGCCTTGCTTATCGACGAATATGCTTAATTTATTATGAGGAATCTTGTTTTCGGAACGCTTTTGATCCACCCAGAGGCAAAATTTTTGACATTTTTTTATATTCTGACAAGATAATTTTATAAAACCAGGTTGAAGAAAAATACTATATGCCCTCTATGATGGAACCGAAATATTATCAAACGAATCGAAGGTAAATTTAAAATTTGAATGATTGACACTAATAAAACAATGAATTATAGATTAGATGATATCAATGTTGATAGTGTTAACCACTTCGATGAAATGTTGGAGGCTTCAAGAATAATAAAATTCGGAACTGAGTTGAACAACTGGAGACAAGGCTGAATGCTTTTTAATGAGATATAGCCCGTTATACACATATTTAATTGTAGTACTGTTATTTGTTACTGAATAAAAATAAGATGTATGTTAAACATAATAAATATCATGTATTTGTAGAAAATGTTTACTCGTGCTTTCACGCCCTTGGATAAATTCGGCAATAGTTTCGAGCAAGGTTCAGTTTGAAGTTTCGTCTTTTTTTTGTCGTATATATCTGTTATCTGCTATGCGATCTAGAGTGGTTTTAGGTGGAATATATATCACAATGTAATTAATATTCGTAATTGTAAGAGTACACAGTACAATCTGACATTGTTGTTCTATTTTTAAAGAACGATGCTAATGGAACTTGCCACGTGCCTGTCGGTTTTAACAACTGTTCGCTACATAGAAATATATGACAAGTTTAGTTAAAAATGTCACTATTGTATGGAATACAAATAGTTGTCTCACCTGCACTGATTAAAGTATAACTTTTCGCCCTAGTACCTCTAGACTCAATTTGGATAGAAAATGCCCCGGCATCTTTAGGGCTATCGCTGAAATAAAGTTCCAGGGCTCCAAATATTTAGATTTAATCTTTTTTAAGATTTGCACTCTATCGAAGGCCGAAACCAGGAAAATACACATTCCTCAGCTCTATATGTCTGCTAAAATAATTATTGATGTCAAAGAAAGATTTTCTCTTTAGTATCGTCGTCAATAAATAAACACGCAATAATTAAAACCAGGAGAAGCAAAGCATGCTTGGTTATCGAGACGTGTTCTGTTTGACATTTCGAGGGACCTCTTGTACTACATGAACTAGTACCTCTTGAGCCATGAAAAACTCGCGAGTCCGCCGTCTCAATTAGTCTCTGCTATAAGGGATTATAGACCAAACCTGAAGAGAATATGGCCGAAGGTACCCAGTGAGCAAATTTTCTGGCAGAGACCGCTCTGCTAGATTTCTGTAAGTCTTGGTTTGGCAGCCCTGTCAGATATCTGTGCGTATCGTCGGGTTAGTTGAGCTATAGGGCGAATTCGGTTTCGCTCGCGTTTTCAGGCAAATTTAAACAGGCACCGAGCTAAACCCTGGCATAACTCGGACATAAACTGTGCAAAGATTCTGGCAATTCCTACCTGGTAGAATTTAGCACGAATCGAGCAAAACATCTGACAAAGATGTGGCAGGAAGCGTGCAGAGATCTTGGCCGTACATTTCTGGCTCGATTCTAGATAAAAGTGAGCAGCATCGGTTAGTTTAACCGCTTCTGTCAGAAACGGTTGTTACATTTGAGCAAATTCGTTGAGAGAATTCTTGCACAAATCGCGAAAAATGCTCGAAGAAACTCTGCCATTCAGAGATGCCATATGTGAAGACATGTCTTCATTTTGAAGACATTTGAAAGGTTGTGAAGACGGGTTTTTCATTTTGAAGACAAATTTGTTTGACCAATTTCTGGCAGAATTCTGGCTCAAAAGCTAAAACCGATTCAGAATCCTGGTCGGTGAAGACAAATGAAGACATTTTTTCATGCGAAATGTGAAGACATTTGAAAAATATACCTGGTATCCCTGCTGCCAGCATCAATTTCGATTTGCTCAACTTTTGCTAACTTTCTACTTGCCACGCTGACCGGGTACTGGTTCTGCCCTCTTAGTAAAAAACTGTAGTTTTCGGTAAAAATAAGATAATATTAATAGTTTAACCCCGATCGTCTGTGAATCCGTAGGCAAAACCAAAACAGAATTTCACGGAGAACTTTATTCTATCTGCCTCTCGTTGCTTCTGTGTTATATTTTATGCATTTAACATGCTCTATCTATCCACTCATTGAATACTTACTAGAATTATAACGCAAGAAAAGCTAGAAAATGTATTAAAATTACAGCAGAATACAAGAGACGGAAATAGTAAATATCTCGACAAACATATGATTACGGCTGAAAAGCCAACTGTCAAAATTCTCTTTGAAAGGAAATTCCGGACAAACCGTTACTGGCTAAACACAGTTCATATCAGTTTTTTATATGATAATGATGATGGTCCCACCTCATATACTGACTCCATTCAGAAATCCGAACCGGTTCCGGAATGAGTTTAACTGCCCTCTAAGAACGGTTGGTTTCAAAATCGTCCAATGAAGGACGTTCGTTGGACCAATTTGGACAACGTCCAAATAACCGTTCAACAAACGTCTATCGTTGGACCCGTGTTGAACGATTTTGAAACGATTTTTTGGACGTCTCAGTGGGTGGGCACAGATACCTACCCACTGAGACGTCCAAAAAATGTTTCAAAATCGTTCAGCACGCGTCCAACGATGGACATTTGTTGAACGGTTATTTGGACGTCGTCCAAATTGGTCCACCAAACGTCCTTCATTGGACAATTTTGAAACCAACCGTTCTTAGAGGGCATTTACCCAGTTAACCTCAGCCGGAAATGAACCGGAATTCTGGCTGGTTCCAGTTCGTATTCCGGCTCCAGTGACACAACCGATTCTAGTTAGAATCGGTTGTTGCACTGGAGCCGGAATACGAACTGGAACCAGCCAGAATTCCAGTTCATTTCCGGCTGAACTTTACTGGGTAAACTCATTCCGGAAACGGTTCGGATTTCTGAATGGAGTCAGTATGGATTCCAAATCAAATTCCGAATCAAATTCCGAATGGTTTGACCGAGGTTATAGGGCCACTTATGTGCAGCTATAGTTAGGAACTGCGTCATCAGTCAACCATTGTACTTCATGCGACGAGCAGATTTTATTAAAAGTGACTAAAAACTAGGAAGTTGACCGTATTATTTTACATAACCTGTTTTTACTGAAAAAAAAGACTTCAAATATTTTTTACGTAATAGGAGAAGGGTGATAAAGAAATTTGTGACAGTTTGTTACATGGGGGGAGGGGGGAGTTAATTTTTCGATGCGTTATTTATGAATGATCGCATATATCGCATAAAGTATCGCAATTCTTTTATAAATTTCAATAAATTTTATTGGAATTTGGGAAAAAATAGTCTACCGATATTTGGAAATACAATCTGGCAACCCTGTAGACCTTCCTGTTTCTTTTGACGCTGTTTATTTTCATAACGTTGTTTACGGGAGCGATTTCATCAAAATTGATTTGAACAATGGCTAAGCATCATCCGGATTTAATTTTTTGCCGAAAGCAACCGGGTGTTGGTAAGTATCATTCAAACTTATACCTGTTCTTGAGAAACAAGTTAAATGGCATTTTTTCTATCCTAACAGCCATTGGCCGGCTCTGCGAAAAGTGCGACGGAAAGTGCGTTATTTGCGACTCATATGTACGTCCGTGCACGCTGGTTCGGATATGCGATGAGTGTAACTACGGTTCCTACCAAGGACGATGCGTAATCTGCGGCGGCCCAGGCGTTTCTGACGCTTACTACTGCAAAGAGTGCACTATCCAAGAGAAGGATGTGAGTAGAAAATTTGTTTACCGAAGTTGTTATCTCTAAACAGACTATTGGCGATTTCGCTTGAACCTGAAACTATGTCAGGTTCTAACCCCAACCGCTGTCAGTTCATACATTTTGACAGCAGTTGGGGTTAGGAACTGACTCAGTTTCGCCCCAAACAAAAAACCACATATGTCGGATTACCACGATGTAGAAGTTTAATGGCCAATGACGATCGTCTGCACCGTTAACTATTTTATTTTAAAATCTGTCGAGCAACTTCCTTGTCCTAATTACCAGCGTACACTAGAAGGCTGTCGCTTGCAATGAGATTGCAATTATGTAAAATATCTGGATTGCTGGACAAAGATAAAGACATGACTATTACAAACAAAAATGGAGCATTTTTCGGAAAAATGTTTTCATATCAACAATCTAACCAATTTTACATGTTGCCTTTCAGAGAGACGGTTGTCCAAAGATTGTTAATCTTGGTAGCTCAAAGACGGATCTGTTCTACGAAAGGAAAAAGTACGGATTTAAACAGCGTTAAAAATGGAATAGAATCATGGAAACAATTGTAAACAAATACAAAATAATTTACATATAATAAAACGGATTTTACATCAACATTCAATTTTTTGTGAACGCGAATTTGGGTTCTAAATGAGCGACTGATAGTTAAAGTAATTAGTATAGAATCTATTATTCCTAGTAACCTTATTATATTATGATGTTTGATAAAACGTCAGCATCCGGTTATGTCGACGAACCTCTGTCAGTCACGAGTCAATAATGTTGATTATTAAAATTTCATTAATGTTCTAAAATAACGTTTGGCGTTTGTCAGTATTTTCCCTTTTATTGTATTGAAGTACTAAGCTTGTTTGAAGTCGGCCGATTTTCATGTGCCCGCGTTTTAGGTTAAATATGAAAGAATCAAAGAAACGAAAATGATAAAGAATTTCGTACCAAGGACCCTTTAGAAATTACCCTAGGTGGCCGCGGACCCCCACGGATAAACATCGATTTTGTATGCCATCAATATGTTATTTTCAGTTTGTTAGAAAACAAGACTTGAAATTTCAATATGCACTCGGAAAATATATTTTTATTCGTGAACTCCCAGCGGCAATTTCAGGGCCCTCTAGGGGTCCGCGGACCCCAGGATGAAAATCACTGAATCTAGTTAAATCGAAGCAGTTGACGAATAATAAAATATACGAATAGATTAATCTTTTTCTAAAGTCACACATCATCACACATCCAATTTCAATTATTTATCATTGACAGTGATTGCCATCGGCTCTGGCATTCCCTGATTTTCAATCAAAATGTGACTCGGCACAACGCGCTCAATCTTCTGAGTATAAACCCTTATTCTTGTTTACGACGAATGCGAGATTCGTGCGAAGTGGGTTCGAACAAATAGTAAGCCCATTTGATTTTCCTGTCGTAAACGGATCGACTTTCGTTCGAATCTCGCATTCGTCGAAAAGAACAATAAGCGTGATAATTTACTGTGTCAATTAGTTGACACGGTAAATTATCACGCTTATTGTTCTTTTCGAGCCCTTTTAAAATTAAATGTCTTCAGCTGAACTTTCACTTAGTAAGTATTTCAGTCATACTAATTTTTTTAACCGCATCAGAATTTGTTTTACATGCAATTTTCATATGTAACCGCCGTTTATAGTTAGACAATCGGGCGGTACTAATAATGCAATAAAATATTCGCTCGCCGGTCGAACAGTAGTGTCAGATAATGACTCCACATGGCTCCTTTCACAGATTCAATTTTTTCGTTATTCAAACTAATCGTACAGTCTATGGAATTAGGTACAAAATTGATGTGTATATTTCCGATCAGATTGTGCAAAAATCTGTTTATGTTGTTCAATACGATGGCAGTTCAAAAGCTCGGAAACTATTACGACCGAAACCAAATTAAAACGTGACCCCAATATACTGCAGCTATATGCATATCTCTCCAATGTGCTACGGGATTTGCTATACACATATGACACTTATGCGAATAGCGGCAGTATAGTAGCGGTAGTAGTATTCTACTTCAAAGTTATAGGATGAAATAAATAATTTCTCTGTGCAGACAGTCTTATCTTTGGCCCGATACAACAAGTTCCGTTATCTGTATCAGAAATCTCAATAAACGGAAAAAGTGACAACAGCGTGTAACCATACTTGAAATTAAACATTTCAACTTCCCTATTTGTCAGTTTGGTGGCGGTCATTAGACTGAGAAAATGTGCATTTTACAACATTGTAATTGATCTACTCCTTTGCGAAATAAAATCAGCTGAGTTTCAATATGTTAAGTGGAGCAGGATTTATATTGTCTCCACCAGGAATATTGAAAATAATCTCATTGGTACGTAGATAAAAGATAATTTCATGGAACATAAACACATTGCTTTAAAATCGTATTACAAATCGTAGCTATGCATGATCATTGGAGGATTGATATTCGTTACTTCTGGTGATTGCACTGAATCGCACTTTTGGTAAGTTTCTTCTTCGTTTGAGTTGGACAATCGGTTGATGAGACCTTCTTTCTAACAGGGCTGTCACGTACATAATATCCACAACCGTGAGTGCCGTCCTAGCTATGCTATCCTACACTGTATATGCACTGGATCTAGTGAAATCGCATACTACAATAAAGATACAACACATCGCTGAGATAACGTTCGCATATGCCGCCTTTTTGCTGCTGCTGATCGTCTCTGTTATCACGATGACGCAATGCTCTAATAAAAAGCTTGCAATCGATCACGTTCCTGAGGTACGTAAGGGAACTAACATAAGTTTAATATGTGCTACTACAATCTACAACTAACGCTTTTTTGTTTCCTCTAAACAGCCACTGACAATTATCGGAGCCATTTTGCTTGCAATTGGAGGCACCCTCCTTTTTCTGGACTGGCGCTCCAAGGAGCAAATGGATGATATCCAGACGAATATTCCACACCAACAACCCCAGCGTTCAGATCCATATCTTTCAAGAAAATCAATTCTTATTTAACAAGTTCGATACATTTTATTAATATTTAATATCATTTCAAATGTCCAAATCCTTGGAAACGCCGTAGGCACACATAGACATCATCTGATCTTTAACTTTGTTATAGTTTGCAACAGCAATTGGTTTAGCTTCTTGCCAGCCGGCTAGTTCCTTGTAGATTGGACGAACAAATTTCATGCGGAAGTTGCTATTCAAAAAGCTCAGAATTTCGTCCATTTTATCCATCATCCTAGCGCGAATGTACAAACGAACAAATCTGAAGCGCAACTCAGAATTTCGGGTTGCATGAAGGTCGTATGTTTGACCAAGCAATTCGATTTTCTCCGATGTTAAATCTTTGATTTTCTTTTTATCCAGTAACTGCGCCAAAAATTCGATAGTTTGAATACTAGTCAGTTTCTCCGTCAGTATTGAAGAAGATTTGATGCTGTCAAGTTCGTTATCCGCCCACAGTGTAGCATGCTTTTTACAAGCGTCCAGTAAGGATCGATCATAGCTAAAGAATCAACTTGGGATTATTTAGAAAAGCGGCAAGCGATGGATACTTACTTTGGAATCACCGGTGGCAAACCCTGACCAAAAAGCCACTGGTCCCAATCAATGCGCTCCAACAAAACTTCATTAGCTGGATCGGCCCGGAACCATTCGTACAAAGCCGTCCTAAAATCGCTAGTCAAAACCGATTGATACTTGAACTTATTGAGGTAAGATCTAAAGAAGGGTTCAAACTTTGCCGGTCCATCAAACAAATCTTCGAGGTAACGCAAAAAAGTAGATCCTTTAATGTAGGGTACTGTAGAAAAGGCATCATCGGGAGAACACTCGCTTAGATCCACTACCAACTTCGTCAGTTCCGGAGTTGCCGACAGTTGCGTTTTTATCTATAAGTAATAAAATTATATTAGCAGCTGTTCGTAGAAAATAATTGTAGTTTCCTTACACAATCTGTCAGCTCACTCAATCCATGTAAAGCATGGAAGTCCCGTACCGCACTACCGAACAACCGCCCAACAATTTTTTGCTCGACAAAAACCGTAAATCCTTCATTCAACCAAAAATGCTCAAAGTTTCTATTAGTCACCAAATTGCCCGTCCAGCTATGGGCAATTTCATGCGCAACCACCGTTGCCAGTGACTTGTCGCCAGCCAGAAGAGTAGGTGTCACAAACGTGAGACATGGATTTTCCATTCCACCAAATGGGAAGCTCGGTGGCATGACCAGAAGATCATAGCGCCCCCACACGTATGGTCCACATATTTCTTCGGCTTTGGAAATGAAATCCGCTGTTTGGGAGAACTCTTCCGCCGCCTCTTCAATTTGCTCTTTTTCTGCCCAAACGCTGGAGCTGGAAGGAATCAATCATTTAATAAAAGTTTAATAGGCGAAACGAACAAGTTAGTTTACATGGGGCCGATTGTTTTCTCCACAAGTGCACCGACAACAATGGCCAGTAAATAGCTTGGAATGGGTATTTTTTGTTCAAAGTACGAAACTTTTGGTTTCGAAGCTTTTTTAACCGCGCTCATCAAACCAATAACGTTCGACGGATGGTGAATCTGAAACGTAACGATGTAGTGATAAAACCATATTTAAGAAAAACTTACCGTGGCATTGTAGGTGAATTTAACGGCTGGTGAGTCCTGACAAGGTAGTACTGATCGAGCATGGATCGCTTGACATTGGCTAAACAAATACGGATGCTTTTTCCCGCATGTTTGTTCAGCCGTTAACCACTGGAGGGCGCTTGCCTTCGGATCCGTCTCGTACTCAACTACTACCACCAGTTCACCGGACGTCTTTGAGGGTAAGTATACTGTAAGTTTTGAGCCAATATTCTCGACGTGTGCTCCGATATCCCAACTCAACGGTATCTCACCTGCAGATGTTTTGACCGTTATGGATATGATTTTCAGCTCGCTAGAATCTAGAAACTAATGAACGAAATAATTAATATTTTTCGCTGCACTATTGCTTCCAGAGGCGTACAATTTCTTCAACGTCATCTTTCAGAGTTTTGAAATGTAGCGCAGCCTTCCCAGAGATAGTACACTTTTCGAAGTTAACCTTCCAATCAAGGTCCACGTGATGAATAATCAGCTCATCTGCAAAGTTGGTAAATCATTACAGAGAACGACGCATTCGATAGTATCCAAGTGAATTGTTGATAACGTTTTGTGCCGAAGTACTTACGGGCATTTGAATATGAACTGGGATCCGTCGGGCTTAAACGCATTTTGATGGTGATTGATTTCTGCAATTAGTGATACACAAATGAATAAAATGTTAGGACCACACGGAACAGGCCATACATATAAAATTTATATGAACATAGCTAATCTTTGAACAATTGTAGCCGATAACGTAAAGGGGGCATTAGAGTGAAATATACCGATATCGGGCGTTTCCAGTGTTCATAAAATTGTCAGCTATATCAATACAATAATAAAACGTAGTAACCAAAATAAGTATAATTTTTAAATCTAAACTATACTTGACATAAATTAAACATGTGGGTAATAGGCTACCGGACATTTAACAAGTTACAAGTTGGGGTAATTCACTTTAGGCACTTTTTCCCTTGTAAGCGGAAAACATGTTTTTCTTTTAAAAATATGCTAGTTGAGTGTTGTAGATTCATAAAAAAAGGGCGGAAAGCGAAAATTTTAATAATTCATTATTAAGTTTAGGTTATCTACCTACATTCTATTCTAGTCGTTTTGCTAATTTACTGATTAATATTTGAAGTTTTCGGCAAACTTAGAAGTAATATAACTAAACAGTGGATTTTTAGTGCCGAAAAGTTATTTACCAAATGCAATAATTCTGTATAATTAAATTGAACTATATAGACAGAAGAACCTGTGCTACGCATTGAACATTCCACTGGCGAGATGGATCAACTATGGTCTTAGCTGGCAACAACCCAAAAAAAAAAAAAGAACATTCCACAAAGTTGATGATCTCATCTAAAAAAAATAACTGCAGACCACCTGTTTGCATATTGTCTCACGATGCAATATAATAGCAATATAGCAGTTGGTGTACAAACCTTGATTTTATTTTAAGTGATGGAATTCAACTTACAAGAATTATTATCCAGCGAATAAGCTATATTATTTTGGGATTTTGCTGAAAACGGACCTATCTTTAATTGCAACAGATAAAAACTGATTGTTCAATACACGGCAGTTATCAAATTCATACCAGCAAGCCGCAAGATAAATAAAGAACGTCGACCACACAGTAAAATATTATCACGTTTAATTCAAGTGATTTTGTACTTACGTCAGTTTGTCACATATTACTACCAATTGAAGTAAATCACATAACTATTATAAAATCGACGTCACCTCAAAATTATTGTTATATAGCGCATTGCGCACATAATAAGTGCGAATGAAAGTGCGGAAACGCGAATAGAACTGCGCTTTTACATTGAATCACCTTGGTGTCTATTACGCACTTATGTATTACCCAACGAGGAATAAGTGCGCCTCATACATGAAAACGATTCAATGTAAAAGCGCACTTTTATAAGAAAAATCGCACGTTCATGAAGTCCAGTTTTAAATGCCACGAATAATATATTCCGTTCAATTTCGCATGAATTAGTATTTTTTCTGGTAATTTTAGAAATTTTAAACAATTTTCTATCAAAATCAATGTTGCTAAAAAATCGAAGAAAATGCAACAAATTTCGACAAACATATGATTACGGCGCAAATGCCAACTGTTAAAATAAAAGAGATTATAACTACTAGAGGTCGCATGTCGCTGCTACACACTTAAAATCCATTACCTACCAGTAGGTGATTTTAATTTGCTGTCCTTATTTCACTGCCGGAAAACATGGGAGAGGGAATGATTTTTTTACTCAAAATTAATGGGATGAAGTTTAGTCGGCTTTGGGGAATATCTCATTATTTTTGGGTAAATTTGGACTCCTTCTCTTTCGTTTTTCGTTGGAGGAAGTAGGATGTACAGTAGGGTGTCCCAAAATGACATCATGTTAAAAAAGTCATCGGGCTCACTTCTTAAATGAAAGGTTAGGGTATTAGGACCACTTTCTTCTTCGGAGTGAGTTTGCTAAAACGCTTCCTACTGGTGGCGACTTTTGATTTTTTGAAAAATGGGCCGATTTTGGATAAAATTTCAAATGTATGCCTGTTGAAGTGATCCTGAACTGTCTAAGATTTTTTTCAGCATTTTTTTATTTTTCTGGAGATCCAAACGGAGCAGTTTGGTTAGTTAGTTTGTACAAATTTTGAATTATAAGAGCGGCAGAGCCATTAAAACTTAGTAAAAAGTGAAATTTTTTGTGCTTTTCAGTATTTTTTCTTCAAAACTGGGTATCTACAAAATTTTAAAAGTACAGAAAACACTTTATATAGTTGAGCCGAATTTAGGGGCGTAATTTTGCTGAAGAAAATGTATAGCTACGGCTAATGGGGTATAAGTTATTTACGTTTTTGTTAAATAACCTTTTGACATTTTATGATATTCATAAAAATAACACTGTTCTACAAAATAAAACAACTTAAGTGGGCTTAGTCCGCATATTATTTTTCGGAAAATAGAAGGAAAATGATGAAAAATGGCGTTTTTCACTTGTCTCTAGTACATCAGAATCGGCGTTTATGAGCATTTGACGATTTTTTTTAAAAAATATTTTCTATATTAATTGCCTCCTAGCGGGCTTGAAAATCACTAAGTTAACGGCAAGTTATGGCGTATATTTGAAGGCTGAATTGATTAACGTACTTACATTTTGTATATAAAATCTTATTTTCATGTTAGGAACTTTGAAGTGGAGAAAAATGCAGAAGAGTGAGGTGAGTGTTGAAAAACTGATATTTACTGTTTAGATCACATAATTCCGATATAGTCAAATTTGGGGCAAATATCCTCGAAAAAGTTTTACAACAGAATACAGCGCATCTTCTGACACAATCGTTTTGTTGAAGATGCCTCCTAGAAGTAATTATGGAGAATTAACTCTTTAAAAAATAATTAGAGACTTGGCGTCATTAGCAAAGTTATTATTTTTATAATTTAAGTTACAAAAAAAATCGTCGGATGCTCATTGAACCTCGTCCTGACATACTAAAGACGTACAGAAAACGTCATTTTTCATAATTTTGCTTCTCTTTTTCGAAAAACAATGTGTGGTCAAAGCACATTTGAACTGATTTACTTTTTGGAACAGAATTATTTTTGATAAATTGCTAAAAATGTCAAAGGTTATCTAACAAAAACTTAAATAACTCATACCCCATTAGCCATAGCTATACACTTTCTTCAGCAAAATTACGCCCCTAAATTCGGCTCAACTATATAAAGTGTTTTCTGTACTTTTAAAATTTTGTAGATACCCAGTTTTGAAGAAAAAAGCTGAAAAACACCAAAAATTTCACTTTTTACTAAGTTTTAATGGCCCTGCCACTCTTATAATTCCAAATTTGTACAAACTAACTAACCAAACTTCTCCGTTTGGATCTCCAGAAAAATAAAAAAATGCTAAAAAAAATCTTAGACAGTTCAGGACCACTTCAACAGGCATAAATTTGAAATTTTATCCAAAATCGGCCCATTTTTCAAAAAATCAAAAGTCGCCACCAGTAGGAAGCGTCTTAGCAAACTCACTCCGAAGAAGAAAGTGGTCCTAATACCCTAACCTTTCATTCAAGAAGTGAGCCCGATGAATTTTTTAACATGATGTTATTTTGGGACACCCTAATGTACAGATGTAAAATTACCTACTGCTACGAAATGCAAGTTTTCTGTGAGCACTGATAATTTATTATCTCGCTCTTACATATGCTAGGCCAGGCCCATTAGTTTGACACATATTTCCCCGGGTACATACATGTCAAAGTAATGGGATACAATATGCTAGAGCGAGACCCCATGTTTCAGTCCGTGATTACATGGAAACAGTAGCGCTTTGCTCCCTCTAGTAGTTATAATCTCTTTTGTTAAAATCCACTTTGAATAAATAAGCCGGACAAACGGTCGCTCGCCAATCACAAATGTTAGTAGTAAACAAAGGAGAAAAGTTTTCTCTTCTATTTAGGCTGTGAACCATTTGGAGATTTTTTTAACCTTTAGTTAAAATTTGACAGTTCGAAAGTTATTTTGTCTTGAATGGAAAAAATTAACCGAGAGAGCGAACCATTTCAAAAGTTGACACAACGACACGACTAGACACTTGCATTCCAAAAGTGTATCGCAAATACCCCTCAGTGACTCAGGTAACTCGTACTGTCAAATTTTCCATTTGATTAGAAAATGCATGAAACTATGAATCTGTTATTATTTTTTCCCAATAGCCGTAACCTCTGGTTACGCAAAGGAAAATAATGAGTATAAAAACAAACCGAAAATTTTACCAAAGAAGCAATGAATTTGGTTGACTTAATCGAAAGGTGAGCAAATTTAGATTGTAGTGTTAATTGATTTAAGTAACACTTTATGTTTATTTCAGCAAAAAAAAATCATGTACCCGGTACAGCACGACGAAACCAATCTGGTAGATCCGATGCATGTTATCGTCCAAACTGTCATAATCAAAAGTTCCCTGTAACAAGCAACGAAATAGCTGAATATGGTCGAAGGATCCAAAAACGGTGAAGTGACCCAGCAATCATTTGCGCAAAATCGACCAGCTAGAGAAAGCTTTCCTGAAGTGAATCTACAAGTGAAATATCATGCGACGATAGCTCGGGAATGGCGATGTGCTCAAGGAAAGAAGTCTGTTTTTTACGGCCAAGGTATTAGTTAACACGCCTGGCAGAATCAGTGCACCGTTCATGGATCCCATGTTACAAAGGTTTATTCGACAGTTACCCGCTGCTTCGTGAGTTGGATAAAACAAACTGGCAATCAAGACACAAAATCATCGTCCGATAGATTTAATTGTACAATAGAGAAATCTCAATCCATTGCAGACCGAACATGCGAAATCGTTTTCGCATCAGCTATCCCTGTATGTGGGGCCCTATTCTCACAGCCACGTCACCTAGTGATGAGGGAAATTTCCTTCTAGTCACTAGGTGATGACTGTGAGAATAGGGTCCGTGATGGTCCAGTACGTCTACGTGCACCTAAATGAAACATTCCTGCCGATGTCGTATACCATTTTGCACCAGAGAAATGTCACAAATAAAAAACCTTTAAACTTGATCGTGTGCCTCGACTCGGCAGACGTTCTTTATTTTTTATCTGTGCGATACAGTTCAACCAAATACAAATTTATTATTATTAATTATTACATATTTGTATTTGGTTCAACTTTATTCATCAAAATATACCGCCAAACTCTGCAGACGTCGCAAAAATGGCTCATCGAGCTGGCAACCGCTAGTGCTTAAGGCTAGTTTACAGTTCGGGAAATGGGCCACGGGATTTGATCAGGGAAAATTTTCCGCCGAAATCTCTCCAAACTGTCAAATCAAAAGCTTTGCTGCTTCTAAAAAATACCAACATTATCCCCGTCGGAAACAATTTTTGTTGGATTTTCCCGGCCGGATTTTTGCGTGGAGTTTTAAAATCCCGTGACGTTTCCCGCGGTTGACTTCGACACAGATCTTTCATTAGGGCCTAAGTCGCAATGTTCTCAAATGAAGAAAAATCAGTTTCAATATTCGGCGATGCTCTTCTAAATGTAGTTTTTATTGTAGGTATAAATTACTTCTCGACAAACATATGATTACGGCCTAAAAGCCAACTGTCAAAATTCACTTTGAATGGAAATTCCGGACAAACCATTACGCACCAATCACAGATGTTGGTAGTAAACGAAAGAGAAAAGTTTTCTCTTTCATAAACTGTTGTGAACTGTGTTCGACTAGTAACGGTTTGTCCGGAATTTTTATTCAAAGTGGATTTTGACAGTTGGCTTTTAGGCCGTAATCATATGTTTGTCGAGACTTTATGACCATGTTTTTCCGGAAGCATCTTTGTTTAAACTTTAGGGCATATTCAGGAGCGTTTTATTTTGTATAGGAGTAGAACTGGAACTGAAACATTCACATCCCCAGCAGAGCGTTTTGTTTTATAATTTCGAACAGCATTGTTTTAAAATTTAAAAGTGTTATACGACGCCGTGCTATTTGTTGCTGATTTTAAAACACGTTTAGAACTGTATTTTTAATACATGCAAAGTTTTCAGCACAGACACATAGACCCGATAGACTAGGAAAAAATAAATTTGAATGCAGTAACGCTGAAGTCACGGCGAGACATGCATTTTAAACTGAATAGAACATCCGCTAAAACTGCTGCTGGGGACAGCAAGTTCTAGTTTTAAAATTTTCTGTTTCATATTATAGAACAGTCAAAATTATGAATCTAAATCACAGTTCTAAACGTGTTTTAAAATCATCAACAAATAGAACGGCGTCGTATAAAAGTTTTAAATTTTGAAACAAAACTGTTCAAAATTATAAAACAAAACGCTCTGCTGGGGATGTGAATATTTCAGTTCCAGTTCTACTTTGAAACTCCTATATAAAATAAAACGCCCCTGATTATGCCCTTACGCCCAATTTGCATCCCAGTCGTGATTTCGCCCTTCAGCAACCACCATTTGCGAAAGGGCTAAACCGCGCACAAAATTTTCAGAAAGGCGCGGTAAATGGGCTAAACAGTCTCTGTCTTGCTGGGTAGGGCTGGGTAAATGGGCGAGCTTGACAGTATACTTTTTAATAGGGCTCAGCAAATGGGCGCATAGAAACCCAATGTAAATGAAAAGGGACGTGCATCTTTTCTTCAAATTTCATGAAAATATCGAAATATTCGAATGTTTATGTGCAACAACTATCGAGTAGACATGATCATAGTAGATATTGCTTATCATTTATATAATTGAACCGCCGTTTAAAAAATAATTTTGTGAATTATAACCGTACGGCGGGTTCTGTAAAAAAATGTAAGTTTAGCCTTTATATTCCATATGAGAATAAGGGCCTAAGTCGAAATCTCGAAGAAAATGCATGTTTCGCCGTTTTGTTTTCTTTAATTATAAATCGAACTAAAACCATTTTAACTAATTTTCACCTCAATCTTGTAGTATTTTTGTCGCATAATATCATAATAGCGAAAACGAAGTTTGTTTACGTTTGCGATTTAAGCCCTTTAAATCCCGTGCTCTATTAAAAATACACAGAGGCCATTTTTTTCTTAAAAAAACTTCACCAATCTGACACTTTTCACTGTAGGTTTAGTAGGTTTCATAAGATTGGGAAACTTCTCACTTCATATTCCTGCGTTATAAACGAAACGAAAATGTGGCAATATAGTTGCCACTGCCTTATGAAGGGTCAAACAGTTTTCTATCAAATCGAGTATTCCTTAAAAATTCGAAAAAATTACAATAAATTTATCCAATCCCAATCCAATTTCGCTCGTATTCCGAACCATTTGATGTAACTGCATGGTCTATTTTCGAACCTGGCGATAATTCTGGTCACAAAATTTATGTTTTTGTTTTGATTTGTTCTTGCAGTTATGCTGGCAATGTTTGTTTTAATTTCATCGAGCACTGAAATTGTTAAAAAGTGAATTTCGAGCGATCCATTTCAAACTATCCTCGGCCATCCCAAATCATTATCAAGCAATGTTGGAAATCGAATCCATTCCGAACTAATCAATGTCAATCATTATCAATCCAATCATAAATTTGAATTATAAGCTCATTTCAACAACAGATCACGAAGTGTCGTTCACCTCGATATTAAACTATCCTCGGCCATTCCAATCAATTATCAAGCAATGTTGGAAATGCGAATCCATTACGAACTAACCAATGCCAATCTTTATCAATCCAATCAGAATTTTAAATTTTAAGGCTCAAGTTACCTCAAGGCTTGGTAGTATGCGTAAGAAAAATTGTGTTCAGCTTTGCCACCAGATTATCCATTTAAACCTTTTCAAAACTCTAAAAGAAGAATATCAGTCGATTTATTAGATCATCACGATTCAATTCATGCAAAATACCTGCTGGAAAAACCATCGGCTTAGCTTGATGGTGCTTTTGAAAAAGTGGCTGTGATTTTTTATCACACTACCACACCGAGCTGGGGTACGCAACACAACTGCGCAATGAAAAAACCACAGCCACTTTTTCAAAAGCACCATTTAGCTAAGCCGATGGTTTTTCCAGCAGGTATTTTGCATGAATTGAATCGTGATGATCTAATAACTCGACTGATATTCTTATTTTAGAGTTTTAAAAAGGTTTAAATGGATAATCCGGTGGCAAAGCTGAACACAATTTTTCCTACGCACACTACCAAGCGTTCAATTCTAACACATGCTTAAAAAAGGTAACTTGAACCTTAAGTTCATATCATCAACAAATCACGGAGTGTCATTCCCCCCGAATTAAAAAGGCTAGATAAACGAGAATACCGATGATGCTGTATGATTTGACATAATGACATCTTAGCTGACAGCATAGCCATGTTTTGATTCATAGCGTTCCAAAAATGCGGTCTCAAAAACTTGATTGGAACGATTGGAACCAAAGCAGCTAATATTATTTATCTCATTCAAAATCAATAGCTGGATTCTTAAAAGATACATTTTCAGGTTTATAATCGTACTCTTTAATTGAAATTGATGTCGGTAGCAAAGCGCGTGCAAGTAAGTAACCGGTTTGAATATCGTTTAGAATATTACATAATCCTCTGGTATCACTCCAGCAATGGGCTACATTTGCTCGTACATGGCATATCTACGACTGTACTTGGCAAAACCCTTTCGAATCAGCCACACTGATTCGAAAGCATCTGATGGGACTACACAAACCAATTTATCACCCAATGAGTAAGTAAAGATGTTTCCAAATGAAGTTTGATATACACGATACATCATCTTCCGCTACCATAAAGTAGAAGTTATTTTCGTTCAATTTGTTTCGATACTTAAAACTAGATCCAGATATTCACCGTCGTTAGTTCACACATTTTCACTGGAACTGCATGACGCACTGTGTCGATGATGGAATCATGTATATTGTGCTTAATAGTGATAGATTTGAGTAAGATAATTAAGAATCCAAATCATTTCGCAGATGATTGTGGTGACCATGTCGTAGTAATCAATACTGCCGAAATAGCCTTACCCGGCGATGAATGGAAGAAGCGAGCATATTTCCACCACACAGGTTATGCAGGTGGTGCCAGTTGGACGTTGGCTTGGGAATTACATGAAAAGGATCCTACTATGGTACGTTGAAATGTTTTAACTGTCGAACAATCTTAACATGCATCTTTGCTTCTTTGCGTAGATAATGAAAAAAGCAGTCTACCGATCGATGCATGGAAATCTTCAGCGTCGTTACACAATGCAAAGACTCCATTTATTCAAAGATGAAAATGTTCCGAAAGAAATGCTGGAGAATGTAACTAACCAAATACGGCAACCGAGACGAGTTCCTGAGCGGTTGGATCATATTGATCCTGAACTGGCTAAAAACTTTCCCCAAATTATGGATTATCCGAAAGATTATGTTTTTCGGTAGACATATTTTTTTCAAAATGGATCAACATTGTTTCATTAGTTTACTCTGTGTTTATTGAATTACAAGGATAGTAGAAACGGTGACAAATCGATTTTGAATTCCCTAAAAATCAAAAAGCTTATGCACACTTCTAACACGGAAATCCTTTGCAGGTTTCTTCCCGCATTTTCATACAGCAGAAGCCAATCTCGATTTCAAGTGATTCCAGATTCCATTCCAGATACCAGTCTTATTCTATATTACGACAGATTGCTTCTTAGAATGATTGTTGTTTGCACTCTCAATAACAGCAAAATTATGCGAGAATCGGGTTTGATCGAACCACATTTGTTCGAAAAATCAATCTGCCGTAATGTAAAATAAGGCTGTATATCTACTTTATAGCTTTAAGTACATCTGAGAGAATTTCCTTCGCTTCCGGGAACTTGTCCTTACGGGGTGGACCTCTCGGTAGGCCAGACCACACCAATACACGATCTGTTTGTTTTGATTTAGCAGCGAAAATTTCAAATGCTCCTCGACGCGGTTTACCTGTTTCATTCAGCACTAAAGCAATCGGCTGTTCCGGTGCAAGCTCACACAGTTCTTCATGGATCTGCATGGCCTTGCGCTTGAACACTTGTCAGGATTTGCAGTGTTCGATGAACAGGATAGGTCCATTCTTCACGTCCAATCCATCCGTGTTTGACGGTTCAGATTGCAGAGTGTGGTCGGAGCTCTTGGCCGTTTTTTTAGCAGGAACAGGAACCTTAAAAAAAGACAATTTTGATTCATATTCAATATACAAAAATTTCTGATCACATTGGAAATGCGAAGTGAAATATGTAATACTTTCACTTTGTATTCTCAATAACGTCAGCAATATCAAACGGTAGTCGGATTCTATCGAACATTATAAATCAATTGTATTGGAGTTATCGTACAATAACTTCTTACATGGGTTTCATGTAGGTATATCAATTCGATTAGTAAAAATCTGATAATTGAAGTATGGCCTTGACCAGAAAAAGTTTCATCTAAGTGCTAGGTTTTTTGTTAGCACTTACAAAATTTTGCATTTAGTAATTTGTAGTTTTATTGCATACAAAAATCTGTTAGTTTACACTGTACATCAGGTCAAGGAAAGTTGTAACTTTGCTGATGTATTTAATCACGCTGAATAGTTGCATAGTTCATCTTATAAACTAATATCTAACAGACAGGTAGTTATTTCTAAACAAAATTATAACGCATTTTACATTAAGCTAACCATGTTCGACTTGATACGAAGTTTCTGTAATTGAAGCTTTCGTTCTGCTCATAAATTACAAATTACCTACCTCTAGTTTTGTAGCAGCACGTTTACGGCGAGGTGCCATTTTATACAATATGTAATGTCCCACCAAATCTTAGATTAGAATTAATTAGACATCCTTATTAGCAAACTGATTTAGTTAGGAGGTGACAAGCGCGAGCTGATTTTTGATCCAGTCCTAACCGTTCTAACATCAACACAGAATTCCTGATAGGTCGTTCTTGTTTTCAGCTGCTTAAATATATAAATTGGCGCCAAATTTGATAAAACTGCACGGTTAAATAAAACAACCTGCAGAATAAGTTCTTTTAACTTACTTTTGAGTTGTACGTCGCTTTCGCACTTATTAGTGTTGTCAAAAACAAAACGAGAGATTCGACTCAGTCGAGGTCTTCCGTGGAGGAAGGTATTTTTGAGCTGTTTGGGGCTGAGTGCATATAAGGAGAGTGACGACACTGTCAAAATTGGAACAATGATTATTTGTCAGTGTCATTCCAAACGAGTCAAATCCATATATTTTGAGAGGTCGTTTGTTCGTTTGGAATATTACTGACAGATAATCATGACAGTTGTCTTCACTCTCCTTACATACACTCTGGTTTGGGGTATACTCGAAATTACGTAAATTCAACCTAAATTTGAGTATAAAAAACCTATCAATGAGTTGTAATTTTTGCCGTGATTAAATGGAAACTACCTTCAACACGGTTTACCTAATTTTAAGTTCCCCCATCACGATACCACGAGTGAGTTTCGAAATTCAACATTTTTTTTGAAAAGGGCCAATAAGCAAGCTGTCAAAATCAACTTTGAGAGAAAATTCTAGACAAACGATTAATCGCCGATTAAAAATCACACCAGTAAACGAAAGAGAAAACTTTTCTCTTTCATAAAACAGTAACATCCAATCTCGACGAGTTACGGTTTGCCTGGAATTTTCTATAGAAGTGAATTTTGACAGTATGCTTATAGGCCGTTTACAAAAAAACACGATTATCTAGAGAAAATTTTCAATAGGACGTAACTAACATTGAGAACCTCTCTTTGTTTACTTTCTCTTTAGTTTATTACGACGTCATTACAACACTTTGCACTAATTTTCCAGTACATATCGAAAGCCGATGGGTTTTACTTGAATATTATGCAAAGAGTAGAGTAGTAAATGTTGAAAATGGTCAAGTAATGAGCAGAAGAGAAAGACCCCAAAGAGAATCTCTCATTGTTACTTACGTCCTATTGAAAATTTTCTCTAGATATATACACGGTTAAATAAAACAACCTACAGAATAAGTTCTTTTAACTTACTTTTGAGTTGTGCGTCGCTTTCGTACTTATTATACGGAAACGAAAAACTACCTAAAATTGAGTTCCTTTGACTCAATCTCGTGGTATCGTGGGGGAACTTAAAATTAGGTAAACCGTGTTGAAGGTAGTTTCCATTGAGTTTGAGTATACCCCAAACAACTCAAAAGTGCCTTCCTCCACGGAAGACCTCGACTGAGTCGAATCTCTCGTTTTATTTTTGACAACACTAATAAGTGCGAAAGCGACGCACAACTCAAAAGTAAGTTAAAAGAACTTATTCTGCAGGTTGTTTTATTTAACCGTGTAGTGTTGTCAAAAACAAAACGAGAGATTCGACTCAGTCGAGGTCTTCCATGGAGAAAGGTACTTTAGAGTTGTTTGGGGTACACTAAAAATTAGGTAAATTCAACTTAAATTTGAGTATAAAAACAGTAGATACAGAACACTAGATTAGGATTGTCGCTGGCATCAGTGGTTGGAACATCATTGTTTTGATTCCGGGATATACCTGTCAAATGGGCCAAATAAAAAAAAGCAAAAAAATAATCCTCTATCGTTGTTTCATAGCGACCAATCATTTTTGTTTCTTTTCGCCAGCAAAGCAATGGCCATTCTCGGTTGATGTATTTTCACTAAATAGAATGTACAAATTGTCTAAATCTGTACTGAATTTTAATGAATTTTCATTTCCTTGTGCGGTATATACAAACTCTTCCATCTCATAACAATAGCAGTCGAAAATGTACGCCGAGAAAATTGAATATATTGATTTCACACATATTTTTTTGCAACTTGTAGTAGCAAATAAAAATTACCTGTCACGCATAGATATCATGTGAAAACTAATGAAATTATAATAGTATGCCACATAGAAATTTGTTTCAAAGCAGATATCACGTAATTTTTCTGTTTGCCTCTCGTTTATTCTGCTGTATATTTTATGCATTTGACGTTTTCGATCATGAATTTATAAAAATCACAGAAAAATAAACGAGACTGAATTGAAGAAAGGCAAACTCTGCCTTTTACTAATTCGAAGTTCAACTAAACGGTTTGTGGTTACAAGCAGGCCATATTTTTCTGCGTGTACCAAAAGTGCGGACCAAAGACTTTTACTAGAGAGACTTTCGATAACTTGACAGATATATACCGAAAGCAAAACAAACATGTTCCGAGGCGAAAACAATGGGAACACCAGCGACAATCCTTATCTAGTGTTCTGTATCTACTATAAAAACCTATCAATGAGTTGTAATTTTTGCCGTGGTTAAATTGACATAGATCTTTCATTAGGGCTTAAATCGAAAATGTAAACAACGTTTTCGCTATTATGACTTTATGCGACAAAATTACTACAAGATTGAGGTGAAAATTAGTTAAAATGGTTTTTAGTTCGATTTATAATTAAAGAAAACAAAACGGCGATACATGCATTTTCTTCGAGATTTCGACTTAGGCCCTTATTCTCATATGGAATATAAAGGCTAAACTTACATTTTTTGACAGAACCGGGCGTATGGTTATTATTCACAAAATTATTCTTTAAGCGGCGGTTCTATTATATAAATTATAAACAATATCTGCTATGATCATGTCTACTCGATAGTTGTTGCACATAAACATTCAAATATTTCGATATTTTCATGTAATTCGAAGAAAAGATGCACGCGCCCTTTCATTTACATTGGGTTTCTATGCGCCCATTTGCTGAGCCCTATTAAAAAGTATACTGTCAAGCTCGCCCATTTACCCAGCCCTACCCAGCAAGACAGAGTCGGTTTAGCCCATTTACCGCGCCCTTCTGAAAATTTTATAGTCGATTTAGCCCTTCCGCAAATGGTGGTTGCTGAAGGGCGAAATCACGACTGGGATGCAAATTGGGCGTAAGCATTTTTTTTTAGTTTCTACCTAGGGGCAGATCACTCTAAGAATGTATAACAAATTTGCATCAAATTAGAAAAAATGCATTTAATTTCCATTTTTGCATCAGCTTTGCACTCCGTCACAGAAAAGTTTGTTTAACAAACACCCTACGCTGATCCACTTTGTTCGACGTTTTGTTAAATGTAGGGCTACTTTTTCTGTAGGGTTTTGACGTCTTACACGCAACGCAAACAACATTGCACGCAACTCAAAAACATTGCACGCAACGCAAAATACATTATGAATTTCTATTTTGATGGAAATAAATGCATTTAATTTCGCTGATTTTTAAAAATGCATCACAAGTGATCTGCCCCTAGATTTCTACCCAGTAAAAGTAGAGCACTCTAGTTAGAGTGTGGCCATAAGGCCATGACGTATCCAAACGAACATGAAATTTGACGTATTTCTATTGTGTATGCGTCAAATTCCATGTTCGTTTGGATACGTCATGGCCTCTTGGCCACACTCTAACTAGAGTGCTCTAACTAAAAGCACATAGGAATTAAATTCTTTGTTATATTGTCATAAGGTTTAACCAAAGATGCTTCCGGAAAAACATGGTCATAAAGTAATTTATACCTACAATAAAAACTACATTTAGAAAAGCATCGCCGAATATTGAAACTGATTTTTCTCCATTTGAGTACATTGCGACTTACGCCCTAATGAAAGATCTGTGTCGAAATGGAAACTACCTTCAACACAGTTTACCTAATTTTACCTTCCTCCACGATCCCGCGAGATTGAGTCAAAGGAACTCAATTTTAGGTACTTTTTCGTTTGCGTGTATGCTCAACAATTCGACGTCAACATTTCGAGAGGCATTATTAGGTTTGTTCCAGTACACGGAAGTCACTCCGGAGTTAACAGGAGCGAAAAATTCTTGCTCCTTTTTACTCCGGTTTGCTACCAGAAGAAAAAGAGAAGAGAGTACAGGAACGATTTTATCCGGAGTACTTCCAGTTTCTCCTGGTACTGGGACAGATATATCAACGACACGACTAGACACTGGCAATTGAAAACTGTATCGCAAATATGACTACCCCTCAGTGACTCAGGTAACTGGTACTGTCAAATATGACATTTGATTAGAAAATGCATGAAACTAGCAACACTTAATAGTATGTTGTTATTTTTTCAAACAACCCCTGGTTACGCAAGGAAAAACATTTTTCGATAGGAATCAAATAAATATTTCTGGAAATTCTCGGCGATTGGTGCGCTAATATTAATCTGAATACCTATAACTTGTGGACAATCAAGAAAAGCAGACTACCTTCTCCAACACGGTCCCCCCGCTCCCTAAATCGTACAAAATGTCTCGATCGTACATATTTGTATTTTATTCCAAGCAACTCACATTCTGCCCAACCATCCAATCCAAATGCATTCTTCCGGGGACCGGAACCAGGAACCGAGGACTTGGAAGAAGTCGAATTGCGCTGAAGTTTAGCCAACGATAGACAAAGCTGGACCACCCGATATTATGTATATCAAGTGTGGGTAGGGATTTGTAGTCTTTCTGAATGTGGGTGGTTGGTGCAAAGTCGCATCCGAATCAATCAACTGGACAGTGTGTATTTTTACCATTTTTTTGTTAACCATTTTTGTTAACGACCTATTGAGTTAATTTGTCAACAGTTTTTTCGGCATTTAATTAGCAAGGGACTGGAAGCCGTGACTTAACTTTTTGTCGGTTCCGACAGCATGAAGTAACAAGTTACTTTACGCTTGTTCGGACATGCCGTAGACTCAGGTGATTCGCATTTCTAATGCCAAAAGACCTTGACCACTACGGTAGCAGACAAAGGGTTAAGTCGCCGGTGAGCTCTAAGCTTGCATATATGATCCTTCCACGCTTTTCTAAAACTTTCTCCTTTCAACACCTTGCTCTCCCTTGAGTACTATGGCTCTAAATATTGAAAAATATACTTCACCTTCCAGTCCCTTGCTAATTAAATGCCGAAAAAACTGTTGACAAATTAACTCAATAGGTCGTTAACAAAAATGGTTAACAAAAAAATGGTAAAAATAGAACTTACCGTGATGGGGATTCATCGTTGCAGCGTTGGGTGAAAGCTGCCGACACCGTGCAAATCAGCAACACATGTGACCATATTGTCACACACGCTGAGACAGTCACAATAGTCGATAAAATAAAATCACTCAGGCAGGCAATTGGTGAGGGAACAAACAAAACTGGCTCATTCAATGAGTTTCAACGTCGCAAATGCTTAGTGTGGAAGTTTACCGTGACTTAACTTTTTGTCGGTTCCGACAGCATGAAGTAACAAGTTACTTTACGCTTGTTCGGACATGCCGTAGACTCAGGTGATTCGCATTTCTAATGCCAAAAGACCTTGACCACTACGGTAGCAGACAAAGGGTTAAGTCGCCGGTGAGCTCTAAGCTTGCATATATGATCCTTCCACGCTTTTCTAAAACTTTCTCCTTTCAACACCTTGCTCTCCCTTGAGTACTATGGCTCTAAATATTGAAAAATATACTTCACCTTCCAGTCCCTTGCTAATTAAATGCCGAAAAAACTGTTGACAAATTAACTCAATAGGTCGTTAACAAAAATGGTTAACAAAAAAATGGTAAAAATAGAACTTACCGTGATGGGGATTCATCGTTGCAGCGTTGGGTGAAAGCTGCCGACACCGTGCAAATCAGCAACACATGTGACCATATTGTCACACACGCTGAGACAGTCACAATAGTCGATAAAATAAAATCACTCAGGCAGGCAATTGGTGAGGGAACAAACAAAACTGGCTCATTCAATGAGTTTCAACGTCGCAAATGCTTAGTGTGGAAGTTTACCGTGACTTAACTTTTTGTCGGTTCCGACAGCATGAAGTAACAAGTTACTTTACGCTTGTTCGGACATGCCGTAGACTCAGGTGATTCGCATTTCTAATGCCAAAAGACCTTGACCACTACGGTAGCAGACAAAGGGTTAAGTCGCCGGTGAGCTCTAAGCTTGCATATATGATCCTTCCACGCTTTTCTAAAACTTTCTCCTTTCAACACCTTGCTCTCCCTTGAGTACTATGGCTCTAAATATTGAAAAATATACTTCACCTTCCAGTCCCTTGCTAATTAAATGCCGAAAAAACTGTGGACAGTGTGTTTATCTAAGGATTGAGTACAGTAGTTCTTTGCAGCCTGGTGCGGCTGTAGTCAATTCAACTATGAAAACCCATGCCAGTGTGATAGTGAACTCTAGCAGCTCGGACTGCTACGTCGGATGTATCTACGCTGATGTCGTTTTCGATTGAGAACCTAGAAACTAACCCAGGTTAGTTGCTTAGAACGAACGTTTTTAATGAAACTGAGTTGGGTTCTCGCCAAACAGCGGTGGTGTGAGCGAACCCGAAATATATTTCAGGTTGGAACCCAACCCGGTTTTCAGTTCAGTGGCGCATAACCTACACTCAAAAAAAAGTAAACGTTATGCCTATTGATTTTACACATAGATTTTTGCAATTAACGGAGGCATATAGACACTATTTGCTGGTACATAAACCTTATGTGTTTATTTACAAGAAATATTAATTTTACATTCACATTTCATAACTATTAGGCACATAAAACCCCATTCTATAACAATATGCACATATAACTTATGTGTGTGCATACATAGTTTATACAGTTGACACATAGTAGGTATGTGTGCGCGTGATAACAATAGCATTTCTTCTTCATATGAATTTTAAGCGGTTTGAAGCAAATAGAATTAACGTTTGGATTTTTTTCAGTGTAGGTTAGAAACTGGCTTCAAACAAACGGTTTGACAGCAGTTAGGTCCGAAACTGAGTTAGTTTCTGCTTCAAGCGAAAACGACATGAGTGACCTTTGGTCCAGATCGGGTCCGTTGCGCAGTACCAGGACCATGAAAGTTTAACATCACACTTTCAAAAGGTCGTTCGCACACACGGTTGCGTTTGTTTCTGTTATTAAATAATTGATGAAGTTTTCAGTATACTTGTTTTTGTTGTCTATCATTGATTGCAGATTGTTTTCTAGATACACACTCGGTACACTTAACGAAACGATCGGAATGGATGAGCGCCTCAAGCGAAATGCAGATTTTGATTTTAAGTGTCAAACTAAGTTTAAAGCAAGTTCAGCAGCGTTTTGTTTTATATAGGAGTTTCAAAGTAGAACTGGAACTGAAACAATCACACCGGGGCATGCTCAGGAGTGTTCCAGTTCCAGATTCAAAATTTTGACAGTTCTAATATATAAAACTAATCATTTTAAAACTAGAACTTGCTGTCCCCAGCAGCAGTTTTATCGGGTGTTCTAGTGTAAAATTCATGCCTGGCCATGCCTTCAGCGTTACTGCATTAAAATTTTCCCCAGTCTATCGGGTCTAAGGGTGCTTACAGAGTGGCCGCGAGAAGCTGAGCTGGGGCTGGTACTGACATTAGAGTGCGAAATGCGAGAAACCTGCTTGCAGCATATCAAATGGAATGCTGCAAGCAGGTTTCTCGTATATCGCACTCTAATGTCAGTACCAGCCCGAGCTCAGCTTCTCGCCGCCACTCTGTAAGCACCCTAAGTGTCTGTGCTGAGTTACTCTCTATCTATTTAAAACACGCAGTTCTAAACGTGTTTTAAAATCAGCAACAAATAGAGCGGCGTCGTATACCAATTTTAAATTTTAAAACAAAGCTGCTCGAAATTATAAAACAAAACGCTCTGCTTGGGATGTGAATATGAATGCAGAGCGATTTGTTTTATAATGTCAAACAATTTTAAACTAACACTCGCTAAAACTGGGGACATCAAGTTGTAGTATTAAAATTTTCAGTTTTATTTTATAGAATTGTCAAAATAATGAATCTAGAACTGAAACACTCCCGAACATGACCTTACTATTTGGAGAAGTTCTAAACATGTTTTAAAATAAGCAATAAATAGAACGGCGACATATAATAGTTTCAAAATTTTAAAACAAAGCGCTCTACTGGGGATGTAATGGTTTGAGTTCCAGCTCAACTTTAAAACTACTATATAAAATTAAATGCTGTTGAACATGCTCTTAGAGAATGTATTATATTCAGTATAATAAGACGTTTGATTAACTATACATATTAATGCACTTTTAGCATATTATAAAAAAACGTAGTAGTAAGACATTTCAGCACCAGGTTATGGCCAATACCTGGATATACTGGTTGAAATGTCAAATTGAAACGAATTAACTAGCTACAACTTAGAGATTACAATTTTTCTGCCGTAGCTCGTAGCACTTTAATTCAGCTATTTGCTGATGATTATTCTGTTTAAGCTTCTCGATGAAGAAAGCATTCACGACGTGCTACACATTCGCCGATCCTACGCCTTTAGTGCGAAGTTCTCTTATTTGAAGTTAGCCGACGATTACGTTCTACGAAAATTCTAGTCGCGCCGAAGGAACAAGAACATCGCAAAATACTGTGTGGCCATTGCTAAAGGCTAGTTTACAGTTTGGAAAACGTGTCATGGGATTTGGGTCCCTGTGTATCTTAAATGGAGCTCGGGATTTCAAATCCCGTGGCGGGAAATGGGTTTACACAAAAATGAGTTTTCCTGAAGTGTAAACCCAACCGCGGGAAACATCACGAGATCCGGCCGGGAACAATTCAAGAGAACTTTTTTCCGACGGGGAAATTAGTATTTTTATAAGATTTGCAATTCGCTGCAAGTTTGATACTGTTTGTATTTTTAAGAAGCAGCAGAGTTTTTGGTTTGACAGTTTGGAGAGATCTCGGCGGGAAATTTTCCCTGATCAAATCCCGTGCGAAATTCCGTGATTTATTTCCCGAACTGTAAACTAGCCTTAAGCTCGAAATACATCAGCTTATGCCCCCGGGTTGTTCATATGTCTCCAAGGCCTTTGGATTATCGGCGTTGAAAGGTCGGGGGCCTTATTCTTACAGTCACATAGCTTAGTGACCACAAGAAAATTTCCTTCTAGTAACTAGGTAACATGTCTATGCGAATAGGGCTCCGGGGTCACTATATTTGCTGTTTCAAATTATCTATTGTCCTTTATTCAAATCTTTTAGGGTGATTCGGTTAAATCTTCTGTCTCGCGCCCGTTTCTTCGGCACAGAAATAACACCCTTTTGAATTTGCTGTGCGGGCACTAAAAGTATGCGATAAAATATTGAAAAGGAAATTAACCCATTATGTCCTAGCGTATGAAATTTCATACGCAAAAACAACACATTTCTGGATCATACTTGTTATACAATAAAGCCGTTTTCAAACTTCTGGTCTTCTGTGAATGTTAACTAATACCCTATAGTTTATAATGTGTATGCTCAATAATCATTTTTTATTAAATTCCATTGTGTTTTCGAATGTCAAAGTTGGATAAAATTCAAACCAAAATGTGAACAATACATATTATTAATTTTCTCTTCTAAATCACTAATTCTTGTTTCGGATTGTGAACGAATGGCCATAAGAGATGTGAAAGATGTGGCTCAGTGCGAAAAAATGGAAGAAATTGGTGAAACAATTGCAAACATTCTGCTGGTAGTTCAACGTATGAAATTTCATACGCTAGGCTGAACCGATATCTTTTTTCCCAAGGCAAAATTATTTCCTCTTTAGGATTAGGAGGAGATTTACAACTTTCACGCTGATTTTAAAGTTGAATCAGTACATTCAAGGCTAACAAATGCTTAATACGTAGCAAATCATATCTGGTTCTACCCGGAATATTTTTTATGTAAATTCTCGTAAGAAAATGTTCTTTTTCTTAAAATAATTACTAAGTTTGAGGGAAAGATGGTTTGATGCAACGAACCAATCATGAGACGAAACGGCACGAGAGAGGAGAGTAGTGTTAAAATCATTCAAAAAAGCTGCTAAATGAATGATCTCGCAAGGTTGAAGATATTATTCGATTTTATGCTGAGTATAAAGATTTTAGCCGAATTTTCTCTGTAATGATTTTTTGATACCCTATCAGCCCAGCGTATGAAATTTCATACGTTAGTTTTTTTCGCAACGAAACGGTCCAAAGTGGTTATTTTATTTTTCCCATACTTAATTCGACATAATATGAGAGCTCACGAAGTATTTTATAAATTACCAAAAGTTTTAACATAGCTGGGTTATAATGGGTTAACTCATTCTATTTATTAGGTACATACATTTGTTAAAAGAGCGAGAGGAACGATCCTCTGGAATCACATAAAATTGGAACGATTGGCCACAGAAGCTGCCTGTTACCGTCGATTCCGTCGGTGATGAGGCCGGAGTAGAAAATTCGATCGCAATGTTTATGTAGCAACATTGGTTGCCACATAGCAACCGAAAATCAGTTAAACAAAGAAGTGTTGCTGTAGAAATTATTTTCTTATGCACATCGAGGGGCAACTCAATATACTGGTAGCTGGCGGAAAATCACTGGAACACTTTTTCTTTGGCATATTTCATTAAATGTCTAGTCGTGTCGTTGGATATATTATATACAATATGCTCACGTTGAGAAAATGGCGTCTGAAAAATAACCTCGTACTTTATATTCCCATTTATGAACAGGAGTTTGATTTAAGGACCAAACAACTCAATGCCGTGTTAAATTAACTATTTTTTCTGAATAATATACCAGATTTATTTAAAAAAAATGTGTTTTGAACGATTTTTGCAGATAAATGTTTTGGTCCCTTTTGAAGCAGCGCACTGGTTTTGTGCCCTCCCCATAGAAAATTTGACAGTTCATAAATTTCCCAGTCGACCAACAAATTGGGTGCTTCCAGGTCGACAGATTAATTAACCGACTAAGTTGGGTTTTGTCGGTGAACAATTTTCGTCACCATATTGATCGCCAGATTTAATCTGTGTGAATCTGGTTTTAGTTTTGTACTACCAACTCATCGACCGATTTAATTGGTTGAAATAGACCGATTTCATCGGATTTTCTATGGGGTAATCATTTGCTGTAAACAAAAGGGTTCACCCGTATGCACTATAAGCTAACCCCATAGAAAATCCTCCCGATTTTCCCACCGACTAAATCGGCTTGCGTCGGCACAATCGGCCGACTACGCCATCAATTAAATGCAAAAATTGGTTCAAAACCAATTATAATATTTTTTCTATCAAATAGGAATCGAAAGCTTTCATTTAACATATAATCATCACACGTGCATCTTTCCATCATTTTTATGCGTTTAAATTTAAGCACAATGCGTAAATATTAAAAATCCTGTGAATAGCGAACTTATAACAAGTATTTAAGTACACATGATCTAAATGTAACAAATAGGGTTCTTTAATTTGGAAAAATTTTGCCAGTTTTTCATATTTATTGATAGCACGAAAGCACTCATATCATTCTTAAACCTTAATTATTCTTTTCTGATTTTTAAATTAAAAAAACCAAATTAAATTCCACCGACAAACTGACAGTTGTCCGACTAAATGACGTATCTGCAAATATCTCGTTCGCCTCATTGTTAACCGGGACAGCACCCCACACAGCATGATCTGGTACTTTGTCAATCCGCTAATAGCCTGCCATCCCAAGTTTCATCTGCAAACTATGGTGAATCTGATAAGGCAACCTATAGAGTCGTGCAAGTCGCATGGGTTTGGATGTGTTATTGTCCTAAAAGGAAACAAACTAAAAATGTTTTTTTCAATTGTTTCGGGCCTAAAAATTGGAAAAGGACTGAGATATTAATTCACTGTACTAATGTGCATCATAATATTCCTTAACCCGCACACCCCTAAAGATCCCTATTGTTTATTAAGAAAATAAAAGAAAAAAAATCGGTAAAATAATTTTCCGGGATTTGGTACTTTCAGCGGAACAGTATTCTGGGTTATGGTTCTCTCTGGGTGAAAGTTTTCTGGGCTTTAGTACTTTCTGGGAGTTAGTACTTTCTGGAATATGTGTTTCTGGGGAAAAGCTTCGGTATTTTTTCTTCTGGGGAATGGTTTTCGGGGGAATGTTATACAATCATCGTCGCTTCTCGTTTGTTTGGGAGAAGGAAAGAGATATCAGTCTTCTTAATATGAAGTCTTCGATTTAAACCAGGTTTAAACGTACTGGTGAACCTGATTTAAAAGTTAAGTGTTTTAAGCTGGAATATTGTGAATCATCCATATTGCGACTTTTAAGCCATGCGTCGAATTACGCGCCCGTCTAATTTGCATCTAATTTGCGAGTGAGAAAACGTTTTGACGTTTGTTTTTGTTTCGATAGCACTCGCGTGTTTCACATATACAGTCGTGATCAAAGATGCAAAATGCCTACCTTTTCTACGGCTGTAATTTTTCCACCTACATTCTCATTTCTCTTTTGACGCTGCTGTCGTTCGCTATTGCAGGACGCCCAGCGCTGTACGGCAGTCTGTAAGCAAAGCAGTAACATGACAAAGAAATACTGCCCCCAGTACAGCCACCAGACGCGAGCGGTACAGCTTCTCTTTCCTTATTTTACACTTTTCAATATTTTTAATCTATTCAATATTTTCAATCACAAACGACGGCAATAAATGCGCTTCGTTTACGCCACGACCGGCATCATCGCTTTCGTGTGCGGGCCTCTCCCTTTGACTACGCAGAGAAAAGTGTACAAAGCGAGAGAACAAACTTTACTACGCCACACTCTCACCCACGGCTGACATATACTAGGCTAGCTCGTTAGAGTGTAAACATTTGACGAGAGCGCGTCATAGAAATCGTCGGCGAAAACAATTACATGAAATTCATATATTGTTAAATATTAATCACAAAGAAACTATGCGGATGTCCAAAACCTTTGCTATGATCAGAAAATTACGGTGTTATGTTTTCTATGACATGCATCCAAATTCCCGATTTACGCTAATAATCACATAGATGCACTGACTATCCACTGTGTCTAGTGCAATTATGGCGTAATTTACGTCAAAAATCCATTGCACACTATTTTTTCCACCGTAAGAGCTCAAATATTGTCAACAACTTTCGAGAAATCCGTTTGTTTATCTCAACGATTTCTCTGACGTCACCGAAAACTGTCAATTCGCGGAATAGCAAGCCTCCTTGTACAATGTACTCGGTTTGGCTACCGTTCTGGCAAGAGCTGTAGTGATGCGTCGCTGTAGCGGGCTGTACGGCTTGTGCAAATGTAAATATACCGAAAAAAATGTAGTTTACCAGTACCTTTGGCATCCCTGGTCGTGATTCGCTAGTTGGGCTACAGCCTCTGATGTCCCACTAACGAATTTGATTCGCTAGTTGGACCGACTGACAAATGTCAAAATCTGTCCAAAGAAGACGTTAGTAGTGTAAAAGATTGATAGATAAATTGTCAAAGTAAATTTGACATGAGATATTGGCGTTCAGATGCTTTTTAGTTGGACAATGGTCCAACAGTAGATACAGAACACTAGATAAGGATTGTCGCTGGTGTTCCCATTGTTTTCGCCTCGGAACATGTTTGTTTTGCTTTCGGTATATATCTGTCAAGTTATCGAAAGTCTCTCTAGTAAAAGTCTTTGGTCCGCACTTTTGGTACACGCAGAAAAATATGGCCTGCTTGTAACCACAAACCGTTTAGTTGAACTTCGAATTAGTAAAAGGCAGAGTTTGCCTTTCTTCAATTCAGTCTCGTTTATTTTTCTGTGATTTTTATAAATTCATGATCGAAAACGTCAAATGCATAAAATATACAGCAGAATAAACGAGAGGCAAACAGAAAAATTACGTGATATCTGCTTTGAAACAAATTTCTATGTGGCATACTATTATAATTTCATTAGTTTTCACATGATATCTATGCGTGACAGGTAATTTTTATTTGCTACTACAAGTTGCAAAAAAAATATGTGTGAAATCAATATATTCAATTTTCTCGGCGTACATTTTCGACTGCTATTGTTATGAGATGGAAGAGTTTGTATATACCGCACAAGGAAATGAAAATTCATTAAAATTCAGTACAGATTTAGACAATTTGTACATTCTATTTAGTGAAAATACATCAACCGAGAATGGCCATTGCTTTGCTGGCGAAAAGAAACAAAAATGATTGGTCGCTATGAAACAACGATAGAGGATTATTTTTTTGCTTTTTTTTTATTTGGCCCATTTCACAGGTATATCTCGGAATCAAAACAATGATGTTCCAACCACTGATGCCAGCGACAATCCTAATCTAGTGTTCTGTATCTACTGGTCCAACTAGCGGAGGTCCCAAAAAAAAGCGGTTCAGTTAAAGAGTATCCAACCAGCGAATCACGACTGTAGATCCGTATTGTATTGTATTCGGTCTATCCGCTCATTGAATGCTTACTAGAAGTATATGCTAGTAAATGCATAAAAATCGCAGCAGAATAAAAGAGATGGGAAAGTATGCTAACTCTGCATATTTTTGTTTCACAGTGTACACTGAGAAACAAAAATATGCAGAGTTAGCATACTTTCTCTATCCGTCTATCTTATTAAGCCGTGTTGTGTCCGGCGGGCTAATTTTTTTTTGCATTATTTCAGCCAAGAATATAACCACTGGGAACCTGCTCCCATGTCACTTCTTACGAACAATATGCTAAGAGTTCTTACGAACAATATGCTAAGAGTTCCTAGACCAAGGCTGGGACAGGACTTGCGGATAGACGTTTTCTTTTTCTTTTTATCTGTTCATTCTATCGTTTGTTTCACATAGCCTCTCTTTTTGCCTCACATAGTTTAAATGGACTGGCTGCATTGACAGTACCCCTTGGCGGCATTTGACGCTCGATTTTTGCTTTCTGCATGTCTCGTCTCAGGGTTAAGGTATTGATCCGTACCGAATACTTAACCTGTACGGACCTTAAGGTTTTGCATCATAGCCTTTATCCATTCTATATTGAGTGAATCACTGACATATAGTTACCTTTTCTTATTCGCTATTCCCGATTGTGTACCAACATTTTAGGTTTCTTCTGGCGGTTGTTAAATAGCCGTAAAGAATGAAGTCTAATTCTATACGAAGTACCAACCTATATTAACTTACCAACTTTTCCACGCCATGGTATAACTTTCAAAGCTTTGGTTTAAAAACAGTATTTAAAAAAAGCAAACTTTCACGAAGGAATTTTTTTGAATGAAGCTGTCAAATTGCACAACAAGTTTTTTGTGTGTCAAACGATCTGTAGATGTGTCAAAATAAGCCAGTCTTTTACATATAATCTGGAACCGTCTACCGACAAATCTATATTGACGAATACCTCCAAAAGTTACTTCATGAGGTCTCATGAAGGTCTGACACTAGCTTTGTACTACTTTTGCTTTCCTAAACAGTGGTAAACATTTCAACACTCCAGAACTTCACTCTGTCAGAAAATGTAGGGCCATCGGAAGCTAAAACTTCGTAAATCGCACTCCTTCCTTCAACATCATCCAGTGCAGTAGTTTGTGTCACTCTTTCGAGTTTGAACCGCTCATATGGTAGTCGGTCTTGCCAGTAAACGGATTTGATGAAAATTGTTGGGTTTTTGAAAAAGCTAATACTTAATAAGAGTTTAATCAATTATTGAAAATTCAGCAACGTAAGTAGTCTAGAAGATGCCGTTCCAGTCTACAAACAAAGAGAATCAATATGGAAGAGTATTTAAACCTCTATAGATTATTTTCTAGTACAATATATCAATGAAGTCAAAGAATGTGAGCTTCTAAAGTGGGACAAATTTTAGAAAACTTTCTCCACAAATAAAGATCATACAATAATATAATAAATAAACATATAATAAATTATTTCGAAATCATCAACTTTAGGGGAGACTGAGGAGACTTGATCCCCTTTTTTATTTTTCAATCCTACTCCGTGGAATGATACAAAAACTATGTATTTTTTGTAGTTTTATATTGTTTCTAGGGTTGACTGATCATCATAAAAAAATTACATGGAAATATTATACTGGACATGAGCTATGAGCATTTTTGGAAAACAACAAAAAACTGGAAAATTCTTTGATTAGTGGAGACTCGATCCCTAATTTGGGGACACCTGATTATTTTTTGAAAATGTGTTTAAAAGAGCATGTAGGGTAATAAGCCTATTTTTACCCTTTTTCTATTATCATCCTACCCATCTGAAGCCTTTGGTTAGAGCAGCGTCTGCCATCTTTGCTCAACGCATTGGCTCAAATGCTGTTGCGATAATTGGGGTACTCGATTAGAGTTTTTGCTGCGCTCAGACAGAAGATTTTCACCATTCTCAAGACAATTTTGTTATTATATTGGCTCTTAATAAGAGCCGAATGACCTTAAGGCTAAAACCTCTATAATCGAAATAAAAAATGGCTCCTAATAACAAAGCAAAGAAGCTGAAATAATAAAATTAATAATGAAATAATGAAATAATGTGGTAATAGGACAAAAATAGGTATTCAATGTTATAAATGTATTGTGGTATTGATTAAATTGTTGTGATTACATATTACTATTTTGGTTACTACATATTACACATCTCTCACAAGTTTTTTTTACGAATTCCCCAAATCTCTGTGCAATTATTTGAAAGCTGTCGTTATTATGGTTGAGGAACATCAAATGTGGGATGCATGGTTTCTACGTATACTGTAGTAAACAATTACAGTTAAGTTTCTGTACGATGAAGCGTTCATTTTTGACAGTATTTTTTGTTATTTTATGGCAACAATGACTTCAATTGTTCTGGTGTGAATTTGGTTATTTTCAGTGGTGTGTATGAAGCATGGTGAAGGGGATCAAATCTCCACGAATTGGAAGGGATCAAGTGAACCCATAGCATCTATTTCAGCAAACTTTAGTACAAGTATAGTTGAACAAAAAAATCAGCTCAATCATAACGTATTCATATAATTGACATTCTCCTGTAATTCTGTATGCAAAAGTATAGTATGTAGTGGGTGACTTTATCAATTGTATAAAAGTTTGAAAATTTAGAAAATAATTCTTCTTCAGTTCTTCTGAGATTTTTTTCTTTGAATCGGTAAAAATTCGATAACACATGTCCAATTTATTTTTTTGTGTTAAAGAAACTTATGTTTAGATAAAGCTGCACAACTTTCTAGTATATTCGATTAATGTATTCTGATCCGCCTTTGAGTTACAATGATGGGATCAAGTCTCCTCAGTCTCCCCTAAAGGTTTGATATCTTCCAATAATTTTTTAAACATAAAACATCACATCTTTTGAAATACAACGTCTAGTAATTAATTCTCCTAGAAGTAATTAAGGAAAATTAACCCCTCAAAAATGTTGATGCGTTTAAAGAATATTCCGCCTAGAATTTGATTGCTATATGGTTTCAGATTTTAAGATTATTCCTCAAGAGTTTTTCTAGGCTGTCAACATATATATATTACGAATAATTGAGTACAGTTGTTAGAACTTATTTACAGGCATGGGAAAAATCATTTCACGAAACGATCAATTTGAAATCATCCACCAACATGCTCTTACTGTGAAACCCGATCTCGGCAACCCTTCTTGTGCAGAGTTACGCGTTCATGTGAAAGCGAGAAGCAAAACACAAAACTGAAAAAAGTGTCAGCGCCCGGCTATGATTCATTCTCCATCGCATACGTAGTGTTTTGAATGAAAGCAGAAAGGATCGCAAATGAATGCATTCTTTCATTCACAAAGATTCATTTCATTCACCGGATCGTTCTAATAAAAAAAACTTGTCGTTCTTGTTTATAGACCTATGAAATTTTCACTTGGTGATCTCTTATTGTTGAGAAAGTAGTTTGCAATGTGCTGGTGAAAAAAATAACTTCTTAAAACGATTCCGTGCATATCACAATATCAATATCAAGTGGATTGTAGTGCAATCTACTTCTCAACATTGATTATAGTGTACATTTGCACTATAAAGTTGACCTAACCCAACCAGAGAATACAATGTCATATTCATTTGTGATTTAAAAGTTGATTCACTTGTGAATGTTTACAGTACAATCTTCCGATTCAATCCGCGTATGAAGAACACGATCTTCTTCATTCAACATAGTACGTGTCATTCTTTTACCTGGCTCACATTTTCGGAAGTTCATCTCTACCTACGTTCAGATGTGTTCTTTTGGAGAGTTTTAGTCGGATCGTGAATGAACGACTGGCTGCTGTCAAAGCAATGAACGGATTCGCTAAGAATCATGCGAATGAATGATAATTCCCATCCCTGCTTATTTACTTTTCGAATATTTTTTGTAAGGTACACTTGCTTGCATTTATGAAGTTTCAGTTGTTGTGGTGACGGACGATTCGTAATGTTGCTTACTCCGCGGCTTTGTAATTTAGAACACCAGGCGATAGAATTCCACCTAGAATGGAAAATAATTATTAAATTCTAGCTAAATAAACGTGTAAGTACAGAGAACCGACTGTCATGTTCGAGCAAAGTAGTGCAATATACCTGTGTCAAATTTGAGTGAAATATTCTTAAACCATTTTTATTGTACCGCCATACTTGTACCACAGCACAGTGGCGGATTTCCCTAACAACCTGGCCAAAAGACGAAAATTGCATGGTAGTACTTTCGGTTCTAGTACATGTATTGTCCTTCAGCTGATGCTGCCGCATTCTATTTTAAGTGAAACGCTCCAAAATTTCCATATTTGAGATGTTGGCACACCCAAACAGTTTAAACCGTCGCGTTTTGCTCATATTTTTAAACAATCGCTTGAAATAGCAGTATTATTCAAGTGTAACTAGATTTTGATAAAAGTTCCGGTTTCATATTTGGAATAATGGTAAGTTATGCTTACGGTTTGTACTTTATTTATATGTATTGATGTCATAAGATATATTTTTTTGTCTATAGAAAATGTCAATAACTATCACGATTTTGTAGCAGACGGTTTCAACACACGTTTTTGCTAAATTATTGAAATACTTTTTTTCGTCCACGTATGTTCACTATGTTTCAAGGCAATTAGTGTTCCTCTAAGGATTTTCCATTTGGAACACTATACCAATCTTGCCCGAATTTGCCCGTTTTTAAGTAATATTTGATTAAGTAGAGACGGTGAATGATTATAAGGTTTTCAGCTTAAAATTTGGACTCGTACTTTTAATTATTGCTGCGCCTCCGGTTGTCGTAGTGAGTAGTTAGTGTAGTTAGTGATGAAAATTTTATCGTGATTCATAAACATTTTCTTAAGTTATCAAGAGTGGAACGCAAAAGACGTAATTAATTTTGGTCATTCATATTGAAAACCAACGAGGTCAACAGAAGTGATCGCCAGAGGTTCCAAATTTCAAAAATTGATTATGAATTCCATGCTTTTTTAATTCGTTTATTTGGCACGGCTCAAGGCGTTAGCTTCACAGAGCCGTGGGTCGTTTATGAATTCCATGCTGAAACGTTACCGGAAAACTATAATGTTTGATCATGCAAAGCAAAAGAAATCTAAAGGTGGAATATATGACTGGATACTACGAGCGAAAATCAGTAAAGTAGTATAAAAGAATACTGGAATCTCCAGTCGTGATTTGACCAAATAACTCACTTTGGCGTACACTCCATCTTGGCAAATGTCAGCAAGCATGACAACAAGACGTGGTTGCTCAAAACTATACCAGGAAGTAGTACAAGCATGTTCTGCCCAAGTATAAGGCATGCATTTAAATGGACGCTTCATTGTAGTAATAGATGTTTTTGTCATATTCATTTTTAGTCACTGTAATTTGCAAGCAAACGTGTTGTCAATTTTCACTCCACGCATTCCGTCGCATAATCGGCTTATTTTCTATAATTTAGAATTATACTATTTTTCGCTCTTTGAGAAATATGTGCATCGGACAGTAATTGAATAATAATCGTAAGGAGTAAATAATAATTGTACAGAGAGTTCAAAAGTTTATGTAACTATGTTGTATAATATTTCAAAATAGTTTGCAATGACTAATAACATCAATTCTCATAAAAGCTACATCTTCTAGACACCCAATGCGTGCAAATCAACAAATTCTGTCATTTAACTACACATCATTTAAAATTCGATAGATTATAAACGTTATTGGCATACACTGGAACCTGGAATTCACTTATATTTAGATTTAAATGTCGACCATTTTGTATCCGTCATTTTGAATTTTGAAAATCTGACATCAAAATCGTAATCTGCGCCCAAAAAAACCATGGTATGTACCTTAGCAGGTCAATCAAAAGCATTTTCGACTTTTGGTCAGGTTTTTAGGGAAATCCGCCACTGTGCACAGACAATACATACATTCCCAGAACACTGACTCAACCTTTTACACACAGTCTCAAGTGTCGGTGTTAGTGTTAGTCTCGGTCTAATGGCGATTTCGCTTGAACCTGAAACCGAGTCAGGTTCTAACCCCAACCGCTGTCAGTTCATACATTTTGACAGCAGTTGGGGTTAGGAACTGATTCAGTTTCGCCTCAAACAAAAACCACATAAGACTCTCTGCTAATACCATCGATTTGATAACGGCTTTAGCGAGAGGAAAGCATTAAATCTTCAATACGACACAGTGTCAAAAGTGGCAGTAGATTAGTTAGTTTAAGGGGGGTAAGGGTTTCAGCGCGAAAATTTTTTTTTTTTGCGAACTTTGGGTGAAGCGAATTGATCAAAACTTTTGTACATTATAGTATTATATTGTATCATTTAAATAACTTTCTGTAATTTTTCTATGCAAAAATATCGACAAACGACTCAGTGACGAAGCTTTTTGTAAGAACGTCTCTGGGAAAACCATGATTTGCGGTGTTACCTGTCATTTAAAAACTACTTAACCGATTTCTTTCAAACTTTGCATACATATTCTTTGTAAATAAAATACCTAACCCCTACGTTAAGCTTTCGAGATAAATTTTCAATTAAGGGTTTTCTTACTCATTTTAAATAAAAATATATATTTTTCATGAAAAATTTTGTAAAAACCCCCTTAATTGAAAAATTAGCTCAAAAGCTCAACGGAGTTGTTTTTTCACGCTGAAACCCTTGAGCCCCCTCCCCCCATCTTAAGTACCATTAAGTACAATAAGTACTGCCAATATTTAGAAAGTACGCGACAAATTACTTATTAATTGTATAGCAAAGAGTATATATACATCGCGTTCGTACTAGACATATGCAATATATTTTAAGTATCGCTAATATGTATTTTAAATACTCTAAGTACTTTCACAACGATATTAATTGGGTCATTAAATGAAGAATACAGTTCTTCTTTTATTTCATAAACCGGTAGAGTTTATCTTTCTAAATATATATGTTCAGCCTTTAAAACTTCAGAATGATTTAATTTAATTTTTAATTGATTTACAAAAAAATGTAAACACATCCTCGTTTGACACTATCGGTCTTCCTTGATAGTGAATGTAGCCACATCGGTTAGCAATTTTGGCAGTTATCGTTGCGTTGTGACGATGATTTTGGCGGATTGCACACTGACTTCATCTGCTGATAATCTAATAAGAGTTGCTTAGGAAGTGGTAAGTAGGAATTCATACCAATTCGACCCGACTCAGCAGCATGATAGCCATCATTGCCAGCCGCCCTCATCTCCATCGTTCACGGGGAAGGATAAAGGATAAGGTATACGAGAAGTGTTGATGCTCCACCTACTTAACGGAAGGTAGACGACTCATCAGACTCTTCCATAGGTGTCGCGGAGTTGGTGGTTTGGAAGGGTATAAGGTCTAGGATTCGCTCCAAGCAAGCGATGCAACCTGTAAAGCATGGTTTATTAGGTAGTAGTTTAGGTGGTTTTCGAGTACACGATCACTCGATAAATAAAAGATCTTGTTTAGTGTTTGGTTCTTTTAAAGCTCTGGGTAGCCGGTTGCCGGGAGTATCCAATGTTTTCTAAACAAAAGTAATTTGCACTCCACACAGCCAACCGTGGGAGTATTGCCTAGAAAAGCTAATTTTATCTGCATAATGGGCAGGATCACTATTTATTGCGACAATATTCAGACGAATTTAGCTATTCCTTCTCTACGATATATTTATTGGGTTGAAAACTACCGAATGATAATACGTTGAGTTATGATAGATCGAGATGTTATTAAGCAAGGAAAGTATTTCCTATTTTCCATATCCATTTGTGAAATACGCGTATACGAACGATAATATCGAACATTGAAGGGAAATACAAAGGATCGTTAAACTGATGCACGGGCTTGTTAGCAATAACGGAACTTAACAGTTATGTGTCCAACAAAAAAACACCTTTAACAGGCCAACGAGGGTACCCGGGTACCCACAAATTGAAATGCTCATAACTATGGCTTCCTTTAATTGATTTGGATACTTTTAGATAGTTTGGATTCAGGCACTCGTCCACTTTTTGATTCTGTACAATAGAACCGGAATAATGGAACTGGTGCTTGGTAATCCGGATTTTCCGGAGTAATGTTCCAGTACTAGGATATGATTTGTAAATTTTCATAATGTACTAGCAATGTGAGTATCAAAACTCTTCAAATTGTCTCGGAAGTCTGTTTTTTATTGTTACGGAACCCTATGGGAATTCGAAAAATAGAATTGGAATGGAATGGCCACTCATGGCCCCACGGGAACCTGCTTCGGAATTTCCGTTCCGGGGTCAAATCACCAAATGGTTCCAAAACTACGAGATACAGCCTACTGATGCAATTCTAAGAATTTTGGTACTCATATTGCTAGTATTCTATTGAAGTTCGCAAATAATACCCCAGCACTGGAACCTGCTTCCGGAAACCCGGATTCCTGGGAACCGAATGAAGTAACCCGAATCATTTTTAACAAGTCCAAAAGTGGATGAGTTCCTGAATCCAAAACGGTCAAAAGTATCGAAATCGGTTGGATATTAGTTTAGTTACGGGCATTTTAGTTTTGTGGGTACCCGGGTACCCACGTCGGCCTGTTACGTAGTAAAAAAATTCAGGAGCGCCTCCTCACTCCCACCCTTACTATATCAACAATATTATTAACCCAAAAGCTTGACTTAGTGAAGTTCTAAGATGTCACAAAGTTTCAATTTCCAGCTATGGATAAAACATGGGAATTTCATTAATTGCAACTTAAAAAGGTACCCGGGTACCGCGTCGGACACACAACGGTTAAAATTAGATTCATAAAACAGACGCGACGAATTTTCCGTGCGTGATCATCGATACTAGTCAGATTAAAGTTTTATTGGGGCTAATTTCCGAACAACTAAATATTAATCGAGGATTGTATACAATCCGAACCGAAAGATTCACTCTGCAAGACGGATACATTAGTAGTTCCACGCGCGCGTCCTTTGTCCCCCTTCCCTGTCAGCTCACAGGCTCCACTCCGTCAACCTGTCGAAGTGAACGAACTGACAGCGGTTGGGGATAGAACCCGGCCAAGTCCCGAGTTTAAGCAAAAACGGCAAAAGGTGGCCTGTACGCCGGTTGGCACCGCGGGGAGATAAGGGATAGGAGTTCTGTATCGGAGGTGAATGGTGACATCGATTGGTCTCATGTTGCACGATAATACAGATGTGCCAACCCGGTTACATTTTTGGCAGTTATCACAGCAAAAGGATGGGGATCAAGGTAGTTCAATGGAAGGTGTGGTCTTGAAAATTCAATTTCATAAAATATTTTTTTGCTATGGACGAATTTTGCGCCCACTCGAACAAATGTTGGCAGCACCCTCTCAGATATTAATGAAACTTGCCGTACATGAAAACTTTGTCACAAAAAGCCACTTTGCATACTTTGTTTTTCCAAAAATGATCTAGAGTATCTTTTGAAACGGGCCAAACTTTGTTTAGACTATAGCCATTTGCAAATAATTGACAAAAAAAAGTTTGGCCCTTTTCAAAAGACAGTCTAGATCATTTTTGGAAAAACAAAGTATGCAAAGTGGCTTTTTGTGACAAAGTCTTCTTGTACAGAAAGTTTTATTAAATCTGAGAAGGTGCTGCCAACTCTGAATACGATTTAGCGCGAAATTCATCTATGGAGAAAGTTAAATTTTTTGTATATAATTCGTTTCGCTGTCTTCGAGACGTTGCTTCCTTCTCTATAAAAATCTTGCATTGATTGCTTTTTAGGAACCAATGGGCGACTCTTGCAAGAATTATTTTGTAAAAGTCGATTTTCCAATACTGTAAAACTTCAAGCCGCGAGCGCAAAAATATAGTTGCATCGATTGAACTTAAAACTTGCACAGTTATTATAGGACCCGAATGGAACCTAGAAGGTTGCTCGGAGCAATTTTTTTTCATATACCCGTGTCCCACTCTAGTATCCATCCTACCCACTTTCTCCTATCTCTAGATATAGCTCGTGTGACGTCATACAAACGTGACTTTATAATAACCCAGTACATTAGTATCACCAGTACAAATCACACATACCCTGAAGAGGATTGCCATCGTTCGATATTATGCCCAGATAAGCCGCTAATCCGCCAACAATTAGTAATAGGAAGCCAATAACTAAAAGCATTACTTTCTCGCGGTGGCTTAACTGACGCCGGCATCTGCAGGACCAGCTCCAATACTGCTCGCGGATAACTCTGAAAATATAATTAAACGTATTATTCTGCATATCATACTCTGCGCGATGAGATGCAATGTCCATGATATGTTTCGTTGATATTGGATATGTGTCTGAGGGGTAGGGCATCGCGAAGCAATTTTTTTTTTTTTGAAATCTCGCTGTCCTTTATATAGTGACTAATATCAAAGCAAGCTCAGATGCCAAACTTCACATCGTTTGAACAATTTTAGCCCCCCGTTCAGGGGTCAATAAAAAACCTTCCAGATTTATCTGGATTCTTCCAGATTTTTAAGCGTCGTCCAGACAAACAGATTTATGTGTGTTATATCCAGATTTCAGAAAATTTGTGCAGATTTTTTAGACAATTTGAAAAATGACAAAATGAGAGAAAAGAATGATTTTTAAACCACCTTTCTGAGCTACGATTTTGAAAACAAAGATTTTTAGAATAACTGGAAACACAAACTAGCAAAAAAAATCGCTAAAAGCAAATAAAATTTGTTGAGTTTTCATCAGCTGGAAATTTCAGCAATCCAAGATGCTGAAATCTCTAAACCTCAAATTCAATACTCAAGCTTTTTAAAAAAAGAAAACAGGCAATCCAGATAATAGACCTTTCTTGTCAAATCTAACCCCTATTTTTCTAAATTAATTAGGAGCTCACTTTTTTAAGCACATTCCTGTTAAAAAGAGATTATTAAACCTTTTCCTGATTTTGCTATGACTTTTTAAAAATTGCAAAATGCAACAGTGTTGAATATTTTTTTCACCATTGCAAGAATGGTGGGACATAAAATATTCGTTTCGGCAGCACTGTTTTATATACTTACTACAAAATTATCGGCAACTCTGCACGCTAATGACGATGCAATATTCATTGGTGAATCTAAACAAGCCGGGTGAATCTCGAACAGTCGAAATTCATTGTATGGATCATTTCTGGTGAAAAAACGCGAGTGTCCAACTTCTTTATGTTTGGTATAAGTAATCTTAATATTTACGTTCCAGAAACCCAGTCGCATTGTTCAATTTCGCAAGCAAGAAAATGACATTCTCAAAAACGACTTATCTTCTCACCTTTCTTTTCTTAAAAGCGGACGCGATACGAGCAGAAATATTGAAAGTAAGCCAAATATTGGTCAATAATTTGCATCTTGAAAATATTGATTCTATAGGATAAATGGGATGGACGTACTGAAGCAGTCTTGTCAATATTTTTATTGACGGTATTCTTGTCCCGTATAAGGTCTGCGAAAGGTTCATCCAAAGATCAAAATGCTTTTGACAGATATAGAATAGAAGGAGGGAGAATGCGAAGCGTGTCGTTCCGAATGGATTTGGAACGAGAGTGAGGATGACAGGTAGAGTGAAATGTTCAAAGGTAAAATGAGATAAATCATTTCGAAATGGCCTTCGGTGAGGACTTTTTTAATATTCCCCACACGAAATTCATCCAAAATGGTGTAGTAGTGTGGGGAATCGGGGTAAGATGTGGCATGAGAATGTTGGGTAAACTGGGCAGTTCGAAGAATTTTTAATTTTTTCAATAGTTAGAGGCTTCAAATCATCGCGCAAATAATCAGGATCGATTCGGGGATGAAAAATGAAGCTTTTGAGTATACAAAAAATTTTGGCGAGAAAGGTCTATTCTAGACATTTTTGAAAATTATTGCAGATTTTTTGGAAAAACACTTGGCATCCCTGCCCCCGTCCACCTCGTTGAAGTTTTTGACATTGTGACTATGGGGAAATATGAGGAAAAATATATAAATGCTATAACTTTCGAAGTATCAGTCACTCGGAAAACTACAGTTTATATACTTTGAAAGGGAACATTCTTAGCATTTTATTGGAAATATTTTCGTTTCTCGAAAAAAGGGAAAGTTGGAGTTTTGGAACATTTTTCCAAAAATTCCCTATTCCTAAATTGATTGAAGAATAATAAAGATATATACATGAGCGATCATGCCTGCGCCCGTGACAAAATTTTCATTTGATTCGTAACCCAACTTTGTACCGGGAAACAAGTGCTTTTTGTTCTCTCCGGTGTGGTTTAGTTTTTTCGGTGGTACGAAGGTGCTTGCTGTGGCAGAGGCTGCAGTAAAGCATTACTAATAAACAGTCCCGCGAGTGATAATTGTTACCTGCGATATCAGTTAAAGTAGTGCAGTGAAGTGCGTTATTAAACATTTTTCTTGCCTGAAAGACGGCTTTGTTTAGACGAGCTATATCAGCTCTACTGTGTGAAGGTCACGCGGGTGACGGATAAAAGAAACGAAGGATCAATTCACCTACCAGCTCGTCAGGAACCAACTGGTGAAGTTTTTCGTTTTTTACTTTTCTTATCGATTTTTTTCTTTTTATTGCTTTTGATTTTTTATTTTGATTTAAGTTAAACAGTGCGGTCGAGCGTGTTGCTCCCGCAACAAAATGGAACAAACAGAAGGATCACCCTCCGAAGAGGAATATTATGAAGAAGAACGTATATCTGATACTGAGACAGATAATGTTATGGTCGATCCACTTCCCCCACTTTCCCCCAATGTCTCACAGCCCCCCCGAGTCAAGGTTTACCAGGATGGATCCGCTGGTCCTTGGGTGGTATACTTTCGGCCCAAAAATAAACCGTTAAACAGCATAACTGTTGCACGGGAGCTGACAAAACGTTACTCGGCCGTAACCGAGATTAAAAAGGTTCAGTCAGATAAACTGCGCGTAGTCGTTACTGACTTGAAACAGGCCAATGATATCGTTAGCAATAGCCTCTTTACGCTGGAGTATCGCGTCTACATCCCTTCTCGTGATGTGGAGATCGACGGTGTGGTAAGTGATGCGGGTCTAACTGTCGATGATCTGATGAATGATGGGGCTGGCCGCTTTAAGGACCCTAACCTTCAATCAGTTAAGATTTTGGAGTGCAAGCAATTGCACTCAAAGTCCATCGAAGATGGTAATTACTATCCATCAGACTCGTTTCGCGTAACCTTCGCCGGATCTGCACTTCCGAGCTACGTTGAAGTGGGAGGAGCTCGTCTACCTGTACGCCTGTTTGTACCGCGGGTCATGAATTGTTCCAATTGCAAGCAGCTAGGTCACACGGCCACCTACTGTAGCAACAAGCAACGGTGCGGTAAATGTGGGGAACGCCATGCGGATGATACTTGCAGTAGGCCCGCTGAGAAGTGTGTTTACTGTGGGGAGAATCCGCATGCACTTTTGACATGCCCAACGTACAAACTTCGCGCGGATAAACTGAAGCGATCCGCCAAAGATCGCTCCAGACGCTCTTACGCAGAAATGCTTAAAAGAGCTGTTCCACTTATCTCCGAAAACCCATTCGCTCTCTTGCCAACTGACGATAACGCCTCTAACGACCCTTGCGAGGGGCATTCTTTGGCTCCGCTTGGAAACTCTAGGAAAAGACCTAATCAAAACTCACCTGAACTTCCTCGTAAGGGTCCTAGGTTGTCCCAAACAAGGGTACAAAATAAAAATAATTCATCAACTGGAAGTGCTGGTACAAATCCGAAGATAATACCTCCTGGTTTTGGGAAATTGAGATACAACCAGGAGTTCCCAGCACTCCCCGGGGCACCAAAAATCCCAAGTGCTCCAATTTTACAGTCAGAAACTCAACCTAAAACGGGATTCCTTAAATTTTCTGACATTGTGGACTGGATATTCACAGCTTTCAACATTACCGATCCTATGAAAAGCTTGCTGGTTGCTATTCTACCAACAGTAAGAACATTTTTAAAACAGTTGACTGAACAATGGCCCCTCCTTACAGCGATCGTATCCTTCGATGGCTAACTTATTAGACGGAATCAGGGATCTGATCACTGTTTTACAGTGGAACTGCAGAAGTATTATCCCCAAAATTGATTCATTAAAACACTTGCTAAATTACAATCATTGTGATGCATTTTCCCTATGTGAAACATGGCTAACTTCAGGCCCGTAGCCAGGATTTTGTTTCGGGAGGGGCTTACAAATTATTGCATGAATGTATTAATTCTGATGATTTGAAACAATCACTGGAAACTGAACGTAATTATGAAAAGTTCTTAGTGAAAACAATTCCAAAAATAAGACAATAGACACTAAAAACTCTAATAATACGTTGCCTGTTACAAGAAAGGCTATAGTGCATCGACGAATTAAATTTGATTATTTTTGATTTACAAGTTAGAAATTTCTCTAGTTACAAAAATGAATAGTCAAGAGCTCAAAGTATTAAGGGCTGCTTGAAAATGCTACGCTGCATGCTACGCTGCTTGAAAATGCTACACATTCGATACACCTTTACAATTTGTAGAAGACGCTAAATTGGAATGAGTAGAAAAATATCCAAAAACCCATCTCATGAAACTTTACACGCATTTGCTAATCAGAAGAACGAAACCAACGTCAAGGTTGTCCCCATGAATAGGAATATATCAGTGTGAAATCAAAGTTTACCGTTGCAAAGAATGTCCGAACAAAGTGAATGTCGAAATTTGCTTCAAATCTTCTGATAAGGCAGGCGATTTGTAGATGCAGAAAATAGGTTCAACTCCTATTTTCACGATCAGGTTTCTTTCTACTATTACTAGCTCTTTGACTTCATCCGAAGTTTGCGTTAACTCGACTTTATGAAATTTTCAATTTAAATGATACTGATCATGTCGTAATCAAAACAATCCTGAAAAAAACACATGTTTTTTCATTTGACTCTCATAGGTAATGGGTTAAAGACTATCTTCGACAACATTATCAGGCAACTCAGAATAACTATCTTTTTATCTATTTAAGTTGATTCTTTTTAGGTACTTTTTATATCATTGTACTTATGAATTAAAAATATCGTAGACTGATTTTCCTAGATCCCCAAAACTATAGTAAAAGTCAAAATGTAAAGTGAGTGCAAAAACTACTCATTTCACTACAAAGCAAGAATGCCTTAGCTCTATTGACTTTTGACAATCTTGCAAAACCGTTGTAACTTGAGAAGATTACCTAGATTAAGTAAATATTATATTTGAACATTTTGGTTTTATTTATTTATTTGAAGGTTTTATTTCGGAATTCGTGGGGTTTTGGACAATGTCAAATATATATTTCAATGATTTAATCTACTAATGGAAACTACCCAGAATTTAATCTACTGAGCGAAACTGCTCAGAATCTATTCACAAATCGAAAGAAAATTACTTAGCACTGATTACTCAATGCTTCTAATTTACATAAAATTTGGTAAATATAACATTGATGACACCACCAAAATAACTAGAGACTATAAACATAGATAATAATTTCAGCATCACTTGCTTCCGACACATGGAAGAGAACACATCGCACTTGCACCTAATTTGCCGAGGCTTTCTTTTAGAGTTGTCTGTTTTAAATTACAGCAAATTATCCGTTTCCTGTAAAACTTTTGCAAAACTCTTTGCCAATTCATTAAACAAATATGAACACTAATTTGTTTAGTAATAGGTTTGTTTGTGAATAAAAATAATTAGCTCTTGATTTTTTTCAATCATCATCAAGATTGGAAGAGATGTATGATTTCTTGAAGAAAGTTGTAATGTTTGTCTGATTACATGTTTGTTTTATCACTATTTGGGAAAAAGTTTCAATTAAAGTTGTTGCACCTAACGCAACGAAGACGAAATGAGAAGATCAGAGCGCAATTCGGAAAGAACTCGTGTTGAGTGTATAGTAAAGATAGAAGAGTGATCTTGAGTCGATTTAGATTGGTTGATTTTTTCCTCTCTTTGCTCCCTTATTTAAGATTATCTCTCTCATTTTATTCCATGACGAGCAAAAACGGAACGAAAGACTGTCACATACTTAAGACATGAAATCGAAACTGTTATCCCAACTTATTGACTTATAGATTCAATCAGTCCCAACATTTTAGTCCCTCTTCGTGATTGCCTATTATTTTACCACTTTTTGCCCGGTCCACTTTTAAAAGATTTTTTTTGCACGTTTGTCGAAGATATCACGGATTTACGGATTAACAGTGTATTAGTACGGAACGAATTACTCGTAACAATGAAATGAAGCGTTAATAAAAATGGTATTGCGTTAAAATGACGCGAAATGAAAATTCTATTCTCGGCTCAATCGTTCTCAGATAAATTGAAATACTTTTTGTGTAGCGCAGAGTAGTGTACAGAGAACAGAGTGTACAGTATGCACTGACCTAATACAGAAATTCAAAATTGTGTGCAATTCAAAAACTTATCATTTAAAAATAACAAACTGGGTGGTGGGTCTTTTATATATTTCCTTATGTAAACAATAAAAATAATATAACGAGTTTATGTGGTTGTCCTACAGATCTCGCGCTTAGCCATTGCACGTGGAAACCTGTTTACGAGGCGAGGAAATATTTTTTTCTTCACCAACTATGTCTTGGGGGGGAGTAGTTCATTTCTATCTCGCTATTGTACATTTCCGTGTCATCATCGTAGTTGCTGCCTTTATGTTCGCGAATATCTTCCTTGCTTTTCGCCCTCAATAATTGCCCTTCCAAATAGATTCCATTTCTCCCAAATGTGACATTAATCTGCGAGTAAGCGGTATCCGATCTTGTAGCGGAACATTCATTTTCTCATAGTCCATATACAGAAGGATCTTAATTATAGCATTGTCACACACAACCTTGTGCTTTAAGTTGTGCGAAATGAATGGTTTCGTCTGCACTAATTTGTTGAGCGCTAAATGCCTGCCATGGTAGAACTGGATAGAGCCGGTTTCCGAAAGTCTAATCTCTATTTACACCTTCAGGATGCGAATGATCAATAATTTTATAATCACCGCATTTGGCTGGAGCACCAATTCTTGCTTCTGCTAATCACTAATCTCGACAGATTATTACAGCTACAATTAAAGTAACAGTCTCTTGTATTCTTCAGACAAGGCACACAATATAAAAGTTACTTTTTTGTTGTTCGCTTCGCACTGGCTCGAGCAAAAGCATAAAGCACACTGAATTTCGTGACCATTGCCTTCGGTGGTTAGAAATAGCCTTCTTTAACTTTTTCTCAATAATTTGTTCAAACCAAATAAGCAACAAGTTTTGTTAAAAGTCACCGGTTTTTTAAATTTATTTTTGAAAAATTTCGGGGGGGGCTTTAGCCCCCTAGCCCCCCCTCTGGCTACGTGCCTGGCTAACTTCTAATATAAACCTCAACTTCCACGATTTTAACATTATCCGCTTGGATCGAGAAGACTCATATGGGGGGGTACTTTTAGGGATCAAAAAGTGCTACTCCTTCAATCGAATCAACCTCCCTTCGACGCCAGGCATTGAAGTTGTCGCTTGTCAAACAACAATCAAAGGCAAAGATCTTTGCATTGCTTCTATTTACATTCCTCCTCGGGCCATGATGGGATATCGAAGATTCTCCAACGTGATTGAACACCTTCCCTCGCCCCGCCTGCTTCTTGGAGACTTTAACTCTCACGGTACGGGGTGGGGCTGTCTATACGACGATAATCGATCTTCGACAATTCAAGACCTTTGTGACAACTTCAATATGACAATTCTGAACACAGGGGAAATGACACGAATTCCTAGACCACCTGCGCAAGCAAGTGCACTGGACATATCTTTATGCTCGACATCACTACGGTTAGATTGCAAGTGGAAGGTAATATCTGATCCCCACGGTAGTGACCACTTACCAATTGTAATTGCAATCACCACTGGTTCAAGACCATCGACACCAATCAATGTTCCCTATGACCTCACACGAAACATTGATTGGAAGAGCTACGCTGCTGAGATATCCAAAACTATCGATTCAACACAGATACTTCCCCCGGAGGAAGAATATAAGTTTTTGTCCAACTCGATTCTCGATAGCGCGATTCAAACTCAGACGAAACGAGTACCCGACGTGAACACCCAAAAACGTTCTCCCAACCCGTGGTGGGACAAAGAGTGCTCAGACGTGTACGCGGAGAAAGCTGCCGCGTATAAAACCTTCCGGAACGACGGGTTAGTTGCTAGTTATCGAGTGTACGCGATATTAGAAAAGCGAATGAAAAATTTAATGAAAGCTAAGAAACGCAGTTACTGGCGCCGGTTTGTCGACGGGTTAACAAGAGAAACATCGATGAGCACTCTTTGGGGCACGGCCCGACGTATGCGAAACCGAAACAGTACTAACGAGAGCGTGGAATATTCAAACCGTTGGATATTCGATTTCGCCAAGAAGGTTTGTCCGGATTCCGCCCCGGCACAGAAAATCTACCGCGCCGCGTCGCCTTACAATACCGCGAACGAAACACCGTTTACGATGGTGGAGTTCTCACTTGCTCTCTTATCATGTAACAATAAAGCCCCGGGGCCAGATAGAATTAAATTCAACTTATTGAAGAATCTGCCAGACTCTGCCAAAAGACGCTTGTTGAATTTATTTAATAGGTTTCTTGAGGGTAACATTGTCCCACATGACTGGAGACAGGTGAGGGTCATCGCCATCCAAAAACCAGGAAAACCAGCCTCCAACCACAATTCGTATCGTCCGATTGCAATGCTGTCCTGTATCCGGAAGTTGTTCGAGAAAATGATCCTGTTTCGGCTCGACAATTGGGTCGAAACAAATGGCTTACTGTCAGATACACAATTTGGCTTCCGCAAAGGCAAAGGGACGAACGATTGCCTTGCGTTGCTCTCAACAGAAATTCAAATGGCATATGCTAACAAAGAGCAGATGGCATCAGTATTCTTGGATATTAAGGGGGCTTTCGATTCAGTTTCGATCAACATACTTTATGAGAAGTTGCACCAGCATGGTCTTTCGCCAATTTTAAATAACTTTTTGCTAAACCTGTTGTCTGAAAAACAAATGCATTTCTCGCATGGCGATTTATCGACATCACGATTTAGCTACATGGGCCTTCCCCAGGGCTCATGTCTAAGCCCTCTCCTCTACAATTTTTACGTGAATGACATTGACGAATGTCTTGTCAATTCCTGCACGCTAAGGCAGCTTGCAGATGACGGTGTGGTCTCTATTACAGGTCCTAAAGCCGTCGACTTGCAAGGACCACTGCAAGATACCTTGGACAATTTGTCTGCATGGGCTCTCCAACTGGGTATCGAGTTCTCCACGGAGAAAACTGAGCTAGTCGTATTTTCTAGAAAGCGTGAACCAGCGCAACTACAGCTTCAATTAATGGATCAAACTATTGCTCAGGCTTCAACATTCAAATATCTCGGGGTATGGTTCGACTCTAAAGGTACCTGGGGATGTCACATTAGGTATCTGAAACAGAAGTGCCAACAAAGGATCAACTTTTTCCGTACAATAACTGGAACATGGTGGGGTGCCCATCCAGGAGACCTAATCAGGTTGTACCAAACAACGATATTATCAGTGTTGGAGTACGGATGTTTCTGCTTTCGCTCCGCTGCGAACATACACTTCATCAAACTGGAGCGAATCCAGTATCGTTGCTTGCGTATTGCCTTGGGTTGCATGCACTCGACCCATACGATGAGTCTCGAAGTGCTGGCGGGCGTTCTTCCGCTGAAAAATCGATTCTGGGACCTCTCATATCGATTGCTCATTCGATGCGATATTCTGAACCCATTGGTGATTGCAAATTGCGAAAGGCTTGTCGAGCTTAATTCTCAGACCCGATTCATGTCCTTGTACTTCGATTACATGGCACAGAACATCAATTCATCTACATATAACGTCAACCGTGCTCATCTCTTAGATACTTCTGATCCAACTATATTTTTCGATACATCCATGAAGGAAGAGATTTGTGGAATTCCGGATCATATTCGCCCACAAGTGGTCCCAAATATTTTCTATAACAAATACCATCAAGTCGACTGCGCCAAAATGTTCTACACTGACGGATCAATTCTCGACGGGTCCACAGGCTTCGGTATCTTCAACGAAAATCTTGCTGCCTCATTCAAACTCAATGATCCTGCTTCAATTTACGTCGCAGAATTAGCTGCCATTCAGTATACTCTCGGGATCATTGACACCCTGCCCTCAGACCATTACTTCATCGTTTCGGATAGTCTCAGCTCCATTGAGGCCATCCGTGCGGCGAAGCCTGGAAAGCACTCACCGTATTTCCTGGGGAAAATACGGGAATATCTGAGTGCTTTATCTGAAAAATCTTACCAGATTACCTTGGTTTGGGTCCCGTCACATTGTTCTATTGCGGGCAATGAGAAGGCGGACTCTTTAGCCAAGGTGGGCGCATTAGAAGGCGACACTTACGAAAGACCAATTTGCTTCAACGAATTTTTCAGTATCTCTCGTCAGAGGACGCTCGATAGTTGGCAAACCTCATGGAGCAATGGGCATCTGGGACGGTGGCTACATTCCATTATCCCGAAGGTATCAACGAATGCTTGGTTTAAGGGGTTGGATGTGAACCGGGACTTTATTCGTACGATGTCAAGGATCATGTCCAACCATTACTCGTTTGACGCGCATCTCCGTCGTATAGGGCTTGCTGAAAATAATCATTGTGTTTGTGAGAACGGCTATCACGACATCGAGCATGTTGTTTGGCTGTGCTCAGAGTACTGTGTTGCCAGGTCCCAACTAATAGATTCCCTTCGGGCCCGAGGTAGATCACCCTATGTGCCAGTCCGGGACGTCCTGGCAAGCCGTGACCACCCCTATATTTTTCTTATCTATATCTTTTTGAAAACCATTGATGTCCAAGTTTAATACATTTTACCCTCTCTCATTCACAGTAGAATCGCACCAACCTATCCCTGTATCTACAATATGGCATTGCTTCACGAGTCTTCGGTGCACACTCTTCTTGATAACCGTCTATCCAGAACATCATGACATACCGCACATGCAGATGATATAGAGTGCCAATAATTATCCGAAATATCGACCCTCCCCTCGCCCCTGCGATTACAGGCTGGAAACTACAACACTACAACAAAGTGTGCATATCCGCCACAATGATCAATCAGCAAACGACGATGTCAATTACACAATATGTATCCCACTTCCTACCTTTTTCCTTTACTAACATAAGAGGGGAGCAAGCCGCCCCTAAATACGGCTTTCCCTTCCCCCACTAACATGTGACATGTAATATAAAAAAAAATGAATTATCGGCCTCGTTAAGCTACAGCATTTGGGCCTAAATAAACGTATTTTAAGATAAAAAAAAAAAAAAAAAATTTTCATTTCTTCCGTGGGAATTGAATTTTCTATTTTCAGTGGAATGTTTGGTAATAAATCTTAAGGTTGGGTGTTTTGCTTCGATTGGTAACTAAACAATTATTTAAAAAATTGCCAATTTATTATCGTGTGAAACATTGGATAATTTTAGTGACACCAGATACATATAGGTATTTTCAATGCCGAACAATCGTTGCGATTGTATCAATTTCTCGACAAACATATGATTACGGTTTAAAAACCAACTGTCAAAATTCTCTTTGAAAGGAAATTCCGGACAAACCGTTACTCGCCAATCACAGATGTTGGTAGTAAACAAAAGAGAAAAGTTTTCTCTTTCATCAACCGCTATGAACTGTGTTTAGCAAGTAATTTCCTTTCTAGGACCCGATTTTCCTTTCAAAGAGAATTTTGACAGTTGGGTTTTAAGCCGTAATCGTATGTTTGTCGAGATTTATTCTTTGCAAGACCTAGCTTGTTGGATTATACATGGCACATGCTTGATATTTCTGCAGAAGCGCCAAGCGCCTAACGTTCATCTTTTCAGCTCAATGCACGTTTGGCCTTGAGAATTATTAAGTCATACATGTTGATTCGAATTAAAATAGTTTTTTAACTGTATAAACAAGTTTTACGTATTAAAAAAGGTATCAGTTGCAAGCGTTGTGCGCTTTTCGTTCGAATTATGAAAAAAAGACTAGCAATTAATTGAATAGGGGCAATATTATTGAGGTTCAAGGTGTACGTCACGCTTACGTTTTCAAAATATTGAAATGACATCAAGTATAGTAAAGAAAGACGTAAGTCCTACGTCGAAACAACATTATTGGTTCTATACCAGTCACGGTATGATGAAAGAGGATGCACCGGTCATAATAGTGTTAGGACCTCTTGCCATTGGGCCACATCAGCAGATTGCTTGCCATACAAAAATTTTTGGACAATTTTGAAAGGTTTTTCTTATACTTCCTACATAGATTCCTTGCGAGTTTTGGCTACCGAATACAGGCTTTAGTATGGATAGATGCATCCTTAATGTAGGCCCACCAAATTCCCTGGCCCTAGTCCAGTGTACCCATGTGAAAAGACGGTACTGCTTTTCATTCCAGCTCATTTTTATTTGTCCAAGCGTTCAATTTGGAACTACGCCAGTCTACAGGAACAAAATCAGATCGAGAGAACAAACAAAAAACGTGGTGACCAACTGGATAACAATTCGAGGATTGCAGGGGTTTCATTTCGGATAACAGTTTATTAATATTCAAATTCCTATATGCCAGCATTGTGATCAGACTGCTAAGGAAATTCCACCTGCTACGACCAAAACCGGTATACAATCATCGTATGCTAAACCACAACCGGTTCTTAAACCAACGACTGCGGACCAGGCAGTAGCAAACACCAGCTCAACAACGATCCGATCCACTACCACCAAACCAAATGTTATTTCAAACAGCGAAGTAACAACGATTACATCAAATACCTCTAAACCAACCACCAATAACGAATCAAATACCAATGACGAAGGGTTTACAATAGCGACCCGTAAGCACAAAAAACAAATAAGAACATCCGACCATGAGTCATGTTTCTCACGGTCGGATGCAGTACCGATGACGACATGGACATGAACGAAAATGCGAGAGAGGACGGACCGAATGACCCCCAAGATGCAGGAGTCGGCGCACCCTATGTTTCACCACCAAAGAAGAGGATCTCAACACGCAGCAGCAAGTTGCGTCAACAAGATCCGATGGACACATGAAAAATAATTTTAATTTTTACATATTGTAGAAATCATAAAAGACCCACGGCTCAGTTAAGCTAACGCATGGAGCCGTGTCAAATAAACAAGTAAAAAGTGCTTATGGCCCACTGAACGAGCAGCCGCTGGTGCGCTAAGACGATTTCGCTAGATTTTCAGAACAGCGTGCACTAGCGCGACTGCCGGAAGGATAATCATTACGCTTTGCTATTAAGGCTGAAAAAAATTCTACACAAATTCTCGCCTCGCTCTCGAAAATGTCAACACGATAATTATTTCTCTACTACTAGCATGGCACACCTGGTACAAAATCAATCCTTCGTTGGATGAACATTGAACCACAGACTAACAGACATAACACTCAAAAACAAAGCTTCGCCCGCTTTAACGGTCATTTTAAATACATTTGTAGTTGGGACTGTGGCCACATTTGAAATTATGGCGCCACTGACATATGAGAAGCATGTGGGGGATAGACCACTAGTGAAAAATTGTTCCCAAACCTGAGGGGTAACCCACCAGTAAATAAGTGTTTGGGACTGTGAATAAAAGGTGGAGCTAGTGTTCTGGGAAAATTGTCGGATCGATGTTTTTTGAGGGAATTCCCTCATAGTGTTATGTCTGTTAGTCTGTGATTGAACGTTGTCCAATAGATGACCATTATTGGACCGGGGTTGAATCCGATATTGTCCCAATGTTGTGGGCTGCGCAGTGGGAAGTCGTGTGCATACGCATTCATTCGACACCAATTTATCAGAGCTGTACCATACCACGTTGGAAGGAGTATTCAAGTTAGTCTTGGAATGTATACATTGGCACCAGAGTTAAAAATAATCAAAGCTCTTTTTTTACGGCTGAAAATTAACCTGATGCGACTTGCGGTGAATAGAAAAATTATCCATTCAATCCATGTTATTCATTCACTTGAATATCGTACAATATATTCATTTCACTAATTATCTAGGAATTTTTTTTAATGCCGGTAAAGCATATGAAACAACAATCATCATCGTTTACATTGTTCCAGGGCCTACTTTGATGCGTTTGATTCGTTGCTGCACGGTCGCTTCGTGTAATAATCGGAGTTGAATGAAAATCTGCCTGGATGAATGGGCGGTTTGTTCGTTTGACGTTTTCAGCTGCGTCACTGAATATTGAAAATGAATGCGGCTGAATATGATCAATTTTCGTTCAATGAATTTGTATATTTTTAACTCTGATTGGTACCAACATCAGATGTTGCTTTTAGTTGTTGTCAACTCCGATTCGACAATTTTCACGACGCCACCCGCGTTACGGTTTGATAAGGCTAAATTGGTGCTGAAAGGGATTAATTAAGGTTATCTGACATGTTGATGGTCACATTATTAGCATTTCGGCAAATAACCAGCAGACAGCATCGGTTGATAATTAGTATAGTGGGTTTATTTCTTTTCTGGTAGTATGGTATAAGCACTAGTAGAGCTTCTTCGACATTTGCAATAGCGTTCGCGAAACGATTCTAAACCTCCCAAAAGCCGCCCGTTGGCAATATTAGACAATTTTTCATTGTGAAGCACTACCAGATTGTGACTCAAAGACGCGACGGCGATGAAGGTGACACGGTGTCAATCGGTTACCTTTTCCTCTTTTCCTTTTTGATGTCACTAAATGAAATTATCGGATATACGGATATTAGACTGCCCAGAAAAATAATGAATTTTTGAAAACATAATCGGCCCACCCATGATTCGATTTCTAGTCCCACCAGGAGTTCTTGCACCAAATTTGAAACAAATCGGACAAGTGTAGCTACCGGACCAACGTACCTGAAGTTTGTATGAGATTTTTCGACAATTTACATGGAGAAAACCCACTAATTCGCATTTTTGCCGCTAGGTGGCACTGCATGCATCGCATTATCACTGTAAGTGAAAATAAGAAAGATAATTTAATTGTCTACAACTTTGTCGAAGACTGCTAGTCAATCCGGCTTTGGTGAAAGAAGTTATTAAAATTTTAACGAAGTGATGTCTGAGCCAGTTTTCCATGGGGCCTAGCAGTGCATGGTTGTGTATCAGTACTCGATTCCCACGAACTATCCATTTTTGTGAAATAATCGTTAGGTTTGTCTCAATGGTATGTTCAGAAGAATTATACCACATAATACGAGTTATGTTTTGGTTGGAAAATTTTAGTTCCAACTGTGACCGCATAGAGGGCGCCAACACTAGCTTTTCATAGAAGTGAGATAGAATATCGGAATGTTCGCGAGAATTATTGCAAAATGCCTGTTGTACAACTTTATGGAAGACACCTAATTTCTATCTCCGTTGAAAAGTTAGTGTTAGCGCCCTCTATACGGTACAGTGTGGAACTAAAATTTTCTAACCAAAACATGACTCCTATTATTTACTACAATTCTTCTGAACATACTATTGAGCTAAATCTAACGGTTATTTCACAAAAATGTTTAGTTCGTGGTAATCGAGTACTGATACACAACCATGCACTGCTAGGCCCCATGGAAAACTGACTCAGACATCACTACGTTAAAAGTTAACTTCTTTCACCAAAGCCGGATTGACTAGCAGTCTTCGACAAAGTTGTAGACAATTAAATTATCTTTCTTATTTTCACTTATAGTGATAATACGATGCGAACAGTGTCACCTAGCGGCGAAAATGTGAGCAAGTAGCTTTTCTCCATGTAAATTGTCGAAAAATTTCATACAAACTTCAGGCATGTTGGTCCGGTAGCTAGACTTGTCCGATTTGCCTCAAATTTGGATCAAGTACTCCTGGTAGGACTAGAAATCGACTCAGGGGTGGGCCAATAGGGGTCATTTTTTCCTGTCACTCTAATGTAGATGCTCACAAACAAATATGCAAACTGCACCGAAGGCACGTGCATTTTAATTATTCTACTCAACAGTTATGGTTAATTTTGTTTTACACAGTTCAGACAAATGATAACATAGTTCATGTCATAATCGAGCTTTTTTATTTTCGGCACAAATCAATACCTCATCGGCAGAAATCTATGCCGCATCGGCACAACACTATCATCGGCATTTGCTTGAAATTATTTTGCAAGCGGACTTTTCCCTGCAAAATAACATCAATATCGGGAGGGAAAAAGAAGAAGTCTTCGCATGTCCCGTCCCAGGTATCGACAGGTGGCGGAATCTATAACCATGCTTTTTCTCCATATATTTTAATGATTTCGCCAATACAAACTCAATAATTGATCGACTTCGTTCAAAATTGGATGAGTGTTAGAAGAAAAAGCATAACCATTTTATTATATATCTGTACACACCTGTTCAATGAGAGGGGCACCTTAGTTCTGTAGTGCCCAGGCGCCCCGAGAGGGCTTAAGACGACCCTGGATGCCTCCGAAAAGATCAAAAACAGTGTCAATTGCTATTGTTGATAGATGACATATAGCTAAATCAAAAAAAATTTTACAACATGTCAATTCTTTGACATTTTTCCATGTAATAAATTAGAAGACACGCGAACAAAGGGGTGAATAGCATCATTCAATCCCAGTCATTTCTGAACGCACTTCCCTTCCAAGGCGTGCCAGAAATAACTGGGTGTGACTGAGGCGGTTCTTACCCTTCATTGGTATCTGTTCAGGAGCAAGATACAGCTTAACTGATTTAGAACATGGATAGCAGCACTACTGGTGCTTCCTAAACTGATCTTTGTTTTGTGCAGTGGTTTGGGCTATGGAAGAAAAGCTATTTTTCAGAATAAAACGGTAACATTTTCTTGAACCCCCTAATCCCCATGTCACAATGTTCTGATACCCCCTGTCACCTCATAAAAGCGTGGCATACTTTGTATGTGATCTCCAACTGAAAACTTTTTTCAATAAGCTTAATGATTTTGGTCGTTTTTAACCTTTTTAACAGAGTTGGAAATGACAATGGTAAATGAATTATGACAATATTGCGATACAATCTATCACCACTTGAAATTGACGATAAAGAAGCTTGATCTACTCACTGTGGTTGATTGGGACGTCCGTTGTTGCCACTGTCATTGGCGAACGAATGATTCACGTACCCACCTGTAACAGGTGTTGCAAAACTGTGTGGATAGCTGCTGAATTGTCCACGGTCGATAACGAAGACACCCGTGGGCGAAGGCGTGGTCTTATCAACTTGAACAACGGTGCTTGTTGTCTGTTGGGGAAGTACACGTTGACTATGTGGATTCCATTTTTCGGAAGCCACTGGACTTTGAAATGGAGTACTGTAGGCGGACGGTGGCGTTCCAAGCGTTTTTGGTTGCGTACTGTGGAATGATGCTCCAGAAAACGCAGATGTCGTTGGAGATACAGTCACCTCTGATGATTTTTTGCCATCGCGAATTTCTCCATCTGGAGGTTTAGGTAGTGTGTTTTGGGGCGGTGTATTACTTGTACTGCCATGTGTTCCATATGCGGCATTGGCATCTAATGTTTGGCCCTGAGGTAGATTCAAAGATAATCGTTCCCTGAGGTACTGCATCAGTATTCCAATGCTTCTTTTCGTTGATTGTTAAGCGTTGTGGGCGGGCCTGAGAATTTTAATTTTGCAAATACGCATTACGTTTTAAACGTTATGGATTAGAATGATAAGATAGCAAATCTCCAAATATATGAAAGGAAGCGCACGTTATCAGCAGGAATATGTTTGTTTCATTCTACCTCGTAGGTACAACAAATAGCCAAAAATCACATGTTTGTCCCAAAGTAAGTTTTTTGCTTGACTCCGCATGAATTTATCTTGTAACATTGTCGAAATCACTCTAAATCACAGCAAATATTTTGGTTGCCAGAAACAAAAAAAGTAGTCACAATTTTTTGCAGTGTTGTGCATCCGTCTATTCGAGGCTTTTAAACAATACAGACTGGATCCTGTTCCATGTTCTACGGCATTCCCTATCCCATGGGTTTGACTTACGATTACTAGCAGTATAGAACACAAACATTCGTTTTGAAGAAAACTGCAGTTGCATCGCAACCAACCGGCAGAGTACTGTTTCTGGTGAAGATGGGCAAACTGTTTCAGCTTCGAGAAAAAGAATCGACTCTTGATCGATTCACTGACTTATTCAAGAAGAACAAGAATGGTCTGATCGAAATTGTTTTAAGCAGATTTTTAGATTTATGAAAATAAATAAGTACTGATGTGAACTCACTTCATTCATTTGCATCTTGTTTGGATCATCATGAACAATCAGTCCGTCAGTGAATTGTACCACCTCAAAACGTGGCTCAATACTATTTTTCGAGAGTCGATTCTTTCAATCCATTCGTGATAGAGTCGCCCACTACCAAGGTACCCTGCCGAAGAAGAAGAGCAAGACGCGTATTGTCGTGTTTTAACAAAATCACAACTTTTTCACTGCTAGTAATCACTCAATTTTCAAGACGTACTTTTCGATTTCAAATTCGCTGTTCTCGCTAGGTCAATGTTAGATAAGCTCAAACAGCGGTCGCTTTAACCGGAACATTATGCCTTTTATATTGTAGCAAAACACCGGCAGTGTCCATTGCCTTCTACTCGAATGTGGGAAACTATAGTGCACTAAACGAAACTGGTGAAACTTTTGTTGCACGTTAAAACTCACATTGTATAGGTTCGTTCACGCGCACTTTTTGCATTTATAGTGAAACATACCGACTGAATACGTACAGGTGTTTCTTGTCGCGAAGAATATAACCGATTGATCGTCTGCAATTACTTTCACTACTGGTTACCACAAAAGCTGTGGATTTAACTCGTTATCATTGTTATCTGCTGTGGTTTTGCTTTTCCGCGACATGATTGTTTAGGTTCCTATCAATTCTTAGCGCAGCGGGCGATAAAGTATGAGTTTTGGTTCTACACTACTACACGCTGCCTACGGTTGAGTAGTTATGAGTAAGTCATGAAAATGTTATGCTTATAAGGGGCATAATGCTCGATAGTAGTTGTTATCAGCTCGGGAATTTAATTAATAATTTCCTACTCGGTCAGAGTTACAATGATACATTCAATCCAAATCATTGAACAGGGTCGAAGTTGTGCGAAATATTAAATAGCAGTCGTTTCATAAAGGGATACATCTTGTAAGGGAGCATCCAGAAATAATGTAGTTTTTTCTAATTTCTTCCACATCAAAGCAAATATCTTTCAGTTTGCTTTTGAATCTTATCCAAATATTCTGGTTGCAGTTGAAAATCGAAATTTTGAACTCTTTTGCCTATTTGCAGAGTGGGCAACTATGCGCATCTGGTGTACACGGAGAAAAAGAAAAAATACTAAATAGCATAAATTTTATGAAAAAAACATATTCGATCTATTCACCCATTGAGATGCATAAAGTTGGTAATATGCTATCATAGCATAATCTGTTTTTATTCTCGGAATGCTTATTGCTATATTATTCTAACAATACATAAAATACGCTTAATCAATGGCAGATTTGTGTTTGCATGATTATTTTTTCTATATATTTTAGATTGTAAATTAAAATAATATGAAAAGAGCAAACAATTTTATTAAATATTCTCTCAATTTCATTTTAAATGCTGCCATTAATTTTAATGATAATTTAAAATATGCTTGAATGGCATAGCTACATACTAAACGAAACATATCAATGAAATTGGTAGAGCATTTAACAAAATTGCCTATACATGTATACATGTTAGAGAATCAACTTGCCCATCATCGCACTTTAGTTGCAAACGCAGAAAATATTAGAACAATCGAAAGGCACAAGTTCACTACTTCAATTTTTAATTCTAAAAAGCTTTGCTGTGTCTCAGAATGGTCGAGCCGGTCAAAACATTTGATAGCAACTAAACAATCTAGAGTTTTTCAGCTGCAGCCGTCTTTCTCAAGACTATTTAAATTGTCGGAGTTATGTCCCTTTCCCGAAACGCATTTTTTTCGCAGAAGCTTGCGGCGAACACTCCAAGACGACGCTCAACTGAAATCAAAAAGTTAAAAAAGTATTGAAGACAGATGTATTCGGGTGTACTTGAACGGTTCGGTTTCCCACAAAAAAAAATAAATTTCTGACGAAGAAGCATGTTGACAAAAAAAGTCCACGATGTTCAAAATTTTAAACAAAAATTCATTGCAAAGAATCGAAAATGTTTCTATGAAAAGTCAGTAGAATCGGCTGAATAGTTTTCGAGATATCACGTTCACCGCAACGGTTCTTTTTTCCAATCTCCATTCGGAGATAATCGCGTTTAAAGTTTTATGTTAACTTAATTCGTAGATGGAACCAGCGCGCTGCAAACGGCTGCAATTTGAAATTTCGCACAGATATTTTCGAAAGTATGTGCTTTCAGAATATGCAAAAAATCCGATTTTTTTAGCCTCAACTTTGTATATAACACCTTAAATCGTTCAAACACTACTTTTAATGCGAATCAACATAAACGCTAGAACCAATAAATATATGTGCCACATCTTTTCTTAAAGACAGACGTGCGTGAGACACAGAGTAGAACACATGCGCATAGTATTAGTGCCGCCCATTGAGCAGCTGCATCGGAATAATTTGTTTGAACTAGAGATGGCCGGGTATGGAATTTTTCGTACCCGGACCCGACCCGAATATTATTTTTGTAAGCTTACCCGAACCCGGTTTATATGAAAATACAAAACCCGAATTCGACCCGTACCCGGGCATGAAAAAAAAAATCCAAATCCGAACCCGACCCGCACCAGCACTAAAAAAATTAAAAAATTGAAACCCGAACTCGATTTTATATAAATAAATTCAACTTATTTGATTCGAAGGAGTAGGAGAGCCCGGGGCTAGTTAGCGCCATTTTCAGTTCTATCTCTTTGATTTAAGCAGATTGTGGATTATTAAAAAATTAAATCATTCACGCAATAGATTAAAACTCACTGTGAATAACGCTAACAAAATTAAGGAAATTCGCTTTTTACTTTCGAAAACTGTCATTCATTAATTCTACAAAACAAAATGAAATGCAACATATGAAGACATATTCTATCTATCTATCTATTTATATATATATATATATATATATATATATATATATATATATATATATATATATATATATATATATATATATATATATATATATATATATATATATATATATATATATATATATATATATATATATATATATATATATATAATATATATAATATATATCTATCTATTCTATCTATCTATCTATATATATATATATATATATATATATATATATATATATATATATATATATATATATATATATATAAAAGTCAATGTTTGTATGTATATGATTTATAGACTCCTAAACTGCTTAACCGATTTCCATAAAAATTTATACACAGTAGGCATTTGTTATGGAGCGTGTTTGTGTGCTATTGGTTGGGGATTATCTGCCCGCCAGATGGCGCTACGGAACAAATTGTGTTTTCTTCGTATTTCGTTGAAAATCGCAGCAACGCGCGGCGGGTATTAGCTAGTGAATACAAACGAAGAAAACCGAACTCCACGTACGCCTTCCGCGAACTAGGCGGCCCGGGCTCTCCTATTATTAGTTTATCTTTCGGCATAGTGGCAGTTTTTATAGTTCAGATGTGAGGACATGAGTTCGGTTCTTAATTTTTTATGAATATTTTATTTTGCTTCCTGTAAAGCGGGAACGTTATTATGTAGAGTTATTAGTTTCAAATAAAGTAATAAGGGATATTCTGACGTGTTATTTTATTTTAGCAAAGTTATGTTCTACCTTAATCCTTGGACGATTCGTTTAAAAGTTTTGGTTAAAATCAAATCGTGCTTCATGACAAGAGACTGGCGTATAGTGACAGACATTGCCCGGTTTACTCAATTAACCTACCTTCTGTTCACGGGGAACTCTATAGCAGTTCCAGCTCCACGGGGATGTGGTCTCGTTTCAATTTGAATTTGCTCAACGTACACAAAAAAATACATAAAAATTATTCTGTTAAAATTTGATCCCAACTCCTTTAGATCACATGTTTCGGATGATACCATCTGGACTACACTTTCGCTTTACACCGACGGTATAACTAGTGACCACAACAAAAACGTCAAGGTTTACTTGATTGAAGGTTCAGCTCGCCGGGTAGCCAGAGACAGCACCATTTTCATAACTTGCAGGGACACGAAAGTTTAATTTTGCTGTAACTATGAACTGTCTTTAGAAGAAGTTGTTCTACTTGACTGAATCTATATAATGTAGCATACAATATAGTTTTCAGGGGCACCAGGCGACATATTTATGAATTTAATGAAAATGTGTTATTTTTCATAGTTAACTCCATACAAAAATTTGAATCATTTGTGCTAAAACATGCTCCAACAGATATGATTCAGATTTAGAGTAGGAGTTCGTTGAAGAATTACGAATTTTTCCAACTTGGTTCTGTGGTATTCAATTTTTTCATACATCCTCGTGCCACCGTAGTGGGTATAGCGTAGTTGGTAAATCGATTGCCTTATGGGCAGCTCACCTGAGTTCGATTCCCAACCCCACACATAGGGTTAGAAATGTTTCTAAAGAGATTTTTCTAACCTGAAAAAAGAGGTGAATGAAGTAACATTAAAACCTCTATAACTAAAATAAAAAAATGTACCCGATGAGGGAAGTTTTTTTCCAATACATGAAATGAAAATTCTTGCGAGAATGGTTTTAATGTCCTAATAAGGACCGTTCATTGTGAATACCCGCTCGCCGTTTCCTTGCTAGTAACAGGGCGGTTTCTTAACCCATTATATCCTAGCGTATGAAATTTCATACGCAGAACTATTCATCGTTTAACGCGTATTTACTGCAGAATTTTGGCATCTAACTGCTTTATTATTGCACTAATGGGATCATTGCACCTCATATTTCATTGTGAAACAAGACAACTGCCATTTTTTATAATTTTGTTTACATTTTTGAACCGTGTATAGTTGGGGCAAATGGCGGCTGAAAAGTAAGCAATACATTTAATTGAATTTTATTGTTGGAATTCGTGCTAATAATTCCATTATGTGACAAAACGTTCCTAAAGGTGTAAAAGAAGTGTTGTTTATCAGAAAATCCGAAGAAATATTAAATAATAACAACTTAAAATTTGTTGTTTTTATTTAAGCGTACGAAATTTTTTGCGCGAGATATTTTCATTCTAAAAACCATTTTAAGCGGTGATTTTATTTTTCCCATGATCTTTGATACATTTTTTGGTGGAATTGAATATATCACTGCATTTTGCTCACTTTTTGAAACCCCTGGGTTATAATGGATTAACACATCTCTTGGCGGAGGCATTTTTGAGAGCGCTTTCCGTTGGCTATTGCTAGTGTTTCTTCTAGGAACTAACAAAGCGGGTCACCAGCAGTAAAATACTTGTGGCTTCTACAACGATGAAACGCAAATTGGGAAACTTTTCCTATAGACATTGGTATTACCCTGTCTCAGATGTTCATCGTTAAATGGGCGGTCCTAACAAATAGACCACCTATCAAGTCACCGCTAATGCTGCTTTTACGAAATCATTTTTGTCGTAATCGTATCCTCTACGGAATTTATTACACAATTGTTTAGATTGTTCCCTAATAGACTCGGAGACTTCGACTGCTGAGCATTTCGAAACGGTAGAATTTCCGCATTTTCTTACTTTTGATTAATTGGTCATAGTCAGAGCCGAAAGTCGAACTGAAAAAGAAAGTCAAAGTAGTCAACAAAAAGGCGCCAGGGATGTAATGCACTTCAGAGCAAATAAAGAGAAAAATAAAAAACGCTCTTTGCACTTTTCATGCGAACCACCACTCTTCTCTTTCACAACAATCCTCTTCACTCCGATGTATGTTGCTCCCATACGTGCATTCTACTCCATGGCTGCACACCTCAAAGAGTAGAAATAAATAGGCTCTTTAGAGTAAATCTTGGTCCCACGCGCACGGAAGCAGAGAAGGCATCCAATAAACATTTTAAAAACGTTCTTCCGATCAAACTTTATCTGAATTGTAATTATGTGACCATCAAGAATACGTCAGACAATCTTAGTTGATCCTCCTCTTCGACACCAGGTTGGTCTTCCAAGTCGCAACGCAGGTGGCGACATGAAAACTATCGAATAGGGGTTAAGAACAACTTGAAGCAATACCTGATGTTGCTCCAAATGTATGTCTGACTTGGATAGTCCATGGAGCATAGTTTGTATACCTTACAATCTTACATTACTTGACTCTCTGTTCCCGATTTACCAACCACTACCAAAACCCAGGGATATTCGGTCAATAATTCATTGGCTAAAAAATTATACTGCAGCAGATTTTTTTTAAATAACATATAATACACCAGGACTAAACAAACAGATTAAACGTTATGTCGATCCATAAAATCTACATATTAGCAAAGAGATCATCCGCATCAATATAGTCGGCATTGTCTCCTGAAGTGCTAACTTTGCTCGTAACAACATTATAAAAGTCTTCGACTTCATTAGCAGTTACTGTGCTTGCCTCACTTTCCGTGGCATCAATTAATCCGAATCGTTCTTTTACAATCACCTGTTCCCAAAACTCCTGTTTGTTGCGAGCGAGTAAGCTCTTTTTAAATTCCCCAATCCAGTTGTTGTATCGATACGGGCCAAGAATTTTCGCTTCTTCGCGGTACATCATCACAGCCATTGCTATTTTCTCTTGCTGGATGGTCATGGATTTGAAAACCAAATCAGATATGACGGTTTGAATTTGGTTACTCAGTGTTGCAAACTTCTCACCACGCTTTAGCAGTAATGCAAAATCTTCAGCGGGAGTAACAGTGCCAACTTCTATTATTGTTCGTTGATCATCTAGTTCATCCTCCAAATCAGCTTGGTTCTGTGATGAGCCGACAGCCAAAGCATCGTTTTCAATATTAATCTTAGCTGTTCTCTGTAGCCACTTGATGCGTGCATTAACTTTTATTTCTTTAAGCGGGAACAAGTTTTTCACCTCTTCTAAAGCAGCTTTCGATCTTTCCTTCACTTTAGGCGGAATACCAACAAGCTTCTTAAGCTCTTCATCCATCGCAGGAAGAGGAGCTTTAGGGTGGAGCGCTCGATGTGCGACTGATCTGTACATGTGCTGGTGGATAGGATTCAGGGTTTTGTTTAAAGCAAATGCTTCTTTACTGCCAGTTTCTTCATCTAGTGCATCCATTAAATCCATAGTATCAATCAGTTTGTCAATTGCATCGTACTGCGCTTCGGTAGGTTTGTACTTGTTGGAAAGTAGAGGGGGGAATTTTAGTAATACAAGCTCCTCTGAAAAAGGAATATAATCATTCTAATTTTTTTCAAGTGGAATTCTAATAAACTAATATTGAAAAGACTGGAAACTTTGAATTTTCCCACAAACAATTTTTCTTTAATCTACCATTTTATCCCATATACTGGATGCACGTTTTACAGAAGGTGCGTGTGCGTACAAGAAGTGTCACAAAAATACCTGTGTGAATAGAAGAACCTTGTTGGAAAGCGAGAAGGGTAGGAAAATCACGTAACATAATATTTCATAAACCGAAAATTTTAAGTATAGAATTAAAAATGAATCTATTTATCAAATATAGTTTCCAGTTACTTTTCGAAACCAAAAAATATATACATACCTTGAAAACATAATTCCAACATAATCAAACATGGGTAGCGCTTCCGATAAGTCGGCATTAAAACGTTAATTTTAGGACGTGTATCACGCCTATATACTCTGGTTGCGATCATGACCACTTCCAGTTCAATCATAGCTTTTATCAAAGCGGTCAATTTTGCCTCGGAAGCAGCACAATCTTTCCTACCAACAACGGCGTATGTTCCATTTCCGCATAAGTATTCTTCTAATATATTTCCAGCTGCAGTAAAGCCCAAACAAGACAATCTCTGCTCACCAGATTTATAATCGATGTCCATTTGACTATCATATGGTACTATAGTGGATCCGTACATGTAGCCCTTGATTAAATTTTCGTATTCAGGTTCATAGGGCTTATCGTTTTTGAAATAATCAGTTCTATACTTAACAGAAACATTAGGATCCATACTTTCGGTTTTGAAAGAACCTAATCCCTTTTCTTCGCTAATCATCAAGAACGCAGAAATGCTGATTTGTATTTTAGTTCCAATTGAAAGAACACTATTCCATGGAGCCGCCCTGGTTGCCTTTTTCTCGAAATGTATCAAAAGCAGCTCTGCAGAATCAATATTACAAAGCGCCCCATTCGATTGGTACACTATATCGGCAATAAGTTTTTCGTTGCTTCGCTGCTCTTCACTTTTCTGTTGATGTACATTGAATACACCTTGTGTATCGAATATTGCATTATCTTCGACTTCATCATCGGCTTCAAAATGTTGTACAACGCTGTCATTAATAATATTTAACTCACATGACATGTCAGTCATTTTTTTAGCAACTGATTCGATCTGATCTGTATCGAGACAGGAAGATACCGAAAGTGTAGAAACGAGAATTATTTTTAACGAGGCAAATTTTTTGGCTCTGGAACGAAATGTTGATTAAAGTATGATCTTACTAGTTACAGTATTCCAGGATAGTTACTGTGCACCAATTTTTAGAAAGTTCATTGCAACAACTAACGCATCAAACCATCCCGCATTGACCTTTGAAGGATGTTTTATTTGTTTTTCCATAATTCTTAGCATTTGCCAATTGCTTGGGCCCAGTTCAAAGGCTTCGGAAATGTTCTCGTAACCTCCGTACTCGATATTCAGCTGATTGTTGGTTTGTTCAGTGCCCATAAGAATCAACCCTACCTCATCTTGGGGCTTGCTGAAAATCTGTGCAAAACGTAGAATTTACAGCATTATAAAAAAAACTGACGTACCTTTCTTTGGATTATCTTCGAAACGCAGTGTTTTGCTCTTTCAAAGAACGATTGGTCATGTTTACCGCTTTTGACTGAAGTGTCTGCACCTATATCCAGTATTATCATGCATGCTTCCTATACAAAATATTTAAAACATGTAATGGGTAATTTATAGTTTAAACACTCGACATTTACCTTCGTTCGAGCCATTTCTAGTTGTAAATTTCAGACTAATTCTCAAATAAAGCTGTTATCTTCTTTTTCTGTTGAAATTATTTCCTTGTCCTGATACTATGGTGTAAACCAACAGAATGCCGTTTTCAATAAAATTACAATTACAATTTATAAAGCAGAAGGTTCGAAACAATCACTAATTCACACTAAGTCCAGAATTCACGAATCAACACGATAACGACGCACGACAGATTGTTGTTGTTGTTGCGTTTTGACGTTTATGGCTTGAGGGACTGTGTTGCCTCAGCACGACAGATTGTTTCAAAGCGGGATATTGTAAATACGCGGGTTATGAATAAAGTACGTACCACACTCAGAAAAAAAAAATCACATGCTAATTTTACGTGAAATAGCACGTAGACGTACGATTCTTGCATTCCAATCAATTTCATTCGCTTTCAATTCCTTCGTAAAGCAAACGTTGTTATTATGATATCTCACCCTGCATAAATGATCAGAAACTCTGTTATATGTACGATAAAATCATTTAACAACTACATGACAAGCCAAGTGATTTTCATCCATAGTAGAAAAGTTTAAGATGAAGCGATGCCAAAATCACAATATGTTCGGCATACGTTACAACATCTGTGTGCAGCTAGAACGTACTATACCGGAAGGAGATGGGACGCACCCAAGTGTATCAGCTGACTGATTGTTTACCACGTGTTTCATTTGTTTTGAATAACAAAAAGGTACAAATTTCCTAAACGAATCGATATTCCATGAAGAGAATCTATTCATCTGCTTGTGCTAACATGCTTAGATACAGTCATACAATTTCTAAGCAATCTGAAATAAGACATTCAAGTTACAAACTGCGGACAAACATCGATTTTGTATGTTATCAATATTTTATTTTCAATTTGTTTGGAAACAAGACTTGAAATTTTAATCTATACTTGGAAATCATATTTTTCTTCGCGGACCCCCAGCAACGACTTCACAACCCCCTAGGGGTCCACGGACCCCAGGTTGAGAATCACTGATTTAGATATTAGGTGAATCTCATGTTACATTTACTTTAATTTCAGAGATCGATTGAAATTATGGCCAAACTTTCGGTCTGACAAGTTCCTGGTCGAAATTTGCTAGCATAGGAAGTTACTGGTCAAAATGCCCACTTTTCAGCTAGTTAGGAATATTTTCCAGTTCATGTTTTTCAATGTTGTGAGTTAATCGAAGAATAAAATAAAAGCTCATTTTATGAAACGTTCAAAAGTAGTAATACTTTTCTTACGGCCAATTTCTTCACTTGGATGAAAACCGTTGAAAACCGATTTTCGGCTGATTGGTCACTAGCAACCCGAAAACTGGTTTTTAGCGAAACCCGGTTTTCATCCTATGAAGAAATTGGTCGTTATTATTTTATTTCCATGGTATCTGGTTCTTCAGTAAAACGTTATCTGGCTCATCAAGTAAAACCAACGAGGCTTCTATATACTGCATAACGGAAAATCTTCAGTATAGGAAAAACACATAACTTTGACCTGATGAGTTGGATTATTTTTATCTGATGAACCAGATACTGATTTATTGGTCCACATTATAAAATGTACGTGAAAAGGTTGGGGGATGAAATTCATGTATATATTCACGTAAAAGTAACGTGATTTATTTTTTGAGTGTTACATAATGTTTTTCTGCTCATGAGCGTGTTGCTATAATGGCCAAGTAATTGCCAGTCAATAAGGTATATATAGGTATGGCAGAACACACAGTTTGCTAGAGTTGAAAACAGGTATCTGTTACGCCGCCATGATTTCTATGCCAACATTTTAAACGTCGCGTTAGGGTCGATCTACAATAAACAATCAATTTCATTCGACACAATTTTGTGATAGTCGAGTTCGTTTAATTTGTTGGTGAATCATGGTCAAAAGTTTTTGTTATTCACCGATATGTCCAAAACAACACTTTTCATCAATTGGCGGTGCAATATTTGAACTTTTTAACAAACATCTAATAATTGAGGCATGCCGTGCCGTGTCTGAATAGTGAAGGTCGAGCTTCGATCAAAACAAGCAGAACAATTTGAACTGTCAGTGGGGCCCATAATTTGTGTGCCCGCTGAGATGTTGACTTATGTCAGTTCAATACAAATGGGATAGGGGTGCCATATACGTGGTTGAAAACCAAAAATATGTAAACAATCCAGAAGCACAACGGGTCGACGTCATAGCGTTCACACGATTCAATGGGAGCGGAACGACCGGTATGACGAAAGCAAGTCGATGTATTCTGTGATCACTTATGTCAGATTCATCTTGCGAATTAGAGCACTCTAGTTAGAGTGCGGCCAAGACGCGTTTGACGTATCCAAACGAGCAGAAATCTGACGTATTTCTATTGTGAATACGTCAAATTTCATGTTCGTTTGGATACGTCATGGCCTTTTGGCCACACTCTTACTAGAGTGCACGGTTAATTAAAACAACCTGCAGAATAAGTTCTTTTAACGTACTTTTGAGTTGTGCCTCGCTTTCGCACTTATTAGTGTTGTCAAAAACAAAACGAGAGATTCGACTCAGTCGAGGTCTACCGTGGGGGAAGGTACTTTTGAGTTGTTTGGGGTATACTCAAAATTAGGTAAACTCGACTTAAATTTGAGTATAAAAAACCTCTTAATGAGTTGTAATTTTTGCCGTGGTTAAATAGAAACTGCCTTCAACACGGTTTACCTAATTTTAACTTCCTCCACGATACGGCAAGATTGAGTCAAAGGAACTCAATTTTAGATCGTTTTTCGTTTCCGTGTGCTCTATTACGAATACCAAAGTGCCATCTTCGCCATACCTGTATATACGACATTGATTGCCAGCGTGTGTTGTGTGCAGTCAATGAAATCTGCCGATATTCATCAAACGTTGGACTGTATTAGCTGCTTATAGGCCAGGTAAATTTCTTGTTTTATTTGTTTTCAAAACATCTGATGGCGCAAAGAAAACGTTAGTGAATTTAGGTCGTACAAATCCTTAAAACGTTTTTTTAGTTTTATTCATGTGATTAGTATATTTAATGCATGTTTTCATGCCTTGATGGTCAGTTGACCAGTGATCATTAAGCGCATATATGCGCAGAAGTTCGTACGTGTGCGCTAAAATAAAACGGCAGTATCGAGCTCACGATTCCTTTCAAAAAATGTCAGTGAAACTATTAAAAAGTTGGATTATTCCAGACAGGACATTTTATCCATATAGTTTATATAGTATCGGTGATAACACTAAAACTGTACTTATGGTATCTAGCGAGAACCAGATATACACACTAGTATTTAAAAATATAACGGAAATATTTGAATCTGATGAAGCACCTCACAAGACTTCATGCATTAACCTGCACGGAACTGTTTCCGATACAGTCGTTACTTCTCATAACACTATCAGTAGGAAGGACGACGGAAAACTGATTGTGTTTAAATCGTTTCGCGAATGTGAGCCAGTAGGAGGTATAGCAGGCGTGAAGGCGATTTGTTCAACCAATAATGGTGCTAAGTTGTTACTGATGCGTTTAATAAACCATGACCAGCTGCAATTGGAACTACTAGACGATGTATCGGATCAAAGCGTACCTCAGCCTTTAAAAATATACGATCTATCGTGGGAAAAGACATCTTTCGAAACAAGCAGAAAGGATCAGTCTCATAAAGTCGCAACGGTTTACGTAAGCAAGGAAAATCTTAGATTTTTTCAGAGATTTTTCAACTGTAAAGATTTGTCGTTGGGTACTGAACAAGTAGTATTTACGATTGACAACGGACTGTTTTGGATAAAAGAAATAGCTGATACCTATGAAGTAGTGACTTTGAAACTTTATCCTGCAAGCATCAATGAATTTGGTTTTGCTTCAAGCACTGGGTGCTTTTCTGTAATTCTTGAAAACGCTATGCTAGCTATCTACTGTATTTCTGAAGATCCAGGAAATTTGTTAATACAAGAACAGAAAATATTTCTAGGGCCAAATGTTGAAAGTTTTCAATTCATATCAGATCTAGGCATGATCATCTATTCAAATGGTGATAATATTGTTCAGTTACGTTACTTTTATTCTGAGCTGAGCAAATCGATACAAAGCGAATCTAAAGAAATTTCTATTGCTGGAGTAACAGGTATTACATATTTGAATTTCGCGCGAACCGCTATATGTATAACAGAAAATTGTCTGATATATGCAATTTCAATCACGCCATTCAATGCAAATCAAGAGCAGCAGAACGGTTATTTCGAGTTAACAGATGAGCTTTTGACGCAAGCTAAACAAATGACCTGCTACCTAACAAACGAGCTGAACACAAGCAAAAAAATTACTCACTTGATCGAACAAAAACAGTTACATTATGATGTTCTGACGCGTGCCTCGAATATGTCATTGTACAGAAACCTCATAAAATCCACATTACTTTTTCACAAAAGGATACCTGATATACAGTACAATACTTTATATCTGGGTGAATCATTCATGGATACATTTTGTTGTGTGGTCAGCATTGATTTTACAAACGATTTTCAACAACTCCTTATCCGACAGAAACATTGGATTTTATCAGCGATTTTTGGCAAAATGCAGTACCGTATAAAACTGAGTACAATTAATTATTTTGAAGGATTGATTCAGCTCGTCCATCCTATTACTAAGCGGAATTTGAAAATGCAAGGTTTTCCAGACGTTAGTATAAGTTTAAGTTCGGTAATGTGTCACTTTCATGATTGCCTCAGCATACAAATCCCAATTGATATTAGCAACGCAACAAATATCAGTTCGTTATTCGAAGCAAATCTTTGCAGTATTTACGAGAATATGACTGTCTATGAGGATGACCTCCAGTACATGGTCTGCGCCTTAGTTAATCGATATGAACAACGATCTAATATCGCGCCCGTAATTGAATGCAGCTTCGAAAAAAACAATACTAATGTCACAGATTTTCTAAATGATGCCGACATTCGCGTCCCCAGTGCTATTTCTGAATCTACAGAATTACTGTATCTTCACATTGGTGGCTTAGTAGTTAAGGTTCACTGGAATCCATTGCATCGGAATAAGATAAGATTGGCTTCAGATGCTCCATTCATTATCTTGCTGCTGAAGATGGCATACTACCGAAAATGTATACAGCAGCTTACTTTACAATCTACATCTTTGAAGGTAAGTTCCCTAATATGCCACAATATTTGCCTATACTCGAACTCACTATAACTTAAACTCGTATGTTCATTGCTGAATAATTCAAACATAACACGGCAGATAGAAATACGCATTTGACCTGGGTTCCGTGGGATACCTCTTTTCAAATTTTTCATTGTTAAACATCCATATTGCCCATTTAAGTCAAATATTTTTTTGAGGCACCCAAAAATTTGCTTAATTATACTGTATATAAACACTATGTAGTTTTCTATTTTTTGTCGCATGCCTTCCCATAGTGCAACGTTTCAAAGGAACACACGCCACAAAAATATTCACTATGGATTTAGTTTTACCTATTCCAACGCTGTTGCTGTTGCCGTGTTTTAATAGCTCGAATAAAATCCATAATGAATATTTTTTGTGGCATATGTCTTATCGCCTCGTGTGCTTACAGCTTTTTACTAAAATTATAGGAAAACATCAGACAAAAAATAAATTCGTCTTTTGAACCCTACTTACACTGCCCATAAAAGCATAAGAGTCCCATACTGAAAAACAGCAAACCGAAAAAAACACTATTGATGGTTATTGCCGTAACATTATTTTTATATTTTTATGCGATATTTTGATTCCTTACATCCTTATTGTAAATAATGCAACTGGTAATTTTTGCGTCATGACCAGCATAACCTAAATCTTGCAAATGTGGTCAAATTTTCACACAATTTTTCTGGGACTCAAGAATACAGTTCTCGACAAACATATGATTACGGCTTAAAAGCTAACTGTCAAAATTCTCTTTGAAAGGAAATTCCGGACTAACCGTTACTTGCTAAACGCAGTTCATAGCAGTTAAGGTTCAAGTTACCTTTTTTGAGCATGTGGTAGAATTGAACGTTTGGTGGTATGCGTAGGAAAAAATGTGTTCAGCTTTCCGACCAGATTATCCATTTAAACCTTTTCAATACTCTAAAAGAAGAATATCAGTCGATTTATTTGATCATTACGATTCAACTCATGCAAAATACCTGCTGAAAAAACAATTGGCTTAGCTAAATGGTGCGTTTGAAAAAGTGGCTGTGGTTTTTTCATTACGCAGTTTTGTTGCGTATTTCAGCACGGTGTGGTAGTGTGACAAAAAATCACAGCAACTTTTTCAAAAGCACCATTTAGCTAAGCCGATGGTTTTTCCAGCATGCATTTTGCATGATTTTAATCGTGATGATCTAATAAATCGACTGATATTCTTCTTTTAGAGTATTGAAAAGGTTTAAATGGATAATCTGGTCGGAAAGCTGAACACATTTTTTCTTACGCATACTACCAAGCCTTGAGGTAACTTGAGCCTTAATGTAAGAAAAAACATTTGTTTACTATTGATATCTGTGATTGGTGAGTAACGGTATGTCCGGATTTTTTTTTCAAAGTGAATTTTAACAGTTGGCTTTTAAGCCTTAATCATATGTTTATCGAGAGTTATTCTCGATGATGCCACGGGTACATTATCAATATGAATTATATGAGAAATCTATTATCTCACTACTAGGCGAATTACTTCGTGATCTTTGGATTCATATACACTGAGAAACAAAAATATGGATAGTTAGCATACTTTCTATTCCCGTTTCTTTTCTTCTGCTGTGATTTTTATGCATTTTCATGCATAAACTTCTAGTAAGCATTCAATGAATGGATAGACCGAATATGTCCAATGCATTAAATTTACAGCAGAAGAAACGAGAGGCAGATAGAAAAGTATGCTATCGATGCATAAATAAAATTCTGCGTGTACCATTCAAACACCACCTCACGGCTGAACGCAACGCGTAATCCAGTAAATACATCAGCCATGGAAAAAAATTATTTTGATGTGAGCTTATACAATATTTTGTCTTGGAAATGACCGTTATTGTTAGTTGAGAAATAGTTCTTTCATTGTTGAATTAATTCAGCAAATGTTTTCGAATTCCTTGAATCAAGTAAATGTGTTTTCATATCCCGATATTCAAAATCGGTTTAGTTTTGTCCGTAAAACACCAGTAAAGCAATACTCTTTATGTAACGGTCTCATTTTTTGCTTTTGAAAATTGGTAAGAAATAAAAATATAAATAACATTCATTATTTTTGCCGCTCGTGAACAGATTTTGGTAATCTGTTGATTGTAGGAAAAAATATTTTTAATATGCACTCTAATTATGCGTAACTAAATTGTTTTGTTTGAAAGTTACAAGTTTAAAACATGTCGTGTTTTGACAAAATCCCAGAAAGTAAACAACATATTCAAAAATAAAAAAGCGTCAAATTGTCACGTTAGGCCCTTCGTTTGGAACAGTTTCGTTAGGGCATGTTCTGGAGCGTTTTATTTTGTATAAGAGTTTTAAAGTAGAACTGAAACATTCACATCCCCAGTAGCTAGGATAGGATTCGCCAGCTGGCTTCTTATATTTTGCTAATCCCTGCTGAAAACGACATACCCCCACTCGACCAATGTTGCCAAAATATTTGTTTTCTTACAGTCGTGTCCAAAACTTAAATTGTTCTGATTAAAATATTCTATATTATGCATCAATTTCACGCTCCGGGAAAAACCAATGATGTAGTCTTTATATCCGCATTTAAATGATCATTACGGGTCTTCCATCAGAATACAGCAAAGCAAAATAATATATATTTGTTGTTGGCCATTACGAAAAATATTTCCATGCTCTTCATTTTTGTAAGTTGCTTTCTGAGTCGAGCAACCTCATTCACAAGATCAATCTTCTCTGTTCGCATTTGGTTTAAATATTCTAAAACTACTTTTTTGCAAGGCTTAATTTTTGTTTAGTTTGTATAGGTGTTTAGGTTTGTTCCCAAGTTTGTTCCAGTACTTCATGTGATTTTTTCGGAGAAAACAGCAGTAGAAAATAACACGCTTCTATTTACACCGATGATTGATGCAGTTGAAAACTGTAAAATTCAACTGTATCGATAATACTAAAAGAAGAACAACAAGCGATTTCCAGGATAACTTTCTCACGGTTTGCCCCAAAGTATTGCGAATCTTTTCTTAAATCCACATTGCGACTTTTCAGCCATGCGCCACCGGGCCGTGCGTTGAATTACGCGCCCATCTAGTTTGCATCAGTGCGAGTGAGAAAAATTTTTGACGTTTGTTTTTGTTTCGACCGCACTCGTGTGTATCCCATATAGCAACAACTCGACGAAATGCTATATTATCTCGCGATAGACAATACTCCCAACTTACTCGGCGCTGGAACAAAGACAATTTTTACATGAAGTTGAAATAATTTTCATACTTAGGCTAAATAGTCAGTTACTCGGTTAGACTTCGAAAAGAGACATTTCCGCATTAATCCGCACACCGCGCTACCGGATCTCTCGGAAACCTGTAGAACTTCAGTTCTGGATAATATGTTTGAATTCGTCTGCCAGAAAATGCCTTGCACTTCATAATTACAGACGGACGTTATGGAAAGAAAGCGGAATCTCAAGAAAACAAAAAAAGCAAAACGGTAAACAAACGTCGTTTTACGTTTTATATCACAATACGACAACACTTCCAAGCAGCCCTTTAGTACTTTTAGTTTCCAAGCCGAACGTTTGCCAATGTCACTTTCGTCCAATCACGAGCTGGTTCAGAATTGGTTCAAAAACAGGGGACAGAGCTGGCGGATCCTATCCTAGCCCAGTAGAGCGTTTTGTTTTATAATTTCGAACAGTTTTGTTTTACAATTTAAAACTGTTCTACGACGCCGTTCTATTTGTTGCTGATTTTAAAACACGTTTAGGGCATGTTCAGGAGTGTTTTAGTTCAAGATTCATAATTTTGACAGTTCTATAAAACTGAAAATGTTATAACTAGAACTTGCTGTCCCCAGCAGCAGTTTAAACGGGTGTTCTATTTAGTTTAAAATACATGTCTCGCCATGCTTTCAACGTTACTGTATTTAAATTTATTTTTCCCCAGTCTATCGGGTATAAGTGTCTGCGCTGAGTACTCTCCATATTTCTAAAACACACCCCACACACTTTGACTCGCTACAATTCGTTATACTTTCTCGTGCTCAAATATTGTATTTTTTATTCATGTATAAAAATTTTTCTCTTCAGATTCGCAAACTGCCCGAAATATTTTCTCATGAGAGAGCATTTAACAATAAATGTTTCGCGTCTAACATCTCTGATGATCAATTTATTTTTCATGATAATCATCAATAAACCAAGTCAAAGTTAATTTGTCGGAAAATATTGGTTCAAACGAGTTAAAATCTCCGGGAAGTAGGGACAATCTATCAACGATGGTATTCATATGGTAATGGTATACTAGCGCCACTATCAAATCAGTGGTACATTTATGAAACAAGTAGATTATTCTGTCAGATTGTCCCCGGACTGAGCCGTTGCATGATCCGGATTCCATCACGAAATTACATGAATTTCCATGATGTTAAGGCACTGGTTTAAAAAAAATCAAGCCGTGAGCGGATTTGTACAAGTTTGGAGTCGCTACGAGAACTCCATTAGAGATGTCGAAGCATCTCTACTGGCGCGCATACTGTACTAGCTAATGATGTGACATCCAGAAAGCGTCAGAGAATTTTAATTGATTGATTTATTTATTGTCGATAAAATATTGTATACACTTAACCCTTTCATGCCCAACTTTTTTCTAGTGCAGGTAGGGTTTCAAAACTGTTTTTTCTTGAAAATGGTGGTCTCAAGAAACACGAAAAGCCTTTTTTCATAAAGATAAGTGCTTCCCTAGCAGTGCTAGAAGCTGTTCAATTTTTACCTTTCAATGCTCAATACAATTCTTCTAGAATATTTACAATATTTCACTTGCGTGAAAAACGTGACCAAAGACAGTCTAAATTGATAAGTTTTATCTGTTTTCAATAATATTGCAACATAACGAAGATACCAAACTAAGTCTACTAGTTAGCATAATTAGCTAACTAACGCAGCAAGTTAAATCCGCTTACAAAATCTTTTCTTTGTTTTGCTAGATTACAAATTTGCGAATCGAAAAACTTACCACATGAAAAACCGTGTGAAAAGCAACTTGTGTGGATTTAAATTTACACCTTTATTCTTGTTTATGACGAACGCTAGATTCGTTCGAAAGTGGTTTGTAGTCTCGTTTATCCATTATATCCTAGCGTATGAAATTTCATACGCAGAACTATCCATCGTTTAACGCGTATTTACTGCAGAATTTTGGCATCTAACTGCTTTATTATTGTACTAATGGGATCATTGCACCTCATATTTCATTGTGAAACAATACAACTGCCATTGTTTATAATTTTGTTTACATTTTTGAACCGTGTGTAGTTGGGGCAAATGGCGGCTGAAAAGTAAGAAATACATTTAATTGAATTTTATTGTTGTAATTCGTGCTAATAATTCCATTATGTGACAAAACGTGCCTACAGATGTAAATGAAGTGTTGTCTATCAGAAAATCCGAAGAAATATGTCAAACAACTTAAAATTTGTTGTTTTTATTTAAGCGTACGAAATTTTTTGCACGAGATATTTTCATTCTCAAAACCATTTTAAGCGGTGATTTTATTTTTCCCGTAACCTTTGATACATTTTTTGGTGGAATTGAAGATATCATTGCATTTGACTCACTTTTTGAAACCCCTAGGTTATAATGGGTTATTCAAATGGGCTTACTATTCGTACGAATCGCTTTCGAACGAATCTCGCGTTCATCGTAAACAAGAATAAAGGTGTTAATTCTCATAAGAATGGAGGAACATTATTGTTTTCTCTAATCAATGGGTTTTGATGTTCGTCAAAAAAATTAAACGTAATGCTACTTCGCACAACTTCAGACCCTACCCTCGCCCTCGTCGACTTTGTCACAAACCGGTCCACCCGGTCAATTGTTTTTCCACCAACTATTTTGCATGATTTGAATCGTGAGAATCTAATAAATCGACTGATATTCTTCTTTTAGCGTTGAATAAATGCTTTATATGGATAAATCGGTGACAAAGTTGAACGCATTTTTTCCAACGCATATCAAGCGTTCAATTCGTGTAGACGCTCACCGAAAGTTATTTGAACCTTAACAGCGGTTTACGTTGTTGTGAAAACTTCCATTTGAAACAGAAGTTGGTCCAATTAGTCTAGCCATTTCCATGAAACCGATGTAATTGTTATGTTAAATTTGGATACTTTCGCCGGGGCCTCCGGTACCGTCGAGGGTGGCCAATGTAGCCAAAGAGACTTTGAATGATTGTTCGTGACTTAGAACTACGAATCCAAGCAGTTGTGTTCACATTTTTGTAAAATTTTCACCTTTATTCATTCATCACAGTACCCGTTGATATTTGGTTTTTCTGTATGATCGTACTCATCGCCGATAATTCAGGAATTAGACGTCGGATCCACACAAACTTTCATAGCAGCCGATGAAAGCGTTGTGCCTTTCATTTAAGACTAAGTTTGTGAAAATCGGATCAGAAAACTCCGAGAATTTCTATGTAACCGTGCTCTTCACCTCGTAACTCCGGAACCAGATGTCAGATCAAAATGAAATTCAATAGCAACCGATGGGAATATTATACCTTTCATTTCAATCTTTGTACAGATCGGTTCAGCCATCTCTGAGAAATAGATGTGGAATTTTTTTATCCGCACATGCACACACATACATACATACATACATAAATACGCACATACATACACACAGACTTTTTTCGATCTCTACGAACTGAGTTGAATGGTATATGAGAATCAGCACTCCGGGCCTCTGTTAGAAAGTCGGTTTTCGAAGCAATTGCATAACCTTTCTATATGAGAAAGCCAAAAAGTTATTCTGAAAAATTAGGGTGGACGTATTAATATGGGACACATTGTATTTTCCCATAGTACCAATGTCAAAAACTTCAAGCAAGGCAGAGGTCCAAAATTGTCCAAATGATATGAAATTTGGCATCTGAGCTTACATTGATATTTGTCACAATAGTAGTCCTTTGAGATTTCAATAGTGAGGTTTTTAGCAATGCCCCAATGCGGGTGCGACGGTGGCCAGAGGGGGGGGGGGGTGGAGGTGTTGCTGAAAAGTGGAGGTGTAAGGGTAAGTGGGGGAGGGGCGATGCTACACCCATCTGCATATTATACCTTCCATTTGGGACTTGTTTTGGGAAAAACGGTTCGGTCATCTCCGAGTAATCGATGCGCAATTGTTGGTCACACACATACACACATACGCATACACACGTTTCCCGAACTCGACAAAGTGAGTCGAATGGTATAAAAGTGTCGGCCAACAGTTTCAAGCAATTCGTAACTCATTTTAATTATTTTTGCATCATTTATACATATATCGATTATACCGGTTTATATATGGCCTGCGTTAAGCCAAACCGAGCTAAGCGCCATAATTTTTTTCGTGTATTTTTCGTACCAAAATTAATTTTTCGATAACTTATCATTTACATAGAAAGTTAAAGAACACTGGCTTGCTTTCGTTTACTATTTGGGTTCCCAAAACATAACAGATATTAGAGTTCCTGGTGCTACATTGGATGCTGGAGCGATTTTAGATAAAGTACCTCAAAATGGCGCTTGGTCCTCTTTGGCTTAACACAGGCCATATGAATTTCACATGTGGCCACATACTTCAACCCGTAACACAGGAACCACAACTCCGATTCAAAGAAAATTTAATAGCATTCAATAGGGATGTTGTGCGGGAGATGATATTCTGGAAAGTGGAATTCTGGGGAATGTCTTTCTGGGGAATGATTTTCGGGGCAATAGTATACAATCGTATTCTACTTCAAAAGCAAAACTTTTCTGGCAATGAGCAATGGAGCATTCTGGGGAGTGGTACATTCTGGGGAATAGTATATTCTGGGAAATGATATTCTGGGGAATGGAATTCTGGGAAATGGCTTTCTGGGAAATGATTTTTGGGGGAATAGTATACAATCTAGGGCCCTATTCTCGCAGTCACGTCACCTAGTGACTAGAAGGAAATTTTATTCTAGTCACTAGGTGGCGTGACTGTGAGAATAGGGCCCCTATTCAGGTTTTAATCTAATAGGTCATATGGTCGGTGTTAAGTCAGACCGGACTAAGTCGCAAAACATAAAAAAATGAGATAATTATGTCACTGGATAGGAAATTTCGTCAGCTACATTCGACTTTTGCCTGATTTGGAATATGTAACAATAATCAAGAATTATGACAAAAATTAATTTTCAATTATAATGTAAAGGATGCTACGATTCAAACTTTAAACTCGTTTTTCTCGAAATCAATATTTTGTCACTTAGTCCGGTCTGACTTAACACCGACCATATGCCCTTGACAATGCGAACAATAATTTATTGACAGCATTTAAATTTAAATTCATCTATTTCAGGCCATCCTGCTCCAGGTTGCACAGTGCGAAGTACAAAGGGGAGACCTAATTTCATACTACCGACAAATAAGGACAGCCACCACATGATAGCAGCACACATGTATGAAATTTTATGGTTCAATTGTATATTAGGCAGGCCGCGCTAAATATTTGAATGCACGAAATCAATTTTGTGCAGTTGTTCTATATTCAACTGCACCTTTGAAAAGAAATGCAGCAACTACAACTGAGCCTCCGCACGTCTGACAGCGTTTTTATATGACGTTCTCCAACTTTCTGCTATCCATTTTCAGTGACAGACGCATGGACCGAATTGAACGATTGTGTTTGTTGTGTATGTATATAATGTGTAAAGAAATTGTATTCATTTATTGCATGAGTAAAAGAAAGTAATAGGGTTAAGCTCGTTAAGCTAACATAACATCGATATCCTAATCATTGTAATTAAATGCACAGTGAGCTGTCCACAAAAAATCCTAAATATTTATTAGCTACATGTGTGTGCAATGTACATCGTTGTGTCTTCCTGTATGAGATAAAGTGATTACTATCGCAAACGCCATATCACTGGGCGTATACCTGATATTTGTGTTAATTAATTAAAAAATACATTCCATCTGAAACAGTTAAAAATACTGCATATCCATACAAAACCATGTTCTACTACTGCGAAATATACTCATTTTAAGAAAATATAATCTGGCTAAAAGTGTCGATTGTTTGTGATTTGCTTCCTCCCGAGGGTGGTAGATTTCACCGATTCAGACTGCGATATGCCTCCATTGAACAGCTACAATGGAAATGGCAATGCTAGTGATATTATCTGTTCGCTCACACAATCACAAATGGCCATCGATCAGACCAATGACTGTACTGCCGGAGTACGACCCATCTTCACTTGCTCGCAGTATCCCCAGAAGGTTCTGTTGAATCTGAATGCTCTGCGGCAAAATGTGCGCTTCTGTGATGTGGAAATTGTGGTCGGCAATACAACGATTCAGGCCCACCGGGCAGTGTTGAGTGCTGCTTCCGCTTATTTTGAGGCAATGTTCCGACCAGAGCTGGGTCTTAGCGAAGGGAAGCAGAAATCTGTAACGCTGCACTCAATCCGGGCAGATATCTTGATGCTGCTGATCGATTTCATTTACACCGGACAAGTAGAGATTAAACAGGTAACTATTCGATCTTTATTGGCAGATGGGGGATAGCATTGAAAATGCTGCTTAAAGCAATTCAGATTTTTTTTTCAAAACAGCATGATTTGTTCTGCAAAATAACTGCAGTAATACTATACTTTTTGTTTGACAGAGTAACGTCCAGGAGTTGTTGGCGGCCGCCGACATGATCCAGTTGCCGGAGGTCGTCGACGGATGCTGCGAATATCTCTGTCGGGAACTTCATTCGTCCAATGCACTAGGAATTCTACGCTTCGCGGAAGCCCACAACTGCCGCCAGCTTGCTGAAGCTGCTGCCACGTATGTATACACCAACTTTCCCAAAGTTTCCCTAGAAGATGAACTACTGGACGTTCCGCACTTGATGCTGATGAAGGTTATTTCATCCGAATCATTGAGAGTAGATAGTGAATTTCAAGTGTTCAAGGCAGCTTTGCGTTGGATCAAGCACGACGTCGTTCCTCGTAGGCGATACGTTTTCGAGATTTTGGCACATGTGCGTCTAGCGTTGGTACCTGTTGGACTAATCGATCAAGCGATTGCCGAATGTCGCGATGTTTCGCTAAAAATAGCACTGCGTTCGGTCCGGAAGGATTTAACCTCCAAACGCGGTCAGCTTGTAACTCTTCGCGTTTGTCCACGAGTTTGTGCCAAAAAGAGTATCTACATAATAGGAGGGTCCAGGCGGGAGCAATCTGCCGGATGGACACCAGCAGACTGTATCTTTGAAAGCGTGATCAAATACGACATATTCCGACGCGAGTGGGTTGAATCAGCTCCAATGCAGATAGGAAGAATATTACCAGGGGTCGCCACACTTGGTGGTAAGATATTCGTCATCGGAGGTGAACGGGGCAGTCAGATATTGGCTAATGGAGAAGTCTACGATACACAGAATAACAACTGGGAAGCAATGGCACCCATGATTGTACCTCGGTGTGAATTTGGGCTGTGTGCTTTAGGAGGTACCTTGTATGCTATGGGCGGGTAAGATCATTTAATTTTCAAACTGGTATAAACGTTATTGATTTCATTTATGCTCCGGTAGGTGGATTGGAGAAGATATAGGAGGTTCAATTGAATGTTATGATCCAATGAGGAATGTGTGGAGAATGGTGGGAGATCTGCCCGAGCCCAGGTTTAGCATGGGGGTCGTCAGTTTTGAAGGTTAGTTTATGCATGATTTTGATGACCTTCCATCCCGAATAAAATGATATTTGCTTTTTTGCCCGGTTGTCCGGTATGGGCTAGATGAATATGTTGATTTAATTAATTCTCGCAAAAATGTCATATTTTCTTTCAATCGATTGCATATCAGTAATCTGATGTATTTATTCGAAGGTCTCATTTACATTGTTGGAGGATGCACAACATCCAGTCGCCATTTGCCGGATCTGATAAGGTATGTAGGCGTTAGACTTTTGCTTTGCTCGTTTAAAATAAGGACTCTATTTTTTATAATTTCAGCTACAACCCGGTTACTCACGAATGGAACAATCTTGCTCGGATGAGAACGGCTCGCTGTCAAATGGGGGTGGCAATACTAGATCGATATCTATATGTCATTGGGGGTAACAGCAGCCAACAGGAGGTGCTCTGTACCGTAGAAAGGTATTCTTTCGATGAGAATAAGTGGTCATCAGTAGCACCCATGTCGGTTAGCAGGGCAAGTCCAGCAATAGCAGCAGCCGACGGTTTACTGTATGTGGCAGGTGGAGATCAGCCATGTGAGATAAATTTCTATCGCGCACAGGTGACAATAGCATCATTTGAGTGTTATGATCCAATCAACGATCACTGGAAGCAATGTCCCGATTTGCCTACTAGTCGTTCTGAGGCGGGTGCTGTTGTGGTTTGAGGGAATATTTCATTACATTCATTTTGCCTATCAAAATACCAGTTAGTCCGCCAAAGTTATGATTCGCTATTCATATTATTTTGTGCATATTTTTTCCACGCGATAGTCAAAAATTGAGTAGAAAGATATGGCAGTTTTAAACGAAGCTAGTGCAGGAGAAGATATGAACGGTTTAGGTTAATTGTCGGAAGGGCAGCTCAAATCTCTTTATTCGTGAAGTGTAAATGCGGTCTGAAAACTAAAGGTAAAACTTGGACTGAGTTCCGCCGACTAAAGTAGAATCTCATGTGTAATAACCGGTTAAAGAAATAGCCGTCGTACTGCGCGATGAAATTTTATATTGAAATTCCTAAATAAGTATGAATTATCTTTATCAGAATTTTACATTAATAATTCCTTCCTTTTTAAGGGAACTGTAGGGGATTTCTACATCGAAGGGCCTCAGTGCAAATTTAATACTTCAAGTTTTTAGTCGCCTTCTTGACTTCAATAGAATTTCAGAACATTTCCGTATCGACTATTAATTTCAGCCGTTAATATATGAGTAATGATATTTTGGAATTGATTTTTACTAAAAATTACATCCAACCAAATAATTGATCTATAAACTGCAAACAATGGTGATGAGCCTTATTCTAAAAAGCGAAGTATTGATTTTTTGAGCGAATGTGGCTAGACAGAGTCCGACTACCGTTCGATTTTGTTACCATCACAAATCACATTCGATCGGAAGAGCAACTACATATGATCAGGGGCGGATCCAGAAAAAAATTTCGGGGGTGTCCGAAATTTTGATTTTAAAATGTTCATTGCACAATACGTAATATAATAATAACCTAATTTAATTAAAATCAGTTTTGTTGGTCGAATCTGGTTTGGAATATTTTTGAGTTTAGAATGAATTGAAATAGAAACTATTTTAAATTTTCTCAACCAGTTAAAATTTTTGAAGGGGGGGGGGGGGTCCGGACCCCAAGGACCCTCCCCCTGGATCCGCCACTGCATATGATGTAGAATAAGGTCAATTATCTTAGCAACATATTTACTAAAAAATTCCGATCGACTGTTAGAGACTAGAGCACGTTTTGTATAACACATGTTATCCCACCTCACCTTAATGTTTATTTAAAATCAAATTTATTTTATTATTAGCACCACTTGTAAAACAAGCGTATTAACCAAAGATTTTCATAGCTACATACATTGTGATTGATCGAAATGTTGTAAAAAATAAACGTAATAAAGTTATTGTGTTGAAAGCTACGAGCAAAGATAAACTATAAAGGACGAATTTGTGTGTTTACATGAGTGTAAACTATGTTGGTGTATAAAAACAAACAAACCTGCTTCACAATACTTTTTTTTCTAATAAACATGTGTTCGTATTTCACTGAAAGCGAATGGCGTTCTATTTGCTAGTGAACTTAAAATGAAAATAGGCCCAACAATCCACTAGCAGACAAGATTCATTGAATTTTTGTTAAATTATTAAATAAATCATTTACAGATCCCTGTCCAGGTACTGTTTTTTTTTGTAAAATTAAATGAGCAAATATTAACTACAGAAAGTTTAGCTTATTTTTAGTGAAATGTATTAACACTATAAACTTTTTCTTCCGGCGCTGTGTTGTGTTCAATACTTTTGGATGTATCATGCGTCGCACAGAGGCGTAACTAAAACCACATTCTGGCCAAAATAGAACAGAAGCACTTTTTGTATAGGGGAGCCCGGGGCTATTAAAACAGTGGAGATTATTCGGACCCCTAGATTTCTCAGAAAATCGTAAGACTTTCTGACTGTAGTACATATTCGTGGAACCGCTAAATCTAATTCATTGGTTTTTTAGCAAGGAAATACAACGTGTTCCATTTTTTTGCCATCCTCTAAACAAAAATCATTATAATGGTAAAAACGTGTTTTAAGCAACAAATAAAAGTGAAAAAAGTAACAGGTAAGTGTTTTGGAAAGCTTGAGCTCCTATTTTATGGAATGATTTTTGTTTGGGTGGAAACACAGATATTTTCAAGATGCTCACGATTTTTGTGCGAAATGAGCGTACGGGGCTATTCGGACCCCCTATTCCATCAACCACCGTTCAGGCTTGCGGCGACGCACACGATTGCACACGCCACAGGGAAAAAAATACATGATGCGTCACTCGACAGCTGTGACTAACCAGATTAAACTTTAGTAACGCAATTTATTCAGAAGGTTAGAATTTTGTTACAAAATGCTACAAAGAGGAAGGGAGGGGTCGAAAATCGCTGAAAAAAGCTACGTCATTTATGTACGACCTCTTGACAAAAATGTTTCGGTATCATCTCGAATCTGAATATGATTTTTTATAGGTTTTGTAACAATGAACGGCAAACCATGTATATTAAATTTAAAATTAAAATTTTTGGATTTATTTCGAATTCTTTTAATATATCAAGAGTTTCTGATACTCATTTGACCAATTGAGCTCTCAAACAGAAATAGGGTTACCGCCTCTAGTGGTACTTTGACCAGGAGAATTTTACTGAGCAGGGGATAGACTTCAAGAGACATGGGTATGCGTTGAAATCAATTGGAATTTCGAATTAAAGTGATCACTCGACAGAATTTTGGAGCGCTTCCATTGGTTTTTATTGTACAAAAGCTTAAAAACAAATAAATATGCTCTGTTTTATTTATGTAGCTCGTAGCACTATTTTCTTCACATTCACCGTAGAGTGTAATGTTTTGGTAACGCACTCCACTTCTCTGTGCCGTTTACATTTAGTTGTAGTTTTTCACATTTAGGAAGTTTTGTTGATTTAGTTGTGTGTAGTACTTCGCTTCCTCGAATATTCACAAAGAATCTAAAAGCACCAGCCACTCTCGCTGTGAAGGATAACCCGAGCGAGATTTACTTTTCTCCACAGTAAACAAACACGGGGTTTTAAATCACACTTCAGTTTCTTTCGAGAATCTTTGTGAGGAACATTGATCTATTTCAATTGCGAAGGTTCAACGGGGTAAAGTAAACCCAAATGGCACTTTTAAAATAATATTGGCCAACACCAAGAGGGGCTCTCCTTATCGATTAGGGCCTGCAACCCGAGGATGATGTTTATGAGGACTGGGTGCTGGACGATTCCTGATAAAGAAAAGGGCTACCCAAAATCCGAATAATTACTTTCGATACTAATCCAGCATTTTCGAAGATTGGAAATGCATGAAATACAAAAAATCGATTTAATATTGGCGAAATTTAAAGAAAACCTCATGACTTCCAATCAAACCATTGAATTTTTTAACTCTTACAAGTCTGATTATATTTTTCTTTCGATTATACGTATTTTAGCCTTAAGGTCATTCGCTTCTTCGTTCAGGTTAGGAGTTTTCCTATGAAAAATCTCTATTTCTGTGTGCGGGGTTAGGATTCCAACTCAGGTGAGCTGTGCACATGGCATTCGATGTACGAATTCCACTATGCCCGCTCGAGTCTGATCTTCTGATTAGGTCTAAACATAGTTGATATCAAATATGCAGTAGTTTAGAATTTCCGCTATTCTACAGGGTGGCGATTCCTGGAAAAAACCTGGAAAATCAGGGAATTTTTGAAATTTCAGGGAATTTTGACCTGGAAAAACCTGGAATTTTCAGGGAATTTGTATTCAAATTAGGGACAAATTTTGACCTGGTGTTAATATTTTTTTTATAAATGCGACTGGAAAATATTGGCTCGAATATTCGGTAGACCGTACTTACTCCCCTCAACACATTTTATACTAGGGAGAATAACAATATTCGATCCATCTCATAATTACAACTTCTCACAACAATGGTTATATGGGTCATCCCCCGTCAGATTTACAACCGAAATTTGAATTCCTTCCAATTTTTTTTCTTGCATTCTTTAGCTAAAATAAATGACACGTATTTTTTGTTTTGGCTGAAGATGATACTTTTTTCAAGTTATAAGATTTGTAACTTTTGAAGTTTATAAGTAACTTTTGAAGCTTAACGACCAGTGCCAGACCTGTTATAATTGTATTATCTCGTGAAGTACTAGGAAATCCATTCCGAAATTTTTACCTAATCTTCGCAATATAATTATAAATGATTTCAAAAAATAATAAAATGTTTTTGGTTCAACTTAAAAAAAATTTGCTTCTGGTATTTGCAGAATACATAAGTTAAATAGTAAAAACAAATATGCATTGCAAATACAATTTCGGTGAGCTCATGCGAAAAGGACACTTTTATTATTTAATATTTTTCCTACAAATTTAATAGTTTCTGAGTAGAAGATTCATTGATACCAGCGGATACTGAGTAGGTGTAATTGCCTACGGGTCCGCTACCCCCTTTTGGTCTTTCATACAGTGGTATGCTGAATGCAGAATTGTAACGAAATTTGAGCGTACTGTTAAGTAGAGCCGCATGCAGAGCAAGACTCGAGCTAGGATGGTGGCTACCACCATACATACATACAAATTGAATAGTTTCTGAGTTATCAGTGATTGAAAAATGTTCAATTCAATAAAATTCAAAATTTTACAAACTCATAGATTAAAAAATAATAATATTGAACAAAAACAAAACTTAGTGTGAACAATTTTCAGCTAAAGATTGCAAAAAAATTTTTGGTTGTAAATCTGACGTGGAATTACTCATATATAATATTTTATATGGATGCCAAATTTATTTATCGACGGCCTTGTTGTGATTCTTCTGACTCAAGGTAAATACATATAAGTACATTTGGTGTACACAGTCCGTTTACTTTGACACGGCTCAATGCATTAGCTTGGCCGAACCGTGGGTATTTTTTATGTTTACACATTGTACACGAAAAAGATGGTTCAATAATGTTAGTGATACAGAGTGGTAGAGTAATTATGCCTATTAAATCGGACATATTGTTGATAATCTAGTTGCATATCCAAAATAATAAAGCAATAAATTCTTTAAAAACTACGAACTGTAAACGTAGGACTATACTACTTAATGTAAAAAAAATATTTTCTTAGTACATTTAGAGTAATAATAAATCAAATATATATTTCTTACGAATAGTTTAAGCACAACCAATCAACATCGAAAGTTACATATTGAACACAACCTTCTGGGTTATCAAGTTATTTCATTTGTAGTAGGCGATCGAATCCAATTAAACTTATTTGAGAAGATCTGAAGAACGAAGACAGAAAACCATGACCGAACTAATACCTGAAACTATTGCACAAGGTCAGCTTTTAAAAATTGTTAAAACTTTTCGATTGTGTGTGGTAAAAACCCGGACCGGTGAAGAAAAATCAAATTTTAGACGATATAATCACATTTCATGTGTACAACAAGTTTTCTAGTTTTATTTTGTCATCATTTTAACTTTCCTAAAGTACGTATACAAATGTAGCGAATGCTGTGGTCTTAATCATATATCTGTGCTTTCCATCGATCCGTGTAAATTTGTTGCTAAGAAAGTTTTCGTCTTTGCGCAATGAAAGCACAGATTGCTATCATGCAGGTTACACATGCATCCGTTAACAAACATAGACGCCACATTGAAATCTGTGTTTCGGTCAAAAATATCATTTTACCATCTGTGATGACTGAAACAGGAAAAAATCTGTGATAAATTTCCGAAAAATCACAATATTTCCAAAAATCTATCCAATTTTCATCAAAATGCCAAAAATCTACCATCTGTGAAAAGGAATCTGTGATCAAAAATTGTGAAAAAAAATCTCTGACATTACAGAAAAATTTGTAAATATAGTAACCCTGCCAACAAATTTGATATACCTACATTCGCCACAAACATTGAACCCAAGCGAACAAAGCAAAATGAGTCAACGCTGATGATGATGGGTAGAGCGAAAGAGCCAACTAGTATCACGACACTATGTTAGCCGTGTTTGCAAATGGAGCTCGAATGTACAAGCGATTTTGTGTAGGAATAACTGTATTCGAGATTGTACATAAAAGTGTGCTGGAAACGACTACAACACAAAAGAAAGCATAGCACTAGATAGCGTACCTTCACAAGCAGTGTAACGGACTTCTCACTCAGCTACACTGGCTGTGAAAACACAGCGCAGTGATCTGCTCCGCCTGCCGTTCAACAGGCAACTGAGCTTGTTCGGCCAAATTTGTTCTTTAAATAGTCGATGATAACGTTATTCATAGAAGCGTAGCGCGCTAGGTACACAAATCTGTCGTACCGGGCTTGGGAAGCGCTATCTTCTGTGTGTAATTGTACGATATTTTGACAAGGTTGTATATTAGTTAAATTTTTAATGTCATGATATCAAAAATCTTTGGGTTTATCTATTGAAATCCATTCTTTAAAGTATTTCGGGGCGATTCGCGCAAAAAATTTGAAAATTTATCGGGAGATGGCTGAATTATTTGCGTTCAAAATTGGACCACTTTTCGTTACATACCATTTTTGTAGAATTTGCAAAGTGCACCCCAATATCGATAACAAAGATGTAGTCCTACGTCAAAAAATTGCCGATTCTTGAAATAAATCTTCATGACCGTATAACAGTATATCGCATCGTAGCTGATCTCTTGTTTTGCGGCAGCTTATTTTTTGCTTATATGACCAATTTTGGGGTTTGTAATCAACTAATTCTCAACGGCGTAAACTTATTCAAGTTCTTTCATGTACTAGCCAACGAGTTATTTCTAAGCGCTACTCAATCCCACTCGTGTTCAGTGCTAGTCCATAGCGGCATTAGGTAACGCACAGCTTTCATATTTCTTATTCGCGCACGTTGGCTGCCCCTATTTTTTGTCTGCAGCTGAAGTCATTTGTCTGCTCCGCTCACTGACAGACAGAATTATTAAGAAACTAAATAAAGTTGTGTGTGTTGTGACGCTCCGGGATCAAATTATCAGATAGTCCCATGACGATTGTTAACAATCTCTGTGGCAAACCTAAGAATTTGGACATCCATATTGCTAGGATTCTTTGAAATTTACAAATAGTATTTCAAAGCTGGGACACACCTCCAGGACCGGGTGTCCGGAAGCAAGATCTCATACGATTCCTTATAGCAGGTTTGAAAAAGTACATGACTTCCTGATTCCAAACCAGCTACAAATATTTGAATAAGTTTAAAATTATAATAGTAATGACCATTACCCTGTCAGTCTGCTATGCGGTAGAAACGACCAAAACGTTCGCTCAGGTCTACATCTTCAATTTCATCTCCCTAAAATTTATGCCTAGTGATGTACTACGATGTCACCAAGTTTCAGGTTCTAGTTATGGAAAGCACATTGTAATTTTAATTGAAATCTGGAAAGGTACTCGCGTACTATGTCGTTACCTAACGGTTAAACACTCAACTCCGCTTAATAATTCAACGTTTTCAATGTGGGTTTCCGTGTATAATAGAACTGTATGAAGATGACTTTCGCAAGCTTCAGTTTCAATATCATCTTCCGCTAGCATACGGGCGGATACGACAATATTTAAAATCAACAAATAGTGTATTTAACCGAAGTTTGCCTCCCTTTTGCTACGAAGCTTCACTCATCTCAGAACAAACAGACAAACGATCATCGCAAAAAAATCGGCAATTTATTATCACTCACCATAGATCGTGGCGACTGTTACGTTTGCTTAACTTATAGCACTAGCTTGAGCAGAGATAGAATATACACTAGTGTCCTTTTTTGTGTGCTGCTATTGCCAGATTGCATTAAAAATCGCTTTATTAATTTATTTGTTTGTATTTATTATATTCCAAGATGGAATTTTCAACTGACCTTTTCACTGCCGTTCAACGCATAATTGTCTTATGTATAGAGGGAATCTCATAGAACATGGGACGAATACGATCTTAACGGCAGTTTAGAGGGTACTTAATTTCTGAAATGACGAATTGGTGGGAAGAATCATAAGCAGGCAAATGAGAGACTAAAAAACTGTTTGTCTCAAATCACAAGTAAACTTACCAAAAACCGGTTTCTATAATTTGTTCGCAGACCTGTCTGTGTTTTCTTGTGATTATTCGACATTTTCTTGAATTATGCCCCTACTTTAAAGTTGTGAAAAAGTGCTGGATGATTTTGTATCAACAACACAATCATTATTAACCTTCCGAAAATCGCGCAAATGGCCCACTGAACGAGCAACCGCTGGTGCGCTCAGACGATTTCACTAGATTTTCCGAGCAGCGTGCACTCAGTGCACTAGCGTGACTTCCGGAAGGTTAAAAAGAAGAATCCAAATCTAACCAGAACATAAAAAGCGGATTATTACTGCACAGAAGTGGTTAAAACCGCTTCTGTAAACAATCTTCTTAGTCCATATTCTGGGATACCTTCCTGTTGGTATGAAGTTTTTACTGGTTCACCCACTATTGCAGAAGACCTGCTTAACCAAATATTTCTTGAGAAATTTAGACTTCTCTATCGTTCAGAATTATTTTAATACTTCATTTCGTTACATACCATGAAGCATGGTATTCTACGTCCAAGTTTTGTAATCCATTGCCACATTTTCGAAGAAGTGTTTAGCGCTCATATTCTGCCTATCACTATAATTCGGAATAATCAATACCTTCAATGACTTCGTTCCTTAATGATGCTTCGAATTATACACAAACACATTTGACATTTTTATTTTATTATTATTTTATTAGTGTACGAGCAGAATGTTTGTCTCACTATCGATTCCATTTCGTCGTTTCTTAAGATTGTATTTTGCATTTCTTTTATATGTAGCTGATGGCAATCGAGTATTAGACGTTTTGGAAACGCTGTGAACAGAGCTTGCCGATTAGCCAAGCTTTTTAGAACTATTCCAATGAGATATCTTTTGATTTCCGTTTGGACCGCACATATTATTTCTAATTCGCATTTCTTTTGACCCATTTTTGAAAGCGCATTTAACATGTCAACGAATTATGTATTTTTGGATAAAAAAGACATACGTCCATATTTGTAAAAAAAATCATTTTTGGTTGAATATATCAAGAGATCTATGTGTTTTTAGGTTTCCATATTTTGTCGCGAACAAACTTTACATTGGAAATTGACCTAAGAATGGGTTACGACCACCTTCAAGTGTGTTTGGAATATAATAAAGTCTGTTAAAACGGTGCCTACTTAACCCTCCGGAAGTCGCGCATGACACTGAATGAGCAGCCGCAGTTGCCCAAAGACAATTCGCTAGCTTTTCAGAGCAGCGCGCACTCAGTGCACCAGCGCGACTGCCGGAAGACTAACGGAAGATCCCAGACTCATCACCATTTCCACACAGACTAAAATACATAACACTATGAGGAAATTCATCCCCAAAATGTCAATCCGCTCATTTTTCCAGAACACTAGCTCCTCCTTTTATACACGGCCTCATACACTCATTTGCTTGTCGGTCATCCCTCGAGCCTGGTAACCATTTTTCAGATTTGGAAATATTTGAATTACATGACATTTAAAAGACCAAAAGTGGTTTAATTGAAATGAAAGATACAAAAAGTTTAAAACTAACTAAAAATGAATAAATAGTGTAAGCTCAAACGATAGACATTGAAAAATGTTAATTTAATTTGATTTGTTTGAGCACTCTGGAAAATTTATAAAAAGGTCTGGAAAAACCTGGAAAATCAGGGAATTTCATTTTCAGAAATGAGTCGACACCCTGTTCTAGTTACCTCATACAAAAGATATTACATTTTTAATTACATTCTCAAATAAATTTTTGTCGAAAAAGTGTCAAAATGTTTGTTTCTGTTAAAAATCCGGGCCCCCCTTCAGAACACCGGGCCCGGAGCGAAACACCCCCCCCCCTCCTCTCGGCGGTCCTGATACACCGCTAAGGAATTTACGTTCAGGTCATAATGACATCTGCAATAGCTGCATCCAGTACCTCAAAATCAACAGAAAGCAACAAGAATGCAAACAAGGCAGCATTAATGATGGCAACATAAACGCTTATCAAGGCTGCATAAATGATTCGATATTAACGTGTATGCTATCTCCCGTCGTGAAAAAGGGCTCCAATTGTAATGGTAAGTCACGCGCAAGGGGTTCTGATGGACAACCACTAATTTTCGTTTATTTATTTTTGTTTTTCGTCTATCAAATGAATAAAAGACACACGACTCTGGTCACTTGACGCATTAGGGCGTGTCAAAAAATTATAATTATAAAAAAATAGTTTGAATTAAAAGGTACAATAGCCTAATGGCTATTCAAATAAGAAGTCATATATAGTAGGGCCCGTCAGTAGTTTTAGTCCTAGGGGCCCGGCGCGGCTCTCGACGGCCCTGGGTGTATGAACATGGTTTCCGTAATGTGCCGTCTGATCACTGAATTAATACGTAATAAATAGTCCTTTAAATGTGCAAAGAGGTGTCTGTTTCGTTGTACCGCATTGTGTTTCATTTTTCTAGGGTCTCGTAGGAAGAAATGGGTCCAACCGAATTCTTACAACCAAAACATCATTGAGAATGTCTGAGTAGTAGTTTCTCTATGTATCCGCCCTAACCTCTCAGAATTACGACGTAAACTTCTTAATGGCAACATTTCACTTAGGCGATGCTAGATAGTGTAGCCGTACCTCGATTTTTCCATGATCCATATACAGGGGGATTTCGATTCGAGCGCTATTTCATTACATTTTCATCATCAAAAATTTCTCCACATCATGAATACTCGAGCTAATACGACCATACCTAAAGTCAACTATCACCGTATTTATACGGAGCACCATATTTTGCTGCTGCTGATTATTTATGTTGATCGATTCCCATGAGGTGAATAAACGATTCTTTGTTCTTCAGACAATGCACAAAAGATAAAAGTAACTGTTTTTGTCGTTCGATTTACGCTGGCTCAGTAGAAACAGAAAAAGTAGTCCTAATAAACTGCCGAAAACAGTAACTGCCAAGGATCTTTCATATAAATGGTGTTATGATTTTAAGACAGAAGGGGCAAATTTATGTTGAGGTAACACAAAAAACCTGTTATGGTTAGTGCTAGAAGTTGTTCAAGTTTTGTCTTCCGTTGCTCATTATTATCCTCCTGAAATACTTACAATTGTCCAACTGCATGGGAAAGACGTTTAATTGATGAATTTAAACAGTTTTCAGTATTATTTCAAGATAACGCAGATATATCCAAATTTCAACTTTCACCGTTAATTTAAACTATCCATGACAACATTACTCAAAGGACATAGAATCAGACTAATTGAAATAACTTCAGTTCTACAGTTAATAATTATGACTATTAGTGCTCAAATGCAGAGGCGACGCGTCGGTACGTTCAACCTGTTCATTGAACAGGTAAACCAAATCAGATGAACCGAAACCCATTTTGAATTTAAATTAACTGCAGTACCTCGCAAAATATTTTCAATGCAGGAAAAAAATTCAAACACTAAAGTACATTCAGCTTGGAACGATAAACCAATCCTAGCGTCTCCAGCAGAATTTCGGAAATATTCCGCCTTCATGGTTTCACTGGTTCAACCTCATACATGCACGCATCTCGTACTCTCACCACAACATTTGTAGCAGCATTGGTAAGGGCTGGAACAGAAACGTGAGCGCCATGAGCGACGGCTTTTGCTATTCTCTTTTGCACTGGTTCAATTCAAATTTTGAACCAGCGAGCATTGTAGCGATGTCCATATGTACGTTAGAGCTGTGTGCGAATCGAGAGCGCTTTTTAATTTTCAAACACGTTTCGGAGCTGTGTCGTACGTTCACAGATGTCGGTCGAACGCTTGTTTTCTTGGATAGTCTAACCAGAGTTTTCTGCCGTTATTATAAGCGCGTATGCATTTTGTTGGTACAACGATAATAATGAACCAACAATTTTTGCTTCGAGGAAATCTCCTATTTGATAGAATTAATGGATGATTTTAAACAGGTTGATACATGTTTCAACCTATCTTATACAGATGGACGAATAATTCTCGGTGTAAAAAAAGAGTCTACATTGCAAGTTAATTCAAATAATAGCATGATTTATGAATATTCAATAGTGCCTTTGGTCATGGTTGTGTTAAGTTGAGAAATCTTTTTCAGTACCCAGTACGGAAGTTATATATTTTTTACCTTTTTCTATGAAATTTCTGAATTAGATATTCTACAAGACGTTTGTTTGAAAATTGACCGATGAGTTTTGACAACACATTTGTTTCGCTCAACTCCTGCCATCAGAAAAACCCGTCGGAGGAATATCTTTTGTTGATTTTATTCGGTAGATGTTTGATCGAATCCACAAATTTGAGTATGTTGAACAGGTTTATATTGAACCCACGCGTCGCCTCTGCTCAAATGAATGGCAATAGCCACGGCACGGCAATAGTTATTAACTTTCCGTGTTTCTGTTAGCAAATCTTCCCAAAATCGAAAGTTGTGGCTGTTTAAATACGCTGTAGTTTATAAACAACATGGGTATGGAGGGGTTAACAATTTCAGTCATTTTAAAACAATTATAGCACGTTTTTGCTTCACTCACAGATTTGTTTAAAATAATCAATAATTATATTGATTTTCAAAAAAAACTCAGGCAACAAATTTTGCTAATTTTATTAAATGGTATTTGGTAGATGCATTCAAAAGTTCCAATTCAATCAAATGATTTCCTCGATTGAAAATAAATTAATTCATTAATAATTTTTGTGTGAAACAAGCACATGTTATTTGAATAAAAGAAATTGATTAATTGATTAAATCAAACATTTTAATTTAAATCAAAGAGTCAATTTATTTTATTCTAACGGGCCTCATTTCTCGTGATGTACTATATAGCAACAAAATATATTTTGTAACCATTTGGAGCATTCAATCTTGTAATATTGGGCTCATCACAAAACATCTTTTTAGAGGATATGACTATACCCTTTATTTTAACTAAAGAAACATATCAAGAAGGTACCAGCATTCACATAATTAGTTCAACCTTCAATATTTTCTTTTTCAATTCGCTTCACTTTTTAAATGAGGCATATAAATATAATATTGCAATTAAGTATTGTTTTTTAGTATTTAGAAGATACTCATTAGGGTGGGGCAAAATGATCCTTTTTTCAGCACAGCACTTTTTTGGTTCCTTTTGGGGTCCCAAATAACTGTGCAAAATTTGGGGTCGATTGGTGTTGACCCGGCGTAGCGCATTGCGTTTGAAATTTGTATGGAGATTAGTATGGGAAAACCTACTTTTTTGCATTTTAAATTCTACAGATTACAATTCTTCCTGCAGTATGCTAACAAATAGATAGAAGTAAATTCCAGGATATGCTGAACAACTTTGCCGAAGGATGTATGGTATTAGAATGTCTCTAAACCAAGTTATAGCTGTTCAAAGTTCGATACCTCGAATTAAATGCCAAAAATCAGTTTTATTGCCAACACTGCGGGTGTACCAATGATATTTCATATAGCATTCCAAAATAACATAATATATTTTAGATTCACCACATTGGTATGTTTGGATGAATTGTTCAAAAGCCTTAGCTCAATTTCATGAGCGTAGGTAGTTGAGCGACAGGGCGTAGTGAGGGCAGAGGAGGGGGGGGGGGACTTTAATATGCAGAAATTCAAAGAACTATACAGATAATGATAACATGCATATTTCAGATCTAGCGATGCATAAAATATTAGGCGGAGAAAAAAAGTTTCATTCCTTTCACATTTCTATTCTATCGATTGATGAAGATTTATTTTGTTACACGCCATCTTCTGACGAGAGTTTCGTTGACACGTTGACACATTTTAAGTGGACTGTCGCTTTATCCAATTGAGTTATCTCCATAATATTGCAAGACGAGGAGTTTAATCATGTTAATCTACAGGTTTTTGGAGCAGCGTAAACAGATATTCATATAACAAAGAACACCAGAGCAATGTAAACCTTCGGCGTAAAAGTACAATGTGGTTTACAAATCTCTAATATAGGACACACGGAATGTATTGGAAATGGTAAATGAGTATGGTTAGTATAATAGTTAAATTATAATGGTGGAATATATCAATAGTATTCCCAACATGGTGAGTATTATATGAAAGGTTTGGAAATGGTTCCAAAGATATCTGGAATGGTATTTATTTATACGGGACATCAGTTATAATATCCATTCGATTTTCAGGTCCATATATTTTGGTCTGGAGGATCCGCATTCCCCGCCATCGCTACTGCCTTTTCTTTGTTTCTATTTCTTTTTGTTTCAGCACTGCTGTTCGAAAACAACATGGCGTCGTGACGCCCTCAGGACCACTTCCAAGATATTCCTGATTTTTCACAGATTTCTACTGCTTTTCTTCTCTTTTTTCACGTTATGCGCTTATTCAATACTCCTTCTTTAAAACGACACTACTTTTCCTATTAAAGTACACGACCGCAAAAAAAATTCCTTTACAAGGGACCATTAATAAATTACGTAACGCAAACATTGCCCACAATTGACTTCCCCCAAATTGTCGCAAATGTCATCCTCCTCCCCTCTTCTATTACGTAACAAATTCATTGAAAAAAAATTGTTTTCTTCGGTGAAAACATGTTACATAACGATCTAGCTTACTTCTCCTCCCCCTATGCCACAGCTTGTTGTACCCCCTCCCCCCTAAAAGCGTTACGTAATTTATGAATCGTTCCTGAAACCTTCGCCAAATCGAAGTTCAACTTAACGCTTCGAAACGAAACCGAACAATGCAGTTTCGCTTCAAGCAAAAACGACATGAGAATACGAGCGATAAAGTTTGCAATGGCAGTAATGTAATGGCATTCTTATTCTGACTTGTTTTTTAAAACAAGTGTTATGAATCATTTTCTATGAATGCGATTTTTATTTTAGATAGCTCAAAATGATTGAATTTACTCCTATATACAGCAGCACTGAGAATATGTTTCAAATAACGTCAACTATTTGGTTAGGTTTATTCCAATAAATATATTTTATTCAACTTGTTTCTGCTCCATAAGTTTACACTGTCATTTACGTTATGTCAACTAGTCTGTTATACATACAGTTATGTCAGGATTATATGTGCTTTCTATTATTTATGCTTGAATCGTTTATCAACAAATGTGCTTGATCTGCTAGTTTATTTTCAATTTGTTTATCTTGCATTGCTAGTTTATTATCTAGAAGCAACGACTGAACGCAAGATACCAAGGTTTTTGCACATTTGACCGCGTTTCTATTATAACATAACATACAATTAGAAATGGGAGAATAATAAATTCTGGTCTATTATCTCAGCAATTGCGACTACGATAAGTTTTTTTTCGAAAAATATAGACGAAGGCTAGTCTTAAAGTATAACTTCTCATGTAATTATTGTAAATCGACAATGGTACAACTTTAAGGTCATAACTTAGGTCGCTTTTTGAATTCGATCAACGTTTCAAACCTTGAGCAAATTTGAAAATTGTTGATTTATGCCACACCTCTCTTCTCCCCACATATATTTACAAACACATACTAAAGAGACTTGTTTAAAAATATTCGCCATTAAATTAAATAATTTAATTAAAAATATAGTGCATACGCATAAGAGTAAAAGAGCGAGAATCGTGTGTTTACTTGCTTGCTCGTAACTCTGTCTTCACAACGGCTAACTGGCTTTGCTGCTGAGAGGTTTGTGTACCGATGGTAGTCGTTCCTGGTTGATAGGAGTGTAGTTGAACGTTACAGCAACTGTCGCCACTGCCGATGGAATTGAGCGATATATTACTATCGGCAGGTGTCCCACCCGTGGTCAAGACTGGTGAACTCTGCTGGTGTTGGGAATGATGATGCTGCAACTGATGATTCAAATGGGTGTGCCGATGACTTGTACTCGAAGCAACATGCGAACGAGATGAAGGTTTACGAATTTTCCAGGCCTTGAGTTTAGCTTCCATATTATCAAGCCGTCGAAGCAGATCAGCAACAATGCTCAAAGTGGAAACACGGTCGCTCGGAGCCATCGGAGCATTCAATGCACTCGGAATAAGAGCTGATGCAGTAGTGATGTTTCCATTTCGTTCAATTATCAATTTTTGCTGCAGTGCATCTTCGTCAAGTTGAGATACTACATTATCCAGGGATCCCCGTGTGGATTCCAAGTCAAGTTTACTAGTTGATTTCGTAAGGGCTACGATGGTGGAGTCTGTCTTTTTGCTGCTATTGATGTTATTATTGATATTTTCGAGTTTACTGCTGAGGCATAGATTTGCGGTGGTATTGGTGTTAGATGCCAAAGGTCTTGTATCGTTTGGAACCTCTAGCGTTTTTTGATCTGTGGTATTATCTGCAGCAGCCTGTGGCATTTCGTCTTCTTCTTCTAGCTTTGTAAAGTTTCTAACTTTCAGTTCCTGCTTAAGATCCCGTGCTTCATCCATTAAACGCTGAAGCTTGATTTGCATGCGTTCTTTTTCATCTACTTCAAGCTCCAGTAACGCGTTTTTCTCATACGCCTGGTTAAGCATCGATTCAAATTCGGCCACACTTTCACTTGCTACTCGATTAGCTCGCTCTAAATCGTCGTTCTTTTGCTCTAGTTCCCGGATATATACCTTGAACTTCTCGTTTTCCTTTGCCAGCTGTTTATAATCAGCGTCAATCTTATTAGACTCGTTTTCGCTGTTCGTAACTTTTCGTTTGTACGACTCACATTCAATTCGAAGTTGGCTCACGAGTTGGTTAAAGTCACGGATCTTTTTCTCCTGTTGTTCGACTGTCATTTCCAGCTCAGCTTCCAGTTGCCGCGATTCCTCCGTGAAATCATCAAATTCTCTTTGTACATCGTTCCGTTCCTGCTTGAGTTTCAAGCATCTTTCCTTCCAATATAAACATTCCTCTTCTACGCTAGTGAAGAGTTTTTCCTGGTCCATTTTTGACCAGGTATGTCCGAATTATACTGACAGCGTACAGTCGTAACTATAATCTTATGATTATTCCCTGAAAAAGAAAACAGAATATTGTGCAATTTACTGCTACTTATATGTAGAAAAACGCACTATGACAAATCAGTTACCTTCAAAAATTGTTTTCGAGAAAGATGTGTGCGACGCTCGGTAATCTACTATTCACAACAATGATCTATCTTAAAGATTACTTCTATTGAAATAATAATTATTTATGTATTTTTGATGCATTTTCTTAACTTTACGGTTCAAACACGCAGAAAGCCACTGAACAGAGGACACAAAAGCAGTCAATAATTTATTGACACTAATTTGACAATTGCTTTGCTGCCCTGCCAGAATGTGTGCTTTCAATTCAATGCAAGATGTAAATAGAAAGGTGCACATGTGAAGATTTGTCGTAATTCTGGATAAAGATATGAAAAGGGCATAACGCAAATGAGAACCTCTGTTTACTTTCTCTTTTGATCACAGTCGTGATTCGCTGCATCGGCCACAGCCTTGTCCAACTAACGAATTTTATTCACTACCCGAACAGAAAGTAATATCGAAATTGATCGTAGAAACGTTGAATTTACAACAGTTTTATTTGTTAACAACAACTTTTTTTGTAACATCAATGTACTTATGATGCAGTCCTTCATTCCTCCAAAATCTACAAGGGAAAAACAATGTAAATCGATGTTTTTAATTTCACAATGTATGGGAAAAGATCAATTTTTTTATTGTTATATCCCTTAACGACCCCCCTTTTCCCATGTAAAAATCGGTTTCATAATGAAATTGGATGTAGAAACAACAAATGTGATAATATTTTCATTGTAAATTTTCCAGAATAACATTGTTTTTCGTTGTACTGTAACAATAAAAAATGCTGTAATCCTGTTGTGCATTTCTATTCGGGTAGTTGGACCGACTGCCAAATGTCAAAAACTCTTCAAAGGCAGTGTAAATGCATCTGTTCAAATTAAAGTAAATTTGACATGAGATTTTGGCGTTCAGATGCTTTTTAGTTGGACAATGGTCCAACGAAAAAGCGGTCCAGTTAAAAAATATCCAACCAGCGAATCACGACTGTATTACGACTGTAACTTTTCAACATTGTTTCAATAAATATCGAAAGACTCTGATGTCGTCTAGTATATTACCCGCTCGGACGTGCCTGGCAGGATTCCCCCCAGATAGCCGGCAGCGAAATAAAAACTCTGGCAGAATTTCTGGGGGTCTGGCTGGCAGAGCGCTGCCCAGGCGGCCGGCTCAAATGCAACAACCGTTTCTGGCAGAATTTTTCGCCTTACGGTTATTAACGGTTTTTTCTGCCGGATTTCTGCCAGGCACGCACCGGCAGGACCGGTTTTGTACCGCTTCAGGTTTTGCTTGTATTTTTTCTTAATTTATTAATTTTATGTAAATTTATAATAAAAACATGTCTGGAGACAAACAAAACAGAACCGGTGAGGCGAATCTGCCTGCCATAACTGGAAGGAGTATAGCTGAATTCTGACAGCGCCATTTTGATAATTTTGACAGCTGAATTCTGGCAGCGCCATTTTGATAATTTTGACAGCTGCCGGAATCCTGACGGATTTTTGCTGGCTGCCCGTTTTTCTTCCAAGCGGGTATATGCTAAGAGTTAAGGAGCAAACGTAAAAGCGGTCTAGTTATTGACTGAACAGAAAGTAAACAAAGAGAGACTCTCATTTGCGTTATGCCCTTTTGTTTAAGTGGCGGTGGTAACAATTTGTTTGCTGATTTTCAGTGAAACATTTTCCGAGTCTCAACGGCACTTTTAATTATATCTCATCAAACAAATTGTTTGTTGAGATCTCAGCTGTTGAGATTTCGGCAAAAGATGCGAAAAAAGCTGAGATTCGGCAGAAAAAATTAAGTGTTTACGGCGTAAAAGCCAACTGTAAAAATTCTCTTTGAAAGGAAATTTCGGACAAACCGTTAGGCATAAGCAAAACACAGTTCACACCATGAAAGAGAAAACTTTTCTCTTTCTGTGATTGGCGAGTAACGGTTTGTTCAGAATTTCCGCGCAAAGCTATAATTGTAACAATTGGCTTTTACACCGTAATCACATGTTTGTCGAGATATATACATTACTGAAGTCAAGTAGGAAGAAAAGGCTAGTTTACAGTTCGGGAAATGGATCATGGGATTTCGCACGAGATTTGTGTCGGGGATTGATCAGGGAAAATTTTCCGCCGAGATCTCTCCAAACGGTCAAACCAAAAACTCTGCTCCTCCAAAAAATACCAACAGTATCAACCCTAATAAACATCGCATGATTTAAGGGGTTATATATGTTGAGGTCGGCCTAAAATCGATTTTTTTATTCTTCTATCGTAAAGTTCAGATTCTCAAGAATGTCACCTCAAATTTTTATAGAAATCGGAGCAGTAGACACAAAGTTATAGCGTTTTTCATCTTGCTCCCTTATGGAGGTGTTGCTTATACTTGAAACTTTAAATGCGATTATCTCGAAATCATTTTTCCCAAAATCAACTTTGCGGTGATTACGATTGACGAAAAAGTTTTCAACCGATCTGAAAACTTCTTTTTTTGCTTGTTCGTAATTCAACTGCCGTGTCCTTGAACGATTTCATGTTTTTCGTCAAAATTTTCATATTAATGTTATTATTTTTTTTAATAATTTTTTTCAGGTGAAAATAGTGATTTTTTTTTTGGAAAAAATCGTCCCGGTTTCCAAAAAAAGGATTTTTTTTTAATCGATCGTTCAAGGATACCACAGGTACATATACTAATGATTTTTTTTAGTTTGATGATTTCAGTTGAGCTGTTGGACAGGAATCGTAGTCACGGCAAACCTTTTTGAAAAAAAAACGCGTTTTGCGGATATTGTTCTAATTTTGACAATTATTAATATTTTTTTATATTCTCAAGCGGATTTTGTAAATTGAACATTGTACTACGCTGAAAGTATAACAAGAATTTCATAAAAATAGGACTACATATGTTTATACAAATTCAAACTTTTCTTTTTTTCTCGCATCTCAACATATATAACCCCTTAAGAGCCTAACGACATGTTCAGGGTATCATCCAAACAATATATGGAATCGTTGGACTATATGGGTTAAAATTCGTGTATAATACTTTAACAAAAGCACTGTTTTGAGCGACTTAGTGGAATGTATAATATTTTTTTATTAGGGAAACTTGCACCGAATTTTAAACCATATAAAAATACTATTTTCCTCGTCGGAAAAAAATTATGTTGAATTGTCCCGGCCGGATTTTTGTGTGGAGAATTTTAAAATCCTATGATGTTTCCCGCGGTTGGGTTTACACTTCATGAAAACTGTCATTTTTGTGTAGTATCATTTCCCGCCACGGGATTTGAAATCCTGAGCTCCATTTGAAATACACAGGGACACAAATACCGTGACACGTTTTCCGAACTATAAACTACACCGAGCAAAATTTACATTGAATTTCCATAAAAATGTCTTATGACTTTCAGACATAAGGATTTTAAATGGATTTTATAAGTCTGTCTTATGATTTGGAGGGGAAATTTTCCGAATCCATCTCTTATTATTTTCATAAGACAGTCTTATGAAATTTATGAAAATGTCCGATTGAACGGCATAGAGGCCCATTTATGAAAATTGCTGACATTTATAAGCAGAAAATATAGTAGAAATAATGATTTTCATAGAACAGTCTTATGAAATTCATCACAATGTTCGAATGAATGCCATAAGTTTTTTTTTTATGGATATTATTGTGCATTTTTACATAAAAAATAGAACATGGCTGACATTTCTCGATCGTTTTAGTAGACAAAAAATCAACAGTAAAAACAACCTTGAGAGGATATTAGGTTTTACACCAACCGACATAACCCCACAAAATGAGCCGGGTGAACTTCGTTTGACAATTCTCGGTGGTTTGTTTACATGGGAGTTACGTGAGTTTGAATGTAACAGATGGACACCAGTTGCACTCGAACTCACGCAACTGACAAAGTAAACAAACCACCGAGAATTTTCAAATATGAACGTCATTCATCATGAGTTCATTAGTGTGCTCATCTTGTAGAACTCAATTCGGGACAAATGAACCGCCAAGTGTAGATTCCTTCAGAAGATTGAAGAGAAAACTCTCATTAAATATTAAAATTTGTAAATTTGCAACGCTTCGTCAATATTTCCTGTCAAACTGGGCTTAGACAACTGGGAAACTGGACTTGACAACTTGGATAATGAGATGGACTTGAAGGATAATGAATGTTACTTCTCAAATGATTTTGATAATTATAAAATACGCGCCAGACACTAATGCACAACTTATTTCATTTCAAATAATCGGATATCTTCTGTAAAAATCATAGCCACGTAAACTGATTTAATGCTCACAATAATTTATTGAATAACATAAAAACAATTATTTAAAATTTTGCTGCAATTTGACTAAAAATCTCACTTCTTTTGTTTTAAACAGTGGTAACCGAAAAGTGCTGGACTGAAACTATTAGCTCCTGGTTGATCGTCCAAGCTAGCACTGAATTCATAAGACACAATTATGAACTTTTCACAAAAGAGACGTTTATGAAAAACAAAATATAATTTTATAGAATCAATAACAGATCCCATATGGGTTTCATGAGAAAAACTTATGAAATTCTTAAACGCATATATTGTAGCGAAAGCATAAGACTGTTTTATGAAATACATTATTTGTGCGTCTATGGAATGCATGAATAAAGATAAATGAATTCATAAGCCTGTCTATGACATTCGAAAGCGTTCAATGGCATCGTCAGAAGGCTGGCTCATATTCCGAGACTTATGAAATTCTCAGATGCTTTTTGCTCAGTGTAGTCAAAAAGGGGATAACGCACATTTTGCATTTTTCAAAGGAAATGGAAAAAAAGAACTATGCTAACTGCGGAAATCTCAACATTCAGAGAAAGCTTGCCATTGCCACAAATCACGCTGCTTGTAGTGTTCTTTGCCAGGTCTACACTAAACACCTAGAAAAGAGGAAATACATGATTGATTATTCAAAGTAGCAATCATTGTACAGTTCAAAAGATCGTTCCATCAACGACGTTCATCTGCTTCCTACGGAACTTGCATGACATGTCAGCTGCCTTTTCCGGTCAGGTAAAGCTAAGAAGGGTATGTGTCCTCCCGAAGCTACTCAAGATACTGCGCACCTTAAACTAGATCCACAATTGCAGCATCTCGACAGGTGTAATCAGTCCGATTCCATCGACGACGTTCATCTGCTTTCTACGGAACTTGTATGTTATGGCAGCGAACTTTCCCTGCCAGGGAAATGCAATTAATGTATATGTTCTTCCGAGGTAGGACATACAGATGTTGCCTCCACTGAAAACCCACCCCCATCACGGACACCATCGCCCCTCATCTTTCTACCGCTCAACCGTCAGGACATTACTTGCAGGAACATCTTAGTATCTACTATCAGAACGTAAGAGGACTACGCACCACAATTGACGAGTTGTTTCACACGCCGCTGTTTCACACGCCGAAACCGTAATGTGGCTGAATGATCAAATCAATTCACTCCACTTATTCGGCTCAAAGTACACGGCTTCCCGTAACGATCGCGATCCAGTAGTACAGGAAAAAAACGCGGTGGTGGTGTGCTTATCGCAGTATTCAACCGGCTCTCGTCCAAACATAAAACTGATAGAACCGATCTCGAACAACTATGGGTAGATATCCGCGGTCGCGATACTACATTGTAAAAACTTATCACGTTAACATCGTGTGGAAATCTATTGAATTATTTCAATCCACAAACACATGAAATGCACATGGTTTTGCCACTTGATTATCCATTCGAGTGTGAGAAATATGGTTTTCAAATGAAATTCATGCGAACAAGGTGTGAAAAGCACTTCAGAATCATAAGAAATACCATTGACACGTGGAATTTGCTTGAAGTTAATTTGAAACACCATATGAAATGCTTTTTAATGGCTTTTCATGTGAAATTCAAAGGGAAATCATTTCTTTTTCTTTTTAACATGAGAACGCACATGAAAGTGATGTTTAATTGCATATGGTTTTATCGTGTCGATTGTTTTCAGTGTAATAGTTGTGAGGGTCTTCCGATTTTCGATAACCCTAATATTGGAATTAGAGCAGAAAAAAATTATAAGCGATGACATCCAGGCGATTTCCTGAAGAATACCTAGTACTGGTTAGACACAAAACCATAATTATTGGCAGTATTGGGAAAGAATTCCCAAAATTCCTGACAATGACGATTTCTGAGTTTGTCTTTGAAAATCATTAAGTTTGATACCCATATTGGCAGTATTCGTGTTTTGTGTATAGCCAGTATTCCGGTTTCCCCGGGGAACTGTACCCAGGATGACAGATATTTCCAAAATTACTTACAATGACTATTTCTGAACTTATCTTCGAAAATCATGAAGTTTGATTCCCATATTGGCAGCATTTGTGTCTGATCAGTACTAGAGTCCCCCTGGGGATATCCGGAACTGACCCAGAATGGCCAGTGACCCCAAAATCACTTTTAAATTCCTTTTAGGAGTCTGATTCCAAAAACAAAGCAATTTAATATCCATATGGCCACTATTGAAAAAAGGTAATTGGCCACTTTCGAACCGGTTCCAGCAGTAACCCTCTTCAGGAACTTGCCTGGATATCAATACTTATGATTTTTTGTCTAATTTGTATGGTATATAATGTCTATAATCAGGGCTACATGAATATCTTTAATTGTTACGAAATTGATAACGTTTAATTATATATACTTTGTTGTAAAACGAAGTTGGTGTCATTTTTACCCGATCTGACCCAGTGACCCACCGGAATAGTTCCGGCTATGTAGACATTTCTGGAAATGTCAATAAATAAATCAAATCTAGAAATCCGTACGAGTCCAATAAAGTTAGAAGTAAGTCAATACATTTAAAAACGAATGAATGGCACCAGCTTGATTTTTTTCTTTCACTCAGGCCGATCTTATTGGTCATTCACCTTATAAACTACACATTCGTATGTAATGCCAAACGACTTTCAGTGAGATCACTTGGCAAAATTATGCCAAATTTCCGTCATGCCAAATGACCGGGTCTGGGTCAATTGGCATAAGGTCATTTGGCATAACGGTCATTTGGCATAACGGTTATTTGGCATAATGGTCATTTGGCATAATTTTGAGAATTGATTACACTGAAGGTCATTTGGCATAATGGTCATTTAACATAATTTTGAGAATTGATCACACCGCAGATCATTTGGCATAACGGACATTTGGCATAATTTTTAGAATTGATCACACTGAATGTCATTTGGCATAACGGACATTTGGCGTAAGAGTCATTTGGCATGTCGGGCATTTGGCATAATTTTGAGAAGTAATCACACTGGAGGGCATTTGCCATTTTTTCAACTACAGGGGAAACACATAATTTAAAACTGTTCGAGCAGGCAGGTAATTCGGAATAATTTTAAGCCGTGCTACTGCTGAAGGTCTTTCCGTACAAATATTCTTATGTTAAGAAAAACAGTAATTTAGCATAACGTTCGCTTGGCATAGGTATATGTAGTGATAAAGTTATTGATTACCAGGATGTTTTTTGAGTATATCCTTTCTTGTATATATTATGTATTTTGATTGTATGTTGACAATAACGTTCATAGTTCGAGGGAAAGTTAGTTATGCGGTTGTAAGCAGCTGACATGTTGATCACAAGTTTGTGCATAACGGCAACTACCTAAATATTCAAATGACTTTAAATGAGTTGGCTTACCAACTACTAAAATTGAACTTAAACCAAAATTAATTATATTTTTCTTTACCAATTAATTTACGACTAATGTGGCTACGCCACATCGCTTCAAGTCGTGTGCTGTCCGACATCGCTGTCGCTCCGTCGGACATAAACTAATTTATAGCTAATGTTTGAGTAATACGGGGAAACGAGTGCATCACAGGTTTGCTTGCGAGGGGCCGCCGCTTCCGACGGCGGGTCGGCGGCCACCTCGTCCAGCGTATCATCAACGGCTTTGCGCCGTTTCGGATCCTTGGTCTTGGTTATGCCGCATTGCACTGGCTTCGTCCCAAGCGCTAGAGCAGTGTAACAACCGATGGTTGAATATATGTAAGTTCAATCAATAAATTATCGTTTGAAAAACATGACGACATCCACAAGTGATAAAGTAAATAATTCGAAAGAACAGCTTATGATATAAAGAAAGATAATTGGCGATTCTACGTTGAAACCGCTCGCAGATAGCGCTAGAAGGAAAGTGTTGCTGATTTTATTCTGTTCTGTCATAGTGCATATATTTTATGTAAACATTGGTAAAAAATGACTTTTAAACACCAAATTACCGATCAATTTGTTGATAATTGTTTATGAAAATGAAGGAAAACCATCATTTTATAAGATGATGAGTAAACATCTTGCGAAAAGAGTGTAAAACATAGTGGTTTCTAACATTATTCGCAGAGCTATATGCGCGCTGTTTTGAAATGTAATTTGTTGAGCACCGTAGCCACCGCAACAGCATTTCCCGTTCGTCCTAAGTTAAGCTAAACCTTCATGAGATGGTGTAAATTCATGAAACTCTCCAGATCAGGCGAGGAAAGAATATATCCGGCTAATAGGAAAGTGTCAGCTTTGTATCATGCACAGCCGATCCTTCTCTCCGATAGTCTTCACTGAATCTCCTACGTAGTTCAAAATATGAAGGAGTTTGACATTGGTATTGATTGGGTCTCGGTTTCGAGTTGGAACTTTATTTATGGAACGATTTTTTATAACCACAATAATACCTCGATTACATTTCGAAGAAATATATGAGTGAAATAGTTGCAAATGGCTGTAATTTCAGAATAATTGCAAATAAAACTAAATTTCTTACTCGTTTCATTCATATTTTGGCAGTGGTAAGCTTTTTCCGAGAAGATAATGAAGATTTTGTTGTAAGCTACGACTCACTTACGGGTGAAAAAAAGCAAACTGTATCACTTTGCCAGTTCATGAGCTGAATCATAGGTGTCGCATGACTAATTTTGGCTTTGCCGCAAATCGCCAATAAGGATAAATTTAATTATTGTTACATTGTATGGAAAACCAAAACTCATTGGCGATCATAATAATAATAGCCAAAACAAAACATACGTCAGGTGGATCGCAGTTCTACACTATACTTTATTAAAACGTATGTCATAGTATAAAAATTTTAAAAATGAAACTCAAAAGAACTGCTCATATTTGAGAGAAGGCAAAATCGGTTATAAAATGTTAAAAATTGACTCGAAATATAATCAATATTAGGTCAACGACATTGATTTGGTAATAGTGATAACAACACGTTATTATTATTATTGCCCTTCAGTGAGATCAATTCTCAAAATTATGCCAAATGACCGTTATGCCAAATGATCTTCAGTGTAATCAATTCTCAAAATTATGCCAAATGACCATTATGCCAAATAACCATTATGCCAAATGTCCATTATGCCAAATGACCTTCAGTGTGATCAATTCTCCTAATTATGCCAAATGACCATTATGCCAAATAACCGTTATGCCAAATGGCCCGCTCCCCAAATGACCGTTATGCCAAATGGGAGCACGTCGTTTGGCATAAGTTCGTTTGGCATAAGTTCATTTGGCATAAGTTCATTTGGCATAATGTTCATTTGGCATAACCGTAGGTGACACATACGGTCGTTTGGCATAATGTTCATTTGGCATAATGGTCATTTGGCATAATGGTCATTTGGCATAATGGTCGTTTGGCATAATGGTCATTTGGCATAATGGTCGTTTGGCATAATTTGAAATATACATTCTGTGGAATCTGTGATCCACTCGTTTGCCCGGATTACTTAAACTTAGGAGTTGACTCCTTCTTTCAAACATGAGCAGTTATTTGAATCTGTATACCCCCGTCGGAACGGCAGCCCCTTGCAAGCGAATCTGTGATCCACTCGTTTGCCCGGATTACTTAAACTTAGGAGTTGACTCCTTCTTTCAAACATGAGCAGTTATTTGAATCTGTATACCCCCGTCGGAACGGCAGCCCCTTGCAAGCGAATCTGTGATCCACTCGTTTGCCCGGATTACTTAAACTTAGGAGTTGACTCCTTCTTTCAAACATGAGCAGTTATTTGAATCTGTATACCCCCGTCGGAACGGCAGCCCCTTGCAAGCGAATCTGTGATCCACTCGTTTGCCCGGATTACTTAAACTTAGGAGTTGACTCCTTCTTTCAAACATGAGCAGTTATTTGAATCTGTATACCCCCGTCGGAACGGCAGCCCCTTGCAAGCGAATCTGTGATCCACTCGTTTGCCCGGATTACTTAAACTTAGGAGTTGACTCCTTCTTTCAAACATGAGCAGTTCTTTGAATCTGTATACCCCCGTCGGAACGGCAGCCCCTTGCAAGCAAATCTGTGATCCACTCGTTTGCCCGGATTACTTAAACATAGGGGCTATCAGCTAGTTTAAGCACAGACTAACAGACATAACACTATGAGGGAATTCCCTCAAGAAACAGCGATCCGACAATTTTCCCAGAACATTAGCTCCACCTTTTATTCACAGTCCCAAACACTCATTTACTAGTGGGTTACCCCTCAGGTTTGGGAACAATTTTTCACTAATGGTCTATCCCCCATATGCTTGTTCATATGTCAGTGGCGCCATAATTTCAAATGTGGCCACAGTCCCAACTACAAATATATTTAAAAGGACTGTTAAAGCGGGCGAAGCTTTGTTTTTGAGTGTTATGTCTGTTAGTCTGTGGTTTAAGTCCGACGGAGCGGAGCGATGTCGGACAGCACCACGTTTAAAGCGATGTGGCGTAGCCACATTAGGCATCGTCAACGCCTAATATAACAGAGATTTCAATGTATATTTCAAATTATGCCAAACGACCATTATGCCAAATGACCATTATGCCAAACGACCATTATGCCAAATGACCATTATGCCAAATGACCATTACGCCAAATGAACATTATGCCAAACGACCGTATGTGTCACCTACGGTTATGCCAAATGAACATTATGCCAAATGAACTTATGCCAAATGAACTTATGCCAAACGAACTTATGCCAAACGACGTGCTCCCATGCCAAATGTCGGTTATGCCAAATGACTTTCAGTGTGATCAATTCTCAAAATTATGCCAAGTGATCATTATGCCAAATTCCTTTATACCAAATTACCATTATGTCAAATAACCGTTATGCCAAATGTCCATTATGCCAAATGACCTGCTCCCTTGAGCTTCCTACCTTCCTTCACTCAACCAAAATATCACTTACATTTCATATATGCAAAAACATGTAAATATTTTCCATAATACTTTTCACATGAATGTTATTATTTTCACACATAATCTGTTCTCTCTTCCGCCCTATAAAAACTAGTGTTGATTACAGATATATCTTACGTGAGGTTCAGTTACTTGCTATCGGAATGCCACATATTTTCTATTTGAAACTTATATACCTTTTATATGATATTCAGATGATTGTTAACTGAATGTATGTAGCAATCATGTTACGTGAAGTGGGTTTATCTGATATTCATGTGATTGTTAGTTGCTTGTATAATAGTATTCAAATGTTTTGTTAGGTAATGTAGCTTGGTTGAATAAATGTGCGGATAATCCTAGTAAAGTCCAGCTGGAAATTGAGCCGGTAATCTGACTGGCTCTAGTTAATAACCGATTTCAGTTACAAAACAATCACTGGAACCAGCTACTAACTAGAGCCAGCCAGAACTTTGGCACATTTTCCGGCTGGACTTACAGGTCTGTGTTGATCATTGATTTGTAATGCATTCTATACCATCTTGGAATCTTCAATCTGGAGCAGTTATAGCGGATATATATGTATTTCTAACGTCTTCACGTTTAATTAGAAAAATCACAAGTCCAGGAGCAATGTATTCGCCGCCGTACTGTTCCTTGACGCCATGTTGAATGTGTATGATTTTTTTCACATTATATATTCCCGTAATAATAATGTGTTTTACACATAAACCTAGAAGTATGTGAAGACACATAACATGTATGTGGGCCACGCTTGAAAGTTATTCATTTTGTATTTGAAATTCATCGGTGACTGTATAAGTTTTATTTGATGCATATGGATTTAATGTGCATAATCGTTTTTAAAATTTAGGTGTTTTTTCACATGAAACGTATGTGATTTTTTGGCTCAGTGTTCGATAGAGGCGCTGTAACCTTTTTCGCTTCCTGTTTGTGTGGGGGAAGAAAAGAGATATCAGTCGTCTTAATATGTAGGCTTCGATTGGAAGCTATTTTGAAATCTGATACACGTAGGGTTGCCACCTCTGGAGAGGCTTTGACCCGGAGATTTTCACTGACCTGGGGGGTGGTGGATTTTGAGTGGACTAGACGGAAAGCGATTGCTCGGCATTTTAGAGCACTTTAATCGCTATTTATTACTACGTTAAAGTAAAGCTGTAAATTTTAACGTTTAAGAACGGTTTTATCGATTTAATCTGGTGTAGCATTTCACTTTCCCGACTGAGTGTTAAGAATACAAAAGCACCAGCTACTCTCGCTGTGCAGGATAAGTCGAACGAGAATTGCTCTCCAACAGGAAAAGTAGAACAAATGATGCAGGGCTACGGCATCACATGGGAAGCACTATGTGGTGTCGGTTATTTATCACCAGAGGTCGCAACAAAGGGGCAAAACCTACCTCCCTAGCCAACAGTTAAGGGTCGCTGCAGGAGTAGCAACAACACCGGAAGAACTCGTTTGATGTTCAGCTAGTCAGTTGGATTAGAACAAAGCTGCCATACCTTGGTGTAACAGTGAAGTAATTTGGTAAAATTGCAACAAAATAACTTTTTACACCATTTTGAGCGACTTAGTGGGATGCAACATTTCAATTGGTCGGTGTTAAGTCAGACCGGACTAAGTCGCAAAACATCAAAAAAATGAGATAATGACAGCACTAGATAGAGAATATCGTCAGCTACATTGGACTTTTGCAAGATTTGAAATATGTAACAATAAACTAGTGTTATGGCAATAATTAATTTCCAATCATGTAAAGGATTCTGCGATTCAAACTTTAAACCTGTTTTTCTCGAAATCAATATTTTGTCACTTAGTCCGGTCTGACTTAACACCGACCAATTGTAACATATAGCGAAATATTACTTTTTCTTAATTGATAGTAAATTTGATTTGTTTTTCATTTTCATTGCTTTGTGAAAGAAGTAAAAAATGAAATTATGCTTCTTCCCACCAAACCCGGAGAAATTTATGTAAAATCCGGAGGCCCGGAGATTGCTCCCGAGGGGCGGCAACCCTAGATACACGTGATCGCTATACAGTTTGTAAGGGACGAATTCTTTTTTAATCTATTATAAGAAACACAACGTTATTTTTTACTCATTGATTGAACATCTAACGGGGCGATTCCCCAAATTCATTTATTAAATATTTTCCATTATGTTTGAAAAAAGGGTTGTATAAATATATAGCATGTGTATATGTTTTTAGTATTTTTCTGTTTTCATGTAGTTTAACGTCCACTTTTTACTTGCTACTAATGTTTTAAATCTTCGGTATATTGTTATTTCTCATACATCGTCATCGATGTCTAATCAAACTAATGATATTCCTACTGTATCTAACGTTGTTTCTTGCTTTTTGCGTATTTCTTTCTATACAGAAGTTTGTTCCCCGTAACTGGGGACTGTTATGTTTTTTTTCTGGCTAAAATTTCTTTGTTCATTTAGAACAGTAAATCTGTTTTTTTTTTATTTTCTGTGATAGTGTTGTAATTGGAGTTTTCGTTATTGCATTTTTAAACTGCTGAATTTACACTCCCAGAAAAACATTTGGTTTCACAAAACCTTTTATCCGTTCTAGTTATTTGCAAATTGCTGCTATTGTAACTGACTAGTATCTATATACGTTTTCTGTGTTATTTGGAAGGTCGTCTATTTTGTTTGGGAGCCAAGTATTGCAATTGGTGGTAGAGAAATGGAACCCAGAATTCTGAACGTAACCCAACAAATTCAGATTAGTGGCTTACTTCAGCTAAAAAGCTTTGGTTTCGAATCAAGCCAAAAGTCAATTGTTACTGGTTGTTGAATATTTCTACGATAGTAGCGATTGAGAATTTAAGAGCTCTCAAGGGCCAATGACCCATCAAGGCTAAAGCCCCAATAAACAATACAATACAATTTAAGAGCTGTAGAGCAATGTTGAAGAAAATAGAATATCTAGAGAAAGATATCTACCCTTCTTATCAAGCAATCGTTTTCGTTCAATAGTTATTCTGATATAACGTGTTCTATTAACAAAAACAGGGAGAGCGAATCCAATACCGTTTGATCTAAGATTGATGCATTTCCTATGCATAATATTAGTTACATAAGATGTAAATTAATGCGTGGCATAATGTAGTAGCATGAATATGAACATAACCTCACAGCGCACATACACGTCATGCAAAATGACGCCTCAAGATGCTTTTTTATAGTCAAATTTGTTTGGACCATACTTAACGTACCGTGAAAGGTGATCGCAAAAGTATTGCGTGTGGAAATTCTATAATCCAAAGCGACTCTAACGGTTGGTTAACTGGCACAGAGTCTGGTAGTGTGTTGCATTTAAATGCCAGTTTTACTTGCAAGAAATATAATAAAGAACGTTTCTTTCATATTAAACATTTGGCATGGTATTAAATGACGAACTTACGACAAAATAGTATAAAAAAATAAAATTTGACATGGCAGACATTAAACAAGACGTTCTATAAATAGTTGAAAAGTCTATCGGAATTTACATCTACGCAAATACTTCCGAATAACTCGAGACATTCAATAAGAGGCTCAAAAAACTTTGGAATGTTTATGTTTTATTTTTGAATAATCCCTTTAGACCATCATTGGGATACCTAGTATAGTGAAAACTTTTTGCCGCATCAGAATTAATTTTTTCAACGCTCTACAGATTGTTACATAAAAATCACGTTTCCCTCAAGTAATATTCGTCCAGAGCTCCAGTCGTTACACGAAAATTCGATTTATCTAGAAACAAATATGGGTAACACCATTGGAAAATTTACTACCTTACTCGGATTAACTCAAATTCAAAAATATGGCAGTGAGTGTTATTTGCTACTTTTTTTTTAAATGTTGTCTTAGTTTCGACTCGCTGATAAAATGAAAATTGATGTCCAGCTTATATCACCAATAGATAAAAAAGGTTCTTTTAGTTATCTCGCATTTTTCCTACAATACGCATTACCTTGAGCGTGAAGATTTATTCCAAGTGTAATTCCTACGGTATGATATAGCGTGCCGTTTGTTACTAGTTTGAAAACATGACCGTTTAATCACATCGAAAACATACATCTCATTCTGTTGTAACTACTACACTCAAAGCTTCAGTTAAGTTTACTTATGTCAGCTTTTTTGTATTGGCGGCTGAATTGGCGTATTTATTTTCTGCAATTTAGGGGATATCATTGACGGGAGATTTAACGCAGTGCTCAAAACAAAGGGAGGGTGTGATAGCAGCATATTTGTGAATTTTGTTACATTAACCACGGAGTTTTAATAACCATAGATAGTTTTGATTTTTTTTCAAACTAACGGAAAAGCTTCAGGCTTTAATCCAAAATTATTCTGTGTGTTGAACATAGTAGAATATTGGATTATGTAGATAAAGCTTATAGATAAATGATATGCCCAGAAATATACGATGTTAGCAGCAAATTGGACATTATTTAAATCGAGGCTAGGAAGTCGATAGCGCCTTAAGCAGTGTTAAACCTAAAAGAACATTTCCATTTTATTCGTTTCGTATCGTACATCACTTGAACAAAATATATTAACAATATACACAATTCGCTTATTATGTTTAGAGATAATCTTATTCGTGCTGCGTGTTCAAGAGTTACGACAAACACGCTAGCGAAAACAGTTATCTTTGCAAATCACAGCTTAAGCATACACAATCCATCAATCCGTTTTTCGTTTTCTCGTGATAAGCGGATATCGTAAAATTTGGAATCTATTGAAATAGCGGACACAAATGTTAGCTAGTCACAACTACCAGTTTCTAAGAAAAGCCATAACAAACTCTTTAGTAAATTCTATCGTTTTCAAATCTTAGTTATATTTTCCATAATCGTACATACAGAATGAACGCTATACTATGTATAGTGTTGTTAGTGACGAGTTGAGAAATTGTGTTCCAAACTAAAGAAAATAATTTTTCAAACCATTATTATTAACAAAAGAATTCATAACAAATTATAATGAGATAAAAAATCAGTGCAATAAAATAAACGTGGTCCATCGTTGGTTTTCTGATTCGCAAACACTATTCATTGAACAAATCACCAATTTCCTTGCTGTGATGTACAGTAAACACGACAATCGATGGACTCATAATCACAATAGCAACGAATGAATGCAGGGAACAAATGATACCACAAATTAAAAATTTTGAAAACGAAAAATTTTCAAATATGAATTGGTGCTAAAATAAAATAGAATGAAACGGACAACATCACTTTCCTACTGTTTGTCCACTCTCAGGCTAAACTTGGGATTTTCCGGTACGATTGTGACCACCTTCAACTCATTTGGGGCCTCCAGGAGATTTTTCCCGTGTGCTGCCGCAGTATCACAGTCGGTACGCCGGGATATCAACAGGCGAATGTCGGTGTGTAGCGACAGTTTACCGGAACGAGATGTTTGAAATCTGAAAAAGAACAAGGAAGTATGCATCAGTTATTTTGATTTTATTTTATAATAATTCATTATTGTATGGCTTTACACCAACATAGTTACATAGAAAAAAAACTAGAACAATTTATAGATCAATCGCTCTACTTTTGTATGGTGTGTTAGCGCTAATAACAATCCCTGTTTATGCACGGAACTAACATTTTTCTTTTCGTCGGTTGATCAAAATGAATTTTGAGCAACACATCACTCAAGTGTCATGGGCCTTAAATCTTAAATTATGCAAGAATATTCTTCAATACCGCTGTAAATAATAAAATGTTCTGAACTCATTTCTAAAAAAGCTCCAATATATACAAAACGAGCTCATAGTTTCATGACTATTTTAAGCGTCAGTCGTATGTAAATGATTGAAGAAATAGCACGTTGAGAGAGTGTCACTGAGCACTGCGCAGCGTGGCTCATAATTAGACTTTGCTGTTGTCTGCTTGCACGTGTTTAGAGTTATTCTATTCTATTCTAAACCTTACACAGCCAGTATTGAAAAGCATCCTGGAAAACCCTGCAGTTATTCTGTAGTGTTTTCCTTGTCAATATTAATTTTTCAACCTATTTTCATAAGTCGTAAATATTAAAACGGCCAGGCCTACTGCGCAGAGTTGGGTTAGAAGATGTTTCAAAATTAGACAGCAATTAAATTATTCAATTAATGAATAATTTAATTAACGAATTGTTTTGAATCCTAAAGAAGGAAGAAATGAGGACAACCGTAACGACCGTTTCAGTTCGAAGGGGGGAATAATAAATCGTTGGGAGTGACTTGGCTAAGAAGGTTTGTCACTCCTCGTGTCCTTTGGGATGGGACAGAGGTATTTACACCCTGCCCTGGCTAATAAGCCTAGGTTAAAGCGCCTTTGCTCGCTCTCATTATTGACCAGAGAGTGTCACTGTACACTGAACAGCGTGGATCATAATTAGACTTTGCTGTTGTCTGCTTGCACGTTTTTAGAGTAAGGAAACAAAATTAAGAATTAGATAATGTGACGAAACAGCTCTTACTGGGACTAAGAAAAAGTCGAATAAATCATTAAAAATCTGAAATAAATTTATCCGGAGGCATAAAAAATCTGAAATAAATTTATCCGGAGGGCAATCTTTCAAATACCATTTGACCCAGTTCGTCCGATTCGGCAAACGTCTGTGTGTGTGCGTATGTATGCGTGTGTGTATGTATGTATGCATGTGACCAAAAATATGCACATCGGTTACTCGGAAATGGCTGAGCCGATTTCATCAAACTTAGTCTCAAATGAAAGGTACAATGTTCCCATAGGCTACTATTGAATTTCATTAAATTCAGAGTTCTGGTTCCGGAGTTACGGGTTGAAGAGTGTGGACACACAACAAATTCACATTTTTACCTTTCTCCTATAGAAAGGTTATGCAATCACTCTGAACATAATCCCGTTTTTTTTACTTACATAGGTTTTCAGTGTTTTAACAGAGGCCGTAGTTAGGTGGATACGGTGAGGGGTACCCCCCACATCACTCACCACCCTTCACTCATCATGTACCCCCCTACCCGAATAAAATTTTCTAGTTCCTCCAGAATAAATTTTCCTAGTGGGTCTGTAAAACCATTGAAAAAATTGGTTTGAAATGATTTTCGGTTGAGAAACTAATTTAAAATTTCTTAACAAGTTGACAAGTAGCAACTCAAGTTCGTAGCTGTCGATTCATTTACGTATGTGTAAATCGCACTGAATATGTAATAGACATTTCCACCATTATATTAAACATAACCAGCCATGGAATCGTAGTTTGGATAAATGAGAAAGGCACAATTGCACCACTAGGTGGATTAAAACCGTTTTTTTAAACTAGCCTTATGTAACGCTACTGTTGTTATTGCGCTATAATTTGTAGGCAGTCAAATGGTGAGATAACAGAGTACTCTCAAGTTTCCTATCTCATGCCTCCACGTGAGTCCAACGATGACATTTGGTGGTTAGACCGGCGTCAGCTGGGTGCTATCAACTTTCCATAATTTTAGTAGCTGTAGCAGCGGGATGAGAGGGTGCCAACGGGCGGGCCTCAAAATCCGTACCGTAAAATTTATGACCCAATCCATGGTATGACGCGACTCGTGCCGAGGGATGATTGGGGGGGGGGGTGAGGGGGGGGGAGTTCTCAACATTTCAAATCTTAGTCCTACAAAAACTAGAACTGGGGTTCGAAGTGATTACAAATACCAAGCCACGCACGGAGCCTGTGGGGCACCAGAGCGCACCCCACAGTATTTTGCCCTCTGACAGGGTTGACTTTCTTTTCCTAGCTATTCGTGGGAACAAAACGGAAAGAACTATGCACACTGTATACATGAGTTTAAAGGAGAGTGCGGCGATAGAGGTGGAAGAAAAGAAGGATCGCGTGGAAAGCAAACTCGGAGAACTACGTAATAGTGGCTCGTTGGAGGAGTTGTGTCCTGCACTTCGTCCATTCTCAACTCTTCAGCTAGAGACGAGGATCGGACAGTGGCCTCGGAGGACACAGACCAGTCCGATGGAGCTACCGGTTGATCGGAGGACTCCGAGAATGACACAAGAGGAACACGGGGAGCTCGTCACAGCGAAGCGACGAAGAAACACTGTGGGTGTCTGCTGAGAAACGGTAACAAACCTGCTGAAGCGCTAGATTTGACAAATATTCCAATAACCAAAAGGCATCAGCCAACCGACAGCGTTCGACGGACACTGAGTCGCCCGAACCGAAAAAGATCACGGGACAGGATCCTAGACAGACACTAAAAACTTAGTAGCGCCCAACATTCAACAAAATGGCCAAGCCATACTCGATGACCATCATTCCGGTTATGTACTTTTCGAATAGCCTCAGGCATGAACAGCTGAAGATTTGGGTTAAGATTTGGGAGGAGGAGATTTTACCGGAGGAGTGGATGGAAGGTGTCGTGTGTCCTATCTACAAAAAGGGCGACAAGCTGGATTGCTGTAATTACCGAGCAATCACCCTGCTGAACGCCGCCTACAAGGTACTCTCCCAAATACTATGCCGTCGACTATCACCAATTGCAAGAGAGTTCGTGGGGCAGTACCAGGCGGGTTTCATGAGCGAACGATCTACCACGGACCAGGTGTTCGCTCTTCGTCAAGTACTGCAGAAATGCCGCGAGTACAATGTGCCCACACATCATTTGTTCATCGACTTCAAAGCCGCATACGACACTATCGATCGAGATCAGCTATGGCAGATTATGCACGAGTACGGATTCCCGGACAAACTGACGCGATTAGTGAAGGCGACGATGGATCGGGTGATGTGCGTAGTACGTGTCTCAGGGACGCTCTCGAGTCCCTTCGAATCACGCAGAGGGTTACGGCAAGGTGATGGTCTCTCGTGTCTGTTATTCAACATCGCGCTGGAAGGTGTAATAAGAAGAGCAGGGATCGACACGAGTGGTACGATTTTCACAAAGTCCGTTCAGCTACTTGGCTTCGCCGATGACGTTGATATTATTGCACGAAACTTTGAGAAGATGGAGGAAGCCTACATCAGACTGAAAAGAGAAGCCAAGCGCGTCGGAGACAAAGTACATGATAGGAAGAGGCTCACGAGAAGAAACTGAGAACCGCCCGCTTCGAGTTTGCATCGGTGGCGACGAAATCGAGGTGGTTGAAGAGTTCGTGTACTTGGGCTCACTGGTGACTGCCGACAATGATACCAGCAGAGAGATTCGTAGACGCATCGTGGCAGGAAATATTGCTTACTTTGGCCTCCGCAAGACACTTCGGTCGAACAGAGTTCGCCGTCGTACGAAGTTGACCATCTACAAGACGCTGATTAGACCGGTAGTTCTCTACGGGCACGAGACCTGGACCATGCTCGTGGAGGACCAACGCGCACTTGGTGTCTTCGAACGGAAAGTGCTGCGTACCATCTACGGTGGAGTGCAGATGGAAGACGGCACATGGAGACGGCGAATGAACCATGAGTTGCATCAGCTGTTGGGGGAGCCGCCCATCTGTCATACCGCGAAAATCGGACGACTACGGTGGGCCGGGCACGTAGCCAGAATGTCGGACAATAACCCGGTGAAAACGGATCTCAATTGCAATCCGACCGGTACAAGAAGACGTGGCGCGCAGCGAGCACGATGGATCGACCAGGTGGAAGACGATTTGCGGACCCTTCGCAGACTGCGTGGCTGGCGACGCGCGGCCATGGACCGAATGGAATGGAGGAATCTTTTGTATACGGCACAGGCCACTTCGGCCTTAATCTGTTAATAAATAAATAAATAAATGAACAGCTGAATGCTACTCGATGCCCGCTGATCGATAGCATCATGGAGCAAAGCCCAAGCAATATGAGACTCAAGTTTAGAAAGTACACATACGATCAAAGGTATCTCGAAATCACCTGTGCAGACAAAGATACAGCTAAGTGGTTGCAGGAAAACAAGCGTTTTACATCAGGTATTTTGCCCACAGCATCGACAGGTCCGATGGGAACATTTTCCGCCTGGTGCAGAATCAGAACGACAGTCTATGCACAGAACGTTGGGTGGTCATAACGAGAAGCACGGTTCTCAAAACGGTAGAGCTCCTGTTGGCGGTAGATAAGGCTTTAGTGAAACTGATAACTTCCCGACACAACCAGCTGAACTATGTAATTCGAAAGGCTAGAATGCGCCAGCCCGGTTTTCGCTGAACGTAGAAGTGCTAGGCAAGCACGTACGGAAAAAGCTCCTGTGGGTAGCCCAACACGGAACATTTCACGATGGATTATAGCTCATACGCTTTACTCTTCGACATCTCCCATAGCGAAACAAATTTCAACTGTCAAGATACGAAAACTGTTTCCAGAATAATACACCTCGACACATTCAGCATCCGGAGCGACTGCTCTTGCGGCTAATTTATCTCGAACTTGCTGTCTGCAAGAGTTGAGTGCTCTATAATTTTAGAACGCGAGGATCTTCAAGCCCGCATTCGAACACTACGTAATAACTCTTTCGTTCGACTATCTTTCATGGGAACCAACTACGGTTGCTACAGCGCTGTCACTGTAATTCAGCGAATTTTCAATACAGTTGCCAGAGCATTTGACTTCCACTTGGGGATGATCCATAAATGACGTAGCATTTTTTGAGTGATTTTTAACGGGAGCACGTCGTTTGGCATAAGTTCGTTTGGCATAAATTCATTTGGCATAAGTTCATTTGGCATAATGTTCATTTGGCATAACCGTAGGTGACACATACGGTCGTTTGGCATAATGTTCATTTGGCATAATGGTCATTTGGCATAATGCTCATTTGGCATAATGGTCGTTTGGCATAATGGTCATTTGGCATAATGGTCGTTTGGCATAATTTGAAACATACATTAAAATCTCCATTATATTAGGCGTTGACGATGCCTAATGTGGCTACGCCACATCGCTTTAAACGTGGTGCTGTCCGACATCGCTCCGCTCCGTCGGACTTAAACTAGCTGATAGCCCCTATGTTTAAGTAATCCGGGCCAGAGTTAAAAATATTCAAATTCATTGAATGAAAATTGATCATATTCAGCCGCATTCATTTTCAATATTCAGCGACGCAGCTGAAAACGTCAAACGAACAAACCGCCCATTCATCCATGCAGATTTTCATTCGTTTCCGATTATTACACGAAGCAACCGTGCAGTAACGAATCAAACGCATCAAAGTAGGCCCTGGCACAATGTAAGCGATGATGATTGTTGTTTCAGTTGCTTTACCGGCATTTGAAAACATTTTCCTAGATAATTAGTGAATGAATATATTGTACGATATTCAACAGAATGATTAACATGGATATTTGAATGAATATTTTTTCTATTCACCGCGAGTCGCATCAGGTTCATTTTCAGTCGTCAAAAACAGATTCGATTATTTTTAACTCTGATCCGGGCAAACGAGTGGATCACAGATTTGCTTGCAAGGGGCTGCCGTTCCGACGGGGGTATACAGATTCAAAGAACTGCTCATGTTTGAAAGAAGGAGTCAACTCCTAAGTTTAAGTAATCCGGGCAAACGAGTGGATCACACATTCGCTTGCAAGGGGCTGCCGTTCCGACGGGGGTATACAGATTCAAATAACTGCTCATGTTTGAAAGAAGGAGTCAACTCCTAAGTTTAAGTAATCCGGGCAAACGAGTGGATCACAGATTCGCTTGCAAGGGGCTGCCGTTCCGACGGGGGTATACAGATTCAAAGAACTGCAATATATATATATATATATATATATATATATATATATATATATATATATATATATATATATATATATATATATATATATATATATATATATATATATATATATATATATATATATATATATATATATATATATATGTATATATATATATATATATATATATGTATATATATATATATATATATATATATATATATATATATATATATATATATATATATATATATATATATATATATATATATATATATATATATATATATATATATATATATATATATATATATATTGCAGTTCTTTGAATCTGTATACCCCCGTCGGCACGGCAGCCCCTTGCAAGCGAATCTGTGATCTACTCGTTTGCCCGGATTACTTAAACTTAGGAGTTGACTCCTTCTTTCAAACATGAGCAGTTATTTGAATCTGTATACCCCCGTCGGAACGGCAGCCCCTTGCAAGCGAATCTGTGATCTACTCGTTTGCCCGGATTACATAAACTTAGGAGTTGACCCCTTCTTTCAAACATGAGCAGTTATTTGAATCTGTATACCCCCGTCGGAACGGCAGCCCCTTGCAAGCGAATCTGTGATCCACTCGTTTGCCCGGATTACTTAAACTTAGGAGTTGACCCCTTCTTTCAAACATTAGCAGTTATTTGAAACTGTATACCCCCGTCGGAACGGCAGCCCCTTGCAAGCGAATCTGTGATCCACTCGTTTGCCCGGATTACTTAAACTTAGGAGTTGACTCCTTCTTTCAAACATGAGCAGTTCTTTGAATCTGTATACCCCCGTCGGAATGGCAGCCCCTTGCAAGCGAATCTGTGATCCACTCGTTTGCCCGGATTACTTAAACTTAGGAGTTGACCCCTTCTTTCAAACATTAGCAGTTATTTGAAACTGTATACCCCCGTCGGAACGGCAGCCCCTTGCAAGCGAATCTGTGATCCACTCGTTTGCCCGGATTACTTAAACTTAGGAGTTGACTCCTTCTTTCAAACATGAGCAGTTCTTTGAATCTGTATACCCCCGTCGGAATGGCAGCCCCTTGCAAGCGAATCTGTGATCCACTCGTTTGCCCGGATTACTTAAACATAGGGGCTATCAGCTAGTTTAAGTCCGACGGAGCGGAGCGATGTCGGACAGCACCACGCTTAAAGCGATGTGGCGTAGCCACATTAGGCATCGTCAACGCCTAATATAACAGAGATTTCAATGTATATTTCAAATTATGCCAAACGACCATTATGCCAAATGACCATTAACCAAACGACCATTATGCCAAATGAACATTATGCCAAATGACCATTATGCCAAATGAACATTATGCCAAACGACCGTATGTGTCACCTACGGTTATGCCAAATGAACATTATGCCAAATGAACTTATGCCAAACGAACTTATGCCAAACGACGTGCTCCCATTTTTAACACCCCCCTCCCCCATCGTAGCATTTCGTCACAAACCTCTAAATACCCCCCCCCCTGGTACTTACGTAGCTTGACGGTAACTCTGCCCCCCCTTTTCCCCGTAAATTTTTTAAAAATTCTATTCTATTCTCCTTTAAAAAAGCTACGTAGCATGACATGACCCCCTACCCCCCCCCCCCTGTCGTCACACATCATCACAAAATACAAAACTCCCCCCTCCCCCATATCATGCTACGTCATTTATGGATGATCCCTTGACGAAAAATACGATTAAAAATAAATTCTATCCTTAAATGTAACTAGTCTAACTAGTAATCACCACTGCGACCAAGGGATCTTTTGGTGTAAATAGAAATAATCAAAGTACTAAGAACTGTCCAAGACGGGTGTCGACAAGTTAAATAATCGACTAATCAAAACAAAAGTTCAATGCTTCTTTTCACGACTTGCAGTTTTTTTACTTTGAGTTACTGTGTGCGGAACTTTCAGGAAAACTTGCGAGTCTCAAACCCATCTATCAAATTTTTACGAAAAGTTTGTGTCCAAATCAGTCCCATGTAGATAGGGAATTCCATACGTAGTTGTTTGGCTATATGGAGAGACAAGCGCAAATGACCCGTTACTCTGACGGCTCTCTGATGGAGGGACGTGATGATTCTGGTGTCTATTGTCATGAAATAAGATTGGAAGATTTGAATAAATTTAAGACTGTGAGATAGAACGCTGATTAGTTGGGAAATTGCACTCTAATTTTCAAATAGTTTCTTGTAGAAGAATTTACTACATTTTCGGTCATAAACATCTATGCATGCTCTATGCATAATTATAAAAAAATAATTCCGCATCACACTTTTAGCGACATTAACCATTAAACCTGGTCCATAGAATACATTGTCATTAAAAATTAGTCTAGTCGCATAATTTCAGATCGATCCAATGCTTCAAAGTTCGACAATCAGCTGTCTACTGCTTTTGGGCAACTAGACACATCGAGATTGTTATCTAGTTACTGCAAATTGTGTTGGATAAAAAATGAAGTACATACTTCCCTTATCAACTGCCCTGTTTTGTCTGCCAAAATGTTTCAGTTCGTTGATACAAACTGCTCAATACTTCTATCGAGTTTTAGAACTGATACGATACAATCATACATGCGATACAACCTGCAATCCAATTCGGATTTCATATCAACAAAGAATCTAACTCACCTCAGATGGATTGCATAACGTAACAACTTCATTTGTTCAGCATTACTGAGCTCTTCTACGCTTTTAACAGACACTAGTGGATCCTTGCTGTTATCGTCGTAGGATAGTATACGCTGGCGGATGAAAGTTGTCGACATCGCTGGCATATCCCGAAAGTCGTACGGTATCACGAACATTCTGACCACGGTTCCCAGAGGATTGAGCAACGTGACCTGTACTGTTCCCTGACGTGGAACCGAGTATCCTTTCCTTGGAAGACGTAATTCGCACTGTAACGAAAAGTTTACCATTAAGTGTACCTCTATTTTAAGATTTCAAAGAAATGATCACTTACTACATATGGTGTTGTGAGGTGCTGTCCCGGTAATTCGTAGAAATACGAAACTGCCGGGATGGTTTGCTGAGTCGGACAGAAGCTTCCTGATGCCCCCAGAAGTACTTTGAAATCGGCTACCTGGAATTTGGGAGCAATGCGACGTTGTAGCAGTGATTCCTCTAATGTACCCAGCAGTGGAAGACGTCCAAATTTAAAGAGATTTTTGCTAAACGACTTGATGAATGGACGCTGTACTACACCAAACTTCAGTGGTGACGACGGAACAATGTTTGCACCAAGGGAAGCGTGACCTGTACTGCTAGTGGTGATGGAATCCGATAGATAAGGGAATTCATCATCCGATAGGTGCTCGTCGGAACCAACCGATGAACGTTCGGAGAAGGAACTGCGTTCCGAAAGATGGCGGGTTCGTTGATTTTTGTAACTATGTCGAATAAATCGAGGCGACAGTGAACCGGGTGAAAGATGGTTTGTTGGGGCAGAATTAGATTTACGCACGTTCAACCGATCGATCGATCCAGTAAAGTTAAATACACTACCATCAATTGGAATCGGACTTGAGCTACTAGCAAAACCGGAATCTTCACGCGCTAAAGGCGATACGTTGAAAATATTGCTGAGATTTATTTTCGGGATGGTGAAGTACGTCGGAGATGATGGTTTGTTCTGAGATGCGTTTCCCGTGCCAGCCGTACAGCTCAGGATTTGTTTTTTATGGGGTGACACACTGCTTGCTGTGCTAACGGAACAATCGTTTTCAGTACAGCTCACGTACAGTGGGAATTTGCTTGTACTATTGGCTGGTGTTGACGTTTGAAGACGATCAGAATCTGGTGTGACGAATGGTGTTCGGCTAGGGAAGTCAAGTAACACTGGCCGGGAAAATTTTATCTGTGGAATACAAAACGGTGAGACATGAAATCGCTGAAACTTAAATGTAATTTAGGGTAGTAATTTTGAGGCATTACAGATCCATTAATTCTTTTATTTTCATTCAAATGACAACATGTAACGCTTAACTTACCGGGCATTTGCACTTTTGAAACGTATCATCATCCTCATCTTCCTCTTGATCATCACCGTCATCGACAATTAGAGTGGACTCAATACCATTTTTTGAATTGATCGTGTCTATGACATCTTCGGAGAAAGCACGTCGGTAACTTTTCAACTGCTCGAATGAAAAGGCTCCATTTCCAATTGCACCCGTCGAGCTACTGAGTGCAGCGCTGAGATCATTAACATCCTTCCGTGCACTGTGACCATTACTGTTGCCTACATTAGTGCTTGTCTCGTCGTAATGCGGGGACGATGGTATGGTAAAATGGCCCACCAAACTCTCAGACAACGTCCGACGGCAGCCGGGAGGACTGTTGTTGGTGCTACTGCTTGTGCTACTGCTCTCCGACTCGTTGAGAGCTAACTTAAAATTATGCTTCGTTTTTTGTCGTTTGCATAAACGACAGTCACCTAAATCTAGCGCGTTTTTATTGAAAGTAAAAGTATCACATTCGCTTCGCTCGCACTTTGCTGTATCACTACCAATATTGTTATTATCATTGTAACTACCACTATAGTAATTATTGTTTTTGAAATGTGCCACTTCAGGCTGCTGGTGGTCGTTGATGATTGCCGTCCGCTGGATGGCCTGCAGAAGCAGTTCGGCCTTTCGAAGACCTTTTAAATTCTCGCGTTGATGCTTTTCGCGGACCACAACGTCAGCCTCAGGCTGGCTTGTATCACAGTCATCACTAGGGTAATCACGATTATAATTACTATTATTATATTGCATTTGACTATCACTGTTTGTGCTCATCAGTTTACCAGGTTCCGACATCGGCTGCTCTTTAGAACAGAGACAACAACACCCACTCGCATCTGTCTGGGTGGCTACAGTCGTGACATTGCTACCGGTGGACATACTTGAAAAGACGGCAGTTTGTGTAGCTTTAGTGTTGTTGGCACACGGGGCTGTCTGATAAAGATCATCGCAATTCGAGTACAGTGGCGGTTGGATCAAATTGATGGACGAAGTGTATGGCGGTACGCAACAGTTACTGTTATGGTTCACGGTAGGGATATTCAGCGCTGGTGATTTACAAACCGGAGGTGTTATTACCATTGGAATCGATTCGGCTGGTCCTGACGCAAGTTCGCTAGACGCAGTTTTTTTCTTTTTCTCACGTTTCATCATTCGCTTCTTGTACTTGATAAGCTGTTTTTCTCGGTGACTAACAGCGGCCGACGAAAGATCATCGTCCCCCATTTGAGGATCTTCTTCCTCCTCTTCTCGGAAAGCACAACGATGCTTTCCTTTCTCATGACACGGTAAATCGATTCGATCGCTGACCAAGCTTTCGTTCATTTTGGCATCCATCTCATCATTTATTCTTGGAATTCGTTCTAACCGGGGCAAGCTTTTCAGGCTAACTTCTATGACGTAGTTGCCCGCAATCATGGCATCTGGGAAATTGTGAACGTTAGGTGTCTCATTAAAGCAAGCAGTGTTGTCATAACCCCGAATGCGAAAAAGAATATCCAATTTTGCTTCTGGTAATATTGGTGGGGATACTTCACCGCTGCCGCTGCTACTACTCATCGAACCTGAGGGTGCTCCCGAGGAAGATTTTTTTATGCGTGGATTGTTGAAAATTTCTGGTTCAAGCGAATTCCTGATTAGGTCGGTCCAGGCGGATATTTGCGAGAAGTATAATTGACTACGTATGGCAGCACAGAGAGATTGTAGTGTCATTGTTGATTCAGAAGATCTACGAAAAAGTGAAATCAATTGGACACTGCATAAGCAGTCGAATTTATAAAACAACTTACTTTATTTTTAATTTTAAAATCCATTGTTCTAGTAGAATAGCATGATTTTCGGGTCCAAGAAACACTTCTATGCAAATTGCATCGCCACTTGTTAAAATTGATGAGAGCTGTTTGAAATAAGCTTGCCAACGTAGACACTAAGAAGAAAAAAAATGTATATTGGATATAAAAATTATTTTCAAAGAAAACATACGAATTCATTTCGATAACTGCAGCTATGCTCTGCTTCCTCTATTGGATCCGTTTTAATGACACCGATTTTTTTCAAAAACTGTTCGCAATGAGGTCCCTCGCGAGAACGTGGTTTGGTAGTCACCGTATTACTAATGCCAGCATCGGATTTCTTCTTTGAGTTTACATTTGGGGAGAAGTTGATAAATGGTGTGGCTGCCGCTTTGATCGGTGAAACCGCACTCAGAAGTTTCATCTTTTCAAACCCACTGTAAATATGATCTCTGCTCCAAGCTTTGGCACTAAAAACCAGTGAACTTGCTTCACCGCGAGCTTCACTCACATACGTCTCCACTCCGTAACCGTCGTACTCGTCTTGATCGCCAACGGCACCGCGACGTGCGCCACTTCCAGACGCTTGAACGGTTACCATATTCTCTACTATATCCTTGCTCGAGCCAGGACATGAACGTATCTGCTGGAGTTTTAGATTGATCCGTTGAGCTGCATCAGACATGAAGGACTTGTGACATTCGGCCATCTGCAGGGGACTCTCTCGAGTGGCCCTTTCGGACGATGCATATCGTTTGCCATGATCCGTTGCTGTTCCATAAAACCCACCATCTTCATCGGATGCACCTCCACCGCCTCCCCCACCCGGACCACAACCTGGTGATGCACTGTCGCCAGAGGAAGCCCCACCTTCATCGAGGATTGCTGGTCGGCCCTCGAGAACGATCGATGCAATGCCGATCGATACCGGTATGGCCGGATGTTTGGGCGAGATGAAACTACCGCTGTGCATCTGGAAAATAGACAAAAAGATGAACTGTAGCGATTACAACAATTTCTTTATTGGCACACATGCATTAAGTTTAACCGTACACCTTGGACAAGCAATAATTATTACAACATACGATGGCCGTATACAACTTCCCAAGCGAAAGTCGAAATTAAACGAAATTAAAATTTCAATGCGCATTTTTATGTTTTTGCATATTGTTTGTAGATACGCATCATACAATTTGCAAAATGTAGATTCTTTTGCAGCAGACCCGCAATAAACAATTCGATCATCGAGCTTACTGGAAGATTTATTTACATATCAAACACATTCCCCATCCGAGAATATCTACGACTGATTTGGACCCATTATACTTATTAACTGGTAATTAATATTCAATACAATATACCAACGGAAGACTCCAATGACTATCACTACTTATTATCTAAGCTTATGTTGCTCTATGGGTCTTAGTGACTATCACACTGATGGGAAAAATGGTCATGTCACGCAAACACAAAGCGACGAAGATTTTCCCTTTCTTTCAACGGTTCGCAAGCCTTATGTGCCTCTAACCGTCAACACATATATGTATCAATTTTCTTTCTCCCCATACATAGAAAAAACGGTTTAGGTTGGGAGGCGAATGGGGTTGATATGACGTCTCCACTTTCGTACATTCTGCACTTGCCACTGCTGGTGCCGTTCTTCTGCTTTCACGCTTTTCTTCTAGTGATTTGACTAAGTAGGTCACTCCAAATTCTGCCGTATGTACAGTTCACCTTTACTGAATATTCACGACAGCACACTAAGTTTGGTTTGTGGTAGTGAAGATTCATTTGTATATTTGCAATTTCAATATGCAAGGTTTAATAAGTGTACTTGAGGAAAAACGTTATGATTTCTAAGTACTATTACGTCACACATGTGCAAAGTTTTCATTTTCTCTCTTTTCGCCGACTAAGTTCGCAACATTCCAAACACCCCTACCAGATGATTGTGACTTTTTCAACGAATCGATATTGCGCTTTCATGCTCATAATGGCTACTTTATGCTGGATAAATTATTTAATTGATTAATGGGTTTTTCCAGTTACTGAGGATTTTCTTGGAATCGATTTTTAGTGACAAAAATTAATTCTTAATTCATATGGAGAAGCTTAGATCAATACTGCAATGTCTGCGACATTGTGCATTGCTTTGATATTATGAAGTTTGCAAAAAAGCTTAACCAAACAATACCTAAAGCGAAATAAACGAACACAAAGTAATGGGTATTTTAGTTTGCTTTTTCATATCTGTTTCTTCTATGAATCTCCCACAAATAAAAAAAAAACTTTCTGGTAACACATACGATCAAAAAGTCGACCTCTACCACTACTATTCTCCGTCGTCATGGATTTTAAGTTTAGCAATCGTTTTGTCTGCAGCTGATAGTCAAGTCAGTGAAGGTGTCGAAAGGACGAAGTAGGTTGAAGGGGCATATGAAACTTGCTGCTGTGTGTCTGGTACTTTTCGCTGATAAATAACAAACCACAGTCACCTGCAGTGTTACCAAAAAAACCAAAATAATCTGCATTTATACAAACTTTTGAAATATGTTCGAAATAACTTTGTATTACAGATATACATATTTTTTGCTTAGAAAATAAATATGCATACATGTAAAAATATTTTGAGATATAATTATTATTGAATTACTTTTCCTCTGGAAGTCTGTCGAGTTCTGTAATACACAGAAACTGTGCAGTAGAAGACCGCTAACTGGGTTACGTTGTAGTTGAGGGTGATTGAGTTGATTTGAAAACAGTCGACCGACAAAATTTAATGCCTAGACCGACTAACGTTTCAATGTCGTTTTTACCATTGAATCAAACTTCCCAACTATTGGACACTTATGATAACGCTTATCAGGGCTAATTGGGTTGTAGTCGTCCTCCAATTAGTGACAGTACACCTAGGACGAAATCACAATAAAACTATATAATGATAAATTAGTTGTTTTGTCGTTTCTAAATAATCTCACCTACACACCAAAAAAATATGAATTTTATCGTTGACGTAATTGCAAGCACTATTTGTCGAAAAGAACGATGAAAATTATTTCCGAACGAAAATACAGTTTTACTTTCGGCAACCCTGGTCGCCTGATTGAACAGATCGCGATCGTTGGTTAAACAAGCTTTTTTTGAAAGGGTTTAACATATTGATGTTGTAAAAATCATGCTTGGCCTACATAAAAAGTAGAGTAGTGTGTAATTTTATTTACGCTTATTTCGATTATCTCATCAAGTTATAGTTGATCGTGCAGGTTGCAGCCAAAGGTTAACTGGTACACGCCTAACTCTCTTGATGGCTGGTCGATCGAGATAATGAGCACAAAACTGCAAGCTATGAACGCATAAATCGATCATGTATTCCCACATTTTGATGCGTAATAAGAGCCTCACTTTAAAATATTACGGTGTCATTGCAAAACTTCCCTATATTTGTCCGGTACAGATCGAGGGAAGACGAAATTGCATATTAGGCAAGAATTAAGGAAATGTGCAAATGTTAACAGTCACCAAGATATTCAGCATTATTCTACATTGAGGAATTCCACGAAGTACCATCCGAAAATCTCTCAAATGGTTACCGACCATCATAGGTTTCGATGAAACTTTACACGTTGCACCGGCCTGTAAGACTAAACATTTTCCACAGTCAATTAGATTATTTTGATTCAGAGCAATTTTTGAAAAGAGCGTAAAGGTTTCTACATGTAGCATTTTCCAAAAAAAATAATTGTTCGATTTCAACAAACCTATCTGATAACGAGTTACATGGAATGAATAGTTCTGTACGAAGAATTTTGACGGATTGCACACTGACTTCATCATGTTTGACTGCTGATTATCTAATAAGGGTTGCTTAGGAAGTGCTAAGTAGGAATTCATACCAATCCGACCCATATTCAAACCTCAACAGCATGATAGCCATCATTGCCCCCATCTCCATCGTTCACGGGGAAGGATGAAGGATAGGGTAGACGGGAAGTGTGGATGCTCCACCTACTTAACGGAAGGTAGACGACTCATCAGACTCTTCCATAGCACAGTGGTCGGAAACGCCAAAAACGGGAACTTAATTCACTAGAGGCCAAACCATCGAATATATTCACAGGGTGTCTTTGGAGGAATTGTTCGTATGAATATTCCCCACAATATGATAAGAATTGAAATTGGGCATGGCTTACTATGATCGAACTAAAAAAATTAACTTTTTATACTGACGAGATAGAAAGTTGGTGTCTTCGACAAAGTTTTAGGAATGCTCATGGTGAAGAATTTTGTTGAAGAACTTGAGCTTGTAGGAGTAAAGTTTATCGATTTATAAGACGTTTTCTATGACAACCCCCTTAAATCTAGTTTTCTTAATATAACTTTTTTCATTGTGACTTTTCGTGCAAACTATGTTCTAGACAAATGTGTAGGTAACAAAACTACATAATATTGTCGAAGACTGTATGTAAAAATACTCATTTGTTTCAAAGTTATTGAAGATTTTTACATTTTTTACACCAACTTCAACTACGTATAAAAAAGAAAGGTGCAAACCAAAATTCATGAACAGGCACTTTTTTAACTCTCTAAACTATGCACAATAAAGCTAAGAAGGTTTGGTGCGTGGCACTTTAGAATCCTATGAATAGGGTAAGCTTACTTTATCATGTTTTTTGAATTTTTCCATACAAAAATCTGCAAAAAAAAATTTCGATTTTTTCCGCAAAATTTAATAAATAATGGTATGACATTCTTTTGTAAGCATTAAATTCATTATGACATGTCTATTTGAGTCTATATTAGTTTGGAATCTCCAATGATATTAAAAACTTTACATTTTTGCTCCCACGTTTATAAAATCTGAAATATTCAGGTATAAGTGAAAATAATACTTGTAATTGAACATTCAACCAAGAATTTTAAATTTGGGGCAAAAAAATTTTTTGCTGATTTTTGTATGGAAAAAGTCAAAAAACATGATAAAGTAAGCTTACCCTATTCATAGGGTGCCAGAGTGCCACGCACCAAATATGTGGGGAATATGCATACGAACGATTCCTCCAAAGACATCATGTGAATATATTCGATGGTTTGGCCTCTAGTGAATTAAGTTCACGTTTTTGGCGTTTCCGACCACTGTGCATAGGTGTCGCGGAGTTGGTGATTTGGAACGGTATAAGGTCTAGGATTCGCTCCAAGCAAGCGATGCGACCTGTAAAGCATGGTTTATTGGGTAGTAGTTCAGTTGGTTTTTGAGAACACGATCACTCGAAAAAGAAAAGATCTTGTTTAGTTTTTGATTCTGTTTAAACTCTGGATAGCCGGCTACCGAGAGTATCTTATGTTTCCTTATCAAAAGCAATTTGAACTCCACACAGCCGACCGTGGGAGTATTGCCTGGAAAAGCTAGTCTTATTTGCATAATAGGCCGGATCACTATTTATTGAGACAGTATTCTGACAAATTTCGCTAATCCTTCTCTACGATCACTGAAAAAATGTTTCACAAAAACAAAAATTTATATTAAAAATTAAAATTGCAATAATCTGTGACGCACGGAAAATACGGTAAAGCAGCGGTTTCGTACCACGGACCCTCTAGAAATCACCCTGGGTTGCTGCGGACCCCCACGGATGAACATCAATGTTGTATGCTATCAATATGTTATTTTCAGTTTGTTAGGAAACAAGACTTGAAATTTCAATATACACTCGGAAAATATATTTTTCTTCGCGGACCCCCACAAACGACTTCACAGCCCCCCAGGGCTCCGCGGACCCCAGGTTGAGAATCACTGCGGTAAAGCACAGAATCGAGAACAATGAGATTTGGGGATGCTTTTCGTGGAATGGCGCAGGTCCTAATTTTTGCAACACCACTATAGTGGCAAGATTCGCATGCAAGGCTAAAGGATGGACATCCTAAAGGATGTCATGCAGTTCTATGCCAAAAATAACGTGCCTTCATATGGCAATTTCAGCTAGATATTAATCGGAAAGACACATCGAATTTGTGATAGAATGATTTCGGGATAATAAAGTGGCCCTACCAATCTCCTAACATGAATCGTATAGAAAATCTACGGAATGTACTTAAAAAGAAGTTATCCAGTCAAAATTTCACAAATAAGGATAGTTTGTGGGAAGCAGCTTAAAAGGAATGGTACACTATACCAACGCAAACTTATCAGCGTTTGAATGACTCAATGCCAAGACGAATGGATAAAATTTGGTTGAATGATGGAGGTTACACAGGCTACTAGTTGTTAAAAATATTAAATATTATTGGTAGGGATAAGCAGTTTTGGAAAGGAGATTATGGCCGGGAACGTTTTTTATGGACCTGGGATCGATGATAAAGTGTAAATCACAAAAAAATGTTCCGAACTTGTTAGGAAAAAGAATTAAGGGGTTATATATGTTGAGATGCGAGGAAAACGGGAAAAGTTTGAATTTTTGTAAAGGTATGTAGCCATATTCTTATAAAATACTTGTTGTACGTCTAGCCTAGTACGATGTCCAATTTGCAAAGTCCACTTGAGAACATAAAAAATAATAATAATTGTCGAAGTTATAGCAATTTCCGCAAAACACGTTTTTTTCAAAGAGGTTTGTCGTGACTACGATTCCAGTCCAACAGCTCAACTGAAAACATAAAACTAAAAAAATCATTAGTATATGTACTTGTGGTGTCCTTGAACGATCGATTAAAAAAAATCTTCTTTTTGGAAACGGGGACGACTTTTCTAAAAAAAACACTATTTTCACCAGAAAAAAATTAAAAAAATCATAACAATAATATGAAAGTTTTTACAAAAAAATGGAATGATTCAAGGACACGACAGTTAACATTCCGGCAGTTGCGCTAGTGCACTGAGTGCACGCTGCTCTGAAAATCTAAGCGAAATCGTCTTAGGACCATAAGCGCGACTTCCGAAGGGTTAAATTACGAACAAGCTAAAAAAAAGTTTTAAGATCGGTTGAACACTTTTTCGGCAATCGTAGTCACCGCAAAGACGTTTTTGGGAAAACATGATTTCGGAATAATCGCGTTTAAAGTTTCAAGTATAAGCCACGCCTCCGTAAGGGAGTAAGATGAAAAACGCTATAACTTTGCGTCTACTACTCCGATCTCTATAAAAATTTGAGATAACATTCTCACACCTAGAACATATTGTACATATTGTCGATCGAAAAGTGCTCAAAATAAGTCAGTTTGTTGAGTACAACAGAAATTACTTTCATTAAAACTCTTATTTTTAGAGGCCAAAATTTTGAAAAGTTAGAAATATTCTCCTTTAAAAATACTGCTGTCGACTATTAACAAATGTCAACAAATCAAATAATTTAATCCTAAACTGTTCCATTACTGCACATCCAGCTCGATGAATATAATTCTTAATATGATGGTAACCCATTTTCACCCTAACTCTATCGTTGTTCTATCTCTTTGAGCATGTCAATGAGACTTCTGTTCAACGTCTTGTCTCGAATGTTAAGTTGAAAGCTGATGCTATCGATTTGAATTTTCATTACGCATAAGCATACGTATTTCAATTTTCACACTTTTTTATTGTAAGTAAATTTGCTACTTATGAATGAAGCAAAGATATTGATAGTTATGTAAACCAATCTATCAGCTGTAGGTCAAGTAGTTAATGGCACTTAGCCTAATTGTTTTAAAATAGGCAAACTACCGTATGTTAAATCATAATTCTTAAATAGTGTTTTTTGAAAAGGGCCCATAAGCAACGGACGAAAGAGAAAACTTTTCTTTTTCATTATTAAGTTACCATCCGTTCTCGGTAAATTACGGTAAAGTTTTTTTTTCAAGGTGGAATTTTGACAGTATACTTTTTAGGCCTTTTCAACAACACGCGAAAATAGGTTGTAGAAATAATTTATGTTTATGTTGCTTGAACACATACCATAACAGCTCCATTCTAAAATCGGGGTTTTCTTTATTTTACACTTCTTCCCAGCTGAGAATTCCATTTCCCGAAGAACCTAATTATTTCGACCAATTCGCCTGTAATGAATCATGATGAGTGGTTCGATTCACTTTGCGGGTGAAGGATACGTATGAAGATGATAAATAGGGTACCTCTGCGTATTTCGGACCAACAAAAAATAAAATATAAAAACACTTTACACGGGAACACTTTATCGCAACCTTATCTTGTTTGAATACTCAAAGGATAGGAGGAAATTCTGACTATGTATTTGAAAAGCTATATGAATCCGCTAGCTATTACCAGGGCAGGAAATATTCGAACCGAACCTATGTTCGAATACTTTCAAAGCGCGAAGCTTTGCGTTACTGGTTCGTATTCACAAGCTTCGCATCACAATCGCTTACCATCGTAATTGCGGACATTTGGGCGATACTTTTGCATGCTCTTCGGCGAGGACAAAGGAAGCTTCTTGTTTATTTCATTGATGTTCGGAAAGATATGTAAAAGCTTTTGCGTAGTTTTCGACGAACACGAGCTAAGCTCTTGGTTCGTGTGATCGATATTTTTGAAACAGTTACACGGAGCTTCGAAGCGATGTTCGCGAACACATAAGAAAGATTACCTCGAAGTATTTCAGAATCGCGAACACCGAAGGATTATATCAATTTAGCATCGCGAGGGCCATCGCTAACATGTTCGCCGGACGATATTAGTTTTCTTTATTCAAATACCTACCTACTAGTTATGCAAAAAAAGTATATTCTAGACAGAGGCCTTGTATTAAGTGTGGAACAGGTGAAAAATAATTGTGACAATGTATAGCTTATGGAAGCTGGGGTTAACTGAAAAGTGACGTAACAAGTTTATTTAAGATACCCTACTGATATATTACCAGTAGGGATAAAATCAAGATTTCGTGACAGGGCGGGGATAAATTTTCAAATGAAATAAATTAGGGCTAGAAAATGAAGTTAAACACAATGTACACAACGTATTGAGTTGCTCGCTTATCTTAGTCATGTTCCTATGTCAGTTTCTTGAGGATCCAGTTATGTCAGTTTCTTGAGGATAAAGATGTCGATATCCATTCAAAGGAAAAAATCGATTATCAGTTAAATAAATAACGTCATGATGTGTATGATGAATCCTAGAAATAAATAGGGAATGTCAATAAACTCGACCATTCCCGATTCATATTTGGCAGTTCTGGTCGTTTTGTAAATCTTGTTTTCGACTAACAGTAAAACCATTTTGATTCAGAAGTATGTTTTAGAAGGGCGCATGTTTTTTCGTGCACTTATTTAAAAAAAACGCTTTGAATCCATCTACACTGAAGTCTTTTTTTATGCGGTTTTTTTTTATGCGGATTTTTTTTATGCGACTTTTTTTATGCGGATTTTCAAAGTTATGCGGTTTTTTTTTATGCGGATTTTCAAAGTTATGCGGTTTTTTTAATGCGGATTTTCAAAGTTATGCGATTCTTTTTATGCAGCTTCCTTTTAATTTCTAGGGCATCACCTGAAGCGACTTTTATCGAAAGATAGATCCTCGTGAATGCACATGCTTAAACAAAAGACATAAAATATTCATATTTTTATTTTAGGTTATAAATTACTAGTCTTTGGGTTAAGGATATGAGAAGTATTCTTGATGCAGTGAAAATAAAAACAGAAAATGACTGAATACCTTTTTACCTTTCTCATAATAAAACTTATGCAATCGGTCGGAATTTACACTTTTTAACCGAGGCCCGCAGAGCCGAATCTCTTATACCATTCGACTCAGTTCGGCGAGATCGGAAAAAAAGTCTCTGAGCGTGTATCTTTTTTTTACTTGGTGATAAAGCTTTTACGCCGACCCGGCACACGTTCAGTAGTTAGACCATACGACTGATTTCGTCCATCATGTGCCAGAGTGAGGGACTCTGAACAGAGAAGATAACTCTCTATTCCTCTAAACTCCACCAAGAAGTCCGACATTTGCCTGATCCCCCGGATTCCATTTGAAATGACTACTTTGGGGGGAGGCGTGTTAATGCACTTCACTTGATTCCAGGTCTAGCTGGTCGTGCTAGATTTCCCTTGTCTCGTAACCGCCATATCAGTCCTGCACGGCATGATATTCTACATGCCTTCCTCTCTACGTTGACCAGTTGGATGCCGTGGTCGATCTGGCGATTCCGATTGGAGGGTGGCTTCCGGTTCACTGGTGCCCCAACGACCAGGGTCTGTCGCGTTCGGTGCTACTCGGCGTAGCTCCCGACGGTGGAGCTAGCCTACCTCGGCGGAGAGTTCCTCGACGAAAGAATGTCTCCTGCAACCGTTGATGGACACGTTATTCTTCCTTAGATGCAGTCCGGCAGAATGCCGAGGTTAGTCCAGCGATTCCCGGTGGAGGATTGCGTCCGGTTCACTGGCGCCCCGATGATTCAAGCCGGCGATTCGCTACGGACTACTCGGAATAGTCCCCGACGGTGGATCTTTCCTACTCCGACGAAAAGTTCCCCGGCAGTGGAAGATCTTCCAAAACCGATACGAACTGCGATTCGGGGTGGAGTGACTTCCAGTTGTCAGGCGCCTCGACGAGCATCTGCCGGCGCTACTTCCCGATCTATTCGAATTAGTCCCCGGCGGGGGCCTAGTCTACTCCGACGGAGAAATTTCCCGACGTTGAAATTTCTCTCGAAATCGTTATCTCGATGCTGGTCGGTTAGGTGCCGAGGTCAGTCTTGCGATTCCAAGAAGTCAAGGTTCCGACAGCATAAGTCATTAAGTGACTTTACGCTTGTCTGGACATGCCGCAGACTCAGGTGATTCGCATTTAATGCCAAAAGATCCTGACTCCTGCGTTGCAGAAGAAAAAGAGCTAAGTAGCCGGAAAACTCTAAGCTTGCTCATATGACCCTACTCCACGCTTTTTTCTAAACTTTTTTACTTCAAATCCTTGCTTTTCCTTGAGTACTATGGCTCTTAATATTGAAAAATATTTCACACCTTATGTGTTTTTTTATGCGGATTTTCAAAGTTATGCGGTTTTATTTTATGCGGATTTTCAAAGTTACGCGGTTTTTTTTATGCGGATTCTCAAAGTTATGCGGTTTTTTTTTATGCGGATTTTCAAAGTTATGCGGTTTTTTTTTATGCGGATTTTTTTTATGCGGTACGTATCCCCCGCATAAAAAAAAACTTCAGTGTACCAGTGTGATGAGACATTTTTATAACTGTTTTCGAATATTATATCGGTTGAGAACTTTTAGAACATGATATTTCGAGAAATTTTGAAAGTGAAATTAAATCAATTGTAAAGTTATAGAAAATAGCCTTTTAAAATGAACGGACAATCGAATTATTACTAATACTTTATGAATACATTATCTAAGTTCTTCATTCAATGCAATATGTATGCAAAAAGTTAAAAACTGGATTTCCCTTGAGAACTGGGCCAAAAAATCGAAAAAAATGTGTTGGCGATCCGAGAACTAGAACAGAAATTGTAACCCTTGGACCTCTGAAGTGCATGCGTACAAAATGCTATAGTCTAATGTTTGTTTTCATTCATTTCATTTAATAATTTTCAGTTGAGCAATTCTGTCGCAAACTGCCTTGTGGAGCGAGGGTCATAACTTCCTAAATTTAAGTGTTCCTATTAATTTAGTACACTCTCTGTAACATAAACTACTCTAACGAATGAACGAATGGGAGTAGGTTCGATAAATTTTGAAAGAAGCCGTTAAATCAACCACTTAAGGGATTACACCACCGCAAAATTAAAAAAAAAAATCGAAATTGATCTTGATTGATTTTATTATTCCATATCAACATTTGAATAGGGCTAATAAGATTTGTGAACAAACTTTTGTTTTGCTGATTTCTCTTAATTTGTTATCATTTCAACACAGAAAACATTTGAAATCGATTCTACCAAGGGCAAAGATGTTGATTCATGTGTATTTTTCATAAAATTCAACTCTGTAGCGGAAAAATGAGCGAAATAAGTTTGTTTACAAAAGTCTCATTAGCCCTTTTGAAGAATTACTATTGTATTGATCTTAAATATGGGTCTTCAAAATAATATATCAAAATATGGAATGCGACAAAAAGCGAATAATAATGGAAAGACAGTATTCGAAAAAGTTCGAGTTTAGAACGACTTTCATTCTACTTGGAGTTATTTATTTCGCTTCTCATTTTCCGAGATTTCCCTTACATAAAGCATTTCGGCTATAACTGATTCAAAAAAAAAAAAAAATACGTGGGACCCTAAAGATTTCTTTCTTTTATTTTTTATTAGTAAAAGTCAAATAAGGGAAGATTACATCATGGAGAAGATAAACCAAATTTTGCCCTTTTCAGAATTGTTTTTGGATTTCCAACAAAAAAAAATCACTAGAACATTGTTTGTAAGTTCTTTGCGTTTCTCCATCAGTAATTAGTTAACAAATACAATACAAACAAGTTGGAATATCCTTCTCATTATTTATCACAAAACACATGTACAGGAGTCAGGAAATAAATTTCATAAAAGTGGAACATGTAATAAGTTTGACACTTCATTTATTAAGTGAACAGATTCTGTCGAAAATGTTTGAAAATAAATATTTTGTCTCTTGTGATTAGGTAATCAACCAATAAACTTATAAAACAATATTATAAAAATCATTTGGAAGCTTTCCTCTTGGTTTGGTACAGATGCCAAGAAATTATAATTCAATTAATGACAATAATAATGGATTCAAGTATGTAGGTTAATAATTTGTTAATAAATTCATTTGGTAAAATTAAAAATAACGTTTAACACCCAATTCATCGCATATTATTGAGTGAATATGACTAGCCGATTTAGGAATGTTGCGCAAGAACGTTAGAAACCGCAACAAGTTGAAAACAAAGGCCAACGGACTACGCCTAACTACCCCTCAGTGGATGCAAATAACTGAAGTTCGCCGTCTAACTGAACTCGGACGTCAGCAGTGAGATTCCATCCGAAAATTGTTCTTTTTCGGAAGAATTTGTTTTAGATAGGGAGATTATTAAGAGAGGGGTAATGGTTTTAGCGTTAAAAAACACTATTTGCGATTTTTTTTAGAAATTTGGGCGAAGCGAATTGATCAAAACTTTTGTACATTATAATGTATCATTTCATCCAAAAGAGTCATTTCACCAAAAAACATTTTTTCACGCTGAAACCCTTACCCCCTTAAACATACTTTATTCATCTTCACCTAAACTCCTTGGCAGGGAAAATATACTCCGATTGAAGAAGAAAAGACGAGTTTGCAATCAAAGTAGCTAGTAAACATAATTGTATTCCGAAAAAAAGAATTTGAATTTCACTACCACTACGCTCATTCAAACTCGTGGCTCATAAATTGGTAAGGTATGCGACGCACCTAATCCCTAAATCCTAAATTATAATCTTAAAATAATCCATTTTATTTATACTCAAAATAAGATTTACAGTTTATGATTTTAAGACAGATAGTCACGTAGCGAACATGTTCGCGGTGGCCTCATGATGCTGATGCTTGAAGCGATACAAAACTTCGATGTTCGCGATTCTCAAATAAACGAGGCATTCGCTTTATATGTGTTCACCGAATATCGCTTCGAAACTCTGTGGAAATGTTCCAAAAACGCAAAAACCACGAGCCAAGAGCTTACCTCGTGTTCGACGATGTGTGCTTCTAAGGTTAATGTGAACTTTTTCGAACATTGTAAAGAGCGAACTAGATGCGAAGCTCGCTTCGTCCGAGCAGAGATAAGTTTTACCCCTAAATGTTCGCAGCGATTGTGTCAAACTCATCGATTGCATGTGGTATGCTTGAGAAGGTGCTTCGTGAAGCTTCGAACAGCAATCAATTCATTTTTCGAAATTTTCCTGCCCTGGCTATTACTGAAAATACATATTTTGTTTCCCATAGCTTGCCTACCTCAACAAAAGATAATGGGATATTATATGGTTGGAAACGTAAATGATGATCAGATGGTTGCACTCGATGGTGTGTGTGCTTTGCTGCTGATATGGGAAAATGATGTTGGTAGTCAACAACGGATGGTGAGGGTAGTAATGAATGATGATTGTTGGTTGGATTGCTGGCTTAATCTGATATTCGGCTCAAATATTAACAGTAGCATTTTCGTTCCGAGCTACGAAGAAGATAAATTAGGAAGAGAAAGATGATGAACAAACGACAAAGAAAAGGCAACATGAAACACATATAATGTAAAAGTAGGAAATAACTCCGGCCTGATGACGTCGGTATTGTTGAGCCTTGCTTATCACGCATAATACCAGTCGGTGTAATTGTTTGCACACGCATTGTATATACCTAATAATATTTCTGGATTTCTAGCAAAGCGCCCAGCTGTGCAAAAATTAGGTTACCTTATTCGTAACATTCTGCTATTACAGTACTCAAATAATTATATGTTCAATATTTAACGCCTTCATGCCCATGTTGTTCATAAACAAAGTTTTTAAATAGGTGTAACTTTTGCTTTCAAAAAGTTTTTCTTGCTAAAATAAGTAACGCTGATAACTATGGGTATTATCTTTTATTCCAGCAGTAAAAATTATTGGTATTATTCGTAGAACACATGCTATTGCAATTAGGTTGGTTGGACTTCGCTGGAGCAGTGCTGCCAAAAACAATTTCAAAATAACTATTAAAAATAAAATTTGATATATCGTCATTGTCTTATAACTGATAAATCCTACCAACTTAGCCTACCATGGACTACCTGTTCAGAGCAATTTGGCTATTGGAAATATTGTAGCCGAATTGTATTGAGTATCGAAGGTGAAAATTGGGTAGTTTTGTACACTGCGACAGAAAACTATTTTGATCAAAACTAATATTTTTGCGTTTCTTGACCTCAGCATCTTCAAAAAAAATAGTTGTAGAATCCTATATACGCTCTACGTTTCTGTATATTACAAAATACCTTTATTTAAAGGGTTGGCCAATTCTAGAATCCAATGCTAAGCTGCTTTTCGCATATTTAAAGGTAAAAAAACTTGTCTTGTTTCGTTAATTTTAATTTTCTACGTTACCAAATCGCTAGTCCAATAAGTGGATCCCCTCGTTACTACAGCATCGAGCTAGCTAACGGAAAATGTGTTTTTGAGTTCATATCACCGTTGACTGTGAAAAATTTTCGATTGAAATTTTATGACAAGCTATACTGCCCATGATCGCATATTTGTCTCATCTTCTATGGGATTTCCTATCTTTATGGGACTGATTTGCGATCGTGGGCAGTATATTGATTAGAGAAATTTATGAAAATGCCGACCCGTCAACACCGCTTGCCGACTTGCAATTTTTTCATCATAGTCAGTTGAAAATAAGCGTAAATCAACCATAATTCAACTAATTTAGCAACCAAAACACACCACGACCATTACTTGTTGTAAGTGTCGTTTGGGCAAACGATTCGCAACATATTTAACCCCCTTCAAGAGGTTGTGTTTTTATGCAGGAATATAAAAAACTCGAAATTTTTAAAGGTATGGAGCAATAATTGCATTCAAGTATTAATTGGCTATGGCCCTTTCCCCCAAACACTCATTTTGATTAGGTTTGCAGTGATCACGATGGAAATGCTGATATCATAGAACTGAAAAAACATTAGTATAATGGCTTTCCTAGTTCTTGAACGTTTATTTGTATAAATGTATTGTTTTCTTCAAAAAGGAACGTACTCCTCAAAAACTTAATTATCTTCACAATAAAAATTTAAACGACGAATCATTGAAGTGCTAACAATATTAATTACAAAAAACTTAAAAATAAACAGTTTTTCGGAAATTGTGGTCACGGCAAAGCCAGTGATTAGAAAACACTATTCCGAGATAATCGAGTTAAAAGATTCAAGTGTAGTGTATGTGGCTGCGACGAGGCACGCTTCACAATTCTGTAACCTTCTCGGATCTCTATCAAGTTTTGGGAAAATGTTTTTTAAGGAATTATTATCATTCTCATCATCATCGTGGCCGAACAATCTGGATGTTCCGAATTATGAGCGAATATGTTATACATTTCCCGACTACTTCATCTTGGGCCGCCATTTTTACAGGTTACGAACTGAGCATAACTTTAGCTAGTCTCTCTTCCGGTATTCGCGCTACATGCCAAGCCCACTGTAGTCTGCAGTGTTTTATTAGATTTCCGGTGTTAGTGTATTTCTACACTTGAGACAAATCGTAGTTCGTAGGTTGACAATTTGATCAACGAGTTTTATTTTCAAATAAAGCCATAAAATTGTAAATAGATATGTAGAGTAAAGAGCCTATTTTGGCCTACAATCGGTGGATTGTGAATAATTTCGCATCAGCACCTTTGCTTAAAAAAAATTAGTTTTTAGCGTTTCGAATTCTCCTCATCAGTAACTAGCACCGGTCTTTGGGCTAGTTAGATGATAAGTCTAGGCTAGCAACAAAGCTGGCACTAGTTGGACGCTCAATCCTAAATCCAAAAAGTCATACGTTTTGCACGAACTAAGCAACTGGCATGTTCTGAGTGATGTCTCGGAAATACAAGCACAGAAGCTTTGGTTGCTGATGAGAATGCGGAATCCAAAACAGTTTTTTGGCTTGTGAACCAAAACGCCTGGCACTATGCAAAAAATGGTTTTTTTCGTGCAAGAGGGTACAATACCTAACTTAAAAATTAAACCTTTGCTTCGTTCCTAAGAACAAATATGGTGACAAAAATGCCCTGAGAATGGAGTAACTCGAATCGAATGACCCAAATGCATCTTTTGGATCAATGCATTGAACAAAGATGGCAGACGCTGTTCTAACCAATGGCTTCAAATGAACAGGATGATAATGGAAATAGCGCTAAAGGAGGCTCATTAGGCTATTCTTTTAAGAAGGCTAAAAACATTCGAAAATATCATCGCATTGAATTGAGCTCAACTGAGCCGAAAGCTGAAAATGCAGAACACAAAAACTAAAAGGCAAACATTTGTGAATTTTGGCTGTTATTTAAATTTAACTTTTTTCATTTTTCTTGTAGCTTCTGACATTACTACGAGATGCCAATCAATACGAAATGAATGTGGAGAAAGTAACCTCGGAACAGAGCTTCTAGCTTGCGACAGGTTTGCTTGAATTTGAAGAAGGAACGAATCTCAAATTATATCCTACTATGGTCAAACCGTAGTTGTTAGTTGTATCATTCATTTCAACAGCCCAGCCGCAACATCATTTTCCATGTATTTTCAATTTCATTGGTCCTGTGAATATTAACAAGAAATTTCAACATCGCAATAAGTTTTAAATTTGCTCTCATTAACAGCAAAAATAGGTCTCTGCGTTATGTCTCAGGACAATTTTTCTGCTCTCGATTCGCATCTATTAACGGTTAAAATGACAAAAACGATAACAACCTGAGCAATCATTACGTGCAACATAATAGCATCAAGTTATGTCTTGAACTTGATGTCAGACTGCTCAGAATGAACGCTTGGGTGGCTTTTTCGTTGTCTCTAGTTACCGGGGGAACTCTGTTTGGTACTTTATTTAGGAAAAGGTTTATGACTAATGAAAACTCAAATAACTAACATTTACTTTTCAATTAGATAACTACTGAAGTTTATACCCATAAAAACATGAACACAACTCTCTCCATTACCTTCTTACGGCTTTGCCCTGCTGATACATGTTCGTCGCAAATCAACATCGCTAACATAAATTACACAAGTAAAATTACTGATGTTGACTAACCCTGAAAATAGGCTACGTGATAGTTTAATGTTTAGTTTTACACCGGCTGACAACATGAATAATATACATTCACTATGCCCTTTCAACTTGTGCGCCACACGCGTAAGTACTTACAATCTGAAATCACATGTACAACTGACTGGTTTGGCCGCCCGCAGATAACCTTCCTCCTCATTACTCGCTCATTCTGATCTACGAGAAAGAACCTGAGAGAAAGCATTGCTCAAGCTTGGTGATGTATGTACAGCAGCATAGCCGAACATGTAGCAGCATTGATTTTCACCGAGTGCCCCCTCTGAACAGAAGAGCTACACAATCACATACATTCGTTATCACTCATCGACGGACGGGATTAACGTATCGCGGTTATTTTACGTTATTAGTGCAAATTTTTGCTGATAACACGCAGCTGATCACGCTGGTCGGTCACAGTCCATCTGATCGGATCCGGATTACGCTAGTTATTATGAACTCCGATCCTGATCTTGGACCTACACCGATCATGATGCCCTTTTGGTGCAGCGTACCGTATGCCTGATATATCTTGCACCACAATACAAAAAAAGGTTCCTTTATGCTTCACCTGTGCATACAATACAATACCCTGTTTTTGGATGCGTTTATGCTATAACTCATAGCATTGAAGGCTGTTAAAAAAAGAAACCGATTTTCTTAGTTTGACAGTTGCACCATGACGAAGTATTTTTTTTTCCGCGCAAATGTAGCAAAAGCACGTTCCAATCCCCGTAGAAGTTTCCCGATGCACCGTAAGAAGGGTTTTACATCGGGAAAAGAAAAGATAACTATTCGCAAAGGTGTCCATAAGTCGTCCGCTCTCAGTTCAGGGGTGGTATATGTCCCCATTACTGTAATACTGTGCGATAGATCTCTATAGGCTTCCAGTGCTCATCAGGTATGAGCTACACGCAACAAAATCATGTATAAAGAGTCTGATCGATTAAAGAACTCTACAAACCGTTTTTTCTGCTCTCAAATTTCAAGTTTTTTTTTGAAAAAGCCATCATTACATTTTCCGTATATGAATTTGTATTATACTACGTCGTTCTACTGATGAGTCTCTCAAAAAACTCAGAACTAAATTTTTTTAGATTGCTTTCAATTTTTACTTCACTAAACGGCGCAAACATTATCACGCATACGGTACAACCTAAAGATCATGCAACACAAAAGTTGTCGGACTTGTGTGCACACAATGTCTAGAATGATAAGCGTGATCTTGCCGTTGATCACATTATGTTATGAAACAAAGTTTAAAACAATGATTGCGGCGTTGATGTTGAAACTACATAAATAGAATAAAAATAGCATTTGGGCGAAAATAGGCGCGTCGCCCTACAAACTACGCCTGATCTAAATCTCTAAAGCCAAATCTAGCCAACAGGCATTAATACAATAATACAAGATGCATGTTTGCAATCGTCGTTCTAATGTCTGTGACGAAAAAAAAGTTACTCTCTGCTAAGACAAGGTGATAAGATAACGTCGTAGAATCCAATAAAGGTGCATCGTGAGCTCCTTTTTTAACACAATTAGAGCGGGATCATGCGAAGCGCTGCTGATCGTTGCTGTTAAATTGCCTCTAATTGAAATTTACTAGTGACATGGGTTACACATAGCTGCTCTGTTTTATGGCACATTTGGATAAACTATTCCAAATTACATCAACGATTTGAATTGTTTATTTTTGGTATGGGAATTGTTCCATTGTTCATCCCAGTCCCTATGTTTATCTCATTCTCGGCTGATTGAACTTCAAACAAGCACTATCTAAGCAGGAAAATACAGGATTCTTATGAGATTGATAAATGCTTCAGCCTTTATCTAACTATTTAAATATTCACAGTAAAGTTGCTTTTAAACATTCTTTTTTTTTAAATATACAGGGTGTTTGATTCATTGCCAAGAATCTCTTGAGAAGTGACAGAGAATCACACTGGGGGAAATTGTTCTACATATAGGGTGATGAGCCCATCTTGGCCATGTTTTTATTACCACCCTACTCATTTGAAGCCGTTGGTTTCAACGTTTTCAGGGCATTTGTGTTATTATCTTGGTTCTTAACAACGAAGCAAAGCTGTTGATACCAATTTATACGCATTCCATTGATTGTAGGCCGAGTAATTAATTAATTAATGAGGCACCCTTCTTAGCATGGTGAAAATGGGCACTTTACCCTACCATCAAATCTTAACATTACCTGAGATGTTGAACTGTTATAAACTTATATGTTTAAAAATGCCATTAACTCAAAAAGTATACTTTGTACCAGTAGTTTTTTTTCAAGAGCTGGTCTCGACAGGGTTCCCCATCAGAATCACTCACTACAATTGCAAAAGAGACGGGAAATGTTTGTCAGTTATTGGAACTAAATAACCTGTTAGAGGTGAAGTAGCCAAAAGCTAGTTTTTTTGATAGTGTGTTGACTAATTTTCTCAAAATAACAAATAACTCCACTTCCTACTATCCACTGGTTTCGATCCTACCTCACAGACCGAGATATAGAGGTTGTCATAGGAGATTGGCAGACCCCCACTTTCATATCTACGTCAGGAATACCACAAGGAAGCCAGCTGGAACCGTTAATGTTTTTGCTATACTTCAATTATGTTCGTCTAGCTCTGAAGATCCCATAATTGTCCTTCGCGGATAATCAAGAGTTTTCGCCTAATTCGTTCAGTTGAAGATTGTAGATTTCTCTAACAGATTTGTAGATACCTAATTTTGAAGAAAGTTTTTAAAAAAGCACCTAAAATTGCACCAAAAGTTTTAATGACTCTGCCGCTCTTATAACCCCAGAATTGTACAAACTAACTCACCAAACTTCTCCATTTGGATCTCCAGGAAAATTAAAACAAGTGCTGAAAAAACTAGGACAGTTCAGGAGAACTTCAACAGCCATGAATTTTACCCAAAATCGGCCCATTTAAAAAAATCAATTGTCGCCACCAGTAGGGGGCGTTTTAGCAAATTCATTTCGAAGAAGAAAAAGGTCCTAATACTCTGACCATTCATTTAATAAGTGAGCCCGATGACATTTTACACATGATGTCATATAGGGGAGACCGGGGCTAGTTGGCGGTGTTTTCAGTTTAAAATTTTTACCGCTTTGATGTAGGTAGATCTCGCAAAATAGAACATGTGGCATGAAAGAGCAGACTGTTGGCAACATCTCTGATTTCCTTCAAAAGTGTTTGATGCATTTTCTCCTTTTTTAGAGACACAAATATGTGACGTGGAAAACCCGCCAACTTACCCCGGCCCAGGGGTAAGTTTGCGGTATGTGAGGATATGCCAAAAACTAAGCAATCAAATGGAGATTCAATTACCTAAAGGGTCCTTTCGGAACGTGCTGATGACTTTTTTGCACTGTAAATAGTACCGCCAACTTGCCCCGCGTGCAACACCGCCAACTTACCCCAACCGCATATTTTATTAAAAACTATTTAAAAAATAACTTATTTGTGGATAGATGTAATATCTATATGGATACTGAAAGCTCTTTTCACGTTCTATCGAAAAATATAATCATTCGGGAAAGAGATTGAAAATCACCCTAAATACCGCAAAGTATTTAAAATTTAGAAAATTTACTTGGTATGCTCGAAGACACAATATCGCCCACAATTTCAACAAAACAAAATATTTTGCAACAAAAACACATCGGATAATATGTTTCACATTACTTGAGGTGCACAACGAGAGGCAACGCTTTATGTCTAATAGAAACGGAGAAAAGGGGCTTCCGCCAACTTACCCCAACCGCCAACTAGCCCCGGGCTCCCCTAATAAAACCTCCTTATCACCCGTCAGGAGCTGACTGATTTCAGTCGGTTTTGCAACATGCTTATATATTCCCAATCACTCGCTATCATCCTTCATCAAGTAAATGCACTCAAACAACAACAGGGGCCATCCATATACCACTTGAACAATTTAGGGCAGGGTAGGGATCACAAGAAAATCCACGCTTGTTCATGGAGGTGGGGGTGTGGGAAATGTCCCCATGAACTTTTCATTATATTATTATAGGAAATGAAACAAATTTGTTTCGTCATTGATGTTAGCGCTTACCTTTAATTTTTTCAAGATTTTGTAATAGTCAAAGTGCTTATAATAGCATAGTGAGTGAGTATACATTAGGGCATTGCAAAAAAAAATTTTTTTTTGAATTCTCAAAAGCCCCCCCTCTCATATTGTGACAAATGTCAAAGTAAGCTCAGATGCCAAATTTCACATCATTTGTACAATTTCAAACCCCCGCCCACTTCGCTTGAAATTTTCGAAATTGGTAATATGGGAAAATATGGAGGAAAAATATATTAAATGCTATAACTTTTGAAGTAGCAATCAGAAAATTACAATTTATACCTCTCTTTAAAGTAAATAACCTTAGTATTTGAAGGAAGACATTCCTGTTTCTAGACAAATAAAGGAAAGTGGGGTACTGGGTTATTTTGGCCTCAAAATTCCCTATTTTTAATAATTTTTCTGCTTTGTGATGCAAATCATAAAAATTTTGGAGTTTTTCTAATGTGAAAAAATCTCAGAAATCGAACGGAACCTTTTTGACTTTTGTCCGAATACGGGAAGTTGGGGTTATAGGGCCTTTTGTCATTAATATTAAATTTTATCATTTTCTCGTGAATATATCTCCATTATTCTTCAATCAAATCTCATGAAATGTACCTTGTTAAACGTTAAAAATCCTTAGGAACACAATAAAAATAGATTCGTTATCGGTAAAATTCAGAAACATCAAATTATCTGATATATAGTCTCGATTTCACATTTTTATCATAAAATTGCACATATTAACTCCGTTTAACAACAAAATTCTTATTAAATTTACTACTTTTATTGTAAAACACGCTTGAGGATCGCATGAGAAAAGTTTCCATCCTGGAAAAATAGGGGAAGTTGAGGTATTAGGACATTTAACGAAAAAAATGTGATTTGTAGAGTTAATGTCCAAAAATTTTATGTTTCTGAATTTTACCGCCAACGAATTCATTTTTGTTGTATTCATAAGAATTTCCCGCGTTCAACAAGCTACATTTCATGAAAATTGATTGAAGAATAATAGATATATGCACGAAAAAATTATAAAATTTAATATTAATGACAAAAGGTCCTATAACCCCAACTTCCCGTATTCGGACACGAGTCAAAAAGGTTCCGTTCGATTTCTGAGATTTGTTTACATTAGAAAAACTCCAAAATATGTATGATTTGCATCACAAAGTAGAAAAATTATGAAAAATACGGGATTTTGGGGCCAAAATGACCCAGTACCCCACTTTCCCCTATTTTTCTAGATAGAGGAATATCTCCTTTCAATAACTTAGGTCATTTCCTTTAAAAAGAGGTATAAATTGTAATTTTCTGATAGCTACTTCAAAAATTATAGTATTTAGTATATTTTTCCACTATATTTTCCCATAGTACCAATTTCAAAAATTTCAAGCGAAGTGGGCGGGGGTCTAAAACTGTCCAAATGATCTGAAATTTGGCATCTAAGGTTACTTCGACATTTGTCACAATATAGGAGGGGGGGCCTTTGAGAATTCAAAAAAAGTTTTTTTTTGCAATGCCCTAGTATACATTCATCTGTGAAAATTGAAAACATCGATGGCAACTATAATCAAAAAATCAGAAGAAATAGTACGAAACCATACCCGACAGAAAAAAAATTCTGCCTGAATCACTAGACTCGATATTTTGTAACTTGGTCTAATCCAAAATTAGTGGATTTGAATGCTTGCGATTGAAATTACGAGTCAATTCAAGAATCCATAGGTTACTTCAATTTTGTGTTATTAAGATGAATCTTTAAACCGTAAATATGTCGTTCAGAAAGGAGATATTTACATAGAAATTTCACAAAAAAACTAAAGAAGTGTTTGACATTCTGTGGTTGAAGTTTGAACGATTTTCATAAAGTCCTTCAGCATCGTAGTAGTCTAACACATTGGTAAATTTTCTTAAAACTTATTTTTTACGAAACTATCCAAAAATATCTTAGAAAGTCCACGTGGATATAGCAGGAACGGAGTAGGGGTGCAAGAAATGTATAGAAACTCGCGCTTTTCACGTTAGATTACTTCCTTAGTTGTAAACCAAATCTCATCCATTCTTCGGGCGACAATTTTTAACACGGACGTCCGTTGCAAATTTATAATAAGATTGTGTTTGAAGTAGTATGGGTACAAGAAATGTATAGAAACTCGCACTTTTCACGTTAGATTACTTCCTTAGTTGTAAACCAAATCTCATCCATTCCTCAGGCGACTATTTTTAACAACGACGTCCGTTGCAAATTTATAATAAGATTGTGTTTGAAGTAGTTTAAATATAATAGAATATGCAACCGTTGAATACAATACGTAAGAGACCATTCATAAATTACGTAACGCAAAAATTGCTCAAAATTGACTCCTCCCTCCCTCCATGTAACAAATTGTCACAAATTTCTTCATTCCCCCTCCCTTACTACGTAACAAATTTCATGAAAAAAAATTTCTTCGGTGAAAACATGTTACGTAATGATCTAGCTTACTCCCCTTCCCCCTATGTCACAATATGTAACAACCTGTCGAGCCCCCCCCCCCCCTAAAAGCGTTACGTAATTTATGAATGGTCCCTAATCAAACTAACATATATTAGGTTGTGTTGGTTCGTACGATTTTAAGTGTTGATTGTCAATTAAAAAAAAACACAACAACTAGTCATTGCATTTGTGATAATTATTTACGAGTCAAAATGACTGCTATACTGCGTCACAGTGATTTCGTTATCTCGCTAACCAGTTACGGCTATCTTTCTACGATGAACCATTAGTTAGGCTATACATACAGATGGCTAGACTCACTTTCTCTACACTCCTGATGGTTCAGCCCTCAGGCTATCATCTTGGCGACTCCCTACTACTTTTGCTAACCAAACTAGCTTTCGCAATAAACTTGTCTTCAGTCAGTACGTGGAATACTGAAGATGCTTTTGTGTGGTTACCTCAAGTTTGGTCGTAATTAGCTCGGCTTACCTGTAACGGTACAAAGAAAGAAAGGAAAATTTCAATTATTGAGGTTATACATATTCGCGAAAAAGTAGAACTCAAACAACAATTGTCATCTGTTTATGGTTTTGTTTTTATAGCGCGCAAATTTCTGCTCAAGAAGAGAGGAAACGCAATTTGAGTGACACATATGACGGATTCAGTGAACGTTGGGGTTAAACAAACAGTGAAGCACGTTTGTACGATAAAAGCGATACGCAGATGAAATCGAATTTGCCTGCTATTGTATTTAATATGCCAGACGCATGTCTAGAAAGGGCCGGGCACCTGAATAAGTAGAGCATCACCTCAAGCATTATTAAAAACAAGAATAGTAATTAACTAATTATAGGTAGTGACATAGCTAACCATTTCAATTTTTAATAAATGTTTCAACAAGCAGCAGAACATATGCTATACACTAGAGTACCTGAGTAAACTTGGATGACGCTGCGATTGGACAACCTCTATTCATACGGTTGACTATAATACAAAGAGACGTAATATAAACGAATGCTGGATGATATAACTCCTCTATAATTTCAGGAAACACGTTCCATGTAATCTATCATTTCTTTTTTTATTTCAATAAAAGTAAAATGCCGCAGAATGCACTAAAACTACCACATAATGCACATAAAATACCGACCCGATTGAACTTTAAAATAGCGTTCCAATCACTGATTTGTTTTGTGTATAAAGTACGATTTACACGATACATTAGTTTCCGTCAACGGAACAGAATCTCAACGTGACGTCACCTTTCCGTCAGGATAAATTGAATGTATCTGTAGGACGCGCATTCACACATTTCGTGCGTCTAAACTTTCCGTGCCGTTGGTGTTGTGTGTAAGCGTCTCTAAGGGATGTAATCAATTTTGATGGGGCTGTGTCGATGACTGAAGACTGGCGGGTCGTGCAAATGGAGCTTAAGTCGCCATGATTAATTGTGATAGGTATCGACCGTATAAACTTCCCATCGGAGTATCTGGTACCCACAATTGTTTCGACATATACAAGCGAGTGGCCATCCCTAGTATGACTCCGTTGTGTCTACTCGAATTTTAGTCCCACTCTTTGTGTTACGCTCAGATAATTGTGAAAATGTGTGTGTGTGTGTTCGCGGGTAAGCTATCCGAATAATGTGTATTCTATATTGTTCAAATTGAAGCTACAACAAGCTTGTTCGCAAAATAAAAAAATACGTTCTTTAAATAATTCAGTAAATTAGGAAATACTATGAAGAACTGGAAATTAATTAGGAAACAAATAAAATTAACCATAAGATACGTAATTATACGGTAGGATGTTGAGACAAATTTTTCCCACGAGTATGTTAACCTTTGTGACTAAATTTTCCCGGTCCTCGTAGTGAACGGATAGGAAGAGAAGAAACAGAAGTAACACATTTTTTTCACGAGTTACAACAATATGTTGATAATGTGATTAAACGCAAATCACAGCTAGGAGAAGTACTCTCGATAACTGGAATGGTGTCTCAAAGTTAAAAACGATGTTTATCGACTACTAAGGGTTGATATTACTTTTCAATATTCCACTCGAATTCCCTTCGCCAATTATGACCGGATGTGACGGTTTTTAACGCACGACTTGCATCTAAGCTACAGTTATGCAACCAAAATTCCTGCTAAAAGCAGCACACTTAGCTGACGAATCTTGAATAGATTATTTTGAGACTTGGAAGGCCGAACATGTGCCATTTTTTCTCAGTTCATCAAGATCGGAAAAATGTCTGTGTATTGAATAATGTCACTCATTTTTCTCAGGAATAACAGAATTGCTTTCCATAATTTTAGATTCTAATGGAAGACATAATACCGCTTTTGGCTGCTCTTTAATATTTGTTTATCGGATCACCGGTTTCAGAGATATGGGTTAATGAATGCTGTCATGTGTAACATTCCAATATAAAACGGCAACATCGTGATATAAAAATGATGTGAACATTTTCAATTGATATACCATTCTACTCAGTTACTCGAGATCGGAAAATCTGTGTGTAAGTATGTGTGCGCGCACGCATGTGTGTTTGCATGTATGTGCATGTGTGTATGTGTCAAATGTCAGATGACTGAACCGATTTGCACAAACTTAGTTTCTAACGAACGTTATAACGTACAGGCTACTATTGATTTTTTTGTCGATCGGAGTTCAGGTTTCGGAGTTATAGATTGAAGTTGATTAAAAAAATGGATGCAACATTCTTTGGATTTTCAGTTCTAATGACTAACCAAAGTCACTTTGGCCACCTACGACTGTTCTTGTGTTGATGCTATCATATAAAGAAAAGTTATGCAATCATACTGAAAATTTTATCCGGGGTGTATCTATGGGGTGCTGTTGGAGAGTTACACTTCCGCTTTTAATTCTCCCCTTACACCTCCCCTACATCCCATCACACTCCTCTCAGAATCGCCCTCCCCAACGCCCCCACACCCTTCACCAACCATGCATACCAAAATAAGTTAAGGGATTCTGTTGGGAGTTACACTCTCACTTTTACAGCCTCTTTCCATCACAGTTCCCCCTCATACTGCTACACCGCCAACCTCCCCGCATTCTCACAGATCCCCTTCACGTGTCGTAGTTAGTTAGCATGAAGACTTCGGTGAACTAATGCTGATTAAACTAATTCAATACTTTTCTATGTTTCAAGTGTTTCAGCGTCGAAGCGTAGCTCATCAGGTCCGTGGCTACCTAGCACTACTATATACGTGCCAAGTGTAGTAACAACAGGGATACCAGGTGTACCGATTAATCTGTATTTCAGAGATTTTGGTGCACATATTTCTACAGTTTTCTGTTATAATGCACAGATTTCCACAGTTATTTGTCGTATTGCACAGACTTGCGGAGATTTTCCAATTTTTTGCCCTCATAGTAAATATTTTTGTGTTGTTTTGAGACAAAACTTAAGTTTTTGTTAACCCTCCGGAAAGTCGCGCAAATGTTTCACTGAACGAGCAGCCGCTGGTGCTTTAGGACGATTTCACAACATTTTTAGAGCAGCGTGCACTCAATGCACTAGCGCGAGTGACAGAAGGTTAAGTACAGATTTTTATATATGCAGCGCACGGATTTCAAAAATTATTACTTGACGTCCCTGAATAGCAATGTATTAGACACATTCACAATTATATTTAACATAAGCCATCAATCATCCAATCAAAGCTCGTATAAAGGGGAATTTGATACGGCTATATACGATAGCATAACTGTGTTCTTTTATGTTTTAGAATATGTAAAAATTAAAAGGCCTTGGTGTTGGATTTTGTTGACGCAGTTCGCTACTGCGTGTTGAAATCTTCTTCCTTGGCGGTGAAATGTCAGCTGCGCAATACGCCGCAATTCGGGAGCCATTTGTTCGGCCTTCACTTGCGTTAAAATTCTCGTCCCTGTGGTCATTGAATGCTTACTGCTCTCGGTATAATGTTCTTACTTGTTTCCTTACAGGTCACTGTTGTTAATCTGGCTTCATCATTATATGCTTCACTTTTGGTGGTGCTGGTTATTGGTTTGGAGGTAGTACACGTTGTCGTCGCTAGTTCGTTATCGGTTGATTGGGCAGTTATTCCTACATTAGAGCTTGGTTTTCTGTAATTGCTGGATTTTCACTCGTTGGCTTTGGCGCATGTTTTCCCGGTATGTACCGCTTGGTTACATAACTGACATGCTTATAGGTTGTGCCTTTTAAGGAATACTGTTTAACTATTATCTAGGATGGATTGGCTCAATGGTCTTATAAATATTATTTGCAAGAAAGGCTACATATTCGATAGGCTAAACGATCGAGGCATTAAACTTCCCAATATAGGGCACTCTTCAGTGTTCAGTTTATGTCGTGATTCCATCTTTACTGGAAATCACCAAAGCGAAGGGCGATCAAACGGACGGATGAGATATTTATTCTATGACAAATCGTTAGTGCGAATACCGCTACCGAACTTATAATTTTTTTTGGGAATTGGCAGGCAAAATACGATTCAGTGAAAGGAGACATGGCTGACAATGCTAAAACATGGCTTTTCAATAGGGGTGATATAGCTGCTTCGTTTAACGCTCGCGAATCACAATCACATAAACCGGCAGGGTTGCCACTATTTTTCAAAGAAAATCTGGCAGTTCAAATAAAATTGTATGGCAAAATCTGTCACTTGACAGCGACCTCAAAGTCATCGAAATTTGGTATACATTTTGGTCTTCATAGAACATTAATCGATTTTTGTTTGGGAAAATATGATTTCCAAAATTTTTGTGCTACAATCTTTATAATTTAAAAATCTGGTAGAATAAGAGGTTTGTAGTTTTGCTAGAGGCTCAAAAAAAAACTCCAGCTGTGCCAGATAAATCTGGAATAATAGTATACCTTCTGGGGTGTAACGTAGAATTCAGAATATCTGGAAAAATCTGACAAAATTTAAAAAATCTGGCAAATTGTCTGGTTTGAACAAATGTCTGTTCAATTGAGAAAAATCTGGAAGATTCCAGATAAATCTGGAACATTGGCAACGCTCCGGAGAGATATCCGGTGGTTTATGACACTATGTGGATTGAATTTGGGCTAAGCGTTTAAAGATGTTAGAAAGATTCAAAGGAATGGGGCAAGCTACTTGCTTCGCGGATTATTTTGGTATTATTGGAGTCGAACACAGTGCAGTGGGAGAGGTCTTTATTATGTTTCAAAAGGGAGGCTGTAAGAATAAAACTGACTTTAAGATCTGCCATAGAACGAGAATGACTGAGGTAGAACTGGAAGGGGCACAGTACGACATAGTTCATATGTCGTACAAATCTGGTGATATGTGATCATTATGTTACTCACAAGGTAAAATAGGTAAACTGAATTACTAGCTTCTTTCGTTTTATGATGCATAGCTCATCGGCCTTTTAAATGTAACGCTTGTACGAAAAAAAACGCACATAAGAAGCCTATCCACAACTGGTTTATTTTTTTTCGAAATATTGTTACAGGATTGGATTCACTAGTAGAAATCGTAAACAAATGTAATACACCTTATATAAAACGGAAAAATTACTATGTGCTCCAAAAATAATACTTGAAAATCTTATCAAGTCTCAATTTATTTATCTATCCAGTTGCCGTTGTTATGAAATTTTATCGACTGAGGCTATAAAATAATGATACTGTAATAGACTGATCGCAGCAGCTACCCAGCGGTATGAATTTGATGATCGGATAGTATAACGCATATACATATGTAAACTACCATCATATAACCAAACTCGAGAAGCATGGTTACGTACGGTATTTTCTGCTCATTTTGTTACCCTTTTCCATTACAACTAATAGCCCATTCACTGGTCATTATTCTCTTACTGCTGTTCAGTGCAATCATGATTTTTATTCACCAGAGCGTTTGCAAGTGCATGGGCTTCCTGATTTCGCAGCAAATATCATGCATTTGCAACAACGTGGGGTGTTTCTTAACGTCAAAAATTTACATTACTTAATAAATAAATCAATAAATAAATAAATGGAATATCAAAACAGCATCCTGATTTATTGTCGGTTTACGCATAATTGTACCACATATAGGGAATTCCACAGAACGTAAGACAACTATGCGTATAACGGCAGTATCGGTCATGCTTAAAACTTGTATCGTAAGTGAAACACGTTACGAAACACAACGATTTATTTTGCAATTCAAGAGCCACTCTATTGGACCAATAAATTCGCCAAAACTATTGCACTCCACCTAACAATGAGGTACCGTTGCATACTGTGAAATGTTTAACCCACCTGAATGTGTATTAACGTGAAGCGCGAAAACATACTTTCAATTTCTATTGAGGTTACTCGTGCCTCGAGCATTGGAGCAGCATTGCTCTGCGAAACATGTATGTGGAGAGAGAGCTTGGGAAGAACGTGTCCACTAGGCCACACGAGACTGTCGGCCGGATCATGCAAAATGAACCATGGAATAGAAGAAACAATAAAAGCACGAAGTCACTAGGATAGTGCGAGTTAAAAATAAAACACTACATACTATATGTTAACAGGAAACACTGTGAGAGCATCTGATTTTTAGTTCAACTGTCCGATTGGCAGATTTAACCATCGCCAACCCCGACTAATGTTTTCACTTCGAAATTTTCGGTATTATTCTCTGGAATACACGATATGCTGGGTATTTTCAATTCAAGCTATATAGCTTGAAGTAGAATGTTTCGTGACACGTAAAAGTTTCATGGCTATTCAAGGTGTAACGGATTCCTTTAGTCACAAATGCAACCCTAGCTTTTGTGCAAAATAGTAACTTTTATGTATTCTGTCGAGTCTGTATTTTGAATAGTTATTGGCAGTAACATCTATAAATAAAATAACTTCATTGCGTTTGGACGTAGTAAGAACTACACTCAAATGTTACACGAAGTTTGACGCACCTTAAAAGCGGCTCTACAATCTCAAATTTTGTTCTACTCCAAAAGAAACAGATAGATCGCTTAATATTTATAAACATCACGTTACTTGTATAGCAAGTAAAATTTGCCTTGTTCCAACTCCGAGTTACGTTTGTATACAAATATCTTGACGCTGGGAGCAGTAGCTAGAAGCAAATTGCGAGTTAGAGGATGGGTCAACTTGAGCAGATGTACTATGAACCGAAATAGTCTCGGCTAGTTGTAATCGTTACATCACCACATTACAACTACATCATGAGGTTTTTTTTATAAATTTCTTTAATTATCTATACAAAAAATGTTAACATTGGAATCCATACCAATTTTTAGAGTCCATCGCATTAAAATTTAAATTATCTAAATTGCGTACTTATCAATGTTGAGGTCGTACATTAATGTGAGCGAGTTAAAAAATCTTTCAAAAGTCACTTTTGGCGACCAAGACGGGTTTTTATGGATGGATCAATGACAGAGTTTGGCCTCGAAAAATAAAAGCATATGCGTTTGAAAACAACCTTCACGGTTCTATTAATGTGTTCGTTTCCAATCGAGCATAGCTGCTATTAGAGCGAACGTACAACAACGAAAAATTGAATGTAAATTTTTGTATTAAAAAAAGATTAAGTTAACAATACTAACAACATTGACATTATATGTAATAAGTGAAGGATTACTGCGTCTTTTGCTTTTTCTGATTTGCCACCAAGTAACCTCGAAAACGTGAATATAATCAACGTAATAGAGAAAACGAGTTGGCATACATTGCACGACTGGCTGGGTCTATATGTATGTGTTTTTATTTCACCACCGATGATGGTTGGTTAGTCTGACTTTGATTTCCTTCTTGCCTAAGTCAATTTACGTTTTCGGTACAGTCGTACGGGGCCAACGAGAATGTGTGTATCAACATAGGGTAAAATCGTTTTTCAATGCCTGAAGCAACCTTGGTGTATTGAACAATCGAAAACGGACAGTTGATATCCGACAAAGTAGGAGTATAAAACTGGCTCAACGTTATATGTGAAAACTATGGTGTAGGTACCTAATAAGATCTCCGAAAATGCTCATATAGTTAACGTAAAGTAGTTTCGCAAACAACTCAAAACTGATTTGAAACCATTACGGTAAATCAGTCATCTAAATTAGACCTTATTTTGCGATGTGTAATTTTGTCATGACAGTATGCGAATTGCTGACCTTGATTTTGTCGAAAAAAAAAATACTTTGAAACTCTCTAGCATCTCATCTGAGCTACAGAGTGAATGTCAAAAATATCAGACAAAAAACCTAAAATTTCAGCGCTTGATTGCCGAATTTAGTCATTCAAAACTCGAGACCTAGGGTAATGAGCATATTTTGGCTCTAATGAGGACGCACTATCTTCGTTCCTTCATTCTTAAGATACAGTATAATAATAAAAATGATCTGAAAATGATTCGTGTTTGAGCGGAATGAAGTTCAAAACTCAAAAACACTTTCGTAGAAAGAACCGCCAAATTTTGTTTGAATTTAGTGTCTAACTGGCGCCAATTTTGATGTTAGTTTGAATATATTTTCTGTCAGCAAGTTGGTGTCAGCTACTGACGAGTGGAACACGAAACATTCATATCCAACTACTCTAAGTTAGATCTTGTGCCCTTATACGCAAATTAGTTCATCCATTTTTTTCCTTTGGGCAAAACGTAACTTAACCAACATATGACTTAATTAAGGGGACCTCCTCATCAGTGACACATGAAAAAGCTGATTTTTACGATTTTTGAGCATGAAAACATCAACAGAAGCGTGTTTTTGAACATGTAAAAAGAATTTTTTTTTACTCAATAAAAAATAGTTTCTTGAATGTCAAAAAAAAGGGCGGATTCACGATCTCGCGGAGCAGCTCGTCGCGGACAACTCAAATTCCGTGCACGATTCAGACTATAATTTTCACCACGAACAATAAAGGGCAATACTTCCTTATCCGGAATGCTTTTCTACACAGTTTAGACTATTATGGTGATTGCAGGTTGGAATTTTAGTTATTCAAGTCATTTTTTAAATAAATCATCGATTTTCGGCTTTTTTAACAGTAAGTGCGGCAACAACATTGTAAAATGATTTTTTTCAAATTCATTAGTTCAGACTGGGCACAATTCAATAAGTGTTTTACATGTATACATGTATACATAGCTGTTATGAGGTATCCACTAGTAGGTCAATAGCACTGTTATCTTGCACCGGACAAGCCCAACCCAGAGATCGTGTGGAATTCGGCGAAAGAAGTTTCCTGGTTGTATGTTATAAGAAGCGACAACAACATGACCCTCTTCTTCATTTCCTGCAACTCATATATTTTTAGTTCTTATCATCCTTCTTATCCATTTGTAATAAGCCTGCTTGCTTCTTTTTCTGGTAGTTAAAAAAATAACGAACGACGCGCCTGTGCGATTACTAGTATGTTCGTCATGCAAAGCAATGTTTTCACTTATAGTTAATGCTTATTTTGGGCCACTCGAAACTGAAATGTTCTCGTCGCAAATACAATCGATACCTTTTTAGTTGTAGCCTATGTTTGTTTACTATTTTTAGTTATTTTTTTTAAGATTAGTTGGTCCTTTTTTTGCTTGTTTTTTTTCTCTATCAATAATATTTAAATTACGTATATTGCTAGACATTTTCTCGCTATGATATTCCTAAACGTATTGCTAGGTACCTAATGAGTCCCCGACCAGAGACTCCTAAAGCCTCGAAACGCGCGCGAATTTCAGCACAATCGTATACCTATACCTACCCTCAAACTCCTTTCTCCCATGACACTTGTGGATTGCGCAGGGGAGTGGATTGAAGTCCTTGTAGCGGAGAGGGATCAAGCTAGAACGTGACGCAGTATGTTTTATTTAAAAAAAACCATTTTTAAAAATTACTTCGTTGCGTACTAGGGGAGGGGGGTAACAAATATTTGTGACATGGGCACAGGGGAAATTCAATTTTGAACAATTTTACGTTACGCAATTTATGAATAATCCCTTATTGTCACGGAGCCACTGTAGAATCTTTTTCAAGAATTATTTAAAAAAAAGTTATTTAGTCTTCATTCTAGTACCCACTCACACACCCTAGATACACATCTCAGAAAATTTTCAAAACGATCGCTCAACTATAGCGCCTTGGAAGATGTCCGAAAGTTTAAAAAATGTGAATTGGGCCCCCTGCCTACTTCAATACATTTACAATCAGACTTTCAATAGCTTTTTTTTAAATTAAACAATGTGAGTTTTACGGCCCGACACAGTAGAAACCTCCCTTAATACGTATATTTTCAGCACATGTATGAGTTTTAATACAAAATAATAAAAAATAATGGTTAAAAATCTTATTTGGTTGTTGTGATAATAAATACTAACTAAGAGTAGATACAAAAGAATGAATATTCGAGGAAATAAACAGGAATTACATACATTTTTTACAAAATTCAAGACTATTTGAGTGAAATGTCACAATTAATCTTCTTAAGAAAGATGTATTTCGTTTAAATTCACTATAATAATGAAAAATAGTTGCTTTTTACCATCAATCAGATACTAGTATTTTTAACTAACTAACACTGAAGAAGACTATAAGTAGGTAATAGTTGGAATAATAGTAGGGTAAGGTGGGACAAATCCGACTTAGTAAATGGTTTTGGCTGTAAAATGCTCATTGACAACATTGATATTAGTTCGCGTAGTGCTTCTGATTTTCGGTAACAGAGGGGGGTCAGCTTTACCCAACGGTCGGATTTGCCCCACCTTACCCTATCTGATTAATGGTGAAAAGCAACTATTTATCATTATTATTATTATAGTGGAATTAAACGGAGGCCATCTTCTGTCTTAAGAGGATTAAAAGGAATTACATAGTTTTCCGATATATTATTTCCACGAAAAATCTACTGACACTGGGAAAATCGAGACATGTCCTGAACTTGTACTAGCGTTTTCAGTTGGAAATTTTATAAAAAAAATAACTCAAACAAGCTATTCCACCCTACATTTTTAAAGTCCATATGAAGCAATATCGCACAAAATTTTTTTGTAGTACTGTAATGTTCTTCCACATTTTTTACGTTCACAACTCCGCACAGCAAAAGTTGCAAAAAACAGACAGAAGAGAGGATACGTATGGGGCATTTCATGCAAAATTCACCACCCCAAATTTGTATTCCTAAATAATATTCGAGTCGAATATTTTTGACAGCTAAACCGAAAAATAATAGGAAAGTAATTCGAGGTGATAAATTTTGCCTGGAATAGACCTTATGCAAAAACGCGCTTTTTGCAACATATTCTAAAGGTAATAGACGTACTGAAAGTTTGAATTTATAACTTCGTCAGTAAAAGTGTAGTTCTAAATGGGTTAAGAGATAGTATAACGATTCCTATATAGAAAACCTCAAAATTCTCAAGACGAAGCAATACGTCCAATCAATGATCTTGATTCTGACCATAGCATTTCAGCGAATACATTGAACAAACAAAGTAGGCGCTCAGTGGTGTAATAAGGTCTGGTGTCAATATGAAAATGGGCCCACAACCTTTTCTGAGTAACACACGCGCCCCTCACTTTGGTTAAGGTTGAATAGAGAATGGGTAAAAATCGAAAACGAAAAAAAGAAGCTTTTTCCATATCGTGTGTTAAATATTCATAAAAATCAATCAGCTGTACTGTAACAACATTCTATATACGCTGATTGATTTTTATGAAGAACTAACACACGGTATCGAAAAAACTGCTTTTTTCGTTTTTGATTTTTGCACATTCTCTGTCCAACCTTAAGTTGGCAAAAGCTAGCCGATTGAAAATTGAACCGTTGGCAAATACAATTGGCATAACAATCAACTTAATTTTCAGAAAAAAAAATATGCCTCATGTTCATAATTGTCTGCATTCGTTGAGTTTCACATTATAACCTCTACTGTACAAAGAAACGAAAAAGCCCCTTCCCCAAACTTGTTCCAAGGGCAATAAGAGACACGCAAGAAATAAAATGAAAAGCGAACGAAATAGGCTCTGTTGATGTCTGACCTTAAACAGTTTGAACACCTTTCGCACCGTCAAAACTGGACATCGGCCCTGACTGTGCCAACAGCTCTAATACAGTTCAGCTCGGAAGTTCCACTACGGCACGTTGTTATCGTATCGAATTAAAAACAAAGGTCAATCACGAAGTTCGATGCCAGTACCATAATGGCAGTAGCAGTAAAATACACTTATGTTCAGTTCATTGCACACATCTGGTATCTCTCCGCTCCAGATTAACCACATAATTTTTTTAACACAATGGTTGCCTCACATTCAACAAAAGTATGCTCAACCACAATTCGTATCACGTCACCACCTCACTTCGTCCAGCGATATTGCGTATCCACTATTTGAAATTAAGTATCAAGTAATCATGTCTCTATCTACTTTCCGAACCGAATCAAGTATCATAACAATAGTAGATCGTACGGACAGCTGTTAGCTATAAACTGCGCTGCTAGTACTGCTAGTTCTAGATCACTAGCAGTTGTCGCAGAAACATGTCCGGGTTTACACTTCGACCGCACGAGCCTGACTGACTGGCGTACATCGTATGCTCTGTTCGACCGTCTGCTGCTGAAATTACCGAAGGAGGAGGGGGTGCGAACTGTGAGGCAGTAAAGTAAACGAAATCGAAAAACCTAGCGCAAATACATATCAACATCAACTCACCGCAGAACGGCAAACCAGCTGAGAGACGGAATGGTTGCGGAACAGTCCTGGGGGTTAGCAGAACTTGCTGGGCATTCAATACAGAACCACTACTTACAGCAGCGTCTTGTGCGATACGATACGAAACTATACATGTGGGCATACATACGTTTTTCCATAAATCCATGACCATAGGCATTTTTTTTTTTCTTCGAATGTTTGTTGGTATAGGTGAACGGCAATGGAATCGCGACCAAAATGGTACAAATTTTATTTTGGCTCAAATCTATTCTTAACGTATTGAATATAATGACCTCTCAGGTGTCTTCAGGCCTTCTATTATTTTTCGTTTCATTGTTGCAGTTGAAAGTGGATTAATTGAAAACAAAATTATTCGAAAATATTACATCTTAAGACTTTCAATAAATCCTTAAAGAGAGTGTGTAAGAGTTTCAGCGTGAAAAAAACACTTTCTTTGCAATTTTTTTAGAACTTTGCCTGAAGCGAATTAATCAAAACTTTTGTACATTATAGTGTATCATTTCAATAACATGCAGTAATTTTTCTATACAAAAATATCGACAAAGGACTTGGTGACGAAGCTTTTTGTAGAACGTTTCTGGAAAAACATGATTTGCAGTGTTACCTGCCATTCACAAACTACTTAACCGATTTCTGTCAAACTTTGCATACACATTCTATGTAAAAAACACCTAACCCCTACGTTGTTAGGTTTTTTTTACATAGAATGTATGCAATTTATTTCTGGCAAGTTAAACTCCATTTTCTGTAAAGTTCCTGAACCTTTCTCTTTGACATCAAGGCGATATTGTAAGCCATTTGAATGCTACGCGAAAGCAACCAAAATATTATTCAATAATAATCATAAACTATATAGTTGAATCAATTTAGGCCTTCTATAAAACCGCGAATAACTTATGAAAAGGTCGTAATAAAACAAAATAATTGTTATTAAAACAAAATTTGAAATATCTCGAGAGCTACTACATTGCAGAAAATTTTTATTGCGAGCATTTTGATTTTAAATGTCGTTTAGAATCATATTCAATAGAAAAATTGTATTTTTGGCAGCAAATATTATAAAAATATGTCAAAAATTATAAATATTAGATTGTTGAAATTTAATGATGGGGAAACACGAAGAACTTTTGAAAAGGGTATAATTACACAAATTAATCGTTTTTGTTGTAGCAAAATTCCACATATCTTGACAACTATTTCATTTTGAGATTTTTTTTTTAAATGCTTATTGATTTGAAATTATATTTAGAATCATATTCTGGATTAAAATTACAGTTTTGTGTGTAAGTTAGTATGGATTTTAAAAACATGTACTAAGTTATCGTTAAAAAACTTTTACCAATAAGTTCCCCATCATGCAATCACATTCAAAATGTTTATTTTCTCTTTAGGTTTTTATCGACAAAATTGAAAAAAAAAATGTTTCTTTTTTTTGCAATTTAAATTTTTAACATACATTTTTGGTATTGTGAAAAAAGACAATATTTTTTTCAATGCAGGTATATAGGGGAGAGAGGGTAACAATGAAACACATTTTTTCTACAATTTAATTTTGATGATAATACATGTTATTTGTGTAATCAAAAGTGATACATAGTGCCACTATGTTGTTAACTAATACATATATTTTTTCCTGCTGGTAAAATTCACGGGAAATAACATTTTTTGGATAATAAACAGTTGGTGGTAAAATGTATCAGTGTGCCCCATGGGTAGGAACTATGAAACACGATGTCGTCTATAGTGAAATATTCTACTTATAAATTTTATTCTTTTGTTTTGACGAAGAATGATCCTAACGCTTTGAATTAAAGTTATATTGAGGCGAAAATCGTTTGTTTACGAAAGAATCCACTATATCATCGCGTAACATCGAACCACCATATATGCATTAGGGTGGGGCATTGTTATATGGAAAAACGTAATCATAACCTCATCAACCGAGCACAGCACTTCTTTGGTTTCATTTGGGGTCCCAAACAACTGTGCAAAATTTGGGGTCGATTGGATTTGACCCGGCGTAGCGCATTGCGTTTGAAATTTGTATGGAAATTAGTATGGGAAAACCTACTTTTTTCCATTTTCAATTTTACAGACTACAATTCTCCCTGCAGTATACCAACAATTAGATAGAAGTGTAGTCCAGGATATGCTGAACAACTTTGCCGAAGGATGAATGGTGCTAGAATGTCTCTACAAGTTATAGCTGTTCAAAGTTCGATAGATCGAATTAATTGCAAAAAATCATTTTTTTTGCCAACACTGCGGGTGTGCCAATTACTTTTCATATAGCATACCAAAATAACATCATATACTTTAGATTTACCATATTGGTATGTCTTGATGAATTATTCAAAAACCTTAGCTCAATTTCATGGGCGCAGGGGGGGAGGCTTCTACATATAGAAATTCTAACTGAAATATCTGAAATCTTGTCGAGTTGAAATGTTAAGATGTATTATTTCAGAACATTTGCGCAATGTCCTATGCATAATAATAACGATGAAACGAAACATACTGTATCCCTCTGAATTGACTTGACATTGGCTATATCATTTGAAGTAAAGTTGTAGACTGAATCAACTGATGTCGAGTTGATATGTCAGAGGAATGCATTGATTATATTTCAGTTTAATAACACTATGATTTGATAGGATGCTCTTTTCGATGTTGTTCGATCACCTGAAGTAAAAATTGCTGTTGAACTGGGGCTCTTGTGGATTGTATAAGTGTTGCAAAATAATTCATCTGAACATTCCAATTCAATAAGATTTCAGTTATTTCAGTTAGAATTTCCATATTTAAAAGTCTCCCTCCCTCTCCCCTCACTACGCCCTATTGCGAAACTACCTATGTCCATGAAATTGATCTAAGGCTTATGATTAATTCATCCAAACATACCAATGTTGTAAATCTAATGTATATGATGTTATTTTGGTATGCTATATGAAATGTCATTGGCACAGCCGCAGTGTTGGCAAAAAAAATGATTTTTGGCAATTAATTCGATCTATCGAACTTTGAACAGCTATAACATGTTGTAGAGACATTCTAGCACCATTCATCCTTCGGCAAAGTTGTTCAGCATATCCTGGACTACACTTCTATCTAATTGTTGGTATACTGCAGGAAGAATTGTTGTCTGTAAAATTGAAAATGCAAAAAAGTAGGTTTTCCCATACTAATTTCCATACAAATTTCAAACGCAATGCGCTACGCCGGGTCAAATCCAATCGACCCCAAATTTTGCACAGTTGTTTGGGACCCCAAATGAAACCAAAAAAGTGCTGTGCTGAAAAAACGATCATTTTGCCCCACCCTAATATGCATATTAGCTGCAATCCTGAAATAAGAGACAATTTCTACAAAATTTGGCCAAATTTACTAATTTTGCACTATATGAGTAGTATTTAGTGTGGAAAATCGGAACCCATTGACATTTTGAGACAGACCACAAAAACAAACAAAAATCACTGTTCCCCACACGCCATCGTTTCACAGTTACCCAATGGGTCTATTCATGAAAATTGTGAAATCACACAGAACCATCAGTAGTTACCAAAAAACTTTGTTCGCGGCAAATGTTGAGCATAAAATTTGCAATAAATAGCAATAGACTAAACATTTATTCAATGAATGGTAATTCATAAAGATGGAATAATCTTTATCATTGCAAATTTACTCTGGCTATCACAAAACAAACAAATATCCATTAAAAGAGATAGAGTTATCAGATCTCTTCCAAAATATAGCAACACGTGTAAATAATTATAAATTGTGAAATATGAGGGAATTAGACGATTCCGATCATGCATTGTGATTTTATTGCGAATGTTTCATAGTTCCTGCTGATCCACTGTTACCCTCTCTCCCCTACTTTCGTGCAGAAGTATTCAGGAGTATATAAAATACGGTAATCGTACTTTTTTTTGGAAAATGCTACATGTAGCAACTTTTAAGCCCTGTTAAAAAAATATCTTGAATAAAAATAATCTTATTGACTGTGAAAAATGTTTAGTCTTCCATGCCGGTGAAACGTGTGAAGTTTCATCGGCATCTAAGATGGATTTCGAATTCAAAATAGATGGTGGAGAAAAGTCAATGGCTACCCCGCTCATGAACGATTCTCCCACATCACAAATGTAAAGAAATGAAGACTAAAGAAAATGAAGATTAAAATCAAAAATAAGTAAACTAAAGTATTGATTCTGAAATCGGATCTAAAAACATTATACAGAATATCGAATTCTGACGAGTCTTTAAAAAAGATCTATGAACCAAAAACAAGTATTAATTTCTTAACTCGCATTTTTATTAGAAAGCACTTTGTTTAAAAGAGAAATTTAGGGAAAACATTTAATTCCGCATCAAACGTCCTATTTAAGATAAAAATCGGTTGAAAAATGACAATTATTATTTTTTTTTTCCAAATTAGAAACCTACTCGCATGAACTTTTAAGGGGACCGTCTCATATAAAATTTTCAAAAAAAAAAATTATTGTTTTGCTCGATTGCGTATACATTCAAAAGTATGTGTGCAAACTTTGAGCTTGAGATTGGAAAAAAACGGAAGATATAAATATCGTATCGTATACTGCCCATGGTCGCATATTTGTTCCGTTTTCTATGGGATTTCTTAACTTTATGGGACTCATTGCGCTTAGAATTTTTTTAATGCCGAAAGTCCCGAAAAATAGATCAAATCAAGATTTTGAGGGTATACAAGATTTTTCAAACATTGTTTTGTGTTGCATTCGGCGAGATCTACAACCGATACTAGGTCACTTGGAAAGTAAAATATCCCTGTAGCACCGTTTTATTATTCTGACTAGTACGATATGTTCCGTAAAAAGGTTTGAATGATCATAATGGACAACTTTCTATACTACAACAATGGCTTATCTCGTGTTTTTCATAGTAATTTGACAATTTTTGAAATATGTAGTGTTATATATATTTTGGGACCACTCAGCCAAAATAACAAGGTTTGTCACTTGCTGCTATAGTTTTCGTGGTTAATCCTCCTATAAGTAAGATATTAACGAATTACTTTTCTCTTCTCAAGTATTTGTGAATTTATTGGATACGGTGTAGACCCGTTTTTATCATCCCCTTGGTGAATTTTAGGCTGATAAAACGGGGACATTGATAAAATCGGAACATATATTTTTCTTTCAACAAATTGAAGCACTTAAAATATTCTTCTTTGGTTCCTTGATATAGCCTCATAGCATTTCCTGATTATTTACCTTAAACTTCCCTTAAGGGGGTCTGACAGTGCAAAATAAAATTTAAAAAAAATACATATTTAGGATCTCTAAGATAAGAAAAATATGCCCAAGAAACGATTTACTCGATCAAAGGTTCGTCTGCTAGAGCCCATCAAACTACCAACTATCAATTTTCATATGAAGCTGACAAAATTGGGTCAAAGAGCTGATAAAATCGGGGAAGATAAAATCGGGTCTTTACTGTATTTCTTTTTGAAAAACAATAGTTTTTTTTTCAAATCACCTATAACTTTACTGGAGACAACCAGAGACTAGTGAACTTTATGGAGTTTATAGCTGTATAGTATTTCTAATTACAACTAGAACTGGAGGCCGTTTTTGCCCCTTCAAAATTTAATACTTTTAAAACGTTTGCTATCCAATAACTTCTAAGTCACAAGAGATAGACCGATGGTCTCTTCAGAAAAGATACGTGTTGATAAGTCGAACAACTTTCTGGAACATGCTGAAGCTTCATCTTCCATAATTAATAAGTTTTTAAAGGGTTCGGGTTTTTTTTATTTCGTTTATTTGACACGGCTCATAGCGGTAGCTTAACAGAGCCGTGGATCTTAAATAAAAACAATTATTATTGATTGTCCGTTGGATCACGTGCGCGCAACTTTTTATTATACCTTCTTTCGCAGCTCGTCTACTGCTTCATGGGGACCAATTAATTCTCTCCTGTCCTCCACATCAAGGTCACCATCGTTAAAAGTGCCTTTGTGCTCGCGACCAGATGTTCATTCCTGCTTCTTGCACTTACGGGTGACCAATGTAAATCCGTCGTCATTCTTATTATCTTCATCACCGATGTTCCTTACAGTGGTTTCTGGGGTGGTGGATGCTATTTTGGCAGTTGTCAATATGGACTGAACAGCTGCCACAAATTTGGCAACCGTTTGTGGTATTGGAATTGAAAACTCTTTTTTAGGTTGGTTTATCGTGAATTCGTTGGCAATCGGTAGAGATGCATTCTCCTCTGTATCTTCCGCGCAAGGTTGTCCGTGGTGTGCTGTTTGATTACAATACTTGCACGTGGGAGTCTGCCCCTCATGGGTGCATAACGTAGTTTGATTAATAGTTGCTTCGTGGGTTTTGAGTTTTATTGTCAAGTGGGAGGGGATAGGTCTTTCGATCCGCATCCTCACCATAAGAACACCGTTAGGTGTACCCGAGAAGAAATGTCTCCACGTATCACGTGTAACTGATTCTACTTCTCCGGATTGCGACATGTATTTTGCGATTAGATCAGGAGGGGTACGTGGTGATAGGTCATGTAACTTTACATCTACATAGTCTTTTTCTATATACACGGGAATCTTAATTCCAACTTTATCACTTTGAGCCACGTGCTTCAAGTTATTCAATTCAATCTTATTGAACAGAATTTAAAGTCAACGACCGCTGTGTTGGGTCGTAGCAGAGATTTTTCGTCAATATTACTCATGATGGCAAGAATAAATTAAATGTTTCCTTTGTTCTCGAGACAATGCACACTAGATCGAGAGGTTGCTAGTTTTTGTTCACTTGGTTCGATTGTACGTCTGACTTGGGCAGAAGTAGAAAGTAGACTCCTGGGTTCGGGTTTTGACAAACAACGGCCAATAACTTCGTGTGTACTATAAATAAAGATTTTTGGTCTTCAGTAAAGCTGTTCGCAAAAACAAGTTCTTTAACATTTCTGAAGATTTTATCTCGTGTTTCATACTTTGAAATTTTTTTAGCAAATATATTTTTTCAAGGAGAAATAATCAATTTAATTATATTATCAAAATGAAGATTCTGAATAATCACAAAACATCTCAGAAGACAACATTGCTTTAGGCTTCTCCGATTTCGCGTGAATAATCTCTTACTTTTCCAATAAATTTGAACAGTCAGTTAATGGAATTTCCACGCCCAAGCTCTTACTGCATGCATACCGCTTTGTAACTTAGAAATCGTTAACTGCCGGGCCTGGAAGACACGCGTGCCTTTTTGAAAGTTAAAATCGGAGTGAAACAATTAAAAAAAAACTCTTAAATCCTTAAAAAAAGAGATAGCAAGTACAAACGTTCCGCAAAAAGTGGGTTTTTGATGAAACTACAACTTTTCAATAAATTGCAAATGTTTTAAATCAAATAAAAAAGTTTAGCAAAAAACTATTTTTAAGTTAGTATCTCGATATGTACCTCTGTTTTACTTTCAGTTCTTTCTATTAAGAGATAGATATTTTACATGTTCGACAGTTTCTAAAAATAAGTTCCTCTACAAACTTTCCATATATCCCTTACCATTTAAACAATAAATGATTTGTTTTTATATTTGAATATATATCCCCTTAAATAAAAAGTTTGTACCATTATAATTAAGTACTCAAAAATGAAGAAACCTTTCCGAAGACATCAGGGTGTTATATCCAATAGTTTCATCGCAAATATCAATGTCCAGCTCTTTTTATTTCGTCCCACTGTGCGGCGCGCAAAAAATAAACTTCATCAATCTATAGAATTGAATATATGAAAGTGAAGAATTTTTTTTCTTATGCGATTTTTTTTCTCCACCATTCTGTTCTAGGCATCGCTAGCACTAAAATATGTATGTCAGCATATACTACATGGTTCTTGAATAGGTATGTTGTCAAAATTTGTGTGGAAAAGAGCATATTTTGATATGGTATCCATACCCGATCAAACAACCCGTTGTTTGTTTGATCGGGTACATGGAAAAATCATAATGGTTATGTTCGAGATATTATACTAGGCAATGGTATGGTATTATTGAACGAACCATATTGGAAACCAGGAAGGAAGGTTCTTCCCAGATTGATTTGACAACTTTCGCAATCGATTTTTAACTTATACGAAAGTGACACTAAAAATCATCCCTAGTTAAAAGGTCAACATACAACGATTTGATTATGTGATCAACGTCTCATATCAATAGACCAAATAGATAATTTGTTAATCATATCTCCCAATTAATACCATTGACAATTAATTCGAAAAGATTATTGCTCAGACACATCCAGACAATCGGTGTCTTTAAAGGACGTTGTCATAGAACTGGTCATACCAAGTGCACCGACCACAAATATTACGAGTCCGGTTAAGATTATCAGAGTTTTAAGAATTCCGTAACATTTATATACAACATAAGAGAGACAAGCATAAATCAATTAACAGTAAACATCAGCACTGAAAGGGTAAAAATGTTACCATTTCCACTACAGCTCTATCGAAGCTGCCTCGTGTCGACAGTTGCTATATCTTTATACAATGAAAACCAGCCACAATCGAAATAATTATGGTGCGGTATACAACACAGCCGTAACTACAACTGAAAAAGACTATGGACAGCTGAGCAACCTGCTAATAGTTGTTTGGCGATATATGTAGTAGCGTAGGTTCCACTTGAACACAGAATAAGTCTCAAGGATACACTGATAAATAATTTTCCATTCTTGGAAGCGGATTTCCCGTCTATACATAGGAAGTAGTTTGTTTCGTAGAATAGGTGATAAATAATCTATAGAATGTTTTTTTGCTAGCGTAGGAAATAACGAACAACCTTTAATGTTTTTGCGATCTATTAACAGTAAGTTGATTTTTCTCCGCATCGAACAGTTAAAGATTTGTTCTTTGTTTCTGGTAAAAAATGGAAATGTAAAAATGTTTTTATTTATTCTTATTATCCTTCGTAGACTTCCATTGGTGAATATAATGTAATACATTAGACGGCCCCGAAAAAACGAATTTTTGATTTTAAAAAATAATTGACCCACCGCTGAATCGATTTACAGTGTTTGCTCCAAATTTGAACTAAATTAGGTATGTCCAACTACCAAATTAATGTGCTATAATTTGCATGGAATTTACTTGGAGAAAAGGAGTTTGACAGCGAACTACAAATTTGCGGTGTTGTAACTATAAAGCCCCAAACAAACAATTGTTTCAGCCAACCCACTGTCATGGAAGACATCTATGTACAGTCGCCATCATTGCCATAAAAATCGAAACAATGAAATGGAAATTTTGATCGAATTATTAAATGCTGTATATGCTTATGGAGTGCCAATTTTTTCTGGTTCGTGCGGTATCTAATTATCCCGAAAAATACGAAACGTCATTAGGAACGCTTGAATATTGTGTATTTTTCCCTCATATTTTCCCATAGTGCCAAGGGCAAAAGTTTCAATCGAAATGAGTGGAGGCCAAAAATTGTCCAAATGATATACAATTTTGCATCTGAAGTTACGTTGATATTTGTCACAATATGAGGGTGGCTTTGAGAATTAAAAATGAGTTTTTTACAGGACCCTAATATATAACATTTAATGATTTGATCGAAATTATCATTTCATTGGAGAAAAGTATACTGCCCATAAAAGCATAAGGGTTCCATATGGATTTTTGTCGAAATTGAGTTATCTGTTGGATTGTTGCCTGTATCATTACTGAATCATAATGCACTAATAAGATTACCAGGTTTGTTTAGAAAATATCGAAAAAAAATACCAAAACATGGTTGTCCCATCCATAAGTCTCAACGAAAATGCAAATCTTAAACAGCGTTTTTCTCGGCTTGCTGTTTTTCCATATGGGACTCTTATGCTTTTATGGGCAGTATAGCAGGGAATTAGGGCCATTTGTCTCTTTTTCGGGTTAGAGAAATTTCTTTAGAAAAATCTCTAAGCCTATATGCGGTGTTGGGAATCGAACACACGTGAGCTGCGTACAAGGCATTCGATTTACCTATTACCTAGCCCCTTATTCCAATATTTTTATATGGACTAGGTAGTAAACTAGCTGTTATTAAGAGCTTGTAAACTTAGCGGTAAGAAATTATTTTGCAGCTGATGGGTGGTAGCTATCTCACGTCACGCATATCCGTTGTCATGGTCCATACGGAGCAGTGGACTAGTCTTGTTCATGCATGGCAAATTTTTTGAACTTTTTTTTCGGAACACTGCCGAATCAAGTGGTAATTAAATCTACAAACCATATGCAAAATATGAGTTTTTTAGAAGTTTCTATAGTGAAATATATCCCACAGTTACTCTGCAAACCTCAAAACTTCAGATATTGTAGCTTTTGTAATAGCGAACAACTTTATTGAAAGTTGCATAATGAATGGAGGTTACCGGACAAAGTTATTTACTTTCGAAAATCAAAAGAATTTTTAAATATGTCTTATTCGAAACATGTGCGAAGAAGAGAGGCAGCATATAACGTTATATTAGAATATCTTTTTACCACAAAATCGGATCAACTTGCACCCTTCTGCAATGCTGATCCTTACATCATCAGCTATACATAAATGCTATATGTGGATTTTAGGATACATAAGATGATGCTGGCATTTTTTACTGAATTTATCGTTTTCCTTTGCCGATATTTCATATATTTTCACAAATAAATTTAAAAATTCTTGTGAGTAAACCCCAGAAGCATCCAAATAAGTTTGTATTTGGAATAGAGCTTCTGTAGCCAATTATCATTCGATTGAGTGATGTTCCGAAAAAAAGGAAAATTTTGTGCAGGTATAATTACTATACTTTCAGCTACATCCAGTTTCCAGAGTTTGGAGAAGTGCCGTCGTCGGGAATCATCACTGTTATTGGCGTTTCGTCTCATTGATATTACGCATAATGCGAGGAAATTTACAAATTTCTTCAGAACCACATTCGAATAAAACATCGAATGAGTTGCAACAATCAATTGGATTTTCGGATGGGGAAGTTACCTTTTTTGTTACTTTTTAATATTTGGCTCACGATATTTCTGGAAGGACCCAAACATGTTGGAAGAATTAAATATTTCTTTAGGCTGAATTATTGTTGAAAAACGTTTCAGTCTTAAAAAATACTAATTTAGTAGAAAATGTAGGAAGTCTCGAAAAAGACATTGTTGAAAATATATAGGTACTCTTGAGAAAGACTGAATCAAGGTGCTTAGAGTTCATTAATTTTTCTCAACAAGTTATCCGCGACAAGGTTCCATAGAAGTGGTTACAGCACACGACCTGGAGAAAATTTGCAGATACTCAGTTTCCTTATCTCTACCTTTCTTAGCAACGAGCACACATGTCGGTTGCTAAGCATTGCGTGTATCCAGTTCGTAATATATGAAGGTACTGCATGACCTGGATTCGAAAGGCACCTAAACTTGACTGATTTTGCGAAACTGCTTTGTAGACAGCATAGTGTAACAGGGTGGTAGTAAACTTTCGTATTCCTGAATGTCATGTAAACAAGCTTTCTATATTTTTGCACAACAGGAGGCATGAAATGAAAATTTATGAAAATTCGATTACATATCAGCCTAAAATCTTCAATTCGAGTTGAGATTCAATTGTGAGCTACAAGCAGTGATGCCACAAGTACAGAATTATGTAGAAAGGTACCGATTTTTTTGAGTATTTTTGGTACAGATTCTATACGGTACAGATTACAGATTTTTGTAAAAAGTTAGATTTTTTAACGTGACACAACAACGTAAAATAATTAAAAATAATTAAACACTGCAAACCCAGTAAACAGCCGGTAAATATTGTGTTTAGCCGCTGACAAAATGGCGGCGGGAAGCTGAGCTGGAGCTGTCGCCATTAGGATGCGCGATATGAGGAATATGTCTGTAGCAAATCAAATAGTGCATGCCAGAGTAAACAATTCAGCAGATTTTCTCGGCTATCATAAAGAAATCATCCCTTTGATTTGCTACAAGCAGGATACTCGCATATCGCATCTTAATGTCAGTTTCAGCTCGCCGGCCCAAATTTAAAATATGTGCATCAAATGATTTTATTTTTCAAATAAAATTGTTATTGTTTTAGTACAAAATCCAGCACAGATTTTTCCATATTAAAATACAGATAGAAAAGACTTTTCAACTCCCGGTACCGATTTAACTATGGCAACACTGGTTTGAAGGTTTCCTAGTGCAAAAACATTAAAACTAGCGCTTGTGTAATACAAACAGAACAATTGTCCTCTGTGTATCCCAGTAGTGTCTTTTCAGCAAACGAATATTCACTATTTTGCTTTTTGGGCAATTATCTGCCCATCAACGATTTCGACAGCGCCGGTGGTTGAGTTGTAAGCGTGACCACCACTCATTTCAGTTGGTCTGGGTTCAATGCCAACCGAGAGATTTTTCTGAGGTGAAAAAACCTGTGGTCACGTCCTCCTTCGGAAGAGAAGTAAAGCCGTTGGTCCTCGGTCTATGAGTAGATGGGTCGATATCTAGTTCAGATAGTGGAGTCACCTCTCTGGCGTCGGTAATGAAGAAGTAGAATCCAACTTCTATACTTACTAACAAATATCCTTCTCCCGTGATACTTGTGGAGTGTACAGTAGTATATACGGCCTCTAGCAAAAGCAAGTATTGGACTAACAGTCCTTCCCTTTCCTTCCGCGATCTACGTTCGAGCCTTGCCGGCGCCAGTATTGATCAATAAACACTTTAGGGTTACTAGGAGTTGCACATTGAAAAGATGTTTCGCTACTCCCAAGCATAATTATCTACTGATTCCCTGTACAACTTCAGCTAGTTCAGATCGATAACGGAGTGGTCGTGGGGGTGGTCGCACAAGCTCAACCTCAATTATCTACCAATCCACGATTTGCGTCTAAACCTTGAAACATGTGCCAATTTTTTCTCGAGGAAGTTCTGTTCACATGAGCCATATTACTTTGATAAGGCGTAGAAGAATAGTGAAGTGAGAATGGAAGCGATGAACGTTTTCATAACAATGCGAAAAATTATTAGCTCGCAAAACACGTAAAACGCTACAGCGCTCGTAGTGGCACATAGTTACGTCAAGGTCAGGAATACAATCGAGTGATATTTTGAATTTGATTTGCCCAATGAATTTAACTTTTTAGCACTGTTTATATACGTCCGGTCTTGACCAGGTGGATCCTAGTTAAAGCGCTAGTGTCAAAGGCTGCTTAGTATGTAGAATCATTGCAGTAGCATCCTTCTCATAGACAACCGAACTTTGTAGATAAAATACTCAAACAATTCGAAAATAGAAAAAATATTGAAGATTATACTAAAGAATAGTCTCAACGTTCTAGTAATTTTTGGAAGTACAGCCCATCAATGACAACAATTCGCGAACACAGAAGTCAAATGAACAAATCATTTACATCTTAATAACTCATCATGAGGGGCGTTTGTTTTTGCATAGACTATATTGGGAAAACTTTTTATAGTCATATTGGGTAATAGAGTTCCCTATTTTTACACATTTTTGTTTCTTAACATCGGGTTACTGTTTCCTGTCGCCATTCAGTGGTGTGTTGGACGTACTGCTCGTGTGCCGATCACTTAGTTCTCATCGTTGAATGGCATACATATATATCACATCCAAGTTTAAGCGTCAAACTGGCTACCGCCTAACACGTGCCGTATAGGCGAACAATGCGCATGCTTAATACAAGCACATATGCGCAGTTTGCGCGAGCTGAATAAGGCAATGAAAAGAACTGTAAATATTTAATAAGCACAAAGGAGTTTCGACTACATCACATAAAGTGACAAGAGGAAGAGAGTGTGATTATATATTTTGAAAATCTTTCAATCTGAAATGCCATTGCTTACTACAAGCTTATTACACGAAAAACTATCAGTTACGTAAGAAATGTACAGCCCCATAAAACTAACCGTTTCCATATGATAAGCTTCAACGTCGTAACTTATATGCAAATGACACTACTATCTTTTGATGATCATTGTATATTGTGTGCAAGACTAGTAACCACCACATGCACATATTGCACACTTACGCTGGATTTATAATTAATCGCAAACAACTCCTTAATAGGCGATGGTGGTGATGATTGCTACTCAACCACAGTGCGATGACAGATGTATAAGGTTTCAACTGAAAACCAAACTACACGTGTCCTTTTTCAAGTACACGACAAAAGTGAGGTATCAGAAAATCTTGCGATGCCAAAAGGGTATAGGATATTTTTTCCAAACGTAGTGTAATTTTAACCATAAATTTTGGAATTGATAATTTGTATCAAATTGTAGTAATTCAGCTTGCTCTCCTTATATGGTCTGGAAGTACAAGGAATGAAGCACTGGTTCAGTCGATGTTTGAACGATTCCCAGGACGAATTCTTAGTATCTGCAGGATCGTACCACTGAAATTTGCTACCGCTCTTATAAATGTACTTTGTTATGGACTACATCCAGGTATAAATACCTCGGACTAATGTAACGACCGCCCGTGTATACTAGAAAAGACTAGAAACAGAACTTCGGAGGCTCCATTTCAAATGGTTTGGAGCTTTAACTGTTACAAACGAATCCTACCAAATCTTTATAGCATTGGACGTGTTGCCATACAATGCCGGGGCATACGTTGCCAAACTTCTGTTTCTAGAATTTATCTAGTATGTACCAACGAAAAGTAGTAGTATAGATATACTTTTTGCTCATCCTGGTTCAGGTTCCAATGTCTGGAAGAGCATTACATTTTGAAAGTTTATAACTCATATCAAAATATTCTGATAATAAATTAAATCAGTATGTACTAGTTGAAAAATGCTTTGACCCTTATGATTTCTGAGAAATTAAAATAACCCAACTGTCAAGTTTGCGGACAGCCAGCCGTGAATACTTGTTTTTACAACTTAGTATACTACAGACTATCTAAAATCTAAAATCTCTAGTATGAACATTAAGATGACATAGCAGCCTAGCTTCTGACATTTTCAATTGAAATACCCGATAATAGCTTTGATAGTAAAAATGTGTCCAACATAGTTGACATAGTCCAAAACGTACTGCCACATCTATTTGTTGTGATTGAGTTCAGCCAGACCAATCGCAACTAGAGTGACCTCGTTGAACAAAGCGTAGTTTTATGCTTCTTGTTTGCTTCTAAAACTTTAGATATGATGACTGCTATATACTTATTAATACTTTACTGCCGTCACTGGCGCATCACTTAGGTTTCGATCTCCGTCTCAATTCGGAATACAAATTGCCTAACCCGCGCATGACACGACTTCAACCGATTTCCGTACCAATATCATCAGCAGCAACAACGTGTCAGCTGCTTCAGGAAAGAAACGCATACAGATGAAAACGCGAAAACCGTGCAAAAAGATGTAGGTAACTATCGGACGGGGGATGTGTTCATGATTTCATATTCGCCATGAAAACCAGTTTTGATGGAGACCGTTTTCACTGGTTGAACTGGTTGGGTTGTCTGGCTACAATGTACCTTGAAATTATTGTGCAGCAATTATTGTCACAAGTATAACATTTTGGAGGCCTAATCAATACTATTTCTTTCATTACCTACATTCTGGGATTTGCCCAATGCAAATTGTTCATGGCGAAAACCAATAACGTGATAAAGAATTCACGGAGTGAGTGTATATAACTTGTTGAATGTATGAACAATGTTTTAACGTCAGCTTACCAGTCCCCTAGAATTCTACATTCGCTTTTGTACTCGCCAGTTGTAACTATCAATAAATCAGAACTCTAAACGGTCCCATCCCAAAAGTCCACTTTTTATGTGTTGATACAAAAAGGTAACCTGTATATCGGATATACATTCACTGCGCGCATGCCTATTTATTTCTTTCTTTGTTTACATTCGCCTTTTCGTATCATATTGCTATAGCTGTGTATCGTGTAGGACAAAATCTATGCGCGAGAATCTGTATACAGTGCGTTGGTGTGTGGTTGGATCAGCTGGTTCGTGTTGCTATTACCACTACCAGCACGCTGTTGGGGGACGTAGGATAGTGGTACACACAAACGGTATGTTTTCATTTCGTAATCTACATATATAAAGGGTAGCGCAATACAGTTACGGGTGGACCGTACGAAGGGCGATGATGGTATTGGATATAAACCTGCTGTATTTGCAGCCAAGCAATAGGAGTGTTGCCAGAAACATGTTGGGCAGAATCGTATAACCAGGAAAAGCAAGTTTTATTTCAATGACCATAATATATATTTTCGAAAGATCTATTCACATGTTCTAAGTTATAATGCATTTTTCGTTGTACATCGCTGCTAGCTGTTTTTCAAAAATAATGCCAGTATTGCAAACTGTCATGTTGGATTTATTTGATCTTTTCATTTGTTGTTTATAGCTACATAGATGGCCCGTGTATTTTAGAATTATGAAATGGCGACATTGACAAAGAAAAAGCATTTATCTTTCTTTTTAATAAACCAAAGATGCTAGAATTTTCTTCAATTTCTAAACAAAACCCTTAAGCATTTCTTATTTTTTAGCATACATTTGTTTCAGTGGGTTTTCCTGTGTAAACATTGAAAACCCATTGTAATCCACCTAGTGGTGCAATTGTGTCTATCTCATTTATCCAAACTATGATTTATTAACTGGTTACGACCAATATAACATTGTAGAAATGTCTATTACATTCTTATCAGTGGCGGATACAGGAGGAGGGTTCCGAAAATTTTCAACTAGATGAGAAATTTTAAATTAGTTTGACATTGCTTTTAGTTTCAAACTCAAAATCTTTTCAGACAAAATTTGACCACCAATACTGACTTTCATTTAGTGAGGTCTGAGAGAGGGGCAGGAGGGGGAGAGCAAGGGGGAGGATGGATGAGGGGGGCAACACCCAACTGCATACCTTCCATTTGAGACTTGGTTAGTGTAAATTGGTTGTCATCACCAAAATGGCCTCAGATCTGGAATATGCCCGAAACCACGAGACTTCCGGAATTATCGATAGTGGAAAATATATTCCAAGAATCTTTGCTTCGCTATCAGTGATCTAGGCCAGCGAATCGAAGTGATTTGATGTTCATTTCAATAGATTTTTATCTATAAGATACTAACATTGCACTGGTTTATATGAGAAATTCCCATGTGACCACAATAACCAACCAGTGACTCCGGAACCAAAAGTTAGAATCAAATGAAATTCAATAGCAGTAAATAAGAGTATTATATCTCTCATTTGAAATCAAGTTTATAAAAATCGGTTAAAAGTTCGCTGGAAAATAGGTGTAACATTAGCTCAGGAACTTGGCGAGTTCCCTGGGGGCATCAAGAAGCGTCATAGGTGGCCATTGTGGTCAAGCTACTTGGAATGGTCTTTAGATATCTAGACCCGCAAATCAGTAGTGTTTGAATATGTATTACATCATTCAGACATCATGGTGGTACTAGTTTATATTGGTATTTACTGTGTGACCGCACAGTAATTCCGGAACTAGAAAAGGGATAAACTAAAAAATCAATAGCAGCTCAGCAGCGTTATACCGTTCATTTGTAACTAATTTTGTGCAAATCGGTTCAGTAACATTTGAAAAAATTGAGTGACATTATTTGACACACACATGCACAACAACGGCGTATTCGTCTGTAGTTGTTGTGCTCCCCCCACGATGGACACCAGGGTTGTTAATGCGATACATTTTTCACGATAATTTATCGGCGTTACTCGTTAACGATAATGTATCGTCATCGGAAACTCCGTTGACGATAATGTATCGTCGCCTTCATCGTCATCGTCGATAATTGTATCGTCGCTTTCATCGTCATCGTCGGTTCATCGGTTATCGCGATACATTTTGCGTTACTTTCCCGTTTATTGCAGTTGAAGTTGATGCGATTAACTTTCAATTGTTTAGAAATAAATACCTATTGAAGGACATGTTGTTGGCAGTTGAAAATCAATAGTTTTGGACATTTTCTATGCACAGCGGGGTCTGACGATGCGTCAAAATGAAATTATTTCAACTTTTCGGGAAAATGTATTATGATGAAGGGAAAGTTGTTGGCAATTGAAAATCAATAATTTTGGACATTTCAATACGCAGAAGGGTCCGACGATGTGTCAAAATTGAATTTTTTCAACTTTTCTAGTAAGTTGGTGCACAGAAGAGTCCCAGGTGCACAGTGTTTCCAAGCGGCAAAAAGGTGACCAAAATTGTTTTGACCATGAAGAAAACAAATTTTGAGCTATTGTGCAATTAGTAATTTTTAGCACGCAAAAACATATATTGAAAAAACTAATAAACCACTATTATTAGGCCATTCACAAATTACACTAATTTAAGTCGTGTGGTGATTAACAAATTTTATTATAATTTTAATTTAAACCAGAAGATTTCGGATTTTAAAAAGGAGAATATACATACATATTTCCAACGTTTGATTTCCTTTTCTAGTTAGGAAGCATTTAGCCCCCTCCTCCGTTTCTTCTCTCCACTATGTAACAAGATGCTTCATGCTTCCTTCTTTTACCCTTAAATATGTAGTGTAATTTATGTACGGCGTCATAATAGAGTTTTATTCGTTTTTTGAATACAGTGAAGACCCGTTTTTATCAGCCCCTTGGCGAATTATAGGCTGATAAAACGATGACATTCACAAAATCGGCACATATTTTTTCTGGTTCTGAAGAGACGAAGTCGAAATGCAAACACCTGGACTAACATTTTTTTTTCTTTCTTTTTAATAAACCGGAGCGGTTAAAATATTTTTCTTTAGTTCCTCGACAAAGCCTCAGAACCCGTTCTGAGCATTTAGTAAAAATTTCCATTAAGGAGGTCTTACAGTACAGTATTATTATTTTTGCATATTTTGCATCTCTAAGATAAGAAAAATATGCTAAAGAAGGAATTTACTCGAATTTGACTTGAACGTAAACTAGAGCCCACCAAACGATTTTGATAGTGTTTGTTTTACAGATTCGTATTGGTATTCGTCTGCGGAAATTTGCGGCTTCCGCACCAAAATATTGCTTTTTGGGCATTAAAAATTAAAAATTTGGGCATTAAAAAATTCTGTATTTTCTTATGCTGAACAACATCTTGGCACATTTTGAAATTCTACAAAATTACCAGGAAAAGTATTCTGAAAAAAGCAATTTTCAGGGGTATATCAAAGAAATCTCCACAAATGTAAATTACAATCGATAGATAGACACATAGTCTCTTCAGCGAAGTTAATACTTAAGATATTCTCAACAACTTTACCAAAGAATTTTTTTTTAATTTTCATAAACATAAGCAAAAAACTTTCTTCTCAGCTTTAGACTATCAGCACCGGTGCGTAAGCAAATGCGTGTGTATTTTGATTACGCTAAACGATAATATTTTATTTAGACACCCGTTTTCGCACCGGTCGTTGGTAAATAGGTTGCCAAAATAATAACCTGTTTTTACACCGGTAGTTGTTATTATAGTTACGTTACACTTTTTTTGCAATCATGCAATTAAATAATCGTTTTTTCAATGATATGGACTTTATTCAGTGAAAAAATATTGCTAGAAAGAAAATACATTTATTTATTGAATTCAATAAAACCATTTCAGTAACAAACATCGTTCTCTGTTCTAAAAATATTTTATTGCAATGATTGTAAAATTATTCAAACTGGAAATGTTTATTGAGATTAAAAGTTAATTATTGTTTCAATGAAAAAAATGCTCATACCATTAATTTTGCCGTTTGAAGCAATAAACATTGTATTATTGAATTGAATAAGACATTTTTTGTTCAAATATGCTAAAATTCTCTATGTAATAAAAATTCTAAGAAATGTTATGGGTTCGGAACGGACAATGAATTCTAATAACTAATGTTTACCCAGAAGTTATTGTCTGAAGCACATACTACGGCCGCTCTGAATCAGGAGTGTAATGAAAAGGATCTCATGCTAGATATTACAAACAAACTTGCGGAGAAGGAACCTTTACGACCATTCAACGATTGTTTTGCGGAAACAGTTTATACGAACGATCAGTTTCGAATACGCTTTCGTTTTAATGTATTTCGAAGCCTTTGAAGAGGAGCTAATATTATATTGAAAAGTCAGAGAAAGTTGGGTTTTACCAAATTATACGGAAGCCATCTGACGTACGTCCTTCGGACGCTGCAGTCAAATATATTCGGATGGGAGAAAAATTGCGCGTTAATGTATGTGAGAATACTGCCATACCCCAGGTAATAGACGTTTACACTGATTTTTACATAAATTTTGTAGCCCAAATGTCCATCAGCTGTGGTCATATTGTAGACAGCATAGCCGGGTAAACATAACTGGGTTTTAAGTATATTCAAGGCAATTTTGAATCGCAGAATAGTGGGCTTATTCATGAATACTTGGTACGCTGGACTGTAACCATTCGAAATGAAAACATTACTGTACAACTTGGGCAGAACAGTATACAGTAAAACAAAAATAATTAAGTGATAGTATTTTATGTGTGGCTTCAATAATAATATCAACTTGCGTAAAATGCGTTGTTTTCCTAGGTTGATACACGGAGCACGTTGTTATAGTAATCATATCTCATCTAACTAACCTAGAACTAGAATCAGGAATCAGTAGCGACTGGTTCAAATAGCACGTTCCCCATGTTGATCGGAGATTTGTGCTTAAAAGACAATTATCAAAATTCACGTTGAGAGGAAGTTCCAAACCAATATTCACCAAACACATCTAGTGCTCGTGAACAAAAGGAGTATCGTCAACTCTTTCGTGACTGCTGTGAATTGCGCTGAACCAACAATAGTTTCTCCGGAATTTCCCCTCAATGTAGATTTTGACCCATACCAAAAGTAATTTTACTTTTGCTATTAATAAATGATATCCAATTCAGATTGTATGTGTAAAACATATAACTATCATTTTTAAGCAAACAACAATTAGTGTCTGTGGTATTATAGAGTCCCGTACAGAGGAATGCGCAACGCTGCCTAAAATGATGCCATCTTCTTTGTTTCTGGCACCCATAATTTTTGCTGTAATTTTGAGTGACTTCAACCGAGTTACACAATAAATTAATATGGAGTGAATTGAAAACCCACTGTTTCGTGGCTTATAGCACTTTATTCTTGATACTATTCCATGTGATTTGTTTTATATTGTTACAAAAAAGCATAATAAACTGAATACAGTGTCTTGTTTCGACGATTGAAATATTTTGCCCTGATATTAACTAACTAATACATTTCTTGCATGTTCTCCGAAAGAAGATTTTTTGTTTACTTTGCACGATAGGTAGCCATCTGACTGTTCGATAGGTAGATTTGGGTTCACTCTGTGCGAGCCTTTATAACATAAACAAGGCCTTTGGCAACAAGTAGCCGCTAGCCGGCGCTACTATCGGCCAATAGGCTTCCAGTAATCGATATATGAACTTTGCGTGCACCTATGGATAAAGTAAAGTTCAATCGGAAATTCTGATTGGTTCTAATTCGTATTCCTGCGGGGTAGTGCCAAATTTCGCTGCTTACCAAATTGGTCAACAAATCCACATCTATGTATCCACAGTTTGCATAAAATTGTCGGAGTAACCCAACAAACATTTCGTGGTTTTATAAACGTTTTAACAGTTGCTTTATTCAGCTCTAGCTGAACATTGGAAGTATACGTATAATCATATATCGTTTATTCCACCCTTAAACATCCGGGATTTGGAGAATTTATTCAGCTTATCTGATTAAGACACATGAAAGAACAATTCTTCAGCACGTATACAGCCTGAAGAAAACCACAGTACAGCTTTATCAATAAACCTTTTCGTTACCGCTATTCAGCTGAGAGAATTATCAAATTGTTAAAAAAGACATTTATTTCAAGTTACACACGCCATAAATCACTTTGGAAGCCATATTCTTTTATTAGTGTCACGTTACAGTTAGAGAAAAATTGTATTACCTTGTTGGAAGTCATATCACGTACCTGGATCCGAACCAGCAACCTGTTGAATACTAAGCACTTACCTTACTGTCTGCACCAATCTTGCATACATCGAATGCATAAGATTTCACCGATGTACCGACAAGTCTAGGCTGCTGAATAGAGTCTGTACAAAGGCTACAGTAGCCTTCTATAGATTTGAGTGAACCTAGTTGGCTTGGGTTCGAATCCCAACCTACGACAATTTTTTATTTCATTTTTTTTAATTAATAATTTTTAGAACATTCGGGAATTTTAAATTAGATAATTTATTTATTTCCAAAATGATGATTATAGTCGTTTTTGTTTCCAAGATGAGGATTTATGGTTGTCACAAAACGTTTAGATAAGTAAAAATGGGTGTTATATGAAAGTGGTGGTAACTGAATGATGGATTGAAGTCATTTATAATTCTAAGGTGGCAATCTCCTCAATTTATTTACCACTCCCTGCCAAATGATGTTCTTTCCATTGTGATTTTTTTTGGTAAGCGGACGTCGCTGTTCGAATTCAATAGTTTATTTATTTATATCAACTAAGTTCGCCAGCGTGAATAATCATTTCATTGTACCTTTGTTTGCAAGTCGATGGATAGAAAAAAATCATGGTGACAATGCTGGTGTCAAAAATTTATAGCGACGTTGGAACAAAAAGTTTCTCTTGTGTTCAATATGAGAATATTCATGTTTCAAGTAAACAGACCGTTTCGAATTAAAAGGTAAATTTACATAAACGAGGGCGCGTGTGATTTGGTAAGCTTGTACATTGAAAAACTGTAAATCGTGTATTTCCCGTGGTGAAAACTCAGTAGATATAAAAAAAACTAAATAAACTTTCTTTATTTCTTTATTCATTTATTGATCTATAGCTCCTTAACTGTAATATATGCAAAACATCTCAATTGGAATATACCGAAATAATAAAAAAAAATCCTTCACTTAATAGTAAAAAAAATATTGTGTGTGTGTTGGGACTCGAACCCAGGTCGGTTGCCATTCCTCATGATTTGCTAATCGCGCCAATTTTTGTAGTAGTTACAATTACCTTTGTTAAACACATAATTCAGCTAAAAGTCAAAGGTGGTATAACGGCAAATGTTTAGATAAGTAAAAATGGGTGTTATATGAAAGTGGTGGTAACTGAATGATGGATTGAAGTCATTTATAATTCTAAGGTGGCAATCTCCTCAATTTATTTACCACTCCCTGCCAAATGATGTTCTTTCCATTGTGATTTTTTTTGGTAAGCGGACGTCGCTGTTCGAATTCAATAGTTTATTTATTTATATCAACTAAGTTCGCCAGCGTGAATAATCATTTCATTGTACCTTTGTTTGCAAGTCGATGGATAGAAAAAAATCATGGTGACAATGCTGGTGTCAAAAATTTATAGCGACGTTGGAACAAAAAGTTTCTCTTGTGTTCAATATGAGAATATTCATGTTTCAAGTAAACAGACCGTTTCGAATTAAAAGGTAAATTTACATAAACGAGGGCGCGTGTGATTTGGTAAGCTTGTACATTGAAAAACTGTAAATCGTGTATTTCCCGTGGTGAAAACTCAGTAGATATAAAAAAACTAAATAAACTTTCTTTATTTCTTTATTCATTTATTGATCTATAGCTCCTTAACTGTAATATATGCAAAACATCTCAATTGGAATATACCGAAATAATAAAAAAATCCTTCACTTAATAGTAAAAAAAATATTGTGTGTGTGTTGGGACTCGAACCCAGGTCGGTTGCCATTCCTCATGATTTGCTAATCGCGCCAATTTTTGTAGTAGTTACAATTACCTTTGTTAAACACATAATTCAGCTAAAAGTCAAAGGTGGTATAACGGCAAATGTAAAGGTAGAAACAACCTTTTGAAGACATGTAGTGCAGCTTAATGATTAAAGGTAATACTATTGATAACAGCATCGTTTATTCAACTCGCAATTCAGTCTAATTAAGATGGTTGAATGAAAGCTTTAATATTGTCGCTATTACATTTATTAGCAGTATAGTTCAGCCTAGTTGGAACTGGCGAATACTGGATTTTAAATAGGCTGAATAAACTGTTAATGTTTAAATAGTTCAGCGAAAGTTTTATTCAGCTTACATAACCTTTAATCTGCTTTAAATCAACACGTAGTCTTATAGTTCAGCTCCTAATGTTTGTTGGGAAGTCAAAAACTATTGCAACGAATTAACAAAAGTGGCTATCCTAGAATTATAGGACATTTCCATATTGTTCGACGCGGAATACTTTTAGTAAATTTATAATAAAAGGTCTTGAAACAAGCAATTTCATTGTCCAACAATAAATTATAAAGTTAATTAACATTTCGTGTTACTGTTTCTAAGAACAATATTAGAAATGTTAAAATGTATTAAAAATATCATTTTTATAAGTTAAGTACAACCACCCAACCCCGTCTACTCCCGCCCTCCCCTTATTTACAGACTAAGTGAATTGAATTCCAAGTGCATTCACGTTCATGCATTTCACTATACTGCCTATGATCGCAAGTCAGTCCCATGAAGATAGGAAATCCCATAGAAAACGGGGCAAATAAGCGATCTTGGGTAGTATACAGTCGTGACTCGCTGGTTGGGCCACAGCGTTGTCCAACTAACGAATTTGATTCGCTAGTTGGACCGACTGACAAATGTCAAAAACTCTCCAAAGAAGATGTTGGCAGTGTAAATGCATCTGTTCTTATCTCTAAATATTGTCAGATTGATTGTCAAAGTAAATTTGGCACGAGATTTTGACGTTCAGATGCTTTTTAGTTGGACAATGGTCCAACTAGCGGAGGTCCAACTAAAAAGCGCTCCAGTTAAAAAGTGTCCAACCAGCGAAACACGACTGTACACCACAACACAATATAATCCCTCGAAAATATGATGAACCACCGGATGAAATGAGATGGTGATGATGTAACAGGTGTGATCTGTGTCCTGCCATGCGTACCTATTAGCAATTAAATCCAGCGTTTTTTAACTAAGCGCTGCAGAGTGTGTGATAAACCATTATCGTTGTGATCTTCTTTTTACTACTGGTCCTGAATTAAAAACTTTGCGCGAGAAAAATACACGCATTTTCTTTCTTTTCGAATCTTAGTTTCCACAGTCCCCACAATTATCACCATTTGTTCGCAGCGATTTTCGTTGGACACTATCATTAGCTTTCGTATTGGCCTCCACATATAAAAATTTTCGGGCTTTTACAAGCTTCAAAGCCAATGAAATTCCGCTTCTTGCTAGCATCCCATCAATCGGATCCTGGGACACATCATGCCCAGCTTGACATAATGCTACATCTTTCAGTTCAATCCAAGCTGCTTAGATGCAATAATTTTTACTTCCACGCAGAAAACATACAGCATAATCAAAACTGTGGGTAATTGAATACAAACAAATACTGTTCATTGTATCAAACGACAAAATAATTGGTGTGAATCGAGGTTTGAAAGTATATTTTCATTAAAGTTACAATAAACTTTTAATTTCAATAATTGTTTTAATTTCTGTAAACTTTAAAAAAATGTTATTCAATTCAATCAAATAATTTATTGTCTCACAACAGATAGTTTTATTTATTGAGCTCAATCCATAATTTTATTTAAAATAAAAATCTTTCACGAGTCGAATCAAAATTCACGCAGAACACTTCTGCATAACATTTATCGCGAGATCCTATTTTTTACATTTTCCTTTGTTTTGCCTCCTTTCTGCGAATAGCAACGTTGGCGTTGGTTGGAAGAAGTTACCAAATATAGACACTCGCTGTAAACCGAAACGATAAGTTTCCATTTCCCAACCTGTTTACCAACCGCCGGTGCGGTGTCGTGTTATGATGACGGTTAGTAAATAGCTTATACCCACGCCCGGTGCTGATAGTCTTAGAGGGATTAATCACCCAACTAATACTTTTTAAATGCAAAAAAAAAATATAAATAAACTTTGCTGAAGACACTATAACTAAAAATGTTTTTCGTGGTTCAAAGAATTTCTTTCACTTTTTGCCAATTTGGATCCTCGTGTGAATTAAAAATGTCCAAAACTATCGATTTTCAACTGCCAACAACCTGCCCTTCAATATAAAAAGTTCGCGAAAAACTGAAAAAAATTCTATTTTGATGCACCGACGGTACATTGAAAATACCCAAAACTATTGATTTTCACTTACCAATAACTTCTTCAATATAACAAACTTTCCTCAAAAGTTGAAAAAATTCATTTTGACACATCGTCGAACCCCCTGTGTATTGAAAATGTCCAAAACTATTGATTGTCAACTGCCAATAACTTGCCCTTCAATATAAAACTCTCCCGAAAAGTTGACAAAAAATTCCATTTTGACACATCGTCGGACCTCGCTGTGCATAGAAAATGTCCAAAACTATTGATTTTCAACTGCCAACAACATGTCCTTCAATAGTTATTTATTTCTAAACAATTGAAAGTTAACCGCATCAACTTCAACCCCAATAAACGGGAAAGTAACGCAAAATGTATCGCGATAACCGATGAACCGACGAAGACGATGAAAACGAAGATACAATTATCGACGATGACGATGAAGGCGCCGATAAATTATCGTTAACGGAGTTTCCGATGACGTTGACGGGTGGTTAACGTTATCGACGATGACGATTAATTATCGATTAACAACCCTGATGGACACCATAGCAGTAAACGGTAAAAAATGGACACCCCACATCCAAATGATTTCGCACTTGAATCAGATCATCTTCCATCACTAGCAATTGAAGTGATTTGGTGTTGATTTTCTAATGATTCATGACTAGTACCAAAGTGATCTGATCTTTAAGAACTATTCAATGGAAACCACCTTTAAATTGAAATGTATATTTGTTGAATTCGCACTACTGTATAAATCTATTGAATTTAAATGGTTCCGCTTTTGTTTTAAATGTCAAAGCGCGAGCACGCTAACATCTCTTAGAAACAAGCAAAAAGTAGATAACTTGTGGTATTCCCAGAGTATTCTAGAGCGTAAGTATTATACAGGATTTGTTGTAGTAAAATCTTTTATGCAATTATTTATTTTCAGGCAAAGGAATCGAACGAAATTCATAGATCTTATGAAAAACGTACAGACTTTTAGGCATTATCCATCAGCAGCAGTATGCAAAGCATTCCAAATTTAAGTGATTTGTTGTTGATTTCGTTGTGCTTTGATATGATCTATTCTAAAAGGATTAGCACATCGCATTGTAATGTTTGACAAGTACTGCGAATTCAACAGTAAATCACTTTACATCAACGTGAGAATTTTTCACCGTGTACAATCGGATGCTGGATGCACTAACCGACTCGTTGGCAGGTATGCCATTATGCCAGATTTAGCTGGCACAGCCAGAGGTTCCAGACAAAAAGACAAATCATTCTGCTAGATTTTTAAGTTTTAGAAGCTGTTACATACACATTTTGGAAATTTGGGTAATTATGTCCCAAATTTTACAAAAATCGATTGATGCACATTCTATGAAAACTAAAATGTATGCCAAATTTCGATTACTTTGAGGTCGCTCTCAAGTGCCAAATTTTGCCAGACATTTTTAGCTGAACTGCCAGATTTTGTTTGAAAAATAGTGGCAACCCTGCTCGTAAGTCGGACGAACGCCGGTTGTTAGAGGAGATTTTAACGCTTGTGCAGTGAAGTGAAGTAGTAGCCTGACCAACGCAGGAGGTTAAAGTCTGTTGGAAGCCCTAGCGAAGGGGGATGTAAGACTGCGAAACAAAGGTTCCGCTAGCACATTCAGTAAAGACAGTGGGGAATCGATCGGCATAATATTCTGCAGTTCTTCGCTGATGGATAACATGAATTGGCGAGTTAGAGAGCAGTACATACTGGCGAGCGCAAGTGGAAATAGAACTTTTTTTGTAGAAGCACTTCACGCTGACAGCCTCACTCCAATTCCGAATGCCGATGGACTGTCGGAAATAGCAGCGAGGGCATGTAAAGTAACAATGCCGAGGAAACTGAAACCGAGAAACTACTGGTTTCCGGCGTACTAGTGAATCGAAAGGCTCAACATCCTCCGGGCAGCCTGCCTTAAATCCAGAAGACGCGTTCAGAGGGCAAACTCTCAGGCAGTCAGAGAAGAGTGTAAGGCAGCATTCCTGGCGGACAGGGTTGAGGTAGTGCAAAGCAAGTCTACCTGCTACAAGGAGCTGTGCGGAGAAGTAGGTGCTAACCCCTGGGGCAATGCTTATTATCGTGAAAAGTCCTTTCCCCCAGCACGACTCAACCTGATCGTCACTTACAGCGTACATCAATGCAGACGGTGGAAATGCTGGTGACAATCGAGTCTCCAACGACGAGCTCCTCCGATCGAAGAAAGTTCTCGGACCGGACGGTATCCCCAACATGCCACTGAAGACCGCGATGCATCATTGCCGGGATGATCCCCATCTGCATCACTCTGGCTGAGGACGTGGAATGCTACCAGCGGAAAAATGCATGAAATGCAAGGAGGCTGGTCCGAGCGGACTCGTTGACTAAGTGGCAGCAATAGTGGTATAACGCGGAGAAAGGATGGTAGACCCACCGACTGATCCCACATAGCGTGGGTGCATAGAAAGCATGGAGAAGTGAATTTCCCTTTGACGCAGTTTTTGTCTGGGTATGAATTGTTCTAGATGTACCCAGTACCAAAAAATTGCTCGGAGCGAGAATCTGATTTTTGTCCCGTGCTTGTCCCATCCAAGAATGAAGCTAACACAAAACTGAACGCGATTATCTAGGAATGGAGTTTCTTGAAAGGGACCTTTGCGGTGATCACGTTCATTATCTCCGATATAAACCGATTTTCATTTTTTTCAATGTTTGTGTTTACATTTTTGTGTACCTGAACGGTTCATTTTTATCCAAAACTTTTCGATTCTTTGCAATAAATTTTTGTTCAAAATTTTGGACTGCCTAAACATCAATTTTTTGTCAACATAGTTTTTATTGCATTTTTTGTGAACCAAATCAAGTTGAGTAGTTTATCTGGGAGAATGTCCACCACACGCCTCTGTGAAAACAAATGCGCTTCGGGGGAGTGGCCATAGCTCCGACAATTTTAATACAACTTGCTTCTATTTTCTTCGGAAGTACTACCAACAAACTGACTTTCGCTTTTTCAAACAAAAATAGCATACAACCCTTTAAAAAATTGCGAACATAGATCACCTTTTCATCTCAACTTTGTATAAAATCTCTTAATGTATAAAATCGCCCAACATTGGCACGATCTGGCAGAGATGAGGAGTTAGATGTAACTCTCTGCTCTGACGGTATAACGCATTAATTGGCAAACTAGCTCGTACGCAACAAGCTCGAACCGTCGTTATCATAAGTACATCGTCTTTGATCATTTAAGCGTCTAGATGTAGCATCCTGTTGCGGTTCTGTGTAATAATGTGTGTAATAATTCAATTTTAAATAAGTGGTAGTAGAAAATTGGATTTAATTGTGTGCACTTTGCTAGGTCGTAAATTCCCACTCTTTTTGGTCAAACCATGATGCGTGCATTTCCGCTCCTTTTCGGAATTTCAATAAATTAAAAATTGAGTCACTTACCACATCAGGTGTGAATATTGACAGTTGAGAAAACTTTTTCTCATTCCTCAAAAATGGGAAAAAAACTTCGATAAAAATCAAAGAAAAAACACAATCGCAGAAGTTCTCCCTCTTGAACAATGTTTTGGCTCATTGTATAAAGTCTTCCAGTTCCCATACTAAGTGAGTGAAAGCGAAGTTGGGGAATACTTTTCGATTGCGCTGAAGGATGCCTGCTAAAAGATCTTCACGGGTGTCTCTTTTCAATCCCTTCTAATTCTTTCATTCCCAGTTTCTCGGCAGGAGACTTTCGTTTTATTGTCGAACCATATAGCCTTCATCAGAGTAAGGTATTCCATTACATTCCGTGGAATTCTGATGTATTGATAATGCTAGATTTCCATAACCCTTATTCGCGGGTAGTTTGCTGGCCAAGTCTGAGAACAGTATCGATTATAGAGAAAATACAGCAGTATTTTTGCATCATCGACGAAATTTCTGGCCAAAAAAGGTTAGAAGCTGAACTATGATTTTCAAAAAGCTACGGCGAAAGTTTAAAAACCTAAGTCGGATTAAACTGAATTTGAATAACAATATATCGTCGAGGGTGTTGTCGTTCTGTAATCTGAATATTCCCTCGGGGTTGTTGATATATTAGCTCATCTAGAAGTCCTTGAGAGTGAAGAATATATCCGTATCGTATCGTATCGTCGTTATTTTCCTTATCCTCAACCTTATCACTTCCCCAATACTCCCCATCAGGGAAAATAATGAAAAGACGAAGGCACAAATCTCCGGCCACCATGGGGAACCTGCCAGTCGCTGTTGATTCCTGAACATTATGTGACTCGAAATAATAAAATTCACTAAAATAAAATTTATAGAAAAGGGGATGGACATAGTGTACTTGACAAAACGATTGTCTTGTTCGCAGCTCATCTGAGCTCGTTTCCAACTCCTTCATGTACTGATTAGAAATGTTCCTAACCCGTAAAAAGATATGAATGACCCTCAGATTAAAAACTTTTAATCAAAATTAGAAAAAAGAACATTACTTAAGTTTCTATAAAAATATTAATACCTGGTTATACAATTTGCAACATCGCTGGTAATAGTATATTGTGTTATGGAAAGATTTAGACAATACGTCCAATATAAAAAATGGGATTATTTTCTATTTAATATAAAGTAAGTAGGGGAACCCGGGGGTATTCTGACCTCCCTAAGCAGATCGATCTTTTAGGTGGATAGATGTGAAGAAAATTATCGGGAAAAGGTCCTAACTGTTAGTTTGAAACTTCAGCTACATTCTGATGCCATAAGAGATTAACAGGAACAAGACAAACTTCAGCTCGATTATTTCCATGGAGGGCCGCCTGGGGGAGGTCTGATTTTTCCAGCATTTGTTGTGCTTTTGCTGCACTTTAATTTTTTTACCAAGTGGTTTGCCCGTTTTAAAGTTATCCGTATTGGAAAAATATATATTTTCAATCAAAAAATGTCACAAATACTAGCGACAGCAAGTTTCCGTCTTCGGCAGTTTAACAGTCCAAACAATGTTCTAGAGCATTCATGTGATGGAAAAAATCTAGAAGAAAACTTATGATAAAAAACTGTGGTAAGAGCAGAGTTAAAAAATTTCGAAGCTCTTATGACTACTGAAAATGAACCTGATGCGACTCGCGGTGAATAGAAAAAGTATTCATTCAAAAAATGGGTGCTTTTCGTTCAATTGAATATCGTACAATAATATTCCTTTCACTAATTATCTACGTAAATGTTTTCAAATTTTGGAAAATTATATAAAATAATAATTATCATCGCTTACATTGTGCCTTGGCCTACTTTGATGTGTTTGATTCGTTGCTACACGCTTGCTACGTGCAATAATCGGAGATGAATGAAAATCTGCATTGAATGAATGGGCACTTGTTCGTTTGACGTTTTCAGTTGTACCACTAAATATTGAAAATTAATGCGGTTGAATATGATCAATTTTCATTCAATGAATTTGAATATTTGTAACCTTGGTAAAGAGACCTTTTACAAATAATGCCCCATATCTCAAAAAGCTTAACAGATAGAGTTGACGTCTTCAATTAAAATATAAGTAACGAGTTTCTCTACTACTTTGCTAAAGTAAGTATTTGTCTATCTGAATTATTGAGGAAAATAAATTTTGTAACTCACTATTAGGAAGATTAAGCATCAATACGATAGACAGAAAGAAGGGGAGTTCTATTCCAAGAAACTTTCTCAAAGACATCACATTATTAAAGTCAACAGTTTTGACGCAATTTAAAAAACGCCCTTTTTACTGTTTAGGACCAACGCACAGTGGGTAAATAAATTTCTCAAAAATGATGGGTGGTTCACAATCGGAGACATTCCCCTGCCAACTTCTTTCAAATCAAGAAATCACATTGTGAAGAGAAATGTGCAATTTAATAGCAATTATTGTACTGTATATATAGTATTATTCTTATTTTTGACGGTATAATGTAAAAAATGGTCGAATAACGGATTAACATTGCAAGCAGGTAATCACTGCCATTAAAACAGCGATAAAATCCCCTGCTTTAGTAAAACATTCAATCAAACTGGGAACGCTGGTGGACATCATAACGTCGTATCCACGTATACAAACATCGCCTATACACCAATGTGTATTCAAACTGACACCTTCTGCGTCATGTACATTACCACATTATAAATAGTGCAGTGGCCTTCCCTAGTCTACCCAACGCGAATACAAAAGAAACATAGAAACACATAAACATATAGCAACCGTGCGGAGACTATGTACAAAGGCTAGCAATGATATTCCACATCTACCCCATTCAGCCTTACCGTGTAAACCCACTGATTTTTGAATGCGATGAGTCCGTTTTTGCTACGCAATAACTTGTTACGCACTTCACTCGCCCTCCCAAATTCAATTTGCCTGGTGTAAACGAACAACTTAGTGGGGTCATTGAAACCTCGACAGTTGAATCCTGTGAATAGTAGGTCATCGCAAACAATGGCCGTACTACGCAACGAGAAATTGTGTTAGGACATGTTTGGAGATAAATTTCCGCTTGTGTATGAGCATGAGACCAAAAGCTGGATAAGCAGTTGATTCATCAATCAAGGGCATTTGCGTAGTTATGAGTCACTATAAGTTTAAACTGCACAAGTAAATTGATAGACATCCGCTCAATACCTATTAGCATGCCATGAAAGATTATTATAATCTCAATTACACGGTGCTGCAGTGTTTTTGCACATGTCAAGTGGCCTAGTGTAGGTTGTAGAACTGGTCGAGTAGAGTACTGCATAAAACCATGATTGAGAATTTTTTTTTGCCTTGATATTGTTTAATCAGTTAAATTTCAAGAGCGTTTTCGGTAAATTACTTCTGATAAAAATTAAGGAATGTTGACTTTACTACTTGATGTGTGTGCATAATTAAAAAAAAATATATATCTTTTCTTAAACGCAAAGTATCGAGGCAAGCAAGAAACTTGTGTAGAATTGTATAAGCTTCAACATTGCCAAACAATTGTAATATTTAACTTGCACGTGGAACTAGCTATAGTACATTATGAACAAATGCGCTTGGATCGTTATTGTAACCTTGTAAGCATTAACACAGGTAGCAAATATTATATGAGAAATAAATGTGTTTTCCTATTGTACGAAGATGGGTAGCTCAATATAAAAGTAGATATAGGAAGTACCACCTTTACTCCATTATGCGAGAAATCTTCACTTGATAAACTTAAATTATTGGGAGAATTCACTGAATGTATGATCCAGCGCAATATTTTCTTGTTCGTTTACTGTTGTGATCCGTGTTTAGCAAGTAACATCTCCGGAATTTCTATCAAATGGGAATTTTGAAAGTTGGGTTTGATCCTTTTTCCCTGATATTATGAGAAGTGTGTGGAAATAAAATGCGATTTGCGATAACGAACATAGACCCAAAACTCATAGTTTTTCTCTTTCAACCAACTTTCTTAGCAGGTAAGCATAAAAACATAGCATAGCAATAAGTTTAGTCAACACTTCTCTATACCTCCCTGTTTATAAAATGTCATAGGTGCCCGAAAAACAGTGGAATCTGGTAATATAATTGTTCCGGCTAAAAATGAGACTGCGTAAACACCTAAATTCATGTGAATACACCGCTCAACTAAACCCATTAATTTTTTGAACGTCCTTGTAAATCGATTTCTTAACAAGAAAACCTGATATAGTTTTAACAACATTCTCGGATGATTTTACGATTTGTAGTTTTCTACAAAATTGTAGACAATAAAGTTCCTCATTAGATGCACACTTTTATATTTATTTGGATATCAATAGCCCACTACTGGCATTGTAAAACTTAAGTTTTCAATCAGAAAACCTAAAAAAGTTGTTCTAGACCTCCCGACAAGGACGACAAAGTTTGGTTACAAATGAAAGGAAAAAAATCCATCCTTTCATATACTGAAGTTTTGCAGATGCCGATTTTCTTTTATATAAAGTTGTTCAACAAAGACACCGTGATTGATTTATTGTACTCAAAGGAGGTAATGTTCAATCTCGATCATTTATCTTACAAACAAGATGAGTTAGACTAGCTATAGGTAAAATGAAATTCTTCAGTACGCTATCTAGGAATAGCACCGTGCTTCGCTATGCAACGCAACACTAAGACTCGATAGACTAAGGAAAAATAATGTTGAGTCCAGTAACGCCGAAGACAGCACGTTTAAAGCCAAATAAACAACAACAGTTAAATAGAAAACGCGTCGAAATTACTACTGTGTAGAGCAAGTACAAGTTTTAAATTTATCCGTTTTATATTAAGGGGAGGTTATCCCCAAATAACCATAAGCATAAGGCCATTGCACAATACTGGCTATACATTTGCACTAATATTGCATTGCGGCTCCATTATAGCATTACCCATGCAATGAAGCTCTATATTAGCATCATTAATGCATACATGGATAGCCGAAATATAGCATCATCGTTTGCTTTGTATATGTATATAAAGCTGATATAATGCGTACATGCTTCAAGGATCTGCAAAGCATGTAAGCTTTACAAGAGAAAATAAAAAACCCATATAATGCTATCGTAATGCTGTGGGTCTGTTCGTTATACAACTCATCTTAAAGATTATATTCGGCATATTTCATTTAATTCGAACATACGCAATATAGCCCAGGAAGCAAAAGCAGCGCACTTACCGTAAAGCACGAGGCAAGGTACCTCTGTTCAAGACTTACTAAAGATAATATTCATTACAATGCATTAGGAGGGAGTCAATTACGTTTTTAAACGGAACATTTTATTTTAATATTTTTCCTTTTCGTTCATCATCAAACCGAAAGGAAACATAGGAAATGGTTTCATAACCATTGCGGAAAATGTCAGCTAATTGAGGCTTTCTAATAGCATGCGTAGTGGCAATGTTAGGCTATCAAATTTGACATTTGCCCGCTGGTACTGTATAATAGCATTAGTACCGCAAAAACGGGCTGTCAACCTCTGCACAGTAATAACAAAATCTTTAGCCTTTTCTGGCATAATATCAGCATTACATGTTGTGCTATCTTATGACAAACGCCATTTTGGGGTAAACTGAGTTAGATATGCCACATTACTTGTCTAAATAATCTCTACAAAGTGACGTTTTCAGAATTTTGATATTCTGCTTGGTTACTGAGACATAGAAAGAAACGTGCTGAGAAATTTTAAATTTTTTGCTTCAAATGACTGTGTCTGGGGTTGGCTCAAGTTATCTTGATGTATAAGATATTTCCACTGGTAAAACCATCTGAGGGCACAATCATTTTCAAAACAAAAATACACGAATTGTGAGAAAAATGCAGTTTGAGTTTTAAACATAATTGGCAACACTGTAACCAAAAATAACATTTTTTCTGGATTCTCTGACTCATTTCCTTCAAAATGGATCTCACCGATTGTTTATAGACCAAATGAAGCCAAAGATATGAATAAAAGTTAATAATTGATGATTTTTTTCTATGGAAAATTTTCCATGCACGATTATGACACGCCATACATATTTTGTCATTATAAGGTTTAACGGTTCTTTAAGGCTGCCCTACCTTATAATGTTTATTGGTTACCTGAGTCATCCAAAATTTTCAGATTCGATTTTTTTGCCTTTGCATTTTTTGAAAGGTATAAGGTGTCCACCATATTGTGTTAAACGGGTTTTTCGATTCGCGCATCAAGAGTTTCTCAATGCCATTGTTCGAAGCGGTGTTCTGACTGCCGGGACCTTTTAATGGCATTATGCACGTTCCCAGAACGCTTTGTGTTGCACTGTACTTGTACAGGTCTCGAGAACGTATTTCACGGCTTGATCTGTAGACATCGCAGACTAATCGTGAGTTATCAAACAACCACAGAAAACGGTGAAAAACACAAAATTTTGCACAAAATTGTCATAGTCACGTTTTAGTCCGCCATATTGGTATCGCCATTTTTGTTTTTTTTTTTTTAATTTGATGCATATTAACCCAAATTAGTGCTTCCAAATCATAAAACCTTTTTTTCTATATTTTGGTTGAAATACCACCTATTTTAGTGGGGGTCTATCATATCCGATCCAGACATTTTGATTTTTGAAAAACTGACTTCAGATTCGTAATCAGCGATCTCGAAAACCGATAATTTCATGTAATTTTAATAAAATATTGACATTCTACCACGAATAATCGATCTCAAAGTTTGAGATCGCACGTCAAATTTAAAGCTTTTTTAGGCCATTCATACAACAAATTTAATTTATTTTTGAGCCTTATTATTAGTTTTGCGTTTCAGATCGATCAAGGGGCAGCAGACTGTACGCAGTTTTGGAATTCCACGGCCACTTACATTATGCAGAACATCACCGCGGGCGCCATTTTGTTTTTTTCGTCTTAAAAAAATCACAATTGAAGGTGAAAATATAAGCTTTTTGAATCCCAAGAATGTTTTTTTTTTCATTGGGCCCACAAAAAAAACCCAAATTTTGCTTATTTTATGGTCGTTTGAATGAGTGTATTCATAATTTTGAATTCCCTTAAAGATCTGTCAAAATTATGAATACACTTAATAAATTCAAAACACAGTTTGAAACGTGATTTGCATGAATCAACAAAGAGAACGACTCATATATTTGTTTTAAAGTTCGAAGCAACAAAACAAAACCGAGATTTCCGTTCATTCTACTTTTTAATTTTAATTTAAAATTAAAAAACTTCAAATGCTTTCTCTTGGTCTGTTAGGTTGACTACCCACTTTAGTTTAACTTCGCAACTTTTTAAAAACAACACACTGAACTGCTCGAACAAAACTCATAACACAAGTCTGGTCGTGCTTTAGAAATGCTTACAGAAGCATGTTGTAACATGCCTTAGTGATAAAAAAACGCATCGGGTATATCCGAATTGTCAAACGAGTGTGCCAATAAAACATAGCTAGCTTCATAGTCGCATTACCCTAAATACCTAAAAGCCGAGGGAAATATTTTGACATAAGAGTTCCACCCGTCTCGTCAAACCAACGCATACACAAGTATAACAATAAATCTCTTTATCCCAACGTTAACTCACAAACAGCACACGCATGTCGCACCCAGCATGAACACTGCATGTTGAACTCAATCCAAAGTCAAACCACCCGAATACATGGCAAATCATTATACGTACATTAGACTGCCCAGAAAAATAATAAATTTTTGAAAACTCAATCGCTGCTAGGCCCCATGCACAACAGATTCAGACATCACTTCGTTAAAAGTTTAATAACTTCTTTCAACAAAGCCGGATTGACTAGCAGTCTTCGAAAAAGTTATAGACAATTAAATTATCTTTCTTATTTTCACTTACAGTGATGATACGATGCATACAGTGCCGCCGTGGTTTTTCTCCATGTAAATTGTCTAAAAATCCCATACAAACTTCAGGAGCGTTGGTCCGGTAGCTAGACTTGTCCGATTTTCTTCAAATTTGGAGCAAGTACTCCTAGTGGGACCAGAAATCGAGTTAGGGGTGTGCCGAAAGGGGTCTTATTTTTGTCACTCTAGTGTACATCACATACACGACTCTAGCCCATCTCATTTCTCTATATTCGTTCGTGTGTGCATGATATGATCACACCAGGGTGAAGAGCGCACGATAAACTTTGCACAAAGCAAGTGAACGGAGAACAGTGACCATATCAAAATATTTAAGAGCATATTTTGATAATTTTTGACTGTTCTTAACAACCCGTTGTTAATATGTTTATATGTTGTGTTGAAAGACGAAAGTGGTTGTGTTCGATATTATACCAGCACGCAGAAAAAAGATTTGTAGGTTCAATAAAATTATGCATTAAATTCAATAAATTAAATTATTGGTCGGGAGACAATAAAATTATTTATTGAATTCAATAAAATTTATTTATTGTTTCAATAAAACAAAATTATCGTTCCGTTTTTCAATAATTATTTTATTGAAATTAAAAGAAAATTATTAATACTAAAAATGTATTTGTTGAAAGCAAAAATTTGTTGTTGCTCTAATAAAAAAAATATTTTCAAACCAATAAGTTTGTTTGTTAAAGTGATAAACAATAAATGATTGGATTTAATAACACATATTTTTGGTTTAAATATGCTATTTTTTTCTGCGTGAGGGAATGGTTGTTGTATTGTTGAACGAACTATATTGGAAAGGGTTTTGAACCGCTTGATAAAATGGTTCGAATATGGTACACATTTGTGGGGGTATTCAGCACATCAGTGAAATTTTCAGCATTCGATTCCTACAAGAATGGAGCAGACAGTACGGTAGGTGGTTAATATTAAACAGGTTGCGAGTTCGAGTCCCCCAGTAACGTGATCTGACATCTCCAACAAAATGATGACATTTTCTGTAGCTGTTGTTTCAAAAATATTATTGAAGCGATAAAAAATAACAAGACGGTGCAAAAAGATTGAAGTTGAGTAACTTTAAATAATTTCTTTTTCATAATTTTCCTATGTTAATTATCTCAATTGAATAGAGGTAACGAAAATGCTTAATATTAAAGCTGAAACGTGGTTTCCCTCAGGTTGTACAACTGTTGAAGAATTGTGTCTTATTTAGGTAGGCTGGATAAATTCGAGTACATATGCTTAAAAGAATGGAATAAACGATTTATAATTACTAGAAAACATCAAATATTCAGTTAAAGCTAAATAGAACAACAGTTAAAACGATTACAAAACCGTGAAATGTCTGTTAAAATTATAATAGGAAGGCTAAATTATGAAATCAGCTGAGTGTCACCAGATCTACACTAGACTTACAGGTTGTCACTGCCATTTTGCAATCTTATCTACAATACCACAAACAATAATTATTACACAGGCCAGACAATACGAAAATCGGTAAACTTTTATCTTTCTACTTTTTGCCTCCAAGGCTACTTGTTTCACGAGTTAGTGACATTTCATGTTGCGGTAATAGTTTTTAATGCGTATTTTAGTGGACATATGCTGTAACTATTCTACATTGTGTTCTTTTTAAATAGTACGAAACATGCGGTTATGATACATATGACACATTCTTTCGTGACGTTTACAACGATTTGGCGAATCTTCATTCGACAAATATGTCATTATCAAATGAACGCCTACATAAAAACTCAATTCAATCAATCTAAACCATAGCTGGAAAATGTCATGGTTATGACCAGTCATCTGGTGACTGGTCGCATGTTTGCTCGTGACATGTACAAGTTGCGGATTCTTGCGACATGTGACACAAGCGCGTGTACTATGACACGATACATTTTCCCCGTGACATGTCATAAAATTTGTACATTTTTGAAAACAAAACTGGTTTGTCAAGCGGCTGTACATTTACTGAACTGTGACATGTATTTTCGTTTGCGAACGGTCGCGACAATAGAAAAACAGGTTTGCTTGTTATGTGACATGTCGACAATGAACCGGTATTGAAAATGGGTAAAATAATGGATACCGTACTTTGGCGGATAATTGGAAATATAGAAAATGAGATAATTGTATTTCTTTCAACATTTCATAAATTAATATTGTTTGTTATTGCGGTTTAGAGGTGTTGAAAATCAATAGTTTTAGACATTTTAAACGCACACTGGGAAGTAAATGCGTCAAAATCGAAAAAAAATTCAACTTTTCACAGATAAACATGGTTTGTTATTGCGAGTTAAGAGGTGTTTAAAATCAATAGTTTTAGGCATTTTAAACGCACATTAGGAAGTAAATGCGGCAAAATTGAAAAAAATTCAACTTTTCACAGATAAACATTGTTTGTTATTGCGAGTTAAGAGGTGTTGAAAATCAATAGTTTTAGACATTTTAAACGCACACTGGGAAGTAAATGCGTCAAAATCGAAAATTTTTCGACTTTTCACAGATAAACATTGTTTGTTATTGCGAGTTAAGAGGTGTTGAAAATCAATAGTTTTAGGCATTTTAAACGCACATTAGGAAGTAAATGCGTCAAAATCGAAAAAAAATCAACTTTTCACAGATAAATATTGTTTGTTATTGCGAGTTAAGAGGTGATGAAAATCAATAGTTTTAGACATTTTAAACGCACATTAGGAAGTAAACGCGTTAAAATCGATAAAAAATCAACTTTTCACAGATAAACATTGTTTGTTATTGCGAGTTAAGAGGTGTTGAAAATCAATAGTTTTAGACATTTTAAACGCACATTAGGAAGTTAATGCGTCAAAATCGAAAAAAATTAAACTTTTCACAGATAAACATTGTTTGTTATTGCGAATTAAGAGGTATTGAAAATCAATAGTTTTAGACATTTTAAACGCACACTGGGAAGTAAATGCGTCAAAATCGAAAAAAAATCAACTTTTCACAGATAAACATTGTTTGTTATTGCGAGTTACGAGGTGTTGAAAATCAATAATTTTAGACATTTTAAACGCACACTGGGAAGTAAATGCGTCAAAATCGAAAATTTTTCAACTTTTCACAGATAAACATTGTTTGTTATTGCGAGTTACGAGGTATTGAAAATCAATAGATATAGACATTTTAAACGCCTATTGGGAAGTGAATGCATCGAAATCGAAATTTTTTCAAATTTTCGCAGATAAACATTGTTTGTTATTACGAGTTGTTTACTATTTTTACCTGCAACCGTCGGCGCGGCGGCGCTGGGCACACCTCTAATTTTAAACGCATTTTTAAATTTCCATTTTGTCGAAATTACTACCCGTTGTGCATTTCAAATGTTCAAAACTTTTGATTTTCAAGTCCTAATAACTCGGAAAAACAAGCAACATTCATCTGTAAAAAGTGAATTTTGCGATTTTGACGCATTTACTTCCCCATGTGCGTTTAAAATGTTCAAAACTAGTGATTTTCATATCCTAGTACAGTAGGATTCCGTTTTTGGCAACAATTTTATTTTTTGCTGTTGCCAAAATCGGATCCGTGCCAAAAATTGGACCTTATTTTTAAAGTTTGGATTTTCAATTTACGACTTCAAAAATGTTTCAAGGATTTTTAACCATGTGTGAAATGGAATTAGATGAAAGGAAAAAATAAGAAAATTCAATTTTATTCATATGTTTATCAAATTCAGTCTTCGCACAGTGATCACCTTCCATAAAAAAGTCGGTCAAAACCTCAAAAGGGATCCGAATTTGATAAAAACTTCACATTGGGGTAATTTTACGTCGCTGAATTCATGTTTGGTGTTAATTTATTATTTCTTTTTACCAGAAAATTTTGGCACCTGGGGAGGTTTGCAAATTCAACATTTACGAATATAAAGTGCACTATATCTGAAAATGCATTTTCAAAAAGACATCGTAAACTATTTGGGAGCTATCAGTTTTGTATTCCTAAATACGGGCTTTCGATATGTATTGCAAATTTAGTGCCAAGTTTTGTAGTGACGTTGTATTATGCGGTGTAGCGCATTCATCTGCATTCGACTATAAAAATTGATTCCGTCTAACACTAGTTACACTGCTACCACTTGTATTATACATAATCAATACATTTCTATACTTATTGTTATCATTAAATACGACACATATAGTGTGAAACATACTTACGGACATTATACATGCGAGCCACAACATAGCTCCTGCGCCACACACACCCCTCTCCCCTGCCTAACCATGTATCTGACATGAGCAAATATGAAAATACCTTTTTCAACACACTAACCTTGCTGGTGTGCCACGAAACTGCTACTTAAGGAAGCTAGAATATTTTCCTATACAATCAATCCGAGTTTTTGACGGAATGCCATCTGTAGCTCCTATTTTGTGCGAAAATATCGCCTCTCTTCACTTGGGGTTTCTTTTCGAAACATTTCTTCTCGTTTTCATTGCACTTTTTCAAATGCACTTTTTTCACACACCACTACAAAAACACTCACGAAACTTTAATCGTTTACTAACAAAACTTCAAATTTTCTGCCAATGCGCAGATGACCAAAGGAAAATGTTCGGAAACTCTCATTTGTGCGTTTGAATTTTCACTTCAGATTTCAGTTTTTCCTAATGTAAACAAGCAAGTCGGTGCCTAGCAACGTGGCTTCCGCATATCTTCACCTAAACCTTTAAATGCATAACGCTTTTTTAAAACAACATTGCGAAAAACATCACAAAATTATCACAGTAAAGTATTGAAACTGTAAAACAATTTCAATAAAATTAAAATAAAAATGATTTGGGCTTTTGAGGATTAATATATGGGAGTTTGGAAATAAAGTCAAATACAATGTCAATTGATACAAAAAATATCTATTGCACATTTTTAAAAGATTTATTATGTACAACAAGAATGTTGACAAAAACGGAACCCATTTGTTGCCAAAATCGGAGTGTGCCAAAATGGGAGTATGCCTAAAACGGAACGTGACAAAACGGAATCTTACTGTAACTCGAAAAACAAAAAAAAAATAGCGAGAAGTTGAAAAATTTTCCATTTTGACGGAATTACTTACTAATGTGTGTCTAAAAAGTCCAAAACTATCGTTTTTCAACTTCACGTAACTAGCAATAACAAACAATATTTATCTGTGAAAAGTTGAAAATTTTTCGATTTTGACGCATTTACTTTCAAGTGTACGTTTAAAATGTCTAAAACTATTGATTTTCTACTCCTCGTAACTCGCAATAACAAGCAATATTTATCTGTGGAAAGTTGAAAAATTTTCGATTTTGGCGCATTTATTTCCCAGTGTGCGTTTAAAATGTCAAAAGCTATTGATTTTCAAATCCTCGTAACTCGCAATAACAAACAATATTTATCTGTGAAAAGATGAAAAATTTTCGATTTTGACGCATTTACTTCCCAATGTGCGTTTAAAATGTCTAAAACTATTGATTTTCAACACCTCTTAACTCGCAATAACAAACCATATTTATCTGTGAAGAGATAAAAATTTTCAATTTTTGGCGCATTTACTTCCCAGTGTGCGTTTAAAATGTCTAAAACGATTGATTTTCAACACCTCTTAACTCGCTATAACAAAAAATATTTATCTGTGAGAGAGATGAAAATTTTCAAATTTTGACGCATTTACTTCCCAGTGTGCGTTTAAAATGTCTAAAACTATTGATTTTCAACTCCTAGAAACCCGCAATAACAAAAAATATTTGTCTGTGAAAACTTGAAATTTTTTCGATTTTGACGCATTTACTTCCCAGTGTGCGTTTAAAATGTCTAAAATTATTGATTTTCAACACCTCTTAACTCGCAATAACAATGTTTATCTTTGAGAGTTGAAAATTTTTCGATTTTGACGCATTTACTTCCCAGTGTGCGTTTAAAATGTCCAAAACTATTGATTTTCAAAACCTCGTAATTCGCAATAACAAAAAATATTTACCTGTGAAAAGTTGAAAAAATTTCGATTTTGATGCATTTACTTCCCAGTGTGCGTTTAAAATGTCTAAAACAATTGATTTTCAACTCCTCGTTGCTTGCAATAACGAACAATATTTATCTGCGAAAAGATGAAAATTTTTCAATTTTGACGCATTTACTTCCCCTTGTGCGTTTAAAATGTCTGAAGCGATTGATTTTCAACACCTCTTAACTCGCAATAACAAACAATATTTATCTGTTAAGATATGAAAATTTTCAAATTTTGACGCATTTACTTCCCAGTGGGCGTTTAAAATGTCTAAAACTATTGATTTTCAACACCTCGTAACTCACAATAACAAACAATGTTTATCTGTGAAAAGTTGATTTTTTTTCGATTTTGGCGCATTTACTTCCCAGTGTGCGTTTAAAATGTCTAAAACTACTGATTTTCAACTCCTCGTAGCTTGCAATAACGAACAATGTTTATCTGTGAAAAGATGAAAAATTTTCAATTTTGACGCATTTACTTCCCAGTGTGCGTTTAAAATGTCTAAAACTACTGATTTTCAACTCCTCGTAGCTTGCAATAACGAACAATGTTTATCTGTGAAAAGATGAAAAATTTTCAATTTTGACGCATTTACTTCCCAGTGTGCGTTTAAAATGTCTAAAACTATTGATTTTCAATACCTCTTAACTCGCAATAACAAACAATATTTATCTGTGAAGAGATGAAAATTTTTCAATTTTGGCGCATTTACTTCCCAGTGTGCGTTTAAAATGTCTAAAACTATTGATTTTCAACACCTCTTAACTCGCAATAACAAACAATGTTTATCTGTGAAAAGTTGAAATTTTTTCGATTTTGACGCATTTACTTCCCAGTGTGCGTTTAAAATGTCTAAAACTATTGATTTTCAAAACCTCGTAACTCGCAATAACAAAAAAATATTGATCTGTGAAAAGTTGAAACATTTTCGATTTTGATGCATTTACTTCCTAATGTGCGTTTAAAATGTCTAAAACAATTGATTTTCAACTCCTCGTAGCTTGCAATAACAAACAATATTTATCTGTGAGAAGATGAAAATTTTTCAATTTTGACGCATTTACTTCCCCTTGTGCGTTTAAAATAAATGTCTAAAACGATTGATTTTCAACACCTCTTAACTCGCTATAACAAAAAATATTTATCTGTGAGAGAGATGAAAATTTTCAAATTTTGACGCATTTACTTCCCAGTGTGCGTTTAAAATGTCTAAAACTATTGATTTTCAACTCCTAGAAACCCGCAATAACAAAAAATATTTGTCTGTGAAAACTTGAAATTTTTTCGATTTTGACGCATTTACTTCCCAGTGTGCGTTTAAAATGTCTAAAATTATTGATTTTCAACACCTCTTAACTCGCAATAACAATGTTTATCTTTGAGAGTTGAAAATTTTTCGATTTTGACGCATTTACTTCCCAGTGTGCGTTTAAAATGTCCAAAACTATTGATTTTCAAAACCTCGTAATTCGCAATAACAAAAAATATTTACCTGTGAAAAGTTGAAAAATTTTCGATTTTGATGCATTTACTTCCCAGTGTGCGTTTAAAATGTCTAAAACAATTGATTTTCAACTCCTCGTAGCTTGCAATAACGAACAATATTTATCTGCGAAAAGATGAAAATTTTTCAATTTTGACGCATTTACTTCCCCTTGTGCGTTTAAAATGTCTGAAACGATTGATTTTCAACACCTCTTAACTCGCAATAACAAACAATATTTATCTGTTAAGATATGAAAATTTTCAAATTTTGACGCATTTACTTCCCAGTGGGCGTTTAAAATGTCTAAAACTATTGATTTTCAACACCTCGTAACTCACAATAACAAACAATGTTTATCTGTGAAAAGTTGATTTTTTTTCAATTTTGGCGCATTTACTTCCCAGTGTGCGTTTAAAATGTCTAAAACTATTGATTTTCAACACCTCTTAACTCGCAATAACAAACAATGTTTATCTGTGAAAAGTTGAAATTTTTTCGATTTTGACGCATTTACTTCCCAGTGTGCGTTTAAAATGTCTAAAACTATTGATTTTCAAAACCTCGTAACTCACAATAACAAAAAAATATTGATCTGTGAAAAGTTGAAACATTTTCGATTTTGATGCATTTACTTCCTAATGTGCGTTTAAAATGTCTAAAACAATTGATTTTCAACTCCTCGTAGCTTGCAATAACAAACAATATTTATCTGTGAGAAGATGAAAATTTTTCAATTTTGACGCATTTACTTCCCCTTGTGCGTTTAAAATAAATGTCTAAAACGATTGATTTTCAACACCTCTTAACTCGCAATAACAATGTTTATCTTTGAAAAATTGAAAATTTTTCGATTTTGACGCATTTACTTCCCAGTGTGCGTTTAAAATGTCTAAAACTATTGATTTTCAAAACCTCGTAATTCGCAATAACAAAAAATATTTATCTGTGAAAAGTTGAAAAATTTTCGATTTTGACGCATTTACTTCCCAGTGTGCGTTTAAAATGTCTAAAACGATTGATTTTCAATACCTCTTAACTCGCAATAACAAACAATATTGATCTGTGAAGAGATGAAAAATTTTCTATTTTGACGCATTTTCCTCCCAGTGTGCGTTTAAAATGTCTAAAACTATTGATTTTCAACACCTCTTAACTCGCAAAACCAAACAATGTTTATCTGTGAAAAGTTGAAAATTTTTCGATTTTGACGCATTTACTTCCCAGTGTGCGTTTAAAATGTCTAAAACTATTGATTTTTAACTCCTCGTAACTCGCTACATTTATTATCAAAAAGTTGAAAAAGTTCAAAATAATTGAGTTTATATAGCGTCTACCATTCCGTTTATCTGCCACTGCACGGTACTTAAACGATCAAGAATAAGATACAGGTCAAACAAGCAAACCATAACAAAATGTTCATCTTTGTACAGGTTCCTAAACTTTGTGACTGGTATCGCCTTACGCGCGACAGGTAAATTATCCTCATGACCAGTCTCAAGACCGATGACACATTTAAATTCCATGACATGTCACGAGACCAACCATCGAGGCTTGGAAGCTAACCTGTTTGAGACATAAGACATTTTCAGCAGAGCGTGAATGTACGGGTGGCTTGACATGTCGCGAAAAATGTACACAGGTTCCAACTATGATCTAAACTGAATATACTACTTTTCACTTAAATTGGGTTCATTAATATCGTTGCAAGTACATAGTATTATGAGCTGAAAGCAATGCTTGATAATATTTTTAGCGTTTCAGTTCACTTGTTGTTGTGTTGGACAGTATGCGGACAGTTCAAGCATGAGCGAAACAGATGACAGAGGGCATTAAATTTTCTTTGTACGCTTACTGCAGACGTCTGGGAGGAAACTTAACAGCATGTTCTGTCATTGTTGTCTGCTAAAAAGGGTACCTGAAAATGGCTCGATGTTCGGTATTGTCTTCTTCGACGACGGATATCAGAATAAAGAAAAGATCCCTCTTCATCACCGTGCGATCAATTACGAACCAAACGTTATTGTCCTAAAGTGCATATATTTTCCATCAAATTTCCAATGCTGAACAATAATGCAGGGAAATATAGAGCAAAGAAAAACACATTGGTCAGCGTTCCTGATTACTTTAAAAAATATGAATTCAACGTTTCTGTAATAGATAGTGAATTCTAAATGAAAGTGTTCTCTCGCTTTTTTGAAATATAATATTAGCAATGGAAAATTTTTGATTTTTAAAATATATTAATTTTTGTACTTTCGACCCGCAAGGGATACTTATACAATCGATTATCTATTAACCAATGACACAATCTGCTTCAGATTTAATATTTAGCTTATTCAAACAATTGAATGTGTTAAATTTTAATTACATTTGGGCGATAAATTTCATCATCATTTGGAACAAAAAAAATAATGACATGGCTATGTATTGATATAGACTGACTGATTTAAAGAGTGAGTTACTCGTGAGATACTCTGACAGCTGATTATGTTGACAGTTGACTGTCGGATCCCTCGTTTTTATTTTGCCTTTGCCTTGCTATAATCGAAAGAGTGTATCGTATACCTACCACCCTTACAGCTCACAATACAAACAAAAAGCGAAAAACAGCCAGAACTCACTGCCATGTAGGTACCATTGCCAATTTATAAGCAGAAAAGAAAAAAATAATTAGACGATCAATTGTTAAATATAAAAAAGAACAGATACGATTGTCTGGCAATGAGTTTAATAAACCCTTGTAATACATAAGAACAGAACAGAATATAGAGTACCATTTAGAGTAAAGAAACTACAAAGATCATGAAAAATGATAAAACACTTACCTTACTAAAATAAATTCGGAATAATTCGATCAAACGAAGATAATGTTATATAAATCCATTTCTCAAGCACGAAAAATCTTCTTTAACTAGTTTTATGAGCATTTTTTCTGAAGGGAGTTCTGGTATATAGTGTATACCGTATTCACTTTTTTAACACTCCCGTTGAATGTTTTTTCAAAGAACCACACTAACACTATTGAATCAATTTTTCGACTTTCGATTTCTCTATTGTTCTCCGAGCCCAAGCCCAACACACAATCGGATCCAATAAATTTCAATAAACACAATTCAAAATGTCGTCCTGATTTGGCGATCTACCACCACTGCTCAAAATCGTCACGAATATTTTGCTCCACCCTAATGACAGTGATTACACTTTCAACTTGAGAACAATGTCTGCGTTAGATATACAATTGATGAACCCGAAAAAGTCATTGAAAAAAATATATTATATTCCATTTATTTCACTAAATTTCTCTGCTCAAGCTGCTTTTTAGCATTTCCTTTTCAACTTCAACAGTTGAAACAATTTTGCAAAAATACACTTCAGAACAGTTCACCTAATCAGTTGATGCAACAAGGATGTCGGAGTCCAGCACAAATTGACAAAAAAAATACACCCAGGATCGTTTGTAGAGCGGATGCGTTTGGCGAACGTATTATTCCACCACTATTTATCGAAACTCGAACCGCTCACCACCGCAGTCTACAAATTACTGTATGAACTGAGCACTTCGGTGGTGAGTGGTGCTCGTAAAATTGTAACTGAGTGCACGGGTAAAGTAGCTGTGAGCGTGCTCCTTGTGTATGTTATTTTTGGAGCAGTGACAAAACAGCTGACAAGTGATCGTGTACCTGCTGTACACTCACATAACGAATAAGCTATTTTTTGATAAAAAAATACACAAAGTAAATACTGCGCCCCGTCATGAAAACAATACCACTTGCTGATCAGAAAGAAATTTCCTTCAGGTGACGTGGTGCTGGTGACGTGACTATGAGAATAAAATCCAATATATATGTTATGTCGTGTGATGTACTGACAAGATGAATTCGAAACACAAAAAAACAATACTTAATTTAAGTTAGGTTTTGTGCCCTTAATGCGCTAATTGGTTTAATCCAATTTTCCTTTTTGGGAATTAGGATTGCATATTCGTTGATTTTAAAAAATACATCACATGTGATCTTTCCCCAGGTCTGGACCATTTTCACAACAAGAAAATATATTGTATGTGTAGTGTATGCCCGAATAGAAATTTACAGTAGGTAGTATGGTATAACTACACACCCCTTTATACACAGACTAGCGTAGTGTCAAAAATTGCAGGCAAACGGACTGTCAAAAAGTGCAGCCAAACGAGCATGATGGTTTTGAGAAGGGAAGTGCAAGAGGAAGCACATGCAAAGCTTATGGGAGCTTCCGTGATGCCAGTTTACATTCATGGTTGCTAGTTTTACTATTTTCTCTCCGCAAGTCTATTAAAATGTCTGTAATGTAAACTGGCATCACGGCAGATCCCATATAAGCTTATTGCATGGGCTTTCTCCCATGCTTCCCTCAAAACAGTCATGCTCGTTTAACTGCACTTTTTGACAGCCTTTTGGCTGCATTTTTTAGCACTTCGCAAGTCTGTGTAGAAAGTGTCTGTAGTGATTACTGTTTTAACATAGTTCGACATAGAATTCTCGCAGTAGATTTTTTTTTTCGAGAATTGTCCTACTGGAGCTGTAGAGCTAGGTTCTCGGAAGGGCTCCCCGTTACAATCACATACTACAATTTGCAGACGAGCCAGGCAATGTCGCCCACTAAAACACTGCTTTAGGCCAATTGTAGCGGGCCGTGATTCTGAATGTGATATTGATTGTACGGTTCAGATATGTGCGGGCGTAGGGGCTCGCGATCGTGTGTATCATCGCGAAGAGCTCGAGCATTTGTACGTTAACGTGCTCGATCGCGTGTGCGTTTGTATGTCGCGTGTGCTAACGTGTATGTAACTTCGCGTGTATAAATTCAATTTTATAACCGTGTGCTTTTCGCATATTCGCGTGTGTTCTTGGATAATCGCGCGCGGACCGTGAATCTAATACTTTATTTTTGGTGTACGGCTAAGACGAAGAGGGTGAAATCTTCCATATCACTCGAGTTCCCGGTGATGTCGCCATGGAACATGTTGTCTAGTGGATATGTGCTTTATTTTTTGATTCGATCCTACTAACGTGATCGATTCATGAGAGCGCGAAAACGGACTTTGTAGGTTCGCGTTTGAAACTTCATAAGTGCTAAAAATTTCTCCTTATTACCGGGGTGTTATTAAGTTTGCGCGATCGCGAACGTAGGTGTGCGCTGTTAATCGCGAAGGGCTTAAGCGTTCGTATGTTAATGTGTTTGTCACGTGTGCTCGCGTTCATGTGACTTCGCGTGTACAAGACTGGATCTTGTAACCGTGTGGCATTTCCTATATATGCATGCGTTCTTGGATGGTTACGCGGACCTTCATTCTGATAGTTTTCGGTGTACAATTCACAGTCTGAGAGGGAGTAAGTTACCCCATATCACTGGAGTCCTCGGTCATGTCGCCTTGTAACGTGGTGTCCAGTGGATAAGAGCTTTCTTTTTTAATTGATCCAATTGAAGGCATGGACCTAGTATGCTGATATCAAGGATAGAAACATCCGGAAGTGACCGATTCATGATCGTGCGACCGCGGGAGTGTTTAGGTTCACGCTTGACCCCGCGTTTGAAAATTTATAGGAGCAGAGATATTCACTTTATCACCGGGATGTTATCATGTTTACGAGATCGCGGGTGTAGGTGCCGTGGATGGTCGCGAAGGGCTCAAGCATTTGTATATTAACGTGTTTGTCACGTGTATGTGACTTCGCGTGTATAATTTCGATTTTATAATGATGTAGTGTGTATTCTTGTTAAATCGCGCACGAACCGTGAATCTGATGCTTAATTTTTTGTGAATGGTACAGATGGTAGAAGAGCGTCCGTTCACCATATCACTAGAGTTCCAGGTCATATCACCATGGGCGTCACTTTTTTGATTGGTTCAACTGAAGACTTAGCCCAGACTGCTAGGACCGAGGTTAGACTTCCGGACGTGACCGTTTCATGATTGCGCGAGTGATGGATTAATGTTTGAGACCGTGTTTGGAAGTTTAAAGATGCTACGTTTACTTAACTACCGGGGTTTTTTTCGAGTAGGCGAAATCGCGGGCGAAAGTATGTGTGGATTATTGCAATTGCATGGTCGCGTTTGTGGTAGGGTTTGTGTTATCGCGTAGGCCACAAGCGTTATACTAATAAAAAGAACCATAGCATGCCGAATAAAGAAAAAAAAGATACTAAGAGCTTGATTAGAATAGTGTATGGAAAAGCAAACTAATAGATGGAAAAAAGAAACAGGCTAATGAAGTAGAATAGAAAAACACATGTAACATGCAATCAAACTCGTCTAAACGCAGCAAATGTTGTATCTTTACCATTAACGACAATTGCATTGTGTTAGACTTTCATCATGCTGTGCTGGCCGGGAATGGATGATTCACGTGCGTCTGTAAATTCCCTACCCTATACCCTAATTTATCCAATCCGACTTTCTCGAATGAATAGGACGAAATGCGCATATTGAACACCGAAAGTATTATACGCCAGTTCCACCTCCAAATGTCATAAATACTCAGACTAACACATACACAGATAGACGTAGGACTAGTACGTAATAATTGTAAACTAATACGAAAAATACGATTATTACAAAACGACAGCTAATAGGTTTCTACTTAGGTATTTATTAAATTAATTTAATTAAATTAATTTAATTAGTCTATGCACGATGACGACGTCGACCGATAAATGGACACACAATGACTCCCACTGTGAGCCCCGTCCACGAATACCGCCATCAAATTGTGGAACAATATTTGCAAACACGGCACACAGCAAAAGTCAATGCACGTTGACCCGCCAGTCGGCCACATCACCGCGCACAGACCAGTGGTTAAGCGTTTGTATGCGCTGGTGCAGAGTATGAAGAAACATAGAACATAAAAAAGGCACATAAGCCCTCTCGGTCTCCTCGATGCACCACTATCGAGGCGTAATGCAATAATCATCTTAAAGCAGTTGTTCTTTAGCGCTGATGCACGCAATATGCCTGATGCTGTTTGCAATACCGTCAAACCCCTCAACCTTGGGGAGGGAATTCTCGCAGTAGATTTACATTCAAAGTTCCTGTAACAACAAATTTTACTGTCGAGCGAAAAAATGGTACAGTAAATTCACATTAAATGCTACTGTTTCTGAACGAAAAATATAGATTTTTTTTAATTTTAAGATACATAACCACACCCCTTTTTTACTGGAATAGTCGATTTCACATTAAAATTTACTGTAGAAAGGTTGATTTTTTTGTTTTTGTATTGTAGCGATACATTCGACTTTTTTGTAAATTATTGTAAAATTGCTTTACTGTTACAGTAAAAATTATGGTTTTGTTACTATACATTTCTATTCGCGAGGAAACTTGCATGCTTTAAATTACAAATGCGTTGCGTTGTGTTGCGTTGTGACGATGATTTTGGCGGATTGCACACTGACTTCATCATGTATGACTGCTGATTATCTATTAAGAGTTGCTTAGGAAGTGGTAAGTAGGAATTCATACCAATCCAACCCATATTAAAACCTCAACACATGATAGCCATCATTGCCGGCCGCCCCCATCTCCATGGTTCACGGGGAAGGATGAAGGATAGGGTAGACGGGAAGTGATGCTCCACCTACTTAACGGAAGGACGACGATTCATCAGACTCTTCCATAGGTGTCACGGAGTGGTTTGGAAGGGTATAAGGTCTAGGATTAGCTCCAAGCAAGCGATGCGACCTGTAAAGAATATTTTATTATGTAGTTGTTTAGTTAGTCTTCGAGTATACGATCACTCGAAAAAGAAAAGATCTTGTTTCGCTTTTGGTTCTTTTTAAACTCTGGGAAGCTGGCTACCGAGAGTATCCTATCTTTCCTAAAAAAGCAATTTGAACTCCACACAGCCGACCGTGGAAGTATTGCCTAGAAAAGCTAATCTTATCTGCGTAATGGGCCGGATCACTATCTATTGTAACGGTATATAGACAGAATTCGCTACTTCTTCTCTACAATATATTTATTTGGTTGAAAACTACCGAGTGATAACACGTTATACAGACAAAGGGTTATGATAGCGGTAATAAATCAAGGTATGTATTTCCTATTTTACGTATCGGATGATTTGTAAAATACACGTATACGAGCGATAATAACGACCATTGAAGAGAAATTCAAAGAATTGTTAACCTGATACACGGGCTGGTTAGCAATAACAGAACTTGAAATTAGATTCATAAAAACAGACGCAGCGAATTTTCAGTATGTATTGATCCGCGATCATCGATACTAGTCAGATTAAAGTCTTTGCGGCTGATTACCGATCAGATACACATTTTTACGGTAGTGTTTCCTTGATTATATCTGTTTGCACCCTGCTACTATCGGCAGAAGGCTTATAGCACTCAGTCGTCGCCGGTCTAAGGACCAAATGTCATCAATAGACTTAGACTCGCGTGGAGGCATGAGATAGGAGACTTGTGAGAACTAAAGAGATTAAAAAAAACAAAGAAACGACATAAGCCGTCCTGAATCAGAACTCAGCTGTAAGCTTCTACAGCCGAATTGAAACTCCAAACGGAACATGGCGCCTTCTGGCCATTTCAATCCGTTTAGTGAAGACTATGTTATCTCACCGTTTGACGACCAAACCGGACAAAATAATCACTTGCATGCTTTAAATTACAAATGATGAGAAAATGACAAATAGCAATCAAGCTACCATATTTACAGAACTGAACCTATATTCGATAGTACAAGTAATTATGAAATAATATTAAATGAATGTACGTGGTGTACGAATTTGAGTCACTGTAGCTTTGACAATTGACAAAGACGGAAATTATCAATCATAACACTGGAAGGAATTGTTCACGCATTGTTCACAGAAAATAAAACACACTTAGCTGTCTAATTGTATTTAAACCCAAACAACATTGCTTAAAATCTATAGCTTAATGGAGTTTAGTATTTTATTAGATTATAACGTTCGAATACAATGACATATCTAAAGTTAATGAATCAAATTGAGGCAATTGCGTTTTCTGAATGTAACCGGTCAATGCAGTTTGTTTGAAAAGTAACAGGCGATTTAGAAAATGTATAACAATTGGGATGGAACGAATTCGTTGCCGAAGCATGGGAATAAGATATGGTAACGATTTCGATTAATTCGTCCTCGAAAGCGTTAATGCGATCCAACAGTGCATTGAAATTAGCTTTTTGAGAATTTTTGGAATATGTCGTGATATCTTCCCTCAAATCGGCCCAAATGTTCCGCAACCAAGGTAACCTAATAGGAAAATTAGATTCAGCCATTTTGATTCCTTCGTTCAGTTTATGACACTTTTTCGTCAAAATATCAATTTCTTCTTGATCTGGTGGCGTGGTAGCAACAGTTTTTGCGAAGAATTTAGTTAAAAATGACCATATATTGTTTTTAATGCTTGATAACGCTGTGGGGGTTACCGTAGCCAAAAGTATCAATCCATTGATATGATCAAGTATGTTACCGGAGTGATAAGGCGTGAAAATCAATGAACTGTTTTCTCCATCACATGCTACAGATGCTCTACCGAAGTATTCGATAGGTGTACAGTATGAGAATGAGTCATCGACCAGACGATTTTCGCCACCAATTTTTGAGAAAATCTCATATTGAGAATTCCAACCAAAACACTTGACAAACATTGGTTCACTGGGAACTTTAAAATAATAGCAGTTACTGAGGGTGTACATTGCAGCATGTGTTTCCTTGATTTTGACATAGCTTAATGCAGTAATAGAAGTATTTGAATCACTTGAATAAAAAAATTGTTTGAATCGATTAAATGCACTGAAAAGATAATCAAACGATTGAAAGTGAGTTCTAGCAGCCGAGTTTAACATACTCGGATGAGTTGCTGTAGTTGCATGGTTTATAACTTGCAATTGGCAGCATTCCGCCATCCGCTTTCTACGTAAGCCTTCTCGTTGGTCAATGTTCTTCATTTCATTTACTCTATCAGCGAGATCCCCCGTAATGTTTTTAAGGGGTTCATATTTAGACGCTTCATACAAAACAGACTCAACAGTTTCTAGGACACTATCAGTGAATGTGGTTCCCTTTGGTCTTACAGCAATAGTCTGTGCTAATCCGGGATATCGAACCACTTGCTTGGATAATTCATGAAGCGTCATTTTAATTTGCTTGACTAGTTCGGAAGAATCTGTAAAGTAAGCCTTAGCATCAGTCATAAACTGTTCAATACTAACACCTTTTGTCGGGATGAGTTTTTTTAAATCTTTAACTTGATTGACAATGCCTTTTTGTATTTTATGTAAATCCGGAGATATTGACATACCGAAACTAGCACCCATCGTGACTTTCCACACAGTATCAGGACTTTCCCAGTTCCACTTCCAAAAACTGAAGCTTCCATTATTTGCCATAGATCCAGTGTAAAGTGCTATACCTCCAGTACTTACAGATACTACTCCTACGAATACGATTCTTGACGATCCGCTGAGGGCTAAAAATTTACCATGAACTTTTCCTACGCCCGCGAATAATGTCGCCCCTGTGAGACTACCCGAAAAGAGCGAATTCCACGTTTGCGGACTTGACCAATTCCATTCAATCGGATTCCAGTTTTTATTTGCAGCAGCGCTACTAAGATATGCAAAACCAACGGATGTTGTAGCTATCAGTCCCCCCGCAGCAACACTCGATAGTCCAACCGTAGCCGTGAGAAAAGCGAATGATGTTCCGATTCCGGCTGGTGCCAACCCTCCCAATACTCCACCCATAATACCACCAATTAAAGATGGTTTAAGCTTCCACTTAACTGGATTAAATGAATTGTTAGCAGCGGATGCACCCAGGTAAGCACCTGCCGCAGCAAATGCTAGAGCAACCACGAAAGCAAACTGTCCATCCGGATCGACTAGAGAAATTGGAGAATTACCTGCGTACACATAAGGGCTAGCGTACTGTTCCTTAGGATCAATTTGAAAGAATCGACCAATCTCGGGATCGTACAAGCGAGCATGGAAGTTGTATAATCCGGTTTCTTCATCCCATTCCTGACCTGTATAACGATAAGCTATTGCTCCTTCCGGATCGCTATTATATACTCGTAGTAATTGTCCGTAGGGTAGATAATCATAAGCTGCTACAACTTCACCATTCCTAATAACCAATCGGACGGAGCCTTCATGATCGACAAAAACGCTATAGAATTGATTATCACGAATGAATCCAATCAGATTGTCGTCTGTGTAGACGTACGCAGTACTGCGAACGTGTCGTGTGTTGTCATCTTTCAAGTGCGTCACCTCATAGTCTACCAAGCATTTTCCTTTTGAATTGCGCACGTAGAACTTTTCTTTTACAATATGACCATTTATATCCTTCACTTGTTTCGATAATCGTTCACCGCGAACATCATATTGAAATACGACCGTTCGCCCATCCGTCATTTCGATTCGACTGGCTCGTTTGATCAAAGGATCATACACGATCTTGTTGATTCCTTTATGCGTTGCTTTCGTCACACTTCCTTCAAAGTCATGTTCCATAGGAAACTCGACTTCTTGCAATGCTTCAGTTTTCAGATCTATAAGAAAAACTTTCGATATCTTATTCGTGTTCTCCGTGTATTCCAGTCGATAGCGCCTAAATCCTGTATAGAAGTGCATATGATTGCCATTTGCATCTATATCATACGATTGAACATCTGCGTTATATTTGCCTAAACCACTCGCAAAGTTATCGTATAAAACGGACACTATTCGAGCTAGATATCTTGAATGGTTTTTCAGTGCCTGCTTCAATTCTGGGCTCAATGCTTTCGTTGATTTGTCGGATTTGGTACCTACGAAGCTTTTGGAGAGCAGGTCTGTCCAAAGTGCGCTACAAATTCTCTCTTGGCTGAATGGGTCATGTGTATGCCATGTTTTACAGACAGCAGAAAATATCTGCTCTGGTATATCCTTACGGGCTTTAATAGCACTGGCAAAAAGAATTTCCAAAGAGGCAGTGTTGATATGGTTCGTTATCGTTGGATGGAAAAGCGACTTTCCGGGTAGGGCATGACAAACTTCACTATTGGTGCAATCGGTAATGATGAAGCCTGCCATTTTTAGTATGTTCCAAATTGTTTTCGATTCAGAGACGGTGATCTCTTTGATATTTTTCGAAAAAGTAATTTCTGTTAGAGGATCCTGTGGTATTTCGTTAAAATTTTGAAAATATTTAGCCTTAATCAATTGCTTGTGATTTTCATAATCGTATCGATGCCCATATCGCGATGTGAATCCGTTAGTTAGTGTAGCTGATATGTAATTTGCTCTACTTCCAGTGTTACATATTAATGACATTTGGAGTTCCGATGCCGGATAAAATCCTCTCTGTGGACGATCGTGTTCGTCTAGATATCCTAGTTTTTTGAGTGATTCGAAGCAAAGTTTTGCTTGATCCACGGTAGTCTCACTGGAAACAAAATGCTCTGGTTTCAATTTAATCAGCTCTAAATTACTGTAATTGTGCCAAGTCGCACTGAAAGTGGTAGCTGAAACCGTCCCATCACCGAATGATTGCCCACCATAGCTGTTTGAAATATAATCTATAGACTCAGTTAAGAAACTATCCTGAATTGACGATACGTAGCCTGGTTCATTGTACGCGAATGTGCGATTATAGGTGTAGCGACTATTCGGCTCAAACTGTAGTTCCTTCATAACATCAGAAGCAGTGTATGTCATAGATGCAAGCACACGGTCACTCATACGAATAGTTTTTATTTTACCATTCGCAGTATATTCGTATGATAGCTTGAGTAGTTCACCGCTTGTTGCTAACGGATAACTGATTTCAGTTATCTTCTCATTTCTGTATTTGTAATCAATAGATAATGATTTATTAGATGAAACGAATATATGATTCAAAAGTTGTTCTTGTCCGTTAAACAATAAAACTTCCGTGGCTGTTACACCATTGGACACTTTTCTGGATTTCTGTACACGATTCCTGTGTGAAGGAACAAGTTCGTTTTCGCCAAAATCGTATACTATAAAGTTGGATGACTTTGGCAATGAAGCATTATTGAGCAAAAACGTGTGTAACTCACTTCTTGGTATATCTAGTAAACCCCGCTCGACAGTTTTTCCGTCGAATCCATAAGTGTAATACGTTACATGGTACTTAGAAAATTCTCGATCACCATGTATTATGAACCTAAGTAATCCCTCATCGGAGTATACAAATTGTTGTTTTCCAGAGTCTGGTGTCAGTTTTCCTACTAAACGTCCATTCGTGTCATATCGGTAGTATCTACCCCACGAATTTCGTAGCATTATCTCTTCAGTATTCAACTTGAGTGATTCGAATGCATTAGTTTTCGATAAAGTATTAATCTTCCGATGGTAAATTGGTGGCAAAACACATATGAGTCTATTTTGGTCGTCATACTCAAACGTGGTCAGTCGGTGATTGTGATTTACTACCTTAACTAGTTCGGCAACTTTATTCTCATGTTTATCTGTTACATGGACTGTTAACGAACCACCGGAGCTCAGTTCAGAATCATGCTTGAATTGTTTTGCTGTTGGAAACAAAACTTTTAAAAAAGCGATATTTGGATTCGAACCGTATTTTGTTTTGTGGGGCCCCACAAAAGAAAATGGTTTTCCAGGAAGTCCCATCGAAGATTTCGTTTCCAAAGGGTCGTCCCGGTATGAAATCCAGCTAAACGGATAACCTTCACATTCGGGATTCAGTTGATCAGCGAGACCCTCGACTTTCCTATCTAGCAGAATAGAATCCAAATTTGTAACGAGCTTCGGATTGTAGTCAAGAAGAGTGTGTCCATTTGTTTTCAACTCAGTCCATTTCGTTTTCAGAACAGGTCGATCGAGTTCGTCGTAGACGATTTGACGACTGTTGATAGTGTTGTGATCTTTCAAAGTTATCTCTTGAATAGTGAGACCTAGTTTGTTTTGATAAAACACCTTCACCGCTGGATCATACATAAATATAATCTCAGAAAAAGAAGTTTGGCCGGTCACCTTAAAATTTACATTTGACCAAGCTTTCGTTGTAGACTCAAATGTTCTTTCCAATATTAGATGACCATCTATCCAAATAACAAAATGAGATTTTGTTAACAAAACCGTACATTCTCCTTCCGAATTAATGACAACTGGTTCAAAGGTACTGATTTTTAAGTTGTTATGACCATTGTGTTGATATAATTTCATAGAAAAATATCCCAAAGTTATGGAAATACTACCAGCTCCCGACAATGTGTACAAAAACCTTAAGCTAAAAATATCCGGTGAATATTTTAATGTTTTAAGGTGACTTTTCTTTTCAAAGCTATATTCAATGTCTCCAAACGTCGGTCGCATTTCAACACGCGATATCATTTTTTTATTTTTCACCAAGGCTGAATTTTTTGATTTCAAAGTATAAAAGATTACTATGCCTAGTTCGGAAATCTGAGCTACAACATTTCCGAAACGATCAAGTACCGTTTGCCTTAACAATCCGGAATTCATCAAAACAGCTCTAGCTATTCCTCTTCTACCCTCCAATATGTTGATTTCGAAGCTAAAGTGCAACGGGGTTAAAAGTACGTGGTCGACGTCCAGCGAATGTGTACCGAAATTCTTCACTTCTATATCAAAACGATTTTGATCAGTTTCCGAGTCACTCCGATAGAGAGCCTCCACGTAATACCAGCCACTAATGTGACTTTGAATTTTCCCCTTGATTTCTCTCAGCATTTCGTTATCTGTTGAAATTACTTTCAAAGTCAAACTTTTAGCAACAAAAGCACTTTGATCTGTGCGAATCCAGCAGGATGCCACGTACGACATCCCTTTCAGTGTTGGCCGGAATTGACCTGTAATCGAAGATCCAGGCTTTAATCTAAGAAAATGATTTAGATGCTCCCGCAGTATTAGCTGTTTATCAAAAATCCATTTTTGGTGAACTCCAATTCGGTTCACTTCGTATGGTTCAAATCCGTAATAAGACACTACCTCTTGAGAAAGTTTATAAGGTCGAAAATCAGCAATTTTGTAGCGTCCTAAACGATCCGTTAACATTGTATCTTCATCAAAAGGCTCAATTTTCTCATCTGTCTCGGGATTTAGTATCTTAACAACACCTCCTTTGGAGTTGTGAACAGTTTTACTACTATTGCCAATCGCGGCCAAATTGAATGATTCTTCATACCACCCGAACTCTGGTTTGCCACCAGGCAAAACTTTCGATTTGGTAAATGTAAAACCATCAGAATATTGTCTGACTTTTGTCAAGTCATACTCGAACGTAGATGACCGTTCGTGCAGTTCATCATGAACCAATGTTTGCTTTGTGATAGCATTTTGACGAAAATCTAGCAAAGATTTCAGCGATCTTATTGTCACGGATTTTTTGTCGTCAGTAGAGGTTACAATACCAAAGTAATTGCTAACTCTGCTAACAATTTCCCCCTCCGGTAGATGATGAATTTTATTATTTGCGAAAGTAAAAATTTTACTACCGCTGCTTGGATTTTGGACTCCGACGAAGGCCGGATAATTCACCAGAAGGTCGTTACCATGTGGTGTTTCTAGATCCCAAAGCAAACTTGCACCATTGTAAAGTTTGAATGTAGCGTTTGTGTCAGATTTTGTTAAGGTAATCGATTCACCAAGTTTCAAGCTAAACTCGGATATGCTGATTTCTGATTGGGGAATTCTCTCATAATCCCAACGTATTCCATTGAATCTGAACTTATTTGAAGCGGAAACAACATTATCACTGTTAACAAAAACACCAAATTTAGCAGGATCAATCGCAAAGGGAATCCCTGCTGTAACATTCTTATAAATCTCCTGAAGCTCACTATCAAGTTTTTCGAAACTTTCACGACGATACTTATTCTTTTCTGCATCCGATGCGTGCGGATGTTTACGTATTTCTTCTTCGACCTTTTCTTTGATTTTACTGACCTCATCTAAAATTTCGCCAGTGTGGTTTTTAACAACAACTCTGTACTTTCCATCAACATTTTTGTAGCCAATTTTAAAATAGTTGTTATTCATAGGAGGAAGACTCAGTAGATAATTGTCCAAATCTTCTACTAAAATGGTGACTGTTTCTTGGTTTGTTAGTTCGTATTTTTCATTGAAAATTTTAAAATGCATATTCGAATAAAGCTTATTTTCTGAAAGAGATAATGTCCTGATAATTATTGCGTTGTGGTGGGTGTTAAGAACCCCTCCCATGAAAATATTCTGGAGATTTTTAATAGTAGTCTCATCTGTATCAAAACTTTCGAAAATGCTTTTACTAGATTTTATCATGTTAGTACCAAATGGTACAACTTTTGTTACCCAAGTACCGTTGCCATCTTGAAAATTCACATTCAACTCCGAATCGTTGTAGGTAACATAGGCATAGGAAAATGCTTGTACTATTGTATTATCAGCAAGGTTGTTTAATACAGGTTTTACATCCCATCGCTCACCAAGCAACTGTAAAAGGGCTAATTTTTCACCATTTCTGATCAACAAAAATGATTTTCCTGCCATTAGGATACTTTCCTTGGAAAGTTTCATACACGAGGCTTCCGCTGACCAAGCACCATGCGCCATCCTTTTAAATAAGCATAGTTCCTTGTGTGTCTCGTGAGATAGTGATACGAGAAAAAAGTGATCAGCTGTGAAAACTTCATAACTCTGAACAGGCTCTTTGCCAAGATGAGGAAACACCAGCGCTGACATGTCTGTAGTATCTGATCCAACAACGTCTCGCGCTATTATACGAACTTGGTCCGATTCAGTTTTTCCACTGATTATCGTGTAATTTGGCCCATTGGTCACCTGGGCGTCGGAAGAGAAACTAAACTTATTCGCTGTTAAAGCGGTTGGAAACCGTAAATGACTATAGGAAAATTTCGACACCAGTCCATTTGGAAAGTGGATTTCAGTAAGCTCACCCTTCGAACCATCATATTTAAATTGCAACACTGGCAGTGCAAGCTGATCTATTGAAACTAACCGAGGGGTGGACTTTACTAAACTATACTGAAATTTAACATCTTGGGTGTAGCTTGCAGTTTGCACGAAAAATCCTACCAATAATTTCGAGTTAAAAAGATGATCATAGCTAAATCGTACGAAGTCGCCATTATTACTTGAAACTTTTATCAAACTTAATCTATCGACGTATTTTTTCCCCGAAGACAACGAGGAATATTCTGGTTCGTATATGTATTTCAGGAAATTTTCATGAATATCCTTCCGTAATGAAAGAAACCAAATGAACGGCTTCGTTTTCATAGGAAGAGTTGTGTTGCTCACAACAGGCCACTCATCGGATCCTGGTTCCCACTGGATCCAATCGACATTTTTGACCGACCCATATGAAAATAGTTCGAATTTAGTTTTTATCTCCCATTTATTACTGGATTTAAAAAAATGAATGCCTATTTCGGGAGATCCATCCAACGTGAAGGAAATTTGATCTGTTTCATGCTTCTCGAATTTCGGTTTCAACTGTGATTGAGCGCCGTCCTTGACTAGGTAATAGGTATGTTCAATAGAAAAGATGCTACCCCTACGATCCACATAAATGCAGTCAATAGGTAAGGCCCAACCGGAGCCCAGAATATCGGCGGAATTATATTCCCGATACATAATGGATTGAGAAATGGGTATTCCGAAAGCATTTGGCACATCCACTATTGGAATAGAAAAATCAAGTGTCCCAAGTAGTGGGTTTCTCGGATACAAAAATGACTTAAAATCGATCTGATCATGCAAAGGTAAAGCGGATCGATTTGCTGAAGTTGAAAGAAGTTGAGGAATTGCGTCCAAAGTAACCTCATCGCCTTTTTGATCCCGTTCTACTGCTCTAGAAGTATCTTCTGTGGATAGCTGCAATCGGAAAGAAATTATTCCACCCGCACTAATTGATATGATAGTTTGTTCCTTATTCAAATTTAACGTTGCAAACGATCTAACATGTCTACTAGTAACATTAAAGTCTTTCTCACTTAGCATATTGACAGCAATCTCTGATTCCGGAGAAATTGATAAAGCGTTGAATCCTGACGGTCCATTGAATACCAATTCGTCTAATCCATCACTATCAATGTCATACAGAACTGTGGAACTAGTGTGATCAGCTGCCCATCCGAGTTTTTCTGAGAACTTTGAAACATAAAGTATCGGTTGATAATCTCGTGAAGACGGTACGTATCTGTATAGTGACATTCCACTAGAATTGAAATGTAAAATATCATGTAGAGAATGCCTTTCTGAAGAAATCTTTCCGAAAAAAGTCTGGTCCCCTGATTCTCCAGAGAACGGTATTAGTTTTGTTGTGAGCACGTTTTCCATTACATGAGTTCTCCCGAGCTTATAAATACCAAGCTCACCAATTTTTCGTACTATGAAAGCCTGTTGACTACCTGCATCTATGTTCGACAAAGTGATTCCTGTTTTTACGTTTTTCCAATGTGTTGCTACATGTGGATTAGTTTCCATTTTCCAAATTGAAAGCTGAGAAAATTTCAAGGCTTCATTTTTATTAACAGCTTCAAAAGATATATTTCCTTTAACATCTCGACTCATAACTCCTATTTGTGTGGAATCGGAGTAGAAGTATCCAAACAGCAAAGTACAATCCGGCTGATTCCATCCATATGCATCATGATAGCGGCCATCTGACGATAGATAGTTTAATTTAATTTGACCATCTAACTTGTAGATATGTAATCCAATTCCATTCCTCAACACGATGAACCCGTCTTCGCTTACAAACCATGGACAGTATTCGAGTTCATCCGAAGCAGAAAAAATTTCCTTCTCAGCCCACAAATATTGCCACAAAGTCGTTTTCTTATTATATTTGTAACATAGTAAGACTTGATCGGCTCTAACCAGTAACACTTGATGATTTTCATTATCGAGTTGTATACTCTGGGTTTTAGCTTGCACTATCGCTGCCTTCAAATTGTCCAACAATCGTTGAACTTCAACTGGAATATAATGTTTCATGATTTCGAATTCATGAAAGCACAAGACGTCCGTCTTTATAGAGTACGAGCCGTCAACTAAATGGTATAATGTTGGCAGAAAATTCAAATACACTAGTTATCAACGGGGAATGCCCTATCAGGCATCCAATGAAATCATAATGCAAATACCTAAAGCTTCTATGTCCAAAATCACATGCAAATCGAATTTTTTAATAATATTAATTATTCCAATTTTTCTACGAAATCCAGAGACATTATCTTTTTTGAAATACAAATATCTCCACTAGGAGTACAATTTTTTAGGTCTCAATAAAGACTATTCTAAGTCATCATTAATTTAGAAAACTTCATTTCATTTTTATTAAATAAACGAAGTAGAAACTTGGTTACATCAGTGCCATCAATCTTTTCAAAAGTATTTAGAACTAAATAATTGTGAGAAATTAATTTATAAAAAGATAAAATAAGAATCGAGATGATTGTAAAATAGATCACAATACTGTTCCATTGATCGGATCAATAAGACCGTTCCAAACCGGGAATTCCCTTTGCAATTGACCTGTGTACAAACAGGCCAACATATTCCTTAGTGAAAATGATAAGCCAAGCAAAGATTTTCACTACACAAGACTAATCTTTAGTCGAGTAACACAAATCTTCGGAGGAGGATGTTCCGGTACTTGGTGGCTTTATTTTTAACTCTATGCGTGACATTTGCGCCTTGTGCGGCGAAGACCCGATTTAAACGTCAACAGTTTAGTCCGCTAGAAGCCTGCACGGTCTCACACCAGGAAATTGAGGAGTTGATACGAGTTACAAAAAATCTTAATGCGCCTTCTGAAAGTGTACAGTTTGATGTTCGAGCGGGGTTTGATCCAGCTGCAGCTGCCGCGAATCTTGACAAATGTGCTAAGAGACTGACACAGTTTCGTGGGACGCTACAAACAGTCATTCAAAGCTACAAATCAATTAACCGGGATACCATGAATCAGGCACAATATGAACGTGCAAAAGCTCGCTATCAAACGGATATACAGCGACTGTTGCGTAGGATAGATAATCTAAAAAGAGATGTTGAGGACCGATATCGAGGTGAAATGGAAAATTTGCGCAGCAATATGCAGCAGTTCAAAGTACAGTTGGACGACAATCTTAGCCAACTGGAAAAGGAACGTGCAAAGACTAAAGATGCATTTGTGCGGTTATGCATTGCAAACATACGAGCCGGTAGAATCAAGGATGCTGTTAATGATTTCCGAAATCTGGATGATCTTCCGTATCAACAGATTGTTACTGAGGTATACGAAGACGAACCGAAAAATGCTGATCTAGTGCTTAACTTTTTAGAAGCGATTGATCTATACTATGAGCCACTACGTGGATACGAAACATTGTTTGAACACATGAAACGCCATAACCAACTCAGCGGACATAAAGGTCGACGATTACTGACACATATCATGGCACTAGTAACTGCGGATGATGAGCATTCCCAACGAGCGTCGGATCTAATGAACGTTTTTAAGACAAATATGTAAACAAAAGATTAAAAAATTGATAAGTAATATTGTTACGTACAATATAGTTGAGAATCTATTTCGAGTGAACGCATTTTATTTGACGGACCCTTTATTTATACACAGTTGCGTTTCGGCTTCGTCTCATCAGAAACCGACACTAACTTTTTGTCGGAATAGATTAGCGCCGGCTTGACGCAAATCCCTTAAAACTAAAACACACATTGTGTTTCAATCGAACGACTGATCAAACGTGATGTCCCGTCCGAGCAGAAGTTCTGTTTATGCCGATGAGACACAGTGAAGCCGAAACTTGTCTTGGCTTAGCAGGCCTATGCGAAAGCACTATGCTATATTTCACCCTAAGGAGGAAAATTTGGTAAACACCGTCAAGCCGGCGAGAATCTATTCCGACAAAAAGTTAGTGTCGGTTTCTGATGAGGCGAAGCCGAAACGCAACTGTGTAAGAAATAAGGATTTGTGCCCTCAAGTGCAAAGACTGGTTTTACCAACAAATTTTCACCCTAGTGAGAAATTTTGGTGTTTACCAAATTTTCCTCCTTAGGGTAAAATATAGCATAGTGCCTTTATTTATAGTTTTACATTTCTCCTATAATAAAAGCTATAAAATTCCTACAAAACTCGACTTTTTAACTGTTGATACGGTATTTAATTAGCAAGGGACTGGAAGGTGAAGTATATTTTCCAAATCAAGAGCCATAATACTCAAGGGAGAGCAAGGAGTTGAAGGAAGAAATTTTAGAAAAGCGTGGAAAGGGTCATATGAGCAAGCTTAGAGTTTACCGGCGACTTAACCCTTTGTCTACTACTGTAGGAGTCAGGATCCTTTGGCATTAGAAATGCGAATCACCTGAGTCTACGGCATGTCTGGACAAGCGTAACTTGTAACTTCATGCTGTCGGAACCTTTCTCTCCCTTGAGTACTATGGCTCTTAATATTGAAAAATATACTTCACCTTCCAGTCTTTTGCTAATTAAATGCCGTAACAACAAATTGACTCAATAGGTCTTTAATAAAAAAATGGTAAAAATAAACTCTACTTTTGACGTAGGACTTACATTTCAAAATTTTCAAAACGGATGCGTTACGTACACTTTGAACCTTAATAACTTTTCTCCTACACTGAAAAGAAATACATGGTAGTTCTAGCTATACAGGTATAGTAGAAAGTACCATTTTCAAGAAATAGTAATATTTACAGTAAATTAATCATAAACTACCATAAAATGTTTGGAACCACAATTTGGTTCGAAGAAACGTCCGTAGTAATTTTTACTATTTTGCGTATTTGATTTAATCTTGATTCCATGGTTGAAGATAATACTAAAATTTTTAATTATACCAACGATTATCGTTGATTATACTATGCTTTTGGGCTCGATTTGCTGTAGCTCTTTCAACTTACCACAAACATGGTAACAATGAAAGGATTTACCATTGTTTTGCAACTGAACATGGTGTACTTTTGAAAATACCACAAAAATGGTTATTTTCTGAGGCTTGATAGTATTTGTACAATAACTGTACGCCATGCTGAAAAAACCATTCCCGCGTGCATACAAAATAATAAGTACAAGTTTTTTAGCTTCCTTATTTTGTTTTCCAAGTTATAGTGAAATGAAGGCGAATCAAGCGAAATTGTTTACTTTGTTTTTGACCCACAATCTACCACCGGTAAGAAAAATAACAATTAATGATGGCAATAAATAGTATTTCTAAATTTGTATTATTCCATTTTCTATCTTGTAGACTCCGATGAAAAATATGTGATGATCATCAATGGAAATTGGAATATTCCGCAGAAAATTAGAAGTTTATAGGCGGGCTAGAAAATTTTTCAGGATAATGCTGACGAATATATTAAGAAAATTAATTTGGAAAACCCCTTGCTACTTAAATTAAAAGAAATGCATTATTTCTAGTATGCCTATACTATACTACTATTACTATGACATGGTAAACAACAATGGTAATTTAAACTAGTTAGAAATTCTCAAAGCAACCATGTATATGGTAATTACGACAATTAGATTGTAGTTGGAGGTATAGTAAAGGTTACCATTAATCTACCACGAAATAGTAAAAAATACCTTGTCTCTATGTCGAAAAGGACATAGTACATATAACAGGAATGATATTCAAGTCAAGTATTATATATTGTCTACCAAAATTCACTGGTACAGCCTTTTTAATTTAAACCTCTAATATAGTAGTTTTTACCATGGTACTCGTTTCAGTGTAGGACTACCCAAGTAACCAATAAGCATGCTGAATGCGTCTTAACGGCTACTTGATAAGCACTTAAGTCGTTTTAAATGCTATTTAAAAGTCGCTTTTGGCAAAATATACGGCTACATTACTGCTGTGCTATGAAAACGCTTTTTTACTACTGTTGTGCACTCAGAATGCTGCTTAGTGGCAAGAAGTTTTTAAACAGTTTTTCAAATGCTGATTAACAACAGTTATGCATAACGAATGCCAGCATACTGCAAGAAGCATCCGGAATGCAAATTTTACGCTACTTTACTGCATACACTAATGCTTGTTGGTTACCTGGGTAAACTTGGGCATATCATATGACATTCATGGATAATTTGAACCAATGCTTTTTGAATGAATGTTTACTGGAGTGAATGTTTACTGGAAATTTCATGTCGAATGAGATTGCCACATTCACTGATTTTCTAGGACTTGCAAAAACCTTCGGGTTTGTAGATTAATTTGATAAACATTTGCTTATATGAATCACTGGTACATGTACAGAAGAATTGACAGGCGCAAACTCAATCCAAGTTATTAAATGGAACTTTATTTTTGGTGATACCAGACGAGAATCAGAAAGAATGTTCAGTTGCAAAACAATGGTAAATCCTTTCATTGTTACCATGTTTGTGGTAAGTTGAAAGAGCTACAGCAAATCGAGCCCAAAAGCATAGTATAATCAACGATAATCGTTGGTATAATTAAAAATTTTAGTATTATCTTCAACCATGGAATCAAGATTAAATCAAATACGCAAAATAGTAAAAATTACTACGGACGTTTCTTCGAACCAAATTGTGGTTCCAAACATTTTATGGTAGTTTATGATTAATTTACTGTAAATATTACTATTTCTTGAAAATGGTACTTTCTACTATACCTGTATAGCTAGAACTACCATGTATTTCTTTTCAGTGTACGTCAACACCGCGGTTATGTCCCGGACATTACCCACTCCTAGTTTTTAATAGTTGCATAAAAAGGGCAGTGTCTTCAGTTTTATAAATATTAATATGTGACGTAGAAATCTTGGCTCCAGGGTAAGTTGGCGATACGAATGGGCCAGAAATTTCTGTTTCTCGCAAGGAGTCTATTAAATAAATTCAACAAGTGTCTCTTGGCGGAATATGGCAGAATCTTCAATAGGTTGAATTTGATTCTGTCTGGTCCTGGGGCTTTTTTGTTGCATGATATGAGAGCAAGTGAGAACTCCACCATCGAAAAATATGTTTTATTCTCGGTATCGTGAGATAACGCTGCACGGTAGATCTTTTGTGCAAGGGCGAAACCGAGACAAACCTTCTTGGCGAAATCGAGTATCCAGCGGATTGAATATATCACGCTCTCGTTGGGGGCCTTTCGTAAACCACGTGAACTCATGGGGGGAGATCTAGCAAAAGTATACGTTTGTCCACGAGAGGGAGAGAATATTTTGGAAAAGTCTACGAGGACTTTGATTTTTGTTCTTCTCGTATTACTAATAATAAATTGGATTTAAAGAGAGTTCTATTCAACATACTAATCGCTTTAGATGGATGTATTTATACCGACACTTCGAAACTATTACATTTTTGAGGTACCTACTCTTTAGTCGATCACTCAATCCAGAACTCCCGTGGTTTTTTGGACAAAACAACATACATTATACTACGGGGGAAATATACGTGTCATACAACACATTGAGTGGTTCTGATGGTCTTGAACCAGTGGTGATTGCAATTACAATCGGCAGGTGGTCACTACCGTGGGGATCAGATATTACTTTCAACTTGCAATCTAACCGTAGTGATGTCGAGTATAGAGATATGTCCAGTGCACTTGCATACACTGGTGGTCTAAGAATCCGTGTCATTTCCACCGTGTTCAGAATTGTCATATTGAAGTTGTCACAAAGGTCTCGAATTGTCGAAGATCGATTATAGTCTTACAGAAAGCCCCACCCTGTACCGTGGGAGTTAAAGCCTCCAAGAAATATTCGACTGAAGGAGTAGTATACTTTTTGATCCCTAAAAGTGCCCCTCCATAGGAGGTTTTTCGATCCAGGCGAGTAATGTTAAAATCGTAGAAGTTGAGGTTTGTATTAGAAATAAGCCATATTTCACGTAGGGAAAATGCATCACAATCGCAAGTGTTTTAATGAATCATTTTTTGGGGATACAACTTCTGCAATTTCACTGTAACACAGTGATTAGATCCGTGATTCCGTTTAATAAGTTAGCCATCGAAGGATACGATCGTGGTCAGGAAGAGCCATTGTTCAGTAAACTACCTTAAAATGTTCTCAATGTTGGTAGAATAGAAACCAGCAAGTTTTTCAGAGGATCGGTAATGTCAAAAGCTACGAATATCCGGTCCACAAGGTCAGAATATTTAAGGAATCTCGTTTTAGGCTGAGTTTCTGACAGTAAAATAGGGGCACTTGGGATTTGTGGTGCCCCAGGATCTCCAGGTTGTATCTCAATTTCCCAAAACCAGGAGCTATCATCTTCGGATTTGTGGCAACACTTCTAATTGATGAATGATTTTTATTTTGTACTCCTGTTTGGGACAACCTAGGGCCCTTACGAGGAAGTTCGGGTGTGGTTGGATTCGGAGATAAGTGGAGAAGCCCTTTTGAGCATTTCTGTGTAAGAGCATCTGGAGAGATCTTTGGCACGTACGTTGGGCATGTCAAAAGTGCATGCGGATTCTTCCCACAGTAAACACACTCCTCATCGGGCCCCCTGTGAGAATCATCCGCATGGCGTTCCCCACATTTGCCGCGCTCCAAAATCTGATTAGGGTTCTTAAAGAGGCCAACCCCATTCAAAAAGAAATGAAGATTTTTTTTCCTTGACAGCTCGAAAGTTATTTCCTCTCGAGTGATTCAATTTATCCTCGAAAGCGGCCCATTTGGGATGTTGACAGATAGGTAGTTGATAGCTGTTGAAATTCAGCAGTAATAGAAATTTAGGGCGGAATCTCTGGAGACTCGTAATCTCAATCGTTTGCTTCCAATTTATACGTCAGTGTTGTTCGAGCACGAGACATGTCAAAACACTCAATCCGAGGAAAATCTATTCAAATCCTTCTCGAAGGAGGGCCATTGACAGGTCTCGTGCAGAGATTCAGCATCTTTAGTAAACAATAGTAGTTATTTAAATCTTAGTTTTTTACTTTTAAAATAAAGGCACAGTCTGATCCCTGAAGCATAAATATTGCAATTTTTATCCTCGCAACTTTATTCTGGTTCAAAAAATTGCAAATGCACGCAAACAAATGTTTCCACCTTTCTTGCTGTTTCGCATGTAAATTTGTTTCTATCATACTGTTAAAATTAGGCATTGAGATATTTGACGTCTAGGGCACAGTTGAAATGTGTTGACAAAACCTACCCCTGCCTCGTCAAACAAACGTCTTGTGGAATGCATATTACAGATACGATTCAACTCTTCATAACAAAGCTTGAAGATTAATGATCAAGAGTCGATGCATTGTAATTGTAATCCAGACGTTTCTCTTCCCCATTATATTTATCTTTGGGGGGAGGGTTCCCCTTTTTGATACATTTTGTTGCGGGAGCAACACGCTGAACTACACTCACCAATTTAGAACACGATCAATAAAAAAGAGAATACAAACAAAAAGATAAAATACTTATTTGGCGATCCTAAACGAGCAAGTAGGTGAATTACTCCTCGCCGTCCAATACCGCATAAGGTAAATAACACTCACAGGACTGTTTCTTTACACTGATGAACTTGTTTCTCGGTACAACTTTCGATTATGAATGAGATATCATTTCAGAGCTATGGATGGCTCTGAAATTAATTTTTTTTTTTAATTTTTCGTATATTTTATCCAAAAATATGAATTCAACATTGAGGAAAGTAAAATATCACTTTCAGTGGATTGCAATCTACTGAAAGTGATATTTTACTTTCCTCAATCAATCGATTGGTTCGAACATTTTTTCTTCCAGAACCCTCCAGTACTTTTTCTAATGAGTTATGTGTTTTATCAAAAAAAACCTTCAAAATAATTTTGATCTTGTTTGGCGCATTGAATGTTCCACTGTGCGATGGTTCAATATTTGGGTAATTTAAATCTACAATTAGGCTGTCTGATCTAAGTGTGTAGATAATCAAATTTTTCTGTGTAAAAGAGGTAAACAACTTGTAGACGTTTTCTTATGATCTATCATGGAAATAATAAACAATAATACTGGTTGAAAATGGAAAAAACATCAACTATAAAAATTGAACATAAAATTTGTCGAATTTGCATTCGATCAATCTTTGATAATGATCACTTGTTAGATGAAATCGTCGATGGAGTGAGTTTAGAATCAATGCTTCAAGATATACTGATAAAGCTGAAGGTACGACACATATCTATATATTCATTATGTTAGCGAACTTGTGTTTCGTAGATTCCTGTAGATGAAAGTCTATTCTCCAGTTGCTGTGGCGCTTGCAAGGAAGAATTGTTAGTGACTCACCGTTTTGTGAGAAAAATCTTGGAGGCCCATCGAAACATTATTGACTGTGTGTCAGGAACTGACCAGTATGAATGGTGAAATTCGCAACATTCAGCTAATGCTAATTGTACTACTTTTTATAGAGACCCCTTGAATCACAGCCCAAATGTTACAGACATTGCAATTAAATCGGAAGATGAAGAAGAAGTTCTTCATACTTGTTACGAAACCAAAATTATAGAGGACAATATAACAACACAAGATAGCGACTCTACAATTCGACCTAAGCGACAGTTTAAGAAAATAGATGACGATTCTGACGAAAAATATTCGCTTCATGGTGATCAAGAATACGATACTTCCTCAGAAAGTTCCGAAGAGCCGAAATCAAGGAAAATCCGTAGTAAACCGGAACCTCCTCCTCAAAGGTGCTGTGGATGCAATGAGCCTTTAAGCACCATGGAACAAGTTCACGATCATTCTGGTAAATTTCACAAACGAAACAAAACTACAAACCATGACGAAATTCAAGAGAAGCCGTTTGAATGCGATGTGTGTTTTCTACGATTTGAAACCAAAAAACATTTTCTTCAGCATCAAAGAAAAATGTATGCTAAAGAATTACATTTCTGCAAACGCTGTCCAGATAGCTTCGCCAATGCTTTTAATCTTCGAGAACATGAGAAAGCATTCCACAAAAGGGTGAAAATTATTCAGCAGATTGACGAAATGCGAAAGAATATTCACAAATGTTGTGTTTGTCGTAAGCAATTCGATTCTAAGGATCTCCTTAAAGAGCATGCAAAAAAAGAACATATTCCACAGTTAGAAACGCTTGATCTGGACAACGAATTCCAGTGTGAAATTTGTTCACGCCGATTCAAATCCGAAAAAATACTGATCGAACACCAGCGCCGGCCGTACCGTAAACATCGATTTCAGTGTTCTCAATGTGGAAAAACATACAAAGATAAACGGTCTTTTTCAGATCACGAACAAAGTCATGCTAATATACGAAAGTATGAGTGCCCTATTTGCCAAATGCGGTTTGCATTGAAACCAAACTTTTTAACCCACGTACGATACCATTCGATTCCGGATGATCAGTATAAGTGTGAGTTTTGCAGCAGAGGTTTCAAGAAAAAACATCTACTCCAAGAGCATCAGGTAATCCATAGTGAAAGAGAGGATCGGCCGTTCAAGTGTCACTTGTGTCCCAATACTTTCACTCGGAAGGATCGGCTGGATTTTCACATCAAAGCTCATTTGGGAGAGAAACCGTTCAAGTGTTCCCAATGTCCTGCAGCATACATACATGAGCGCGATTTAAGAAGGCACAACCGGACGAAACATGAAGAGGTCAGGCCATTCGTTTGCAATGTATGTTCAAAGGCATTTAACAGGAAGGATGCCTATGGAAAACATATAAAAATACACAAAACTGATAAATAAACGCCATAATTAAGTAAAACTTTCAAGATAACTGCATAAACCAAGCAATTAAGGTATATGTAATAAAATATGATTTTATTTGTTGAGAAAAAAGAAAAAAAAATGCGATTACTGGCATTCACTGGAATACTAATATTTATGTTCAATACATGGAACATGGAGGGTCGAACGCTTCTTTTGTCCATTATTAACCCCTCAAAACGTATTTCCTTTATTGAAAATGGTGGAAATCGTCTCACTACGTTACTGCGATTATTGTGAGAATTTAGCAATTTTGTTGCGTCTTTAAGGGTTAAAGACAGAGGAAAATATTGCTATGCGTACTGGGTGTAAAAGCTGCAATAATATTCATTTGTAATGATTTATAATGCAATTTACTTGGCCCATAGAACAGTTGTGTATTGCTAATTAATTCTCAGCCGATTGAGTGAAAAAACTAAAATAAAGACAAGTGGGTGGACAAAATTGTGAACATTGCCATTGATTGATCAGCCCTACCCCTGGCAAAAACGCTTCCGCCCATCTAGAACTACTAGTCCGTGCGTTCTGGACCGTGTAGAACACCGGTTTCTTTCACAAGCAAGCACCGGTTGTTAACCAGACCTACAAGTTTCAGATACGTTACATGGAAGATCCCAGTAAATGGCGGCTTGGCGGGTTGAACTATACGCTGGCGATCGGTAGGCTATTGAAACTTTGTTCTAGGCTACCCGCCGTAACTTGCCGTTTACTGTAAAAGTAGTGTGGGATAGTCTGATACAAAAAGTTAAGAGATAGTAGAGAATTGTAAATTTGCTGAAATGAAAAATATAATTATGGTAATTGGAGCTGTAGTTAAGTATAATTGATTTCTCAACGTTTGCTTGATTTGTCGTTTTATTCTCCTTCTACTTAGTGTACTTAATCTGTTTTTTGACTGTTATTGCCAATTAGTTACAAAGACAATACACAAAAGAAACAAAACATGTGATTAATATTATTGTTATTTACCGGTAGGCGATCGGGTTGTCCCAACAACCTACATCTGCAACTAGTGCGCATCAACCGTACATACACTTTTCCACCGTTGCACTCAGTGGCATGTTCAGCGCCTTATGATCACACAAATGCCCCTGCCCTCAGCCTCCCATGAGCCTACAGTGGCTCCTCAGAGACTGTACACACACAAAACATAATTTCACCCACACAAGCATACTTTTATGCAGCCTAGCGCATGCATCCACTATCGTGCAATATCACGTTTTCAGGCCGTCCAATCCGATAAAACTCTCCCATCACCGCACACGGGTCACTATCATCAAAACCGATTAAACTCGAACTGAATTCGTCTCTTTGCGCCTCAAATTTCCCTTCTCGTCGTCCTAGGGATTCTTCATAAATTACTTAACACTTTTGGGGAATTGAGAGGGTCGTTACGTTACGTTTTTACTGAAAATATTTTTTTTTAATATAATTTGTTACGTTACGTTAGGAAATTTTTGCGTTACGTAATTTATGAATGGTCTAGGTGGGAATGAATCAATCGACCGCTAAACTTTGAGTGTATGGGGATCCTTTGTTTGTTCGCGTTTAAGACCGCGTTTATAAATTTATAAGAGCTAACACGTTCCCTTAGTCATCGGAGCGTTTTCATGTTTGCGAGATCGCGGGCGTACGCGTACGTGGATGATCGCGAAGCTTTCGAGCATTTGTATGTTCTCGTGTTTGATTACGTGGGCGTTTGTATGTCGTGTATGCTAGCTTATATGAAACTTCGCATGTTTAAATGCGATTGTATAACCGTATGGCCATTCAAGTGGAGTCTTGAATGTTCGCGCCGACCGCGAGTGTTATGTTTGATTTTAGATATACGGTTCAGATCTAGGTTCAGATAATAGGAGAGAGTGAGTTCCTTCATATCATTAGAGTTCCCGACATATGTCCCACTGCAACTTGTTGTCTAGTGTAAGTGAGCGCAATTTAAAACAAAATGGTCCCACTGAATACATGTTCCTTGACTGCTAGGACCGTAGAGTAGGGGTTTCCGGACGTGACCGACTCAGGTTCGCATCGCACTTGAGGCCACATTTATAAATTTATAGGTCTTGAAGCCATTTACCCATTAAGTAGTTAAAACGTTCACTTAATCACAGATCGTTTTCATGTTTACGGGATCGCGGATGTAGCTTAACGTGGATTTCGAGCGATTATGCTAACGGGCTTGATCGCGAGGGCATGTGTGTTGCGTATAAGTTCGCGTGTATAAATTCGTTTATATAACAACCGTGTTTTGAGAGAACGGTTCAGAATTGGAAAAAAGTGAGTTTTTCCATGTTATTAGAGTATGCGACCATGACACCCTGAAACATCTAATGTACATGAGTTTGATTTTTTTAGACAATGTTTTGTATTATTGCAAAGGGAACAAGTGTTTCTATTTATATGAAAGTTGCGTGTGTATAGCTTTGCGTGTTTGAATTCGTTTTTATAACCGAGTTGCCGAATTAAGAGAACTCTTCTCATCAGTGGTTCATAAAAAGGTGTTTTTTAGGATTTTTGAGCATGAAAATAACAAGAGAAACAAATTATCTTTTGCGTATTTTGGACATATATTTACTTGACAAAACAAATGCCTTTTTCGACGGCAGTGCACCGGTGTAGTGGAGTGAACTGGTTTTGCACTTTCGAGCAGAAGTGTCAATGGAACATACCCTGCACTTCTGATCGAAAGTGCAAAACCAGTACACTCCACACATCAATCGGAAATCCCAAAAGTTTTTTGGAAGTCAAAATTAATAAAAATGGATTCATAAACAATCAACGCGGACAACTCAAACTCCGTGCAATTTTACCTGAAACTTATGGGAACGACACTCCGTGATTTGTTGATGAAATGAACTTATAATTTAAAATTCTGTTCGGATTGGTAAAGATTGGACGATGCCACATTGAAATCTGCGTTTCGGCAAAAAAAATCTTTTTACCATCTGTGATGACTAAAACAGGAAAAAAATCTGTGAAAAATTTCCAAAAAATCAAAATATTTTCAAAAATCTGTGAAAATCTGTGAAATTATTATCAAAATGCCAAAAATCTGTCATCAGTGAAAAAGAATCTGTGATCAAAAATTGTGAAAAAATCTGCGACATTACAGAAAAATCTGTGAATATGGTAACCCTGGAGGTGGCTAGTTCGGAATGGATTCGAATTTCCAACATTACTTGATAATGGTTTGGAATGGCCGAGGGTTGTTTGAAATGTGTCATAAAAACAATTCATTGCTCAAAATTCACGTTTTGGCAGTTTCCGTGGTCGATGAAATAAAAAACAATGCCAGCAGCATAACTGCAGGAACAAATCAAAACAAAAACATAAATTTTGTTGCCAGAATTATTTAAAGATTCGAAAATTACAGTTACATCAAATTGGTTGAAATTCGAGCAAAATTGGATTGAGATTGGATAGATTTGTTGCAATTTTTTCAAATATTATAGCAATACTCGATTTGATGGAAGATTGTTCAATTTTTTTTTAAAATTTCCGACAAAAATACGAATTCATGCAAAATCGAAGGAAATATAACAATTATTTTAAAGTGAAGTTCCCCTCGCCTGAAACAACAAAGTAAAATTCTGAACTCAACGATGAGAGCGAGTAAAGGCGTTATCAGCCTATGCTGATTAGCCAAGACAGGGCTAAATAACTCTTGAGGTCAAAGGAGTGACATTAACCATCTTAACCAAGTCACTCCCAACAATTTATCAAACCCCCATTAAATTGAACGTTCGAAATAATTCGTTGATTAACTTCTTCTTTAAATGAATAATTTCAGAGCCGTACGCTGCACAGTTGGCCTGGCTGCGTTAGCGATTGTGTCACATACCGCATACGCATATGCTACAAACATTAATAGGTATGCAATTTGTAAACGAATGACTTCTTGATAATAATCTGTAATTTTATTAAAAAATTAACATTATTATTCGCAAACAAGTTTAAATGCATATAAGTCAAAATTTATTTTGAGTGTAGGTTTGCGCTAAAATACACACATGCAATTTCAATTAATGTATTAGTAATTTCTGACCCATTGCAGTCTGCTACCTGACCCACCACATATAGTATACACACCTATGTGCAACTTCGCCCATATCAAAACAAAACAAAAAGCCAGGTAAGCTAGTTTGCCTTATTTGAGTCAGCCTTTTTCTCGGTTTGGTCCGGTATACAGGAGTTTAAATAATTCAGCACTGTAATATTTGCAAGATTCTATCTATGCATGAGCCATATGCGATTTTGTGCTACAATCTGGTGCTCATAGATATTTTTGAAATTAGTTTGTAGAAGTCCAGTGACGAATGAAGACACAGTTGCCGTTACGACAAGGCTGGCCAACAGCGGATAAAATGAAAAAGGTAATATATCAGTAGTATTAACAACTGAATTAATTTTCATACATCTATTACAGGTACATAGTGGTTCAAATTCTTCTAACGAAAATGACGATTATAAATGGGAGGACAAGGACAAGCAGAGGTAATCATAATTTTTCAATTAGTTCTGAAAGACATTGAGAGTATACTTATTTATTTATTTTCTTTTTAATTTTAAGATTAACGCTATCACGATGGTGCCGGCCATCTTGCATACCGATTTCATTGCTGCTGATTGTTATAGTGCTTGTTGTCCTTTTACCTTTGTTGGAGCACAATGAAAAGTTGTATTATATGCGAGCAAACGCAAATATCTTAAGAAAGGATACATGCGATCAAGGATGCCAGTATGTAACTATTAATGACTGCCTGACATAGTTTCATAACAGTCTGATATTATTCTATTTTTTATTCAGTATCCAAATAGTGGAAAGTATACCGGAGGGATTAATATATCCAAAAGGTAGTCCAACGTTTATGTCAACCTACGACGCATGGAAAACACTAATTGGACTTGCCACACAGACTATTGAAATAGGGTCATTCTATTGGACGTTAAGAGGCGAAGATGTCTACAATCATTCGAGCGCTTGGCAGGGAGAAGATATATTTCAATCGCTTCTTGAAACGGGGTTGAATGGTAAAATTGCTATTAAAGTAGTCCAAAGCGCACCTAGTTCCGCAAACCCAAGCGTAGATACAGATATTCTGACAAAACGTAATGCTGCTATTGTTCGCTCAGTTAATTTCCCACGGTTGTTCGGTGGCGGAGTTTTACATACCAAGGTTTGGACCATCGATCGAACTCACTTCTATGTGGGAAGTGCAAACATGGATTGGCGATCATTGACGCAAGTCAAAGAGCTGGGCGTTCTGGCAACTAACTGTTCTTGTTTAGCTACAGATATAGCTAAAATATTTGATGTAAGTTTACTTACAGCTACTGAGATGTCATTTTCAAACTAAAGTCATGTATCTCGACAGGTATACTGGGACATGGGAGTCCCTAATGCTCAAATACCGTCTCAATGGCCTCAAGCGTATGCTACTAAGTACAATTTTAACAATTCACTGTTGGTTGAGTTCAACGACAAATTCAAAATTGACACTTACTTTTCGGTAAGGCATTTGCTCTTAGTTGGTTTTTGCCTGAACTGAAGCCGTCTCAGATTCTAACCCCAATCGACGTCAAAATGACTGCAGTTAAAATCTGATTCAGTCTGAGTCAAGCAAAAAACTAAATTCAAAAAATGCTAATCTATCTCCATTTTCATTACAAAGAGTTCTCCACCGCCCATGTCAACCCAGGGCCGTGCGCATGATGTAGATGCAATTGTTAATGTGATACAACGTGCAGATAAATTCATTCACATTTCCGTAATGGATTATTTTCCTCTTACGCTGTATACAGCTAAATCACAGTAAGTGTATTGGATATTGTTGAACTTTACTATATTTATCGATCAATTTGTTTTTTTACAGTTACTGGCCTATAATTGACGATGCTCTGCGCGGAGCGGCTATTGAACGAAAGGTAGCCATTCGATTGCTAATTTCACATTGGAAGCATTCACGACAATCTGAGCAATACTTTCTGAATTCGATCGAAGCACTGTCCAATAGTATCCCTGGAGTTACAATCGAAGTTAAACGGTTTATTGTTCCCTCCAGCAAAGACCAGGACAAGATTCCTTTCGGAAGAGTAAACCACAATAAGTACATGGTCACAGATAACACGGCATATATTGGCACTTCCAATTGGTCAGGGGATTATTTCATCAACACTGCTGGGATCGGTTTGGTAATGTCTTCCTTCGAAACCAACGGAACAATAGTTGGTGATCTACAGGCTATATTCGATAGAGATTGGAACAGTAAATACGCTGTTAGGACTGATTAGTACGGCTGATTTTATTACTGATATTCATGTTTTTTATCCTAAGTGCTAATAATACATCCACTAATAATACTGCCTATTAACTTTTTGAAAAAGTCGCCTCACTGCTACGTTCATGTGTTTTTAAGTGTATCAAAAGCGGTTTCTGCTCGATAAATCCTTTGGGGCAAATATTACATTTGAAGCTTTGTATTCCCTCGTGTTTGTCGCGAACATGCCTTCTTAAAGCTCGCTGATGGACGTACGAGGCAGAGCATCGATCACACTTGAATGATTTGAGACCAGAATGTTCAAGGATGTGTGAATTAAGTCTGTTCTTCTGTGTGAAGGTCAACGGACACATAGGGCATTTGTGTGGCCTATCCGTGGAATGAATTCGCAAATGGGCCTTCATAAGGCCTTTCTTCCGAAAGCCTTTACCACAGTACTCACAATGAAAGTTTTCCTGGGCTCCGTGGTATTTTACGTGGACCTGCCAGGATGCCTTCATGGAAAACTTGGCTTGGCATATTGGACATTCGTATTTTCGGACATTACGATGAGAATCTTCATGCCCCTCCAGCTGCGATCGCTCCCGAAAACTACGACCACATTGAGAACAAATAAGATTTTTCTTCTTAAAGAATCTCAATCTATGATCTTTAAGATATTTGGCAGATTTATAGCTTTTGTAGCACACATCGCACTCAACAGTATTTTTGTTAAAATTTTGTTCTCGTTGTGGCAGATGCACAATACTCGCATGCTCTTTCAATTCATCCTGAGATCCAAACTTAATACGGCAACCGCAGCAAATATTGCTTTTTATACGCATCTCCTCCAGTTCATGAATCTTAAGCCTCCGTTGATGATCGTTTTTCATATGCTTTTGAAGAACATAAAAGTTGGCAAACTCCTCATCACACTGTTTACACGGATGTAACATATCAACGTACATTTTTCGCTGATGCTGGAGATATAATTTTTTGGTTTCAAATCGCGTGAAGCACACCGAGCATTCGAATATTTTTTCTTGATAATCCTTTGGGTTTACCATGCGCATTTTGGAATGATATTTGACAGAATGTTCCTTAACCTTCTCCGGCGTATCCAGAGGCAAATTTTTACAACCGCAACATCGTTTAGGCTGAGAGTTTGATTTGACACCGTAATAGAGTCGTTTTTTCTCTTGGCATTCGTCAGAGTCGCCGTGCAAGTTGCCATCAGCTTCGGTATCTGTGTCATCGGAGTCACTCGACGATGCAGAAATTCCTTCATCTGACCGAATTGAATGGGTACTTAATTTTCTCAACTTTTCCACGTTTTTGTACTCCTTTGTTGGATTAGACTCATTATCAAGTACCTTTGAGATAACTGGAACAACGTCTATCAAATTATGCTTCCGTACTCGACCCCTTTTTTTGGAAAATTCCGATAACAAATCTGGTGAATATCTTGTTCTAGTGCTGTCGTTGCCCAATTCAGAATTTTCTTCCTCAGTCTTGATTTCTGTTTCGTCAATAAAAACTGATACGATTGTTCTATCCGTTGGTTCTCTAAATAAATGTTTACATCACCATATGCTCCTCAATAGTCAACTTTTTTTAAAAATCCATACTTACATTATTTCCACCTTCGGCGTTTGTTCAGAGATCAACGAAATAGACTTTAATCTATGTATAGATTCGCGTATTCTTTTGACTAGGGTCAACGCTGATATTATATCCTTTTTGCAACAAGTACAGTAAAAACTTCCTTCCTCACTTTCTGATAACTATTGAATATAATGTTATCGTAACGATTCAATCATGTATAACAATCTCAAAGCAAGTACTTACCGCTAGTCCAAAACAATCTTGAATTATTTGAGCTCCTGTTCTTCCTTGGAAAACTGGATAGGATAACAGAAACATGCCCTCTTGATCATCAAATTTGCAACAAATCCAGCAATGATTTGTTTCGTTCATCATTGATTATAAATAATCGGGAAAATTTTCACAGACAACAACAAAGCTTAAAAACTTCAAAACACAACAATCGTCAATCGACTAAAGGGCCTAAGCCGAACCAACTTCGAATTGCACACGCAGAAAAATTTAGCATTTTTAAACCTACAATATGTGTTGTTGACTCCAATCAGTTTCAACTGACAAACTTATTGGCCTGAAAATATTTTTTCACTAACCTAATCTTGTTTATATGTTTCTACTTGGCAGGGGCCAGGGCTATGTATTAGAAGATTTAGAAGATAATTTCAGATAAATAAGAAAAAAAAATCTCTAGAATAACAATAAACTTTTAACTTCAATAATATAACTTTTTATTTTAATAAATTTGTTTTAATTTTAATAAAATTATCATCAAAAATAAAGCTTTTTATTGAAACAATGAATAAATTTTATGGAATTCAATAAATGAATTTGTCTTCCGACCAATGATATTATTTCAAGAGTACTTATTCAAAAGGTCCTAAGTGACATTGAGCTCGAACTGAGAAAAACGAGGCTGAAGTTTCATGGACCTAAAATAAATCCCTATTAGAGAACAAATATGCGTTTTGATGGAACAATTATGCCAATATAGTCTAAGGACTATGCTCTTTAGGTAAATAATGCTAAAAACATGAAATGTTTAGTGCTAATGTAGTTTTTAAGCGCTTTAGAATGATGCGTCCTTTTGAAAATTATAGGACCTTTCACATAGGTCTTCTTTTCGGGCCCATGAATCATACGACGCTGCACATACGGCTTTTTTCAGCAAAGGTAGCTCTTACGACGAATATTGATTTTCTTCAAAGTTTTCGACAAAATGAGCACCGGAATACGAATGTTCTTCATTACTATGGTAAATAGTTGCACTGGATTTAACAGAAGTCTTGCAGAAAAAAAAAAAATGCGGGAAACTTTAGTTTATATTAACAAATCATTGGCTGGAAGTGGTTAAAACCAACGAATGGCATGTTACTTTAGAATAACTACACACTAAGCCAGCCAAAAGTTGTTCAGTAATTTCTTTTGACGACTTGCACAGTAAAGTGAAATTTTTACTGAGCTGTCAGCAAATTGTTTAAAAAATTGCAGCAAAGTTTTCATTTTTTAACGATTTTCAGTAATTTTGCGAATAATTTGCTGAAACCCGCAATATTTTTAACTGAATTTATCAGCACTTCTGTTCTTTTCGGTACATTAACATTATCCAGTTAAATACTGACTGATTGTTCGGCAAAATTGTACCAACATTACCGAACCTCATCAAAAACTTACTAAACAGATACAGTAAATCATCTGTCAAGTCGCCATTTTCAGAGAAAACTGCTGACTCACCAGTATTTTTTGACGTTTGGATAGAACGGATTGCGGAGAACTCGGCAACCGAATTGTTTTACTGAATTGATTACCGAACGGTTTGCTGTTCAAAACCCCAGCAAAATTTTACTGTACCCAGTAATTCAAATTAAGTGTGTAAGCTTACCAATTATCATTTAATTTATTTTACTTATTAAATTCAACTTCGAAAATAAGTCGCATGAACAGAAGAAAATAATTTCTTTTATTTTGATGCTTAGGACGTTTTTACTACACTGAAAAAAATCCAAACGTTAATTCTATTTGCTTCAAACCGCTTAAAATTCATATGAAGAAGAAATGCTATTGTTATCACGCGCACACATAGCTTCAATGTGTCAACTGTATAAACTATGTATGCACACACATAAGTTATATGTGCATATTGTTATAGAGAGGGGTTTTATGTGTCTAATAGTTATGAAATGTGAATGTAAGATTAATATTTCTTGTAAATACACACATTAGGTTTATGTGCCAGCAAATAGTGTCTATATGCCTCCGTTAATTGCAAAAATCTATGTGTAAAATCAATAGGCATAACGTTTACTTTTTTTTGAGTGTAGGTACCTATGTGCAGTGGGGAAAACATGGAATGAAATGAATCTTGCGTCGTTTTTGCATGGCGCCTATGAACAGTTGCAGAGATTTTGAAATATTTCGCGCATAGGTCCTTTTATTTTAAAAGGTCTCAAGTGCAAAATTTCAAAATATGATCATGAAAACTTTGCGACTTTTTATATAATGCTTGTTATTTTGATAAATACTGTGTATAATGAATCCTGGTTTTCGGTATTCGTTAGCTATGTTGTAATCACATGCTGTGCTGCAAATAACTCAGTTTGTTTACATTTGTCACTAAGGTCCATTTGAATCAGCACTCTTGATTTATAGAATTTAATCCATATTTCTATTGCATCAACAAATCGTTTTTCTGCGTGTAAAAAACAACTAATGGCATGTTTGTTTTTTTTCAGTGCGCACAAATTTATTTATGCATTGATAGCATACTTTGCTATCTGCCTCTCGTTTCTTCTGCTGTACATTTTATGCATTGGACATATTCGGTCTATCCATTCATTGAATGCTTACTAGAAATATATGCTAGAAAATGCATAAAAATCGCAGCAGAATAAAAGAGACGGGAATAGAAAGTATGCTAACTATGCATATTTTTATTCTCAGTGTGCACTACACCGGTGTAGTCAGTGCTACGCTAATTCAACCTTGAGTGTAATCAGCATGCATGCATGCATGCATCGTTGTAGCAAAATACTATTAGATGTTCAACAGGGTCATAAACTCATTAACTGTTTGTGGTCTTTCCTGATGCAACTGAATTTGGAGATACCTACTCGAACAGAAATGAACAGTAGCATTTACCCCACAAACTATGTTTAAAACTGTTTCTACATTGTTCGACGCAGAGTTGTTCAGTAGATTTACAATCAAACTAAAATTTGGAGCTGTAAAGCTTAGTTCTCGGAAGGGCTCCCTGTCAGAATCACTTTCTACGATTGCAGACGAGACGGGACTGAAACACCGTATAAAACCAATTGCAGCGGGCTGTCATTCTGAGTGTTAAATAAAGTCTACGGTTCAGATGTGATGTGCGAGCGTAGCGACTTCGTGCATGGGTTCGTGCTTAAGACCGCGTTTTGATCAGTTCATAAGTGCAATAGTGTTCACCATATCATTGGGACGTTTTTGTGCTTGCGAAATCTTGGGCTCCCGATTGTTTGTTCACCTTTGTGGATCATCGCGAAGGACTCACGTGTTTGTATGTTAACGTGTTTGTTCACGTGGGCGTTTTTGTGCCGCATGTGCTAGCGTGTATATAACTTTGCGTATGTAATTTTACAACCGTTTGACCCTAGGGGCAGATCACTTGTGATGCATTTTTAAAAATCTGCTAAATTAAATGCATTTCTTTCCATCAAAATATAAATTCGTAATGTATTTTGCGTTGCGTGCAATGTATTTTGCGTTGCGTGTAAGACGTCAAAACCCTACAAAAAATTAGCCCTACATTCAACAAAACGTCGAACAAAGTGAATCAGCGTAGGACGTTTGTTAAACAAACTTTTCTGCGAAGGAGTGCAAAGTTGATGCAAAAATGGAAATTAAATGCATTTTTTCTAATTTGATGAATATTTGTTATACATTTCTAGAGTGATCTGCCCCTAGGTATGGTCATTCCCAGCAAACAACAAAAGCTGAACAAGCCTTTATCAAGAGGCAACAAGCTGGACAAGAACTGGACAAGCCATTATCCAGCAAAATTGTTTGTTGGGTTCGCACAAACGCGTGTGTTCTTTAATGATCGCGTGCGTGGTGAATCTGATACTTCATTATCAGTGAACGGTTCAGATGCTAAAAGAGAGTGAACTCCCCCTTATCATTAGAATTCCCGATCATGTCGCCAACTGTTGTTTAGTGTATATCAGAGTCAATTTTGAAGGCCTGTACGAAGGCTGTTAAGAGTTCGTAGGCTCGCGCTTGAGATCACCTTTATAAGTTTACAAGTGCTATAAGGGATCATCCATAAATGAACTAACATTATATGGGGGACGGGGGAGTTTTGTATTTTGTGATGATGTATGACGACAGGGGGGCAGGGAGTCAAGTCATGCAACGTAGCTTTTTTAAAGGGGAATAACTAACATCGTTTTTAATATTTTTAAAAAAATTTGCGGTCACAAGGAGGGGGGGGGAGAATTATCGTCAAGCTACGTAGTTACCAGGGGGATATTTAGAGGTTTGTGATGAAATGCTACGATGGGGGAGGGGGTGTTAAAAATCACTCAAAAAATGCTACGTCATTTATGGATCGTCCCTAACGTTCACTTAATCATCGGGGCGTTTTCATGTTTGCGACAAAAATTAATTGCGAACAATTAAGATAAAAATAAGACGATCGCTTATATAGTTTTTCTGCAATCGCCGTCGTGATCACGGAAAAGACATTGTTGGAAAACAAAATTTCGAGTTTAAAGCTTCAAGTCACCAAGTACTCTTGGTGGGTGAGGCGCACTGAAAAAACTTAACACGTTAACATCATGTGGAAATCTATTGAATTATTTCAATCCACAAACACATGAAATGCACATGGTTGCCACTTTTACATGTAGAAATGCACTACATGTTTTTCATGCGAAAGTTAGGTGTAAAGTTCATACTTTACGACTCAATAGGCAATGAACATTCAATGGATAAATATGTCGTATCTCTACAGAAGACTAAATATCTAGTTCCCTACACTGAAAAAAATCCAAACGTTAATTCTATTTGCTTCAAACCGCTTAAAATTCATATGAAGAAGAAATGCTATTGTTATCACGCGCACACATACTTTCTATGTGTCAACTGTATAAACTATGTATGCACACACATAAGTTATATGTGCATATTATTATAGAATGGGGTTTTATGTGCCTAATAGTTATGAAATGTGAATGTAAGATTAATATTTCTTGTAAATACACACATTAGGATTATGTGCCAGCAAATAGTGTCTATATGCCTCCTTTAATTGCAAAAATCTATGTGTAAAATCAATAGGCATAACGTTTACTTTTTTTGAGTGTATATATTTGGTCTTCTGTAGATTTACGGTTTCTAAAGAATTTTAATATTTCACACAAAATCACTTTTATTCTTCTTATGTTCTAGAAAATGCCGCTATATGCATGGATGTTCTTCATCCATGCCCACCTTATTCAGAATTTCGTAAAATATCTGCGGTTTATAAAATTTACCATATACCAACTTTTTGTTGGACCAAGCAGTCGCAGACCCCTCGCTGTAGACGAATATTTTTTACACCGACGATTTACAAATTATGTTCTTGTTTTCAAATAACTATTATTTTGATGCGAATAAAAATACAAACGTCAAATCGACGATTACCCAAACAAAGTGATAAGTTGTAATATTCATAGCCAAATACGTAAAAAACAAAATTCTGTAATGAAAACTAAAGCGACGGATTCAGTTTGCCGGGTATGCTTAGAGCCCAAAAATACACTGAATATGTGGCCCATAGTCGAGGCACTAATAGATCAACGAACTTCGGTTGATATAATAGAAGATTGCTTTGGTGTTGTGGTAAGTATATACAAAAATATTTACATTCACTTAGAATACTAAGTTAAACTTACTATATGCAAACATAGATCTCAGAAAACTCTATGAACTTAATTTGTATGAGTTGCAAGTATGATCTGGAAGGTGCCTATCGTTTTGTGACAAGTTTACGGGAGTCAGAGTCACGATTAAACAGTTCAGTGACCAAAATAGAAGAACAAGGGTAAGGTCTATTTTCACAGTAATACAATCGAAGTTTCTTGATACAATATCTGGTTGAAGAAGATATTCAATATTTGCAAAGGACATATTTTTGATAAATATTTTGTTTTAGATATGCAAACGACTACGATGTTCCATCTATATACATCACAGAGGTAGAAATTAAGACCGAAATTTTGGAAGCAACTGCAGATCAAAATGATAATCAAGATGAGCTCATAGACTACGCCAATTTGAAGTATAGTGAGACAAATGGAACAGTCGAAAAAACAGAACCTACCATGCGCCGGAAAAAAGGTCGTCCGAAGAAACGGCGCAAAGAAGACCTCCAATCCAACACTGCGGGGCACAAAACAAAAGTGGAATCCTATGATTGGGCAACTGAACATTCATACATTTTTGATTCATCAGACGACGATAGTATCTGTAGCGATTATGAACAAAGCATGACTTCGGATGAGGACAGTGGTGCGAACAAGCCGAGGCGTAAGCGGTTTTATTACGGTGTGAAGTCAAATTCTCTACCAAAGAGATGCTGTTGTTGCAAAGAACCACTAGACTCACAGGAAAAAGTTCAAGAACATGCAGAAATGTACCATCAGAGCAGCCGTATTACCAACCCGAAAGAGTATGGCGACAAACTCTTCGAATGCCCCGTGTGTTTCAAACGCTTTGAAACTAAGATGCTCTTTCTGCAGCATCAACGCAAAATGTACGTGGATGTTCTTCATCCATGCCCACTGTGCGAAGAAGAATTTGCTAATTTGTTTGTACTCAAAAAACACCTTAAGATTGATCATCAGAAGAAATTCAAAATAACGGTGCTGGAAGAAATGCGCACTAAGTCTAACATATGCTGTGGTTGCAAGGAGAAATTCACAACTCAAAGTGCACTCAAAGAACACGTAGACAAAATCCACTATCCTGAAAGAGTTTTATGTGAAACAACTAACACATTTGAATGTAACGTTTGCTACAACCGTTTTAAAACTTACAAATCACTAAAACACCATCAGCTGAGGCTTTTCAAAGAAAAGAAGTTTGTCTGCACTCTTTGTGGAAAAAAATTTCGAGAAAAAGTTCGACTTGCTGAGCACGAGAACCTTCACCGAAAGATCAGAAAATTCGAGTGTACATTTTGTCCGGCTAAATTTGCTATCAAAAACTCGTACGATGTACACGTTAAGATGCACGACGCAGAGGAAAGCTTTAACTGTGAATATTGTGGTAAGGGATTTCGTAAAAAGAGCCTCCTGCTTAGTCATTTGCAGATACACAGTACAACCCGGCCGTTCAAATGCCACGTGTGTCCGAACACATTTAACAGACAGAACTTGCTGGATTCGCATCTTCTGGGACACTCAGGATCTAAGCCTCATAAATGTAAACAGTGTTCTGCTTCCTACATTCATCAGCGGGACTTGCGAAGACACATTAGGGAGAAACATGAAGGCATTCGTAGTTTCAAGTGCAGTATATGTCCTAAAGCGTACATAAGACAAAAACTACTAGTAGAACATTTGAAAACCCACGACGAATAAGATTTTAACTAATAAATTTTTCGTATTATTTAATGAGGTATGAGGACACATATGACCGACTCGTTGTTGTTATGTTTTTATCATATCCATAGCTGTAAACACATCAAACCAACAATATATGGGTGGGTGGGCTACTTATCCTTTTGTTAACCCATTATAACCCAGCTATGTTAAAACTTTTGGTAATTTGTAAAATACTTCGTGAGCCCTCATATTATGCCGAATTAAGTATGGGAAAAATAAAATAACCACTTTGGAACGTTTTGTTGCGAAAAAAAATAACGTATGAAATTTCATACGTTGGGCTGATAGGGTATCAAAAAATCATTACAGAGAAAATTCGGCTAAAATCTTTATATTCAACATAAAATCGAATAATATCTTCCGATCATTCATTTAGAAGCTTTTTTGAATGATTTTAACACTTATCTTCTCTCTCGTGCCGTTTCATCTCATGATTGGTTCGTTGCATTAAACCATCTTTCCTTCAAACTTTGTAATTATTTTAAGAAAAAGAACATTTTCTCACGAGAATTTACATAAAAAATATTCTGGGTGGAACTAGGTATGATTTGCTACGTATTAAGCATTTATTAACCTTGAATGCACTGATTCAACGTTAAAATCAGCGAGAAAGTTATGAATCCCTTCCTGGTCCTAAAGAGGAAATAATTTTGCCTTAGGAAAAAAGATATCGGTTCAGCCTAGCGTATGAAATTTCATACCTTGAACTACCAGCAGAATTTTCGCAATTGTTTCACCAATTTCTTCCATTTTTTCGCACTGAGCCACATCTTTCACACCTCTCATGGCCATTCGTTCACAATTCGAAACAAGAATGAGTGATTTAGAAGAGAAAATTAATAATATGTATTGTTCATATTTTGGTTTGAATTTTGTCCAACTTTGACATTCGAAAACACAAAGGAATTTTATAAAAAAGATTATTGAGCATACACATTATAAACTATAGGGTATTAATTAACGTTCACAGAAGACCAGAAGTTATAAAACGCCTTTATTGTATAACAAGTGTGATCCAGAAATGTGTTGTTTTTGCGTATGAAATTTCATACGCTAGGACATAATGGGTTAAACCAAAGGAGGCCAAGCGCCATTTTGAGATACGTGGTCAAAAACCGGTATCGCATCCAATATAGTACTAATACCACGCATGCATATTTCTGTTTTGGAAAACTTGACTAATATTCGAAAGTAAATAACTTTCTTTATTGAGGGGGTACACCACAGTACAATAAAAAAAATAATTTTTGTATTGGTCAAAAATGTGCTTTAGAATGTTAAAAATTATATCCTAAAACATGGAAGACGAAAACAATACATGTTCAAATTTTCAATTCTGCAGCAACGCCTCTTATGTATACCCCAAATGTTCAGAAAACTTTAACCGCATTTTTCTCGAAACCATATTTTTTGACTGGCCGGAAATATAACTCGAACAAATGATTTTTGATCGCTTTGAAATTTTCACAGTATATTCGAAATTGATTTCTCCAGCGACGTTACGTACGTCGCTTTTTATATTTTTATTGCATAATTCTTTATATTAACAATTTTATGTCGATTTTTAAGACATTTTCGGCGTTTTCTTTACTTAAAGCTGCATAATTTCGCAAAAAAAAAAATCAAAAATTCTACGTACGTCGTTTGCTAGTGTCATTAAAAATCAGAAAAAGATTAGTTTTTGGCTCTAACCCCTTGGTAACCCCTTAATGGAAACGGCAACTTCACTTCAATATTTCTTATAGAAAGGCTAATAAACTTTTTTATACAATCTCTGATTTCAACATACAAAGCTTGTGAACTTGTTATAGCAGTATACCACAGAGTGTTTCCTAAAGCGTCCCATCTTTCAACAGGAAAACGTTTTTAATCCACCCAACAGTGTGATGAGACATTTCTTATAACTCTTATCACTCTTCGGATATTATATCGTTTGAGAACATTTAGAACTTGATGCTTCGCGATGTTTTTGATAACACATACTACATGGGATAGTGGCAGGACTCAGAGAATCGCTCAAATCAGCATAGGACAACATCAGTGCTAGAAATCTCAAACCAAATCAATGGGAAAGCGAAAAAATGGCCCATAAAATAGACATACCAACGAACTATTGTTAATGCTCTGGTAATAAAATATCTATATTGTGGTGGGAAAACTGAATTTTCCTGAAGGGGTTATATATTGCACTGAGCTAAAAAATCGAATTTTTTTTTATCTATTTGAAGTTTATACTTTACTCAAACTTCCAACGCGACTGAGAACTAAGAAATCAACGCTTTTTCTTGAAAAAAGCGGTACTAGCAGTGATACCATTCAAAGAAAATCAACAGTGAATATTTCCAGACTTGGTTTTATTTCCTATTTAAGAACTATTGTGTTTTTTTTTACATCCTAGATTGCATGATTCAGTGATCGAAACCCAAAACTTCATAAAGTATTTGAAATTATTAAATTAAAATTTGTTTTTGCTATTGAAATTGACAAAATGATAGTATCGCCCCTTTGGCGATTGTTTATTTTTTCGGTCCCACCTATCAGCATTGAAGTATCGCCCTTACGTTTTTTTTACAATAACTACCGTTCTACACCACCGATTTCGTCCGTGTTTTTTAATAGAGATCATTGTTACTATTTACAGCTGGTATCAGCTTGATAATCCTAAAAAATACGAAAATAACAGTTTCGCCTCTAAACTGCTAGCAAAAAAAAAGTATCGCCCTGTTTGTTTGCAAGGAGCGTGGAGGGTGAAACTTTAAATAAACAAACAAAAATACAGTTTCGCCCGTTGTATTTTTTGCTGTAGTTTAAGAAAGCAATATCGTAGAATCAAAATTTTTAGGTTAATTTGTTGCGTTTCAAAGCCCTCATTCGCATGTATGAAAAAAACCTTATGTTTACATTTGTAAGTATCGCCCTATTCACAAAAAAGCGTTGAAATGAAATCGCAGCTTCTGATATCACACTATCATGCGTGCATAGTTCCAAATTTTACTTCCACATCGACTTTTTCTAAAGGTGACTTTCCAGTAGTATCCTTGATTTGAATTATTATCGCTAATCCTAATGCCAAAGAACAAATAAAAACCTCTTGAAAACTAACCGTTTGGGAAAATCATCATCATTACTGAAATTTTCATTTTCACGAATCTTTTCGATAACATTCCGTTACTTGCGTTAATTCACTGGGTGCACAGTGCTCTGAAAATCTAGCGAAATCGTCTTAGGGCACCAGCGGGTCTAGTTCAGAGCTATCTGCGCGGCGAGTTAAATCTGTAAAGAATACTAAAAATTAATTTCTATTCCATAATTTTCAGTTCAGCAATTCGAGAGATCATGCTCACCGCAAGCCATGAAAAATAGACTACGTTGTGAAGCGATGGTCACTATTTATTAAAAAATCACGGTTAAATAATAAATAAAACTATTAAAAAATTTCAAATAGTTTATAATTTTCACAAACTTATTAGGAAAAATTGTTTAATAAGCTTTCGTAATATTGTGTAGGAAAAAAGCTGAAAATTTCAGTATTTTCTCTATCTGCAACATATAAACCCTTAAGTATACCCATTAATTCGTATACGAATTGGAATAGGTTCGCCAAATTTTGAAAGAATTCTATAAAATAACCCCTTGAAAACTACCTAAAAATTATTGTAGTTCGATGCAATAAAAAAATCTCCAAAAATGAAATGTACCTATTAATGTGAAACACAGCGAATAATACATACAATAAAGACCCATTTTTATCAGTCTCATGGTGTACTTTAGGCTGACAAAATGGGGACATTGACTAAATCGGACAATTTTTTTTCTTTATAATAAACTGAAGCTGTTAAAATATTCTTCTCGTCCCTTGATGTAGTCTGATAACTATTTCTGATTATGATGAACTTTTTATTTTCGCATATTTCGCATATCTTCATGATAAGGAAAACATGCTCAAGAAAGGATTTACTCGAATTCAGTCTTGTTCGACTGCTAGAGCCCATCATTCATTTTTGGCTGATAAAATCGGGGTTTCAATGTGTTATAATAGATATTCAGCATTCGAAGAAGTTTCTTTTGCACGAGTGTAGAACGACTTTGTTTCTACTTACTTGAAATCAGCGGCGTAGCCAGAAATTCGGTTTGGTGAAAATCGATCATACTGTCCAAACGGCATAATTCCGAAACCGTAACTTTTGAAGTTTTAAAATTATTCAGAATTATTTTTTCAGGAAATAGTAACAGAGTTCGTGTCTTTAGCGAATTTGTTGAAACTTTATTGTAGTCATGAATATTAACCTGAGAAATTCACCATAAATACTTCTTGGACGATATACCGTCAACATTATTTTATCAAATGATGCCCTGTTTAACGTTTGTAAAACTCATCGAAGATACTAAACCTCCGAAATTGGCGGTTTCAAAATGATGCTATCTTGACCTTAAATTACTGTTTTTAAACATTTGACCTATACATATAATTGGTCATACAACAAAAATCAAATGCTCATCAAAATCGATCAGAACCTGCTAGAATCGAATGGAAATCGTCATTTTTCGTCGTGTTATCCTCGTTATTAACGTTTTCGTCTCAACTGGACGCATTCCCAAAATAAAAACATGTTTTAATCCACCTAGTGGTGCAATTGTGCTTTTCTCATTTGTCCAGACTACGATTCCATGGCTGGTTATGTTCAATATAATGGTGGATGAATATTACATGTTCAGTACGATTTGCACATACATACAATGGATCGACAGCCGCGATCTTGAGATACTATGTGATACTGAAACATCGCTTGAAACCAGCGGCGGATCATGGAGAAAGATCCGGGAGGTCCAGGTCCTGCCGAAAATTTTCAACTTGTCAAGTAATTTTAAACTAGTTTTAATTTTAAAGTAGCAACCCCTCACTGCATACTCCCACCGGGCCGGTATGATTGACGATTTTTGGAGTGATTACATAACCTTTCTATATGAGAAAGGCAAAAATGTACCAAAGTCCAAAGAAGTCAATTTTTGTCAAACATCTCAATGTTTCATGCATTTTAAAGTCATTTGGCATCAAAAATACAAATTTGATTTTGAAAATTTTTCATTTCAGTTTATATGGGAATTTGCTGTGTGATTGCGCTCTTCAACTCGTAACTCCGGAACCGGAAGTCCAATCAATAAAAAATTCAATAGCAGCCGATGGGAAGGTTGTACCTTTCATTTGAGACTAACTTTGTGCAAATCGGTCCAGCCATCTCTGAGAAACAGAGGTCACATTTTTTACACATACACACACATACATACACACACAGACATTTTCCGATCTCGACGAACTCAGTCGATTGGCATATGACACTCGGCCCTCCCGGTCGCGATTAGATTGACGAATTTTAGAGTGAATGAGAAAGGCAAAAACATTTTTAGCAAATGTTGAAAGTTATGCATTTTTTTGGTGAGCAGTTCTATGTTTCATAGACATTAAATCAATTTTAACTTCGCTTCCTATTAAATAAAGACCCTTATTACAGTACATCTCTACAAAAACGAGCTCAATTTGAAAATAAATCTGAGGATTATGATTGATTACAGAACTCTGAAATTTTCTATTGGAATGTTTTCAGGCAGGAATTTGATATTGATGCTATTAGACAACTGTGAAATCAAGACCAATAGATCAGTTACATGTCAGGACCCCATTCCGACAATTTATCAAAAGTCCTCATGATGTTTACAACAACAGGTAATCAATCTACGGATCAGATAATTGTTATTGTAATATTGAATTAAATCAGTCTGCATCAATAAATTTTCAACTTCAATCCAACATTTTTTTTTGGGTGTGGTGGGGGGGGGGGGGTTTGTATTGTGTTAAACCTTAAAACCTTCTCTTGGCTACGCCGTTGCTTGGAGTTATTTATTTCGCTTTTCATTTTCCGATATGTTTCAGATCGATCCGATGGTTATAAGTTAGAAAAATTGCAGTCAGAAGGTTCGCACAAATGAACATTTTTGTACTGATAAGTTATCAAGTTCCTTCCAGACAACTTGGAAGTGTTCGGTGATTATTTCTAGCGGTAGTAAATAGAAAAATGAAATACAAAATTGGTTTTATCGAAATAATGTTTAGCTTATTTCAATGGATTATTACTATATTGAACAATAAATAGGCGACAAAGAGTAATCCACAAACAACAAGCCATAACTTTTAAAGTATTCAAAACAGATATTTAAAGTCTTTAGTAAAGTTATTCGCAAAAGTAAGAGCTACAAATTTGCTGAAGACATCATTTCGATATAATCACTTCCAAGAAAATTTGTGAAAATATCTCACTCATAGGGGGATTATTCAGCAAAAGCACAATACCAAAAGAAAGGGCATATTACCTCCATTAAATTCTCCGAAGATATCATTGACCTAAAATAAGCCGTTTTGGCGTTAATAATAGATTACATGTTTTTGGTCCTATTTCTGGCAATGGGAAATGATAAAAATCTTTCGTCCGCATTTAATGTTAAATATCTCTTTTGATAATAGTCCGATTTCAACAATCTATAGCTTGTTCGAAAGGTATTCGTTAAAGCTGTCTAAAAACATATAAATTGTTAATCTATATTGTCAATTTCGGCAGATAATTTAAAAAACTGCAAAGAACGCCATTTTTACACATTCAAACATATCTTGGAAACTAAACATCAAAATCAAAAACAAATTAATAGCGTTCATACTGTTTTTTAGTTCTTTCATTTAAAATTGGTTTGGATAATATCGGTTCAGCCATTGCTGAGAAACACGAATGAGAATTTGTCCGTTACATACACACACATAGACATTGTCCCAAATCGTCGAGCTGAGTCGATTGGTATATAAGACTCGACCCTCCGGGCCTCGAAAAAAATCTTGAAAGTTTGAGCGAATTCTATACATTTCTTTCATAAGAAATGTAATAACGTCAGTTTTTTAGCAATTAATCTTGAATGGGTTATAATTTGATAAAACGATAACACAAACGATAAACAAAAACGATAACACTTTCTTGCGGGACATCACGCAGAACTGGGGGTTTGCTCAGAAACACAAATTGTGGTTTCACTTGCTTAGTCCTGTCACTAAGTTAGTGTCGGGTTCTGAAACGCACCTTCTTAACTAGTTTAGTTATAGGTTTTGTCCACTATACGCGCAAAGGTGGTTTTAAACTATTTTCTCCTTACCAACTTTCTTCACCAAAGAGAAATATAGCATAGGATATATGGAAGAAATGCTTTGAAATTGGTTTGAAGGTCCCATCTGCCCAATCTTCGAGAATGGACACAAACTTGAGTATAATAGCTATCGAGGCCTAACTATAACTATCCTCAATACCGCTTATAAGGTACTCTCTCGTGTTCTGTTTAGCAGACTGCGCCGGATAGCTGAATCCTGTATTGACGAATACCAAACCATATTTTAAGGACAATCAACGACAGATTATATATTACCCTGCGACTAACTCTGGATAAATTTCCGTAATGCAACAAACTCGGCGTACGATTCAGTGAGTCAAAACGAACTGTGGCAGATAATGCTTAAACATGGCTGTTCGACAAAACTGCTTTAGCTGATTCGAATGACGGTAATGGATTGAAGCGATGGACCCTTTTACTCTACTGTACAGCATAGCGCGATACGAAGATCTGATGGTCGAAGGAGTGGAACTATCATCACGAGATCTCACATGCTTCTTGGAATTGCGGAAGATATCGACCTCATTAGCGTTAATGGCAGAGCAGTGGACGAAGCATTTGTACCTTCCTTTTAAAAGGGAGGCTGTAAGAATCGGACTGAAAATAAACTGACAGGACAAAGTACATGGTAGCCGGCAGAATGTGGGGGCAATCCGAACGGTGTTGGTTCTGAGTAGAGGTGTGCGCGGCTGCACCGATTTCAGGTTAAAATAATCGGCGCGCTGACTATTTTTACCTGCAATCGGCGGCGACGCACAGTGTCGCCTAGCCGGACAAAACCTCAACATTTTATTTTAGATTTTTCTTGATTTAACATTTTTTTCTGTTTCTTAACAGGTTGAATAGAGTCTTCTCAAAATATTAAGTCCCGAAGACGAGAGTTCAATTTTTTACAGAACTTCAAAGGTGAAATAGATGATGAATTCTGAGGAAAACTATTTTCAAACCTAAGTTATTCAAATGCATATATATTTTTAGTTAAGATTACGATTGGGGTCAAACTGATTTCATTTGAAAGGTTATTCGCTGGACTTATAGCTGCCATTCGATTTAGTCGATACAAGCCTTTCTTCTTACTCAGACATGAAAAACAAATAATAAATCGAGCAATAGTTTAAAGTTATAATGTTCACAGTGGCTGTACTTTTTTTTGAAACGATTCGGAAAGATCGCTTGTTGTTCATTATACTTGAAAATTAGTGTACTTTCCGAAAATGAATATCTTGTTTTGCCCCTTTCTGCCCCGAGGTATGAAAAAAGGTGATTTTTCATGATACGTCTGAAGACGACGCATGGTAACCTTTGACTACCCAGGGTTCGCAATATAATTTATAGATGTGTCTTATCATTATCAACAATTGAAAAAAAAATGTATTCTGCTAAAAAATTCACCGAACCTAATTTTTTGAAAATGAATTTTCGGAAATAGTGCACTTTATATTCGTAAATGTTGAATTTTCGAACCACCCTAAGTGCCAAAATTTTGAGGATTTGAAAAACAAAAAATAAACATCAAATATGAATTCAGCGTCACAAATTACCCTAATGTGAAGTTTTCATCAAATTCGGGCCACTTTTGAGGTTTTGTCCGACTTTTGTATGGAAGGTGATCACTGTGCGACGCGGCGCATCTGCGCACCCCTCTAATTCCGAGGTGGAAATCGATGGGATACGGTACGAGGTTGTTGACGAATTCATTTATCTAGAACGACTAGTTACATGTGATAAAGATGATACCGTGAGGGAAAAAGACGTGTTGCGGTTTAGAAAAGGACTTTCTATGATTTGCGTAGTCAGTTAAAGTCCCGTAGCCTATATGCACACCAAGCATGCTCTACACAATTCGTTAATAATCCCCGTTGCTCTTTACGACCACGATGCATGGGCATTGAGGGAATGAGCCATTCGAATAGATAGTGTGTTTGAGACAAGAATCATGCGTTAGATATTCGGGAACACAGTCGAAAATGGAGAATGGCACATACGCATGAAGCATCGGAAGTCTGATAAAATACGGTAGATTACAGTGACCTGTCAAAATGTCAAAAAAATACACCTGTACAAGCAATAATTCAGCAAAATTGCTAGTTGGGAAATTTATGCTCAATAGAGAACGTGGAAGAGTGCGTAAACTTCGCGGCAGACTTCACACTAGCTCTATTCGTGCAGTCGAGGAAGATGCGCGTTCGGCGGGCGTTCAAGGACTATCGGATTTTTTACGAGGAGTAACGTGATGTTATGCACTAAATCGTAAAAGCGTAAGCAATTAGCAGTATCTTATGATTTTGTGAACTATTTCACGAACACTAGTAGTGACTCTTCAATGTATTGTGCTCAGCAAATTATTCGTTTTCTTCGCGAACATTACACTGAACCTTATTAAATAAAAACCTGTTTTAATCCACCTAGAGGTGCAATTGTGCCTTTCTCATTTCTCCAAACTATGATTTAATAGCTGGTTCGTACAATATAACATTATGGAAATGTCTTTCATTCTTATTACACTTGGTAAGTATATATAAGAGCACCTTTTTGCATTCATCGCGGTATCGGTTTGAATCGGAGTTTTCTATGTGATCGCACTCCACAACCCGTAACTCCGGAGCCGGATGTCGGACGGAGATGGAATTTAATATCAGTTTCCGGGGACGCAACACCTTTTATTTGAGACTAAGTTGATCAAATCGGTCTAGCCATTTTCGAGAAATCAATATAACCGTTATTCTGAATTTGGATGCTTCCGGATCCGTCGATGGTGGTCAGTGTGGCCAAAGAGACTTTGAATGACTGTTGGTGACCTAGATCTACAAATTCAACAGTTGTGTTTACATTTTGGAAAAAAATTCACCTTTTTACATTCATCGCAGAATTCGTTAGAATCGGGATTTGCTGCGTGATCGTACGTATCACCCTGTAATTCAGGAACAAGAACTCGGATCCACACCAAATTCAACAGCAGCTGATGGACCTTTCATTTAAAATCAAGTTTGTCAAAATCGGTTCAGAAAATTCCGAGAAACCGATGTGGACAAATCAACAAATTTTGTTTTGTTAGCATACTCTTCAACTCATAATCCGGAACAAGATGTCCGTTGAAAATGAAATTCAATAGCAACCTATGGGAATATTATACCTTTCATTTGAATCTTAGTTTGTAAAAATCGGTTCAGCCATCTCCGAGTAACCGATGTGGACATTTTGTTAACAAATCTGCACATACACACACATACATACATACTTACATACATACATACACACATACATACACACAAATATTTTGCGATCTCGGCGAACTGAGTCAAAAGTTATATGAGACTCGGCCCTCCGGGCCTCGGTTAGAAAGTCGGTTTTTGGAGCAATTGCATAACCTTTCTATATGAGAAAGGAAAAAGAATAATATTTAATTAGCTTAATCTGCATGAGTTCAATGTTATCTTCATGTGATTATATTTTGAAATATTGGTGGAATGGGTTTGAAAGTGGAGGGAATGGGGGGTTAGTAGAGTGGGTGTGGAGGATGCGTTAGAAATCCTTCATCTTATTTCAGTATACGGGGTGGATGAAGGAAATGCGGGCGTGAGGGTGGTCCAAGGGGAGGGGAGTGATGAAGGAGGGAGGTGTAAGGGCAAGGCGGTGGGGGGAGGGTCTAGGGGCAGCGACGCAATACTCAACTGCATATTTTTCCTTCCATTTGAGACTTGGTTTGAGAAAATCGGTTCAGTCATCACCGAAGAACCGATGTGACTTTAATTGTGGAATATGCCCGGAACTCCGGATTTCCGGAATCATCGATTGTGGACAATATATTAAAAGAATGTTTGATTGGCAATCAGTGATCTAGATCTGCGATTAGAAGTAATTTGGTGACCATTTCAATATTTTTTAGCCTCTGAGGTATTACGATTGTACCGATTTATATGGGAAATTCCAGTGTATCCTTACTAACACCCCTGTAACTCCGGAAGCAAGAGTCAGAACCGAATGAAATTCAGCAGCAGTCAATGGCATTACTGTATCTTTCATTTGAAATCAAGTTTGTAAAAATCGGTAGAGAATTCGTTGTGGACTGGGTGTGATATTAGCTTAGGAACTTGGCGAGTTCCCCGGGGGCGTCATGAACCGTCATAGGTGGCCAATGTGGTCAAAGCTGCTTTGATTGATCATTAGTGATCCGCAAACTAGAGTAATGTTACATGTATTTTAATGTTTTACATCATTTGAACATCATGGTGGTACCAGTTTATATGGGAATTTGCTGTGTGACCGCACTCTTCAACCCGTAACTCCGGAACCGGAAGTCGGATCAACTAAAAATTCAATAGCAGCTTATGGGAGCGTTATACCTTTCAGATGAAACTAAGTTTGCGAAAATCGGTTCAACCATCTCTGAGAAAATTGTGTGTTTAAATGACACACACATACACACACACACATACACATACATACACACACAGACATTTGCCGATCTCGACGAACTGAATCGAATAGTGTATGACACTCGGCCCTCCGGGCCTCGGTTAAAAAGTCGATTTTTACAGTGATTGCATAGCCTTTCTTTATATGAGAAAGGCAAAAACGATATATTTACTGCTCGTACCTATGATTGGTCCCGAGAAGCTGAACACCACACACAGAAAAAAAAATGTTGGTAAAAATAAGAGTTTTTCACTCTTAGCAAAAAAGAACCAACGCATACTCTTAGTTTGAAAATAAAACTTTTATTTTGAATACTATTCTTCATTAGCTTAAAAGGAAAACTTTTATTTTGATTATTATTCTTGATTAATTTAAAAGTTTTACTTTCAACCTGATAGTAGGCGTTAGTTGTTTTTTGCTAAGAGCGGAACACTCTTACTTTTACCAATATTTTTTTTCTGTGTGCATCAACGACGTTATATTTTATGAAACAGTTCACGGAACAAAAATAAAATCATGAATTGAATTTGTATGTATGTGACGCGTATGTATGTGTAGTGTATGTAACTTCGTGTGTATAAATTCGATTTTTATGTCGCCATGCAACGTGCTGTTTAGTGGATATGAGCGTCATCTTTTTGGTTGGTCCACCTGAAAGCATTAGACCTATGCTACTAGGGCCGAGGAGAGGGACTTCCGGACGAAACCGATTCATGATCGCGCGAACACCGGCATTTGGAGGTTCACTCCTGACGGTGTATGTAACTTTGCGTGCATGTATTATTTTTTATAAGCATGTGGCCATTCGCATGATCGCGTGTTCTTAAATAATCGCGCGCTGACCGTGAATATACTTAATTTTTGGTGAATGATTCAGATGCTAGAAGAGAGTGAGTTCTCCCATTTCATTAGAGTTCCCGGTCATGTCACCATGGAACGTGGTGTCTAGTTTTTTTTCTATTGGTATAACTGACGGTATGAGTTTCGGCTGCTAGTATCGAGGGTAGAAACTTCCGGACGTGATCGATTCATGATTGCGCAAGCGGTGGATTGATGCTTGAGACCGTGTTAGTAAATTTATATGTGCTAAAACGTTCAATTAATTACCAGGATATTTGAATATTGGCGAGATCACGGGCGTTCGCATTTGTGACATATCGTGAAGGTCACGTCAAACCTAGGGGAGGGATTCGGAATATCTTATAAATTTGTGAACTTATTCAAAAGCACGCGAAAACTAGCTCATAAAATTACAAATCAAAATTTGGTTTATAAGTCATGTTTATAATGTTGTGGACTAGTTCACGGATAGAAAAAAGACTAAGTAATGACATAGCCGAAACGTGAAAGAAGTTCACAAAAAACACACAAGCCCCATGAGTAAAAGCGTAAGTCCTGTTTTAGTTACCTAAAAATTATTTTTTAATTTTTTTTTATTGACGACTTATAGTGAGTCAATGTTTTTCCTTTTTTTATATTGTAACGACATATAATTAGCAAGGGACTGGAAGATCAAGTATTTCTCAAATATTAAGAGCAAGGATTTGAAGTAAGAAAGTTTAGAAAAGCGTGGAGTAGGGTCAATGAACAAGCTTAGAGTTTCCCGGCTACTTAACTCTTTGTCTTCGGCAACGCAGGAGTCAGGATCTTTTGGCATTATATGCGAATCACCTGAGTCTTTGGCATGTCCGGACAAGCGTAAAAGCAATTTAATGACTTATGCTGTCGGTTCCGGCAAAAACCTTAAATGATGAATATTACCATGAGTCGAAAAAAATCAATTTAATTTTGTATCATTGCTTTTGTTATTTACCAAACAAAATGTATTTTTTTAAGCCTTATACGTTTATTGACACTTCACACTTGACACTTTAAATGGCTTCATGCGTTTTGAGGTGCACTACCAGCGGTTTCTTTCGATTGAAAGCTTTCGGACAATACGTGCACTGAAAGCTTAGTATGCCCTCGTGCTTCTCGCGAATATGGCCTCTCAAATCTCTCTGATATCGATACGAGGCAGGACATTGCTGACACTTGAATGGTTTATTGCCCAGATGAAATTCAATATGAGAATCCAACAGTCGTTGCTGGGTGAATGTGATTGGACACAGGTGGCATTTGAACGGACGATCCTCGGAATGGACCGTAAGATGCCCCTTGAGTAGACTTTTGGTCCGGAAACCACGACCATTACCCCCAAATAGACTCACAGCAAAATAGAATTGTCACACGAAAATGTACCATAGATTGCTTTTGCGATGACTAACAAAAACAACATTGAACTCCCTGTCTAGGATTGAGCATAAGATTTGTTTATTTGCTGTCCCCCGTGCATTTTAACGAGAGAGTATTTCATTTGCTGCCCTAAAAATATGCACGAAAGTCTATCTACAGACGAAACGGGTAATAAATGAAAACTACTTTCAATGTATCTTACCTAAATTTACATTATTCAACGATGCTCCAAAATTGCGTCAAAAGAACTCAAATGTAGGTGGTTTTTCGAAAGTGTGTAGAACTTCATAGTGCGAACCCTGAAAACATATTTTGTTCCGATATTTCCGCAATAACACAATTTGCTAACAGACCAATAAAAACAAAACATGGCATCAATAGCCAGTAAGGTAAATTCTGTAAGATGTGGTAATCCCGGCCCCCGTGGATGTACATGCAGACAAAGAAGATAAACAATGAGAAAACAACCAGAAATTGGTTCAGTCGAAAAAAATCAATTTAATTTTGTATCATTGCTTTTGTTATTTACCAAACAAAATGTATTTTTTTAAGCCTTATACGTTTATTGACACTTCACACTTGACACTTTAAATGGCTTCATGCGTTTTGAGGTGCACTACCAGCGGTTTCTTTCGATTGAAAGCTTTCGGACAATACGTGCACTGAAAGCTTAGTATGCCCTCGTGCTTCTCGCGAATATGGCCTCTCAAATCTCTCTGATATCGATACGAGGCAGGACATTGCTGACACTTGAATGGTTTATTGCCCAGATGAAATTCAATATGAGAATCCAACAGTCGTTGCTGGGTGAATGTGATTGGACACAGGTGGCATTTGAACGGACGATCCTCGGAATGGACCGTAAGATGCCCCTTGAGTAGACTTTTGGTCCGGAAACCACGACCACAGTATTCACACTTGAACTCGTCCTTCGCGTCATGCAATCTGACGTGTGCATCGTACGAACCTTTGATAGAAAAACGTGCATCACATTTAGGACACTCGTATGGTTTTTCTCGTCGGTGAGAGTTTTCGTGGTCGCGCAGGAAAGCTTTTTCTTTGAATGCCTTGCCGCAGAGGGCACAGATAAATTTCTTGCCTTTGAACATTCGATATTGATGAACCTTCATAGACTGTCGCGTTTTAAAACGTCGGTAGCAAACTTCACATTCGAACTCAAAATCGCCCTCGTACGTGTCGCGTTCCTTCAGGTGGATTTCATCCGCATGGGCCTTCAAGAGTTCACTGGAGTCGAACTTCTGCTTACAAGCACAGCAGATATGCGATTCTTGGCGCAACTCTTCCATTCTTTCAATTATCATTTTCTTCTTATGATACAATTTGAGATGTCTTTGCAGTACGTAGTGATTAGCAAATTCTTCGTCACACTTGGGACACGGGTGTAACCTTTCGACATACATTTTACGTTGATGCCGCAGAAATTCCTTTTTGGAATCGAATCGTTTGTAACAGTGCGGGCATTCGAAAGGATTTTCTTCTATTTCACGCGCGTTTGTTATTTGATATCGGTAATGATATTTATAGGAATGTTCTTGGACTTTTTCGTGACTATCCAATGGCAGATCTTTACACCCACAGCACCGTTTCGGCAGTGAATCCGCTTTGACGCCGTAGTACAGTCGCCTTTTTTTGGGCTTCTCTTCTGCGTCATTGTCAGAGCTTTGTGCACTGTCGTAATCTAAGGAATTGTCATCGCTGGATGAACTAACAGATAGTTTCCTTTCCGGCCAATGCTTCTTAATCGGTTTTGACGTATCTGGTTTAACTTCTTCTTCTTCTTTTCCCACTACAGGTTTCTGATCAACAGAATCATCATCAGCAGCTTCAAACTCAGTCTCTTCGCTTATCACATATTTCCTCTTTCTACGTTTAGCTTGCGTTCTACATTTTCGACGCGTTCTGTTTTTAATTTCTTCCTCCGAGGAATCATCATTTGGTGGCAGGTCTTCACAATCAGAACGGTCGTCGTCCTCGCTTTTAATGAACATTTCCGATATAAAGACTGACGAAATACTACCATCAACAGGTTCACTAAAATTTTATAAATTAAATTGGTATAGTTGTAGAACAAAAAATGCAGAGACATACGTTATTTCAATAATCGGCATAGCGAGAATATCTTTAAACTTGACCTCAGAGTTCTGCAACCGGGAGTGGAAGCGAAGAACAGCGCCCAAATCTTCCTTGCAATTTTGGCAATACTTTGTTGGAAGCCCATCGTCCGGTTTCATCTACAGAATTGAAACAAATTAGCACTGACTGAAAATATTGATAACGAATTTGAATATTTACCGTGATACCAAAGCATTCCTCGATTATTTGAGCAGGCGTCTTTTCCTCTATTACGGTATCATATAGAGAATCCATTTCGTCTACATCCGCTTGTGTGCAGATACGACAGGCCAAAGTATACATCTTTGTAGCCATTATCGTGTTTTAGATAACTAAGCTTTAACCACCAATTTTAGAAGAATCGGATATTTCAATCATGAATGTAAATTATGTCGAAGAACAAACAAGTTTAGTTTACAATTTTCAGATAAATGACTTTAGGCTGAAATGTCATTTTAAAGACCGTACGCACACTATTATAGCTTGTTTTTATTTTGATATACACAGAAAAAGAGAACAACCCAAAGTATGAGTTCTTTTAACTTAAATTTACGTACTTTTGAGTTTTGGGTCTCATTGGTAGTTATTGGTGTTGTCAACGACGAGAGATTCGACTCAGTCGAGCTCTTTCACTTAATAAGGTAACTTAGAGATGTTTGCGCTATACCCAAATTAGGTAAAATTAACTCAAATCTGAGCAAACTTTACCCAAGGGTGAGTATCAAAATATAGCAATGGGTTGTGATATTGTCGTGGTTATTGCAAATTTTACACCCAAATAGACTCACAGCAAAATAGAATTGTCACACGAAAATGTACCATAGATTGCTTTTGCGATGACTAACAAAAACAACATTGAACTCCCTGTCTAGGATTGAGCATAAGATTTGTTTATTTGCTGTCCCCCGTGCATTTTAACGAGAGAGTATTTCATTTGCTGCCCTAAAAATATGCACGAAAGTCTATCTACAGACGAAACGGGTAATAAATGAAAACTACTTTCAATGTATCTTACCTAAATTTACATTATTCAACGATGCTCCAAAATTGCGTCAAAAGAACTCAAATGTAGGTGGTTTTTCGAAAGTGTGTAGAACTTCATAGTGCGAACCCTGAAAACATATTTTGTTCCGATATTTCCGCAATAACACAATTTGCTAACAGACCAATAAAAACAAAACATGGCATCAATAGCCAGTAAGGTAAATTCTGTAAGATGTGGTAATCCCGGCCCCCGTGGATGTACATGCAGACAAAGAAGATAAACAATGAGAAAACAACCAGAAATTGGTTCAGAATTAAAAATAATGCTGAATGAGAAAAAAGTTACTACATATTAGAAGAAATAAAAAAATGGAAAAAGCAAAAGAAATTGATGGGAATCCATCAGCAGCGGCGAGTAGATCGCTGTTGGCACACCCCCAAATTACATTTAGTAGCCAACCTCGTATCACTGCAAGGATAATAGCCTAATAAAAATCTACTTCGGCATTTGAAAGACAAACAGAGATGAACAACAGCATTATTCATTAATTGGATTTGAATGTTTCATTTTCCACTCGTCAGTAACTGACACCAACTCGCTGTCAGTTAGACAGAGCATCCCAACTAACACCAAATTGGAACCAGTTAGACACTAAATCCAAACAGTTGTGGACATATGTGAACGCCTAAAGCCACTGGCTAGTATCGAGTGATATCTCGGTTAGCCAAGCACAGAAGGTCTGGGTCGCCGACGAGTATGAGAAAACGAACTCTGTCTTTTGATACGAGAGTCAAACGCCGGTACATGTATTTATTCTGTAAGGAAAAAATGGGTGAACCAATTTGGCGCATGAGAACACAACAGAAAAGTTGGATTTGAATGTGTCGTGTTCCACGCGTCAGTAACTGATATCAACTTGCTGTCAGACAGAGTATCCCAACTAATATAAAAAAAAATTGGCGCTAGTTATACACTGAATCCAAACAGTTCCCACAATATGTGAACGCCTAAAGCAACTGGCTGGTGCCGAGTGATGTCTCAGTTAGCCAAGCACAGAAGCGCTTGATCACTGACGAGTGTAGGGAAATGAAAGCTTTTGTTCTTTTGGCATCGCATAGAAGTCAAATGGCTGTACTGTTGAATGATATCAATAGTGCACCCCACTTCTATTTGGGAGCTAACAGAACAAAAATAATATGAGATTATGGGCAGTATTTTATGAAGATGAAGTCAATTTCTTAAAATTTCGGTGCCAAATCTCAGCACTATGTAGCTTAACTTATCACTGATGATATTTTTTCTATTGCCAAATAGATGAGAGCTGCTCCCCTTGGTGACAGCGTTCGTGATCCGAGAGAGCACATTTGTCCCGAAATATTCTACCACATTGAGAACATTGGTACTGCTTGGTACGATAAGGCTTGGATTTATGATCTAAAAGGACTCGTTTCGTTTTGTATCGTCGAAAGCACACATCACAAGCGAATTGATTTTCGTTGTCGTTCGTAGCCATTTGACTTTCTGTCAGGTGTACAACGATGGCATGCTTTATCATCAATTCATCCGACTCGAATTGTGCGTAACATGCGCAGCATTTAGGCAATTGACCTTTTCTACCCGTTTTATTTTTACTGTGAGATTCCGTGTGATCATTGAGTTGGGTTTCAGTGAGAAAATCCTCGTCACATTCCTGGCAGTTGAATGATTTCTCTATATACATTTCTCGCTGGTGTAGCAATAAGGTAGTCGTAGTCAAAATTTCTATGTAATACTCTACGATACTACTTTGGCGGAGAAGTCCTCGAACCACGGCAAGGTACAGTATCTTGCCGAGGGACTCACTTACTTAGATAGGCTCAAGAGAAACGGCGAATAAAACATTGATGTCTAAAATTAACGTGGAAAATAAACTAATCAAATGTTTCATTTGCAAAATTTTAATAAGCCTTACTATTTACGAAAAAAAAGTTCAGTGGATAGTAATACCGACAAATCTGGCAAGGGTAAAAAATTCAGGGCATATCAATCATTTTACTGATACGCTTGTAGAACATATAATTTATAACTCATCTAATCAGAGTAGCGTTGACTAGTTCGTAGGCATTGATCAAGCTATAGAAGAATTTGTTCTTCATCTTCAATTCGCAGATAAGATCTCTTACCTGTTTTTGTTTGGTACTCAGTCACGACTAGTTACTAAAATAGAAATCTCGCAAGCTTCCGCGACTGCCAAATGAACTGGGCGCCAGCTTCAGGTTCTAACAGAGGTCTGACCTATACCGTTAGGTCCATGGTATATATCTTGTTATAGCTACATCTTCAAGCTATCAATTTTTATAGACTCTGCTTAGTTTTGCGGATTAATCCGACGGTGCTTTCACAATGAAATAATTTCAGTAGGCCATCGATAACGTATTCTTATACTAAAATAATTATATTACTTCAAACTTTAACAGTAATGTTAGTTAGTTGCATAATGCGATGAAATATGCTTCCGTAAATAATCCTGCCTGGGATATCCTCTGCCGCAAACATTACAAATGTGCGGTTTTATACCCTTGTGTGCCATAATATGCCGCTTCAGATCACTAGAAAAAGCATAGCTTGCATCGCACATCTCGCATTTGAAAGGTTTCTCTCCCGTGTGCATTCTCATGTGTGACTTTAAACAGGACTTGCGGGCAAATGTTGCGGAACAAAGGCTGCAATTCAACGGGCGATAATCAGACGCATGTGTAATGTGGTGATCTTTGAGGTTTCCTTTCGTTTTGAACCCCTTATTACAAATTTCACATTTGAAGCGATCTTCCTCGATTGTATGTGACCGTACGTGCTTTCTGAAGGAATCTTTTATGGCAAACGGTTTGAAACAGACAGGACAAACAAATTGCTGCTCCCCTTGGTGACAGCGTTCGTGATCCGAGAGAGCACATTTGTCCCGAAATATTCTACCACATTGAGAACATTGGTACTGCTTGGTGCGATAAGGCTTGGATTTATGATCTAAAAGGACTCGTTTCGTTTTGTATCGTCGAAAGCACACATCACAAGCGAATTGATTTTCGTTGTCGTTCGTTGCCATTTGACTTTCTGGCAGGTGTACATCGATGGCATGCTTTATCATCAATTCATCCGACTCGAATTGTGCGTAACATGCGCAGCATTTAGGCAATTGACCTTTTCTACCCGTTTTATTTTTACTGTGAGATTCCGTGTGATCATGGAGTTGGGTTTCAGTAAGAAAATCCTCGTCACATTCCTGGCAGTTGAATGATTTCTCTATATACATTTCTCGCTGGTGTAGCAATAAGGCCCGTTTCTTTGTATAGCGGCGAAAGCAGATGGGACATTCAAAAGGTCGAGCTTTATTTTTTTGCGGATCAACGATTCGTGACTCAAGATGCGTTTTAGAATGTTTCATTGCTTGATCCATACTTTGTAGACGTGTTTTACATTTGCAACATCTCTTTGGAATCGATGTATTTATTCTCACGTATTTCCTGCGTTTAGATTCCATTGCTTTATCCTTAAAGCGATCACCATCATTTTCTTCACAATGGTTGCTTTCCTTATTATCATCATCGTCGTCGTTTTGTTGTATGGATTCATCTTCTTTGCTGTGCTCTGACAGCCTGTCTTCATCGCGATTCAGCAAAGAATTTTCTTCGTGCTTAACTCTTGGCTCTTCGGTGGATTTGGCTTTCGATTTAGATACTATTTCATCAACAGTTCGATCATCTTCCGATTTTATAGACAAAAAATCTTCGGTTTTGACATCGATCTGTTCAAAATGCCTAAAAGTTCATGTTACTTGCAAAAATATTGAAGAAATTATCAATACAATTTCATACCGCAAACTCAATACTCCTACATTCAATTGTTTCCGGAACCAGGTTTCGGCATCGAGACAGCGTACCACCAACTTGTAGGCCACTATGAGGTCTCCTTTACATTCCTGACAGCACTGATAGGGAAGTCCATCATTTTCGTAGAACTGATAAAAATGCGAAACTAACATGGATATTAAAACTAACGCGGGATAGTGGGTGGTTACCTCTAGTTTAACACAGCATCGTAACATTTCAACTATAGACTTTCCATCGACAGTATGATCTAGCGAAACGGCATCGTTTCGAGTGTTGGAACAGATGCGGCAAAGTTGTTGGCTTGTTTCCAACTGGGACATGTTTTTTGTGCATTTATGCTCTGGTAGAAATAATAGACACAAGTTTTGCAGCTTAAAATCAGCTAAACAAACAGAACATCACTATTTATATGAATAATCTTGAATACAAACTGAAGGAATCCACTGTGACAGCTTGTTGTAAATAAACAGCCTCAGAGTATGATGTTGGCAAAATTATATTAACAAGATATGTTAGCTTAATTACAATAGTTTGTGTACGAGAAAATTCAACTTTTCAAATCAGAATCAGAACTTTTGAAACTGCTTTAAACTCTGTTAAATACATACCTAGCAGTATTAAATAATTTCTAGAGATAGATATCTTTTTCGCCTAAAAATTATAATCAGTTTCAAAAACTGTAACCTATTTCTCTTCCGAAAGATTAATTTTTAGCATTAAAAGTGTTGATTATTCTGTTCTAAATGCGCTCAGTTGTTTTGGCAACGCTTCCATCCGACGTCACTCCGCACTAATATTTTGATTCTACTTTCGGGAAACATTGCCACGGATTGATTAGCCAAACCAAGAGATATGTCTCCTAAACCAAATCAAGATCTGTGCCGTATTTGCTATAGTCTTGCCGTTACTTATGTTCCACTTAGTAAAACAGTCAATGGAAATACCCTGGCTGATATGCTACGACACTGCGTGAATCTAGAGGTAGGTCTCATTGTGGATATTGGGTTCAAATCTTTCTTAGCATTACTTACCCAAGTAATTTCTTCTGAAAACATCTAATTCCTGAAATTCGTTTAAATGTGAATCATATATGTGCCCACAACAAAACAGATCGATGAAAGCGACGATCTACCCTATCAGTGCTGCACGGAATGCAAATCGGACTTGGAGGTTGCATACAAAATGGTTATTCGTTGTCACGAATCTGACACTAAGTTTAGAGAGCAGTTGATGCAGTTCAATCTTAATCCTGGGCAAGAACAATACTGATCAGTACAGTATATCGTTTAATGCTATTTCAATTGCTTTTCAGTAGTCTCCTATTAACTGATGATTCAAAACCATGGATTGCAGATACAATCAAGACCGAAGTAATAGCAGACGATGAAATCATGCCGGATGAATGCATCTATGCAGAACCATTGTTCGATGTTCAATCTACGTTGGATGTGAAACCGACTGTTAAAAAGGAAACAGAGACTAATTATGATACGGATAATTCAAATGGTAAAACGGTAAATTGCAACAAAGAAAAAGCTGTTGATACGGACGAAAAACCAAAACGTAAAAAACAAAAACTGTCAGGTCCGAAACGATGTTGCCGGTGTAAGCAGAAATTATCCACAATGGAAGAGGTTCGTGAGCATTCCAAAACCGTTCATTTGAGTATGAAAGTAACAGATCCAGCAAGGATTGAAGCACGCCCTTATGAATGTGGAATATGTTTCAAAAGGTACACAACGAAAAAGGCGCTGGGACTACATAAGCAGCAGCTGTACATTGAGAATCAGCATAAATGTGACCAGTGTGAAGCGGATTTCAAATCCGAAGCCTCGTTGAACGCTCACAAAGAAACTCATACTGCCGATGTGGTACAACAATACAGCAATCGAAAAGGTCAACAACCTCGATGCTGTGCCTGCTATGAACAGTTTGAATCAGATGAACAGCTGAAGCAGCATGCCAATGAAATACACCTCCCGGAAACATTAGCAATCGAGGATACGAACAATCAGTATCAGTGTGACTTGTGTTACCGGAGATATAAAAATGTACGGATCCTTCGAGAACATCAGCTGAAACCATACCGTTTGCAACAATATCAGTGTTCAACCTGTGGGCGAATTTTTCGAGACAAAGGAGCGGTGGCTGACCATGAACGATCACATCTGAACGAACGCGCCTATGTTTGTCCGGTCTGTGCCAAACCATTTGTAATGAAAGACTCGTATCGAAAGCATGTCAAAGCTCATTCTTTGGCTGAGGATCGCTTCAAGTGCGACATTTGTGGTAAAGGATTCAAAACTAAGGCAAATCTCAAGGGTCATTTTATCACACATAACCCACAGCATCGGCCCATACATTGTACACTGTGCCCGTCTACCTTTGCTCGAAAGGTATGCCTGCAAGCACATATGAAATTACACACTGGCGAAAAGCCGTACAAGTGCGACCAGTGCGATGCTGCCTACACATTTTCTACAGACCTCAAACGTCATATTATGGCACATCAAGGACTGAAACCGTACGTGTGTACAATTTGTGGTCGCGGATACCCACGAAAGGATTATCTACGGAAACACATGGCCAACCATAACGCGCAGGGATGACTTGATTAACGACAATGTGACAATGTATAGCGAATGTTTCCAATATAGTATATGTAGAGCATAAACTTCACAATGGATTGGGTATAAACGAAATACAAAATTATTTTAATTCACATGATGGTATTACTACTATGTCTTTGCCATCCTGTTATCTGAAAGAAGGAATCGAAGTGTGTAAAAGTAGTGCTACTTGGCATGCGCTAGAAACTGCAACAAATTCAAAGGATTTGAAAAAAAAATCTGTCTTGTTATTTTTAAGCATGCGATTGGATGAATGCGTTGTTATCATAGATTAGTTTCAATACTAAATGCACTTTTATTTTCACACCTAAGAGCTTTGCATAACCATTTCTGGGAAATGTGTTGTACTTGGAATTTATTTTTCGGTTAAAAAGGATATTATAAGTTAACAAGGTGCTAGTAGTGGAAATAAGCATAGCATAAGAGATCGCCTGTGGTTACCTGCTCCATTATTGACCAGACCTCATTCAGATTGCAAAATGTCCATTACAAGCAACCTCTTTGGGTATAACATGTTGCTCCACACTGTGGAATCTATATTAAATTTGTATGCTGATAAATATCGGCGCCGGCCACGTCCGAATACAGAACTTCTGGGTTAAACTGAAAGTTACTCCAGTACATGTTGCTGTTAGTGACCCGAGGTATCGTCTGTATCTCCAAATGTATTACAGGAAGCGAACATTTGTTATTAAGTGTGCCAATGGTGTTATGTAATAATTGTTCTGGGCAGTCGGTTGCCGAGAATTTAGATTTATGATTTGATGCACTGAAAAAGGTAAACACGTTAACATCATGTGGAAATCAATTGAATTATTCCAATCCTCAAACACATGAAATGCACACGTAAATTCGTAGAAATGCACTACATGTATTTCATTCGAAAGTCATGTGGAAAGTTCATACTTTACGACTCAATAGCATGACAATCAACATTCAATGGAAAATGTCGTATTCACGTAGAATAGGTTTGAATATAATTTGAAAGACCACATGAAATGCGTTTTAATGGATTTCCATGTGAAATTCAACGGAAAGCCATTTGTTTTATTTTTAATTTTTAATAATTAGTCTCAAACTAGTACGACCTTCTCATCGGTCGCAATTGTTTTTTTTATTGATCGGACTACCGGTTCCGGAGTTATGGGATGAAGAGTACGATCACACAGCAAATTCCCATATGTAACGTAAGCAGGAACTGAAAAATGCTCAAAAGCCTGTATAAAGGCTGTATTTTTGATGCCATATGTTTTTAAAATGCATGTAGCGTCGAGATTTGATGCAGTCTCCAAAAACCCTTTTTTTAACGAATATAGTTCTTTTGTATTTTAACAGGGCTTAGTTGGGGGAGTGCGGTGGGGGGTTGCCTAACCCTCAATACCAACCACCCTTCCTAAACCTCCCCCCCCCGCCACAAGCCCCTCCCCTCATAGCCCCTTAACAGATCCCCCTCAAACGACCACCTCATCCACCCTCTTCAGACCCACCGCTCTCTCATCCCAATAAACTTCACCCAGTAGGCATGCCAAGATAGGCCGGGGGATGGTGGTTCAGTTGTGGGTTATTTATCCCCTTCACACACCTCTGCATGATAATATAAGTTAGCCGAAAGACAACATTGAGCTAATGCTGATTAAGCTAATTAAATATTGTAGTGTTTTCTCAAGCAGGGACCCAGAAAAAAATTTCTTAGTTGGCCTTTTTAAATGAACACATTACGTAATATGCAATAACCGCATTTAATAAGCACCAGTGAAAAATTTGGTTTGAAATGATTTTGAGTTTGAAACTACTTTAAAATTGAAACTAGTTTAAAACTACTAAACAAGTTGAAAATGACGAGGTCTGGAACCCCTAGACCCTCCTCCTGGATCCGCACTGGTTTAAAGTGTTTCAGTGTCGACACATAGCATCTCAAGTTCGTGGCTGTCGATCCATTGTATGTATGTGCATTAGGGTGGCACGAGGATGTATGAAAAAAATTGAATACCGCAGAACCAAGTTAGAAAAATTCGTAATTCTTCAACGAACTCCTACGCCAAATCTGAATGAAATCTGTTGAAGCATGTTTTAGCACAAATGAACATGTTTTAGCACAAATAAGTTTGTATGGAGTTTACTATGAGAAAATAATGCATTTTCATTACATTCATAAATATGCCGCCTGAAAAATAAATTGTATGCTACATTCTTTAGATTCAGTCAAGTAGAACAACTTCTTCTAAAGACAGTTCATAGCTATGACAACTGGTTCATGAGTTATTGCAAAATTAAACTTTCGTTGCCCTGAAGGTTATGAAAATTGTACTGTCTCTGGCTACCCGGCGATCTGAACCTTCAATCAAGTGAACCTTGACGTATTTGTTGTGATCACCAGATTTACCATTGGTGTAAAGCGGAAATATAGTCCAGATGATATCGTCCGAAACATGTGATCTAAAGGACTTGGGATCGAATTGTGTGTAATAGAATTATTTTTATGTATTTTTTTGTACAATAATATACATTGAGCAAATTAAAATTGAAACGAGCAAGAAGCGGGCAAGACTCCCGTTATTTTGAAGCTCAATCGATGTTCACCACATCCCTGTGGAGCTGGAACTGGAACTGCTATGGAGTGCCCCGTAAACTTAAGGTTAATTGAGTAAGCCGGGCAATATCTGCCACTATACGCCAGCAAGAGTGTCTCCGGCCATGAAGCACGATTTGATTTTAACCAAAACTTAACGAATCATCCAGGGATTAAGATTGGAGTAGCTTCGTGAATATGACGTTAGAACATGAATTTACTAAAATAAAACAACACTCAGAAATAACGGTTACGATCTCTCTTATTACTTTATTTGAAACTAACAATTCTACATAATAAAAAAATTAAATATTAAAATTAAGAACCGAACTCATGTCCTTCAGAATGTCTATTTATGACGCTTGCATCTGAACTATAAAACCGCCTATGTCGATAGCTGCCTAATTCGGTTTATGACTAGCATATCACGGTTAACTTGATTAAAGTATCAGCCAGAGTATCCAGATAAATTCAATTTTCACCAACGATGTAGACAATTAAGCACCGTATAAAGAATAATTTTTGAACCAGAAGTCACAGCCTATTACACTCTTCGGGGAAGTTGTACACGGTACTCGTATCTACCGAATTTAGCATAGCATATATTTTTAGAATACATAGGAACGTGTCTACGAAATATTAAATAATGTGGATCGTTTATCCATGTTAAATCACATACAAACTTTAAACCACTTGTGCTAAAATATAGTGCAACCTATCAAATAAACATTTTGCATGGTTGAATGAGGTCGTATAGCGAGTAGTTTTAAATCGGTTCTACTGAATTCTAAAATTTGTGCCACCCTAATGTGCATATTGTACTAAATATTAGAGATGCACCGAATATTCGGTTGACCGAATATTCGGTCGACCGAATATTTGGGCCGAATATCAGCCAATTTTGATTTAAGCCGAATATACGGTACGCCGAATAATAAAAACAGACTTTCGGCCGAATATGATAAGTAATCGTCTAATATTCATGATATATTTAAAAGAAACAAAATGAAAGAAAATACATATATACAAATTACTAGAGATGCACTGAATATTCGGTCGACCAAGTATTCGGTCGACCGAATATTCGGACCGAATACCAGCCGATTTTTAAGCCGAATATACGGTACGACGAATAATTAAACATTAAATATTCGGTATTCGGTGCATTTCTACTAAATATGTTATATACATTTCCACCATTATATTGAATATAATCATCCATGGAATCGTAGTTTGGACAAATGAGAAAGGCACAATTGCAGCACTAGGTGGATTAAAACAGGTTTTTATACATAGTATAACCATCTTATGATGTGCTATTTCCATAGCAGCCAAACGTGTAAATGGTATGCCTATGTAGCAATCGTCTTCGTGCGATTGTTTTTATTTTTATGCTAACTACTTGTTATACTAAGTGAGCATTAAATAGGAAAAAAACATAAGATAACAGTGAGTAGAACTGTTTTGAATGAAAATATAGAATATTGAAATCGTTTTAAAGAAAAATTATTAGTATCTTTAAGGCTACAGATAAAGCTATAATCTTAACACTTAGAAAACAGCGAAAAAACAAGGAGTATAGTTTTAATTGACTTTTACAGATAAAATGAGAGCGGCAGGGATGAATGTCCTCGTTTTTTTTAAGAGAAAGCGTTTAAGTTTTTCTATGGCACTTTTTAATTCGTCCATATGTAGTGGTCCCTCGTTCCGATGGAACCAAAAAACTCTGCATTGTGTTTTTTAATGGCTGAGAAATAATTGGTAAACTAAAAGTAATCCGGAAAATGGATGGGATATGCAGACAACCTAAAACTCGACATGAACACAGTATTTTATATCCAATGTTGCGATAGCAGTACTTTGGCTGGGGCAATAAGCGCAACCTGTTACACTAGTTTAAAAGAAAAATGAAGCTTCGAAAAAATTTGCCTAATTTTGGATCGTTGAACACGAAATCAATATTAATTTTTTTGTTCAAAGAAGTGATTTTGAGATATTCACTAAAAACTTGTTTTTGAGTCATTTTTTCAGTTTTTAGTCAATATTTCGTGTGGAAACCAACCAAATAATATAGTCAATGTGCAGGTTGAAAGGTGCCGGGATGCCCTTTCCAAAAACATGTAATATATGTCGATATGTAAAAATTTTAGTTTTTCAAGCGACCCCCCCGGTTGACCGAAGATTCGGTCGACCGAATATTTGGGCCGAATATCAGCCAATTTTGATTTAAGCCGAATATACGGTACGCCGAATAATAAAAACAGACTTTCGGCCGAATATGATAAGTAATCGTCTAATATTCATGATATATTTAAAAGAAACAAAATGAAAGAAAATACATATATACAAATTACTAGAGATGCACTGAATATTCGGTCGACCAAGTATTCGGTCGACCGAATATTCGGACCGAATACCAGCCGATTTTTAAGCCGAATATACGGTACGCCGAATAATTAAACATTAAATATTCGGTATTCGGTGCATTTCTACTAAATATGTTATATACATTTCCACCATTATATTGAATATAATCATCCATGGAATCGTAGTTTGGACAAATGAGAAAGGCACAATTGCAGCACTAGGTGGATTAAAACAGGTTTTTATACATAGTATAACCATCTTATGATGTGCTATTTCCATAGCAGCCAAACGTGTAAATGGTATGCCTATGTAGCAATCGTCTTCGTGCGATTGTTTTTATTTTTATGCTAACTACTTGTTATACTAAGTGAGCATTAAATAGGAAAAAAACATAAGATAACAGTGAGTAGAACTGTTTTGAATGAAAATATAGAATATTGAAATCGTTTTAAAGAAAAATTATTAGTATCTTTAAGGCTACAGATAAAGCTATAATCTTAACACTTAGAAAACAGCGAAAAAACAAGGAGTATAGTTTTAATTGACTTTTACAGATAAAATGAGAGCGGCAGGGATGAATGTCCTCGTTTTTTTTAAGAGAAAGCGTTTAAGTTTTTCTATGGCACTTTTTAATTCGTCCATATGTAGTGGTCCCTCGTTCCGATGGAACCAAAAAACTCTGCATTGTGTTTTTTAATGGCTGAGAAATAATTGGTAAACTAAAAGTAATCCGGAAAATTGATGGGATATGCAGACAACCTAAAACTCGACATGAACACAGTATTTTATATCCAATGTTGCGATAGCAGTACTTTGGCTGGGGCAATAAGCGCAACCTGTTACACTAGTTTAAAAGAAAAATGAAGCTTCGAAAAAATTTGCCTAATTTTGGATCGTTGAACACGAAATCAATATTAATTTTTTTGTTCAAAGAAGTGATTTTGAGATATTCACTAAAAACTTGTTTTTGAGTCATTTTTTCAGTTTTTAGTCAATATTTCGTGTGGAAACCAACCAAATAATATAGTCAATGTGCAGGTTGAAAGGTGCCGGGATGCCCTTTCCAAAAACATGTAATATATGTCGATATGTAAAAATTTTAGTTTTTCAAGCGACCCATGTTGAAAAAGTGAATTTTTGACCATTTTTAAAAGTTACTCATTTTTAATTGATTTTTTTACAGCGAAGCAAATTTTGTTTTCGGACCTTTTAGAATTTAAGATGACAGATAATGTTTACGTTACTTTTAAGGCTAATATCACTAGCATCACATGAAAAATGTTGATGCTATGGCGCATTGAGCTAAATTAAAATTTTGTAATTTTAGCAGACCCTGCCCTGGCGCTGCGGTTCAGAGAGTGTAGCAATGGTCTCATATGCCAGTCGTCAAATATTCAAGCTCCTATTGAGAAGGGGTCTCAGTGGGATCGTAGCATTAGCCACGTAATGATATGTTAACTAAGAATCGCCGGCGAAGTCTATTGAAGCAGAAGACAAAAATTCCTCTAAAGGCTTGTACTATCAAGGCTTTGTAATAGCAAGACGTTGACGAAATGTGTATCTGCACAGTTCAATAAATATCTACCACTTAATGGAATTAAAAAGAAATCTTCTTTTTATTATCTATTAACATACCTTTGTGCTGTTCACATGATCACAATACCGGTAAAAAAAAGTTCCCCTTGAATGCATTCGTTTGTGTTGGATATAAAACCTTCTCAAATTTTCATCCAGCAATAGTCACTCATCATGCCTTCGTCCCAGAAGCTCTCATATCGTTTTTCAATTGCTGCAATGACCTGATGGAATCTTTCACCAAACACGCTACGCATACCGAGTCCAAAGCTCATTTAACAATTTAGCTTAGAATCCGAAAGAATGTTTGTAAGCAGTAAGAGCATTTTCAGCAAACCGATTTCTGGAACGATTGTTAAATGTGTACTCACCACAGACAAATCAAAACTTTTCCAACAAATATTTGCACAAAAAGAGCATGTTTAGCTGTAAATTAGATTGTTTTCCGAAAACTTTCAGCTTTTTGTGAGCTCGAGAAACAAATATTTCACGTAATTATTAATATTAAAACTTAATTTCCAGGTTGAGTTATTGACTATCATTTTCTTCGCTTAGTTCAGTTTCTCAACATTATTTTCATGAATAAAAAATATTATATTCACTTTACCTTGATTTCAGGAAAACTTGTAAATTTATGAGGCACGTTATGTAGTACAAATTCACATACACTGTTGAACTAAGCACATTATTAACAGTAAAATATAAAAAAATATCTAAATATCGGAGAACACTTCCGTTAGAATATTCTACCGCCATTATTTGCGACTTTTAGAACAGTTCGACACAGATCTTTCATTAGGGCCTAAGTCGCAATGTACTCAAATGGAGAAAAATCAGTTTCAATATTCGGCGAAGGTTTTCTAAATGTAGTTTTTATTGTAGGTATAAATTACTTTATGACCGTGTTTTTACGGAAGCATTTTTCGTTAAACCTTATGACAATATAACAAAGAATTTAATTCCTATGTGCTTTTAGTGGGTAGAAACTAAAAAAATGCTTACGCCCAATTTGCATCCCAGTCGTGATTTCGCCCTTCAGCAACCACCATTTGCGGAAGGGCTAAACCGTGTACATAATTTTCAGAAGGGCGCGGTAAATGGGCTAAACTGACTCAGTCTTGCTGGGTAGGGCTGGGTAAATGGGCGAGCTTGACAGTATACCTTTTAATAGGGCTCAGCAAATGGGCGCATAGAAACCCAATGTAAAAGAAAGGGCGCGTGAATCTTTTCTTCAAATTTCATGAAAATATCGAAATATTCGAATGTTTATGTGCAACAACTATCGAGTAGACATGATCATAGTAGATATTGCTTATCATTTATATAACAGAATCGCCGTTTATTCTTTTATTTGTGAATAATAACCGTACGCCCGCTTCTGTCTAAAAATGTAAGTTTGGCCTTTATATTCCATATGAGAAGAAGGACCTAAGTCGAAATCTCGAAGAAAATGCATGTTTCGCCGTTTTGTTTTCTTTAATTATACATCGAACTAAAAACCATTTTAACTAATTTTCACCTCAATCTTGTAGTATTTTTGTTGCATAATGTCGTAATAGCGAAAACGCAGTTTGTTTACATTTGCGATTTAAGCCCTAATGAAAAATCTATGTCGAGTTATGAAAATCTCGACAAACTAATGTTGTTGTTGTTGTTGTTGCAGTTTGTGTTTTTTGGCCCGAGGAACTTTGCCTCATAAACGCCAGTGGCTGTGACGATTAGTCGTTACAAGTCGTTACACTTTTATTCTTGCCATTCGGACGAATTTTAGTATGTTTTTCATTTCTTCATTATTTACTCCATCATTGTCACGTACTATGTCTTGTATGCTTCTTTTATCATCCCAATAGAAGTGATTTCGAATGTGTGTGTATTTTATACAGTATAGCAGCATGTGTTCCGTTGTGTCTTTTTCATCACAAAGATCGCATTCTTCCGAATCTACTAGGCGCATTTTAGCCAACCAGTAGTTCGAGAAGTCGCGTCCAGCCAGTATTCTATTTAGTGTTCGCACTTCTTCCCCATTGAATGTTGAATTCCAAAACCACGGTCTTCTTGGAAAGCAGGTAAATAATTCATGGAATTTTCTCCCTTTATTTTCATTTAGTGCGATATTGTTGTACCACACATTTGTCGCTTCTGCTAGTTGGTTCTTATAGCGCCGTGTTATATCGTTCCAGAGAAGTTTGTTGACGATAATCGCATCATTATTCAATCCTGCCTTTGCCAGAGTATCTGCTGCTTCGTTTCCCTCCAGACCCACATGGCCTGGAATCCACTGAAGTACAGTGCCCGTTGTTTGCAGTTCTTTGCAAATTGTACCAGTCAGACTGTCCCATGATTTGGATTCTTGGTGTTTTTCCAAAAGTAGACATGCAGACTGGGAGTCGGTGAGTATCACTGTATTCTCTCTATCCAATTTTGATATTTCTTCCAGACCGACCCGTATAGCTAGGAGCTCGGCTGTCATTATGCTAGAGTGTTGTTCCAATTTAAGGCTGATGTTGATTTTATTCTCCCTTTCGTGAACTCCTATACCGCAGGCTTCCACTGTTCTTGAGGCATCTGTATACACTTTACGCCACAGACAGTATTCTTTGTTTATGTATTCTAAGCTGATTTGTCGCATGGTAGTTGGGGTCATATTTGTTTTACTGCTAGTCATTCCCTCTATTTTGTGCCGAATAATAACTTCGTATGCATCCTCTACGGATATTTCCTCATAGATTCTGCTAACTTCTTCCGCGTTTTCTTTGTACACTTTCTCGATGAATGTGTATCTTTTGCTTTCGTTTGAGTCATTGATATCGAGCTGTATCAACTGGTGATATACTGCGTCTTGTTTCTTGAAGTGAGATGATATTCTTTTCTTTGCCCAATAGTACCGCTGCAGTTCTAGTGGCTCCTCGTTAGCTAGAGCAGCCAAGGTATTTATCGGTGTTGTCCTTGAGCATCCTGTAGCTATTCGTTGACATTGGCGGTGTGTTACATCCAAGTCATTCCGATAGGATTTGGTTGTGCTCCCGTAGATTGAGCTTCCATATCGCAGAAAGCTATCATATAGAGCTTTATGGAACAGTACCATTACTTTTGGCGTTGCTCCTTTCTTTATACTGCCGATAATCTTCAGCATATTTTGTCTGTCCTTTATTTTGTACTTTAATTCTCGTACGTGCGTTCCGTAATTTAGGTTATTGTCTATATACATTCCAAGTAGTTTATAATATCTAACGCATTCTATAAATGTATTCTTAATTTGAAGATCTATTTTCGTCTCTCTCGGTTGGAATATAATGGCTTTAGTTTTGCTGCCGTTGATTTCCAGTTGCAAACGTTCGCTACAATTCACAAAGCTATTTATTACTCGCTGCGCTGTGTCTTTGACTTCTTTTAGGTTTTGTCCGCTGATTATTTAAACGAAATCGTCCGCGTATTGTACTGTAACCACATTATCCTCGTCCTGGTCGGTTTTGTGTAACTCCGTCGTATAAATATTAAAAAGCGTAGGCGATAATACGTCACCCTGCGGTAACCCTCGCGAGATTATGGTTGATACCAATCCCTGTTCTGTTCGCATTACTAGCTGTCGATTTTTGAGGAAATTCTCGGTCCATACTCTGATGTCCTCTGCAAATTTCATTCTGGTCAAAGTTGCAATAAGAATGTCTATGTCAACAGCATTGAAGGCGTTAGAAAAGTCGAAGAAAACTGCTACGCTGATCATGTTGTTTCTTTTTGCTGCCATTAGGTGATTTGTAACGAACTCCAGACAGTCCTCTGTGGATTTTCCTTGTCTGAATCCGAACGACAATGCCGGTAGGAGCTGTTCGTTCTTTTCGTGTTGTTGTATTCGATGTAGTACTGCTGAGTTCGCTGATTTAACAACCGTCGACAGGCATGCTATCGGTCTGTATGATGATACTACTGTTGTATCCCGACCAGGCTTTGCAATTGGTATTATTCTAATCTCCTTGAATCGTTCCGGCAAGTTTCCAGCGGTGTAGTATGTATTAATTTCATGAACAATTTTTTTCTTAGTCTCTGTGTTCAGGTTTCTCAGGATCTCATAAGTAAGCTGGTCTGTTCCTGGAGCTGACCTGGCTTTCTTTTTTTGAATGATGCGATTCCATTGTTCTAGGTTGAGTAATTCCTTTGCGGGTGAGGTACTTGGTATTTTGGGTTGGGCCAATGTTAATTGTGTGTTCCCAAAATGCCCCTCTAAGAATTCTACTGCTTTATCTTTTGCGGTGAGTACTATGTTATTCCTATTTTTGTTATCATGGCTGTAGCGTAGTCTTCTTATCAGATTCCAATTACCCTTGGTATTTCGAGGATCGATATCTTTCGTGATGGCTGCTAGTTTTTCTTTCAGCAGTTGTTTCTTCTTTCGTTGAAACAGTGCTTTAGCCTTTTGTAGTTTCATTAAATTTTCTTCGTTAGACAGCCGGTTGAAGCTTCTCCAGCATTCTTCTTTTTCTTTGTACAGTACCGTTAGCTCTTCACTCCAATAGTATTTCGGTACGTAGCTGCTAACCCCTTTATTTCTGCTTATCGTGTCGATTACTATGCTTTCTAGGTCCATAATAGAACCCAGTTGCTCAGCATCGATTAACGATATTTCTTCGTTTATTTTCTTCCGATTGTATATAGGTCTTTGCTTTTTTGATTTTATTTTTGTTAGCAGGATATCGATTATGAGATGACCTGAACCTCCAAATGTATAATCTTTTACATTCCAGATTAGTTCATGAAATAGGTCGGGTGTACATAAAGTCAAATCGATTGCACTAGGGGTATGTTTTAGGGTAGATGGCTTGTAGGTCTTCTCCCCGTTATTTAAAATTAAAAGCTTCGTTGAAGTGATTGCTTCTAGAACGAGTTTTCCCTTACTATTGGTAGATTCACAACCCCAGGCCTCGTTGTGGGCATTGAAATCTCCTCCAATTAGTAAGTGTTCCATCGTTTGTGTTTCAGTAAGAAGATTTTCCAAACCTACACTCAAATCAGTTATTGGTATTCTCGGATTTATGTACACCGAAACTAAGTTTAACTTTATGCTCGGAATCGTGATGCCAATAACCTCTAACATAGCGCTAGTGGTCAAATCTAATGGGATATAATTATATACGTCGCGAAGGTATATGCCGACACCTCCACCGGTTCCTACTAATCGTGGTTGTAGTACTTTGTGATAACCTGTTATGCTTGATGATGCTATCGTGTGTTCGTTTGTCCATATTTCAGATAATAGTGCTACATCTATGTTTTTTGTATGTAATTCGTGCGCAAGCTCGTTTTTATTCTTTGTGAGGCTTTGTATGTTACTCTGTAATATCTTGAATGTCGCCATTTTCGATATCGGTATTAGGTATTCCGTTCTGTACGTTATACCCCAGAGTAATTGCTAATTGCTTGACTACTTCCATGACGATAAAATACCCGTTGTCGTCTTTTGCTTCAATGACTTGCGACAGTGTTTGAAACGTTTTACCAACCGTTGACTGCAGCTTTTCTTTTTGCTGTGCAATTTCCTTCATTTTGTCTTCCCATCTTCTCCTAAGCTCTAGGTGTTGTTCTATTGTTATTGTCTGGGGTTCTGTAGGCGTATTTTCCTGCTCTGTCTTATTTTCGTTTTCTGTCTTCCTTTTCTTGCTAGAGTATAGTGTATTCTCCAGTCCCTGGTCAACACCTTTTGCATTGCTGGTTTCCGGTTTTTTATTTTTCGGTAGTAACTTTTTAATTGCTCCTAAGTTCCTACCTTTTGCTTCTACTGCTCCGTTATGCTTGTTCTGTCTTGCGGTTGACTGTATTCTTTCATCAGTATTGTAGGAATTCTTCAACATGTTCGCAAAGCTCTCATAGACCGATGGGAACTCGTCTGCTTTTTCCAGAATGTTGTATCCATTGCTCACAGCTACTCGAAATTCGTCTCGAGCTTCTTGAAAGGTAAGATTTTTTGTCGCCATTAGTTTTTTTATATCATTCTGCTTGCTTCGTTCGGGACACTCGACGTCTGTTGATTTGTGATTGTCTTTGCAGTGCACACATTTCGTTTGATTTGGACAATCCCGGTCCTGGATCTGCTCTTCATGCGTTTCTCCACAGTTTCCACAACGTTTTCGGCTTTTGCAATTCGCGGCGATATGTCCGTATCGTAAGCATGAATTGCACATGGCTGCCTTTGTGACATACGGTTCAACCTTCGTTATGACTGAGTAAATTCGAATGTATCCTGGAAGCTTATTGCTTCGGAATACTATTCCAAGCTTTCTAATCGGTACTTTTTTTCCTGTGGCTGTGGTGCGCTGTAGTCGAAATACTTCTAATATCTCCTTGTCCGTTTCAATATCGTTGAACAGCTCATCGTGTTGTAGTTCCTCTGGGATCCCTGCTATGACTCCTTTGACGGTTACAAAATTCTTCGGTATATACGCCTTGAAACGTTTCAGGCTCAGGTTTTGACATGTCACTAGCCTGTTTGCATCCTTCCAGTTGCTGAAGAACACGATCACCTTTGCTCGTCCAATCTTTTTGACGTCCATCACTGCTTTTGTGAAACCATTTTGTTTCAACAGCAGGCCTACTGCCACTTTATTGATTCCGCCAACTCGTGCATCGTTTTCCGCCATCTTTTCCTCGTGCATTTTTTCTACCACCACTTTATACGGTCCATTATCACACTGCTTGTATTGGAAATTTTCGGCCATTTTGTTGCCGCCATTGCTTGAACTGCCCTGAGTATTGGTTTCTTTATTTCCATTTCCGCCATTTTGTATTATCGGTACCCCATCAGGGGCACCGTCACTTGCACTCATTTTCCTCTCCTGCGGTTTTTTTATTGTTCAATACTTCACTTTGAAACTAAATTAACTTAGCTCGACGATTGTCTATTGGAATGTGTTTTAGATATTAATCTGAATTTTTTTTTTTTAGCTGATGTGTTTTTCACTCGTAAAACCATCCGTACTCGTGCCCGATCGTAACCGAACTCGACAAACTAATGGTCAGGGCACAAAAGCCAATCGTCAAAATTCACGTTTAAGCAGAGATGCCAGATATCTATACACGCAAAAATAAAACAACCCACAGAATAAGTTCGTCAACAGTTCCCGGATAGAATTTTACAATAGCATTTACCCTACAAACAATCATAAAACAATAAATATTATAGTTATTAGAGCATGTTCAGGAGTGTTTCAGTTTTAGATTTATAATTTTGACAGTTCTATAATATAAAACTGAAAATTTTAAAACTGGAACTTTCTGTCCCTAGCAGCAGTTTTGGCGAGGGTGCTACTCAGTTTAAAATGCATGTCTCGCCATGCCTTCAGCGTTACTGCATTCAAATTTATTTTTCCCCAGTCTATCGGTTCTAAGTGTCTATGCTGAAAACTTTGCATGCATTTAAAACACAGTTCTAAACGTGTTTTAAAATCAGCAACAAATAGAGCGGAGTTGTATAACAGTTTTAAATTTTGAAACAAAACTGTTCGAAATTATAAAACAAAACGCCCTGCTGGGGATGTGGATGCTTCAGTTCCAGTTCTACTTTGAAACTCCTATACAAAATAAAACGCTCCTGAATATGCCCTTACTGTTTCAACATTGTTCGATGCCAAGTTCTCACAGTAGATTTACAATAAAATTTCATGTAACAATAAATTTCACTGTTCAGCAAAAAACTGATACAGTGCATTCACATTAAATTTTACTGTTTTCGAGAAAAAAATGTATGTATGGAGAAAAATTGATTTTTTTAATGTTAATGATACATAAGATAACCAAGATACATAACCACCCCCCTTTTTCACTGTAAAAGTCTATTTTACATTGAAAGCATAAAGTAACTTGTTACTTCATGCTGTCGGAACCGACGGCATCTGAACGTCAAAATCTCGTGTCAAATTTACTTTGACAATCAATCTGACAATATTTAGAGATATGAACAGATGCATTTACACTGCCAACATCTCCTTTGGAGAGTTTTTGACATTTGTCAGTCGGTCCAACTAGCGAATCAAATTCGTTAGTTTGACAAGGCTGTGGCTCAACCAGCGAATCACGACTGTATTCCCGTCTCTTTTCTTCTGCTGTGATTTTTATGCATTTTCATGCATATACTTCTAGCAGGCATAGTGGATAGACCGAATATGTCCAATGCATAAAATTTACAGCAGTAGAGGCAGATAGAAAAGTATATATGCTATCGATGCATAAATAAAATTCTGCGTTTAAAGCCAGAAAATAATCCACACGATAAATCCAACGACACGACTGACACTTACATTCCAAAACTGTATCACAAATATATTCTGGTTGCAGTTGAAAATCGAAAAATTGACTTGCGCCTTTCGTTTTTTCCCTATTTGCAGAGTGGACAACTAAAGCGCATCTTGTGTACATGTTAGAGAATCAACTTGCGCATCATCTACAGCAGTTGCGCTTTAGCTTCGCACGCTGAAAATAGGAAAAAATCAAAAGGCGCAAGTTCACTATTTCGATTTTCAACTGCAACCAGAATATGACTATACCAACAATATCACCAAACGCGCCAATTCAATTCGTCGCGTCATGATAAAATCAAGACGCGTTTTCAATGAAACGTACAATATTCTAGCTTCGAAGCATGATATCTCGAGTACTTTTTCAAATGGACGTAAGTAACATTGAGAGCCTCTCTTTGTTTACATTCTCTTTCGTTTATTACGGCGTCATTACAACACTTTGTACTAATTTTCCAGTACATATCGAAAGCCGACGGTTTTTACTACAATATTATGCAAAGAGTAGAGTAGTAAATGTTGAAATGGCCGAGTAATGAACAGAAGAGAAAGGGGCCCATATTATTGGCTCGAATCAAAACTCGTCGAAATGTCAATTGACGATAGGTTCATCCGGAGTGTTCATTTGTGTTTACATTTTACTAGCGTTGCCAATTTTATTTTGTGTCCAGCACCCAATGTGGCTACGCCACATCGCTTTTGTGCGTGCTGTCCGACTTCGCTACCGCTCAGTCGGACTTAAACTAGGGATAGCCCCTATGTTTGAGTAAGCCGGGCAAACGAGTGGGTCACAGGTTCGCTTGCTTCCGACGGCGGGTCGGTGGCCACCTCGCCCTCTAGGCCTCGGTTATGCGGCTAAGCCGCATCGAAATGGTACCCCTTAAACATTCTAACTTGAATCGGTTGTGTCACCGGAGCCGGAATACGAATTAGAACCAGCCAGCATTCCGGCTGAGTTAAACTGGGAAGTTTAGTACAATTTGATCTGGAAATAAAATTTTTCTGGCAACGCTCCAGCACTCCGTTGATTTCACCACCTGGGCGCCAGGTTGACGATATGAAATGAACTTTGTTTACTTTCGACAAGTTTTGATTCGAGCCAACAACATCCAGCCAAGAGAAAGACCTCAAAGAGAATCTCTCATTGTTACTTACGTCCATTTGAAAAAGTACTCGAGATATATTGTTTACCAAAATTCACTGGTACAGTCTTTTTAATTTAAGCCTCTAATATTGTTTATTGCTTTGAAAGTTGGATTTTTGATGCACTTCATTATCACACTTTTTTACGGTTGCCAAATAAAATTATATGAAATCATCAAAAAAATTAACTTTTTCGATTAAATCTATCTATTTCTATTTTATTTTATATACAGTCATGATTAGCTGGTTGGACACTTCTTAACTGGACCGCTTTTAATTGGACCTCCGCTAGTTGGACCATTGTCCAACAAAAAGGAATCGGAACAAAAGAGATTATAACTACTAGAGGTCGCATGCCGCTGTTTACACTGATAATTTATCATCTCGCTCTTACATATGCTAGGTCCATTAGTTTGACACATATTGCCCTGGATACACACATGTCAAAGTAGTGGGACACAGTATGCTAGAGCGAGACCCCATGTTTCAGTCCGTGAATACATGGAGACAGTAGCGCTTTGCTCCCTCATAGTAGTTATAATCCCTTTTATCCGAATGTCAAAATCTCATGTCAAATTTACTTTGACAATCTATCTAACAATCTTTTCACCACTAATGTCTTCTTTGGAGAGTTTTTGACATCTGTCAGTCGGTCCAACTAGCGAATCAAATTCGTTAGTTGGACCGAGGCTGTGGCCCAACCAGCAAAAATTTAAAACTGTTATACGACTCCGTTCTATTTGTTGCTGATTTTAAAACACGTTTAGAACTGTGTTTTAAATACATGCAAAGTTTTCAGCACATACACTTAGACCCGATAGACTGGGGAAAAATAAATTTGAATGCAGTAACGCTGAAGGCATGGCGAGAAATGAATTTTAAACTAAATAGAACACCCGCTAAAACTGCTGCTGGGGACAGAAAGTTCCTGTTTTAAAATTTCCAGTTTTATATTATAGAACTGTCAAAATTATAAATCTAAAACTGAAACTCTCCTGAACATGCTCTTAATGACCTAAGAGAAGAGACGACAACAGGCTTCTTGCTCTTCTTAATTTTCTCGACTTGGCCCTGCCGTAAATCTGAAGACAATAAGCGTTAATCGTTGCCAGATTCCCTTTGAATGCTTCTTACAATTGCCGAAAATAATTGTACCTAAAGGATCGCACCTCTACCAAGAATTAACAATGCTAGCTGCATTTAAAAATTAAATTAAATATTTATTCATGTCTCTCTTAACAATACACGTAACTATATCGTCATTCAGGTCTTTTATTCAATTTGCACGAAATGTTGATGTGTATGAAAAATAGCCAGAATAGATTCAGCAGCACTGTTTTCCATCCCGATTGTACATATAATGAACGCTCATTACTGGCAAAATGGCCAATCAGAAGCTGGTTCAATATTGAGGTTAGGACTGGATTAAATTAGCTACGCGATTGTCTTCTCTTCTCTTAGTTAATGACTGGCCAGTTGCATATGGTTTCACTGTGTCGATTATTTTCAGTGCACTGTTCAGTTCGATTTGGTGTGAACTCGACACAGATCTTTCAATAGGGCCAAAGTCGCAATGTACTCAAATGGAGAAAAATCAGTTTCAATATACGGCGATGCTTTTCTAAATGTAGTTTTTATTGTAGGTATAAATTACTTTATGACCATGTTTTTCCGGAAGCATCTATGGTTATCCTTATGACAATATAACAAAGAATTTAATTCCTATGTGCTTTTAGTGGGTAGAAACTAAAAAAATGCTTACGCCCAATTTGCATCCCAGTCGTGATTTCGCCCTTCAGCAACCACCATTTGCGGAAGGGCTAAACGGTGTACATAATTTTCATAAGGGCGCGGTAAAAGGGCTAAACTGACTCTGTCTTGCTGGGTAGGGCTGGGTAAATGGGCGAGCTTGACAGTATACTTTTTAATAGGGCTCAGCAAATGGGCGCATAGAAACCCAATGTAAATGATAGGGCGCGTGCATCTTTTCTTCGAATTTCATGACAATATCGAAATATTCGAATGTTTATGTGCAACAACTATCGAGTAGACATGATCCTAGTAGATATTGCTTATCATTTATATAATAGAACCGCCGTTTAAAGAATAATTTTGTGAATAATAACCGTACGCCCGGTTCTGTCAAAAAATGTAAGTTTGGCCTTTATATTCCATATGAGAAGAAGGGCCTAAGTCGAAATCTCGAAGAAAATGCATGTTTCGCCGTTTTGTTTTCTTTAATTATAAATCGAACTAAAAACCATTTTAACTAATTTTCACCTCAATCTTGTAGTATTTTTGTCGCATAATGTCATAATAGCGAAAACGCAGTTTGTTTACATTTGCGATTTAAGCCCTAATGAAAGATCTATGTCGAACTGTGCAATGTAGTAATTTGTACCATGGCCTTCGTTTCAGTGTAAGTGTTCGAATGTCGAATTTAACTGTTATACTTACGTTTTTTATGGAACAAATGTCAACGACAAGCATGCAAGTTTTGTTTACCTCCTTTTCGACTATTATTAATGTTAATTTGTAAAAACGTATGCACGTTGAAAAACTATTTTAAATTGTATAAGTATAGTCGAATTCACATCAATGGGGGACTATCTCGGATCGGTTGCTCTCCCGAGTATGAAGCAGCGACAGAAAAAACTATGCCAAGTAAAGTCCAAGCCACGTGCCGAACCAGTGTACAATGGTAAGTACTTGTCTCGTATTGGAACTTAGTAAAATGTTTAGCTATATTTGACCTTTCCACAGACAATACGAATTTTGGAGTTCGAATGCTCGCAAAGCTAGGTTGGTCCGAAGGCAAGGGGCTCGGTAAGAGGGAAGATGGAATGGCCGCGCCTATTCTACCAACACTGAAACAGGATGGCGAAGGATTTGGATACGCTGGTGAGAAGGACAACCACTGGACTCAACACGATCAGGATTTCAATCAGCTGCTGAAAGTGTTGAATGGCGAGGAAGCCTCGGCTGGAGATCAGGTGGAATTGAAAAAAATTAAATCGTTGGAAGAAAAATCTAAAAAGTCTAGGGCTAGGGTACATTATAAGAAATTCACTAGGGGAAAGGATTTAAGTCGCGCCACCGAGAAAGACTTGGCTAATATTTTCGGCAAAAAGAGTTTAGATGAGGTGAACTATCAGTCATCTGAAATCGAAACGAAAGAAGAAATTCAGGAAAATAAACCGGAATCGGAAGAAACTAATATATTGGGACTAACGACTGTTACTGCTACCATGTCGCTTCAGGATTACTTCAAAAGTAAAATGCGGAACAAGTTTGGTTCGATGGGAAATGATCCTAAGATCGTTGCTGGCGAAAATCAAGAATTACATGACCAATTACTTGAAGTGTCACAGGTTGAACATATTGACATAAAGGAGAAAAAATACTCTGGTGTTGAACTTTCCGACGATGTTAGGCAAGATGACAATTCAGAAGAATGTATGAATGAAATCAGTAAAAAGAAATCAAAGAAAAGTAAACGGAAACGGAAACTTGAGCAGTCGCAGGAAAGCGAGTCCAAGAAAAGTAGCAAGTTACAATCAGAAGAGCTGACAGATTGTAATCTAGTAGAAAGTCGCGATTCGGAAGAAAAAGCAATTCTTGAAGCCTCCACCGAAGCAATCAGAAGGTCAATTGAACAGTTAAAGGGAAACGCAGATAACAGTGAGGAACAAATAGTACACGAAACATTGATTCAAAAACTCAAAAAGAAGAAGAAAGGTAGCAAATTACGACCAGAAGAGCTGTCAGTTTCCAGTATACCGAATATTTCTAATCTAGTAGAAAGTCACGATTCGAGGGAAACAGCAGTTCTTGAAGCGTCCACTGAAGCTGTCAGAGGATCAATTGAACAGTTAGAGGGGAGCAAATCAATAAATTCAGATAACAGTGAGGAACAAATAGTTCAAGAAACGATTCAAAAACTCAAAAAGAAGAAAAAAGGTAGCAAATTGCGATCAGAAGAGCTGTCGGATTCCAGTATACTGAATATTTCTAATCTAGTAGGAAGTCACGATTCAAGGGAAACAGCAGTTCTTGAAGCATCCGCCCAAGCAGTCAGAAAATCTAATGAACAATTAGTGGGACACGAATCAATGACGGCAGATAACAGTGAGGAACAAATAGTACAAGAAACATCAATTCAAAAACTCAAAAAGAAGAAAGGTACTAAAGTACGATCGGACGAGTGGCAAGATTCAAGTACATCAAATATTTCAAATCCAATAGAAAGTCATGATTCTACGAAGGAAATATTACTTCATGAATTGTCTGCTAAAGCAGGCAGAAAAGAAAAGAAAAGACAGTCCAAGATTGAATCAGAAACAATTTCTAACGATTCGGAGGTAACTGCAAAGAAAGATGATGGCTGCGACGACGAAATAACGTGTCTTGTGAAGGCTGCTGTCTTGAAACAGTTGAACGAACATGGCTTTCCTGGATCAAATTTTGCCGATATTGTAGGATATGGTCTCACTCATGATGTAAAATTGATTAATCGCATTGGCAACCGGACACAATCATTAGAAAAACATCAGTTTATTCGACAAAAACTAACCTCCTTGCAGCGAAAGCGACAGATGCTGAAAAAGGTGAGTGCTTTTAAAGGAATTTAGCGTTGAATATAAAAATAATATATAGCTATATAATATATAGCAATGTATGTTGTGGCTGAAAGTTGACTAGCTATTTCGAGAGAAAATCCTGGACTATTCGTTAAAAAAAACGTTACGACTGTATTCACGGTTTATTCTAACTGTAGTTCACTTTTTAATCATATCAAACTCATCCGCTGCTTGACAGAGAAGTGGCACCAGTTGCTTTTTGTATAGATCATGCTCTTCTCCGTGTGTAATACGTAGAACTTTTTCACTATTGTTAATGTTCTTTAATGCTTGCTCTACTTGTTTCACGAAAAGCTGAATTTTACCAATTTTCAACAACAGCAGCCCATACAGCGGGTGAAACGGTCCATTATACTTTATGAAGCCATTAACCAACCGCAGTCCATAGGCTATGGCTTCTTCCCACTTTTCCATGTTGATAGCACTCTCAAATGCATGATCCAACGTCTTAAGGTACCAAACGTTGTAGTAGTGTAAGATATTTTCCTGTTTCTTCAGACAAAGTTGACACACATCCAAATCTGAAACGATAAATACATTTTATTCAAATCCTTTCAAGGTACAATCCACCAACCCACAGGCAATTTCCTTCATTTCAGCCAACCGAGATTTGGTGAGGGTGATAATTTCCCGAAATTTGTCCCGTTGAGAACTTTTGATGGCTGTATTACAACGAGGACATTTGTCTACATCTTCATCGCCCATGTTCGCTATTGGTTCATCACAATCGACATTCGGACAAGCACCAGCATTCATTAATTTCAGCTCCTGCTGGTCCCTGCACCGATCGCATTCACACTCAAAATAGTACTGCGACCGAAGTCGTCCCCGTCTAACATCGGTTGGATCCATCAGATCGATATAGGAAATAAAGATTTTTGAAATGTCCATCTCGCCTGCTCCATGATAGTCTTCTAACAGTCGAACGTGGATATTTATTCCGTCGAATGTTACCACGGCGTTTGGGCGGCAGCTGTGATCCATAACGGATGCACCAAGGTACATGCCGGTCCCGATACTATTCATTTCATCGTCCAGAATGTTGAAGCTATTGATACACATCTGTAAAATTATTATAATAAAAACAAGGCAGAGTTAACGCTGGATAACGTATGTCAATATGCCAGAGGGTTTCTTCAAATGTTCACGTTTTTAGTGTCATGAGTTAGAGAAACTAGAAATTGCTAAATATAGTTTTGTTAGTAGAATTTGTAAACGACCAACTGTTAGTATCGGTTGGAGTCGTTTTGTCCAAGCGTGTGCATTATTTTCGATATACATGAAACTTGGTGCTCCTTCATCGGTTGAATCGATTTTTGAATCAGTAATGAGTAAAAACATGGCTCGCAAATCCTTCTAATTTTTCAGTAGCACTGATGTTTACATGAAAAAAAAAATGGAATAATTATAGTTTAGAACATACCTTTCCGAAAATCTGCAGCAGTTCTACATTGCTTGGTATCGCTGCTTCATCTATCAATGATTGTAGGACCACAACCAACGACTGGAAATGTTCCATTCGTTTCTCATCTTCTCTGATGTCATTTTCATCTAAAATTATTCATACACACACGCAAAATAAAACCACAAATTAAATTGTTCAAAACAGAATCAGCACATTCAATAGCATATTACGTATGTATCTGGCATTTACATTTTTAATTCCAATTCAGTATTATAAATTTACGCAAATGTAATGAGATGTGAAACAAGGACGTAAAACAGCAAAAGCAAACAGGAACAAAAATCAAATAATTAGTAACAACCATATACCTAGTAGGAGGTGCATTTGTATCGGTCACAATTCTTCTGATGGATTGTTAAGACGCATTTTAGGAAAAAACAAACTCTGTAAAAACCTGCGTCCTTACGGTCTTCAATCGCGTTGTCGTAGATTTTTTTTTCTTTTAACTCGCAAATCTTTCAGGTGGGAGGTATGTTTCGCACACGTAGTACATATAACAAAAATAGCTTTCTCACGCCGAACGGGCGGTGTTTCGCTCGTTATGTGAATGAAACAAAAAAACTACATGTTTCACTTCTAGACCGATTCATGAAGTGCAAATTTGATGAATTTCTATCATTTGACAAAGTAGATGAACCGAAACGGTATTATGATAAGAAATTATCTTAATAGTTTATATTTATAAAAACTTACGCGTCATTAGATCTCCAAAACGCCGATAAAACTTAGATGTGTAGAAACCTTTCACAAAGTCTCCTCCTTTTTGCAGTTTTCTTATGATGCGAGAAAGCATTAAGGCGGCATCCGGGACAGTCCGTGGGGCGACTGCCTTAAGTTTAATACACTCATGCTGGTGATCTTGCCATGCCTCTTTTTGACAAAACCGGTTACAGTAGCGCACGTACATACAGTTTGAACATTTCAAAACTTTTCCTCTACAATGACGAAAGCCTATGTAATTATGCATTTCCAACAATATATTTAACTTACTCCTTGAAGCACTTATCACATCTAATCCCTCGGTAACGAGATTGGAGTACGTAAGCGAATGGCTTCTCTGTATGGATCAACTTTCCTCGTTTGTAGAACAGGTTCTTCATTGTAACAAACGATAATATAACTATATCAACACGCTTTCGCCTTTTATCAGCCAAAGTGCGAGTAAGTAGCGGCAACTAGCATCCGATCACCTTCACCCACAAGAGTGAAATAACGGTAGCACTTCATACAGATGTATACGATGCCGGTTTTTTTCCCTGTCTAAAACAAAAATAAACTGAAACATCATTCAACTCTTTTCTCATCTCTTACAATTTACGATTTTTTGAGTGCATCTATGTTTTGAAAAGCTATGAGACAAGAATTATGCTCACTCGAATAGATCTTACATACTGCAGATGCCGGAAAAGCATCAGGTATTTATAGCACGAGTGACCGCTCGCATAGCTAAAAATAAACCAAAGTTTAGTGGTACTGAAACCCTTTCAAACGCATTAAAATGGCTAAGGGCTAATTTTTGTGCAATTCAAAAAGGCAAGATTTTTTTTCATTTTAAATTGTATGCTTAAGAATAGCTATGTAATACATACCAATATAATACTTGACAGGCTACCGTAACACATAAACATAAAAATATGGAAAATACAATGTTGTAAACATAGTTTGATGTCTTGTGAGGTTTTGTTATGTTATTGTATATGAATATCAAGAGAAGGTGTTCTAATGCGGTTATTTCCTTTCTACCGAACAGAATTTTATCCGCTCGTTGAATGCATGTTAATTCACATCAACCAAAAATATAAGTAAACTATCCTTTGTTACTGACTCGAACACAGTCACATGACGATTTTTAGGGCCGATTTCTTCACCGCCCGAATAAAAATGTATAACGGAATTACAGTGATTTTCATTGTTACATTACAATGAAAAACGATGTAAAAAGATTAGATATGTTGGAAAATGTACAATGAATATACAATCAAATTTGTTGTTTTTACAATCAATTCGATCGTGAACCGACAAATGGGCCTATATAACAAATGTACACAAACGGAGATTTGAGTAATATCTTAAAGAGGAGTAAAAATACTTCATAATAAATATAAAAACTCATTTATAAATGATTCACACTTCATGAAAATCAATAAAAAACAAAACGGCGAAACCGACTTTCGACTGTAAACAAGCCGCCAGGCGGATTACGCCTCTGCATTTCTAAGGTAGTGTGTACGGGCGAAATTGATAGCATCATTGTTTACAAAGCCCGTAAACAGAGTCGCCCTAAACAAAAACCAACTGCTTGATATGCCCGGGAAGAATAACAAATTTTCCCCTCCGGCGAGCACGGCGAAACCCACATTTGGTTTTTGTTTTCTGGCGACACTGCAGGGCGAAATTGTGAATGGTCAAAATAAGAGGGCGACTCAAAAATGGCCTAATCAACATTTCATAACAACATTCGGTGAAATATATTTTTTTCAATTTTATCAACGAAAACGTTATTATATAAAATATTTTCGTAATGCTTCCGAAAACTAGTATTGTTTTGAAGTGTTTCAATACATTTGAAAGCGCAGTATGCAAACACTGTTAAAATACGATTTAATTTTTTGAAGCGAATTTTCAAAGCTATTTTTCTCGATTCGATATCATTGCGTCTTCGGCCCTTTGGTCGGTTCATGATCGTAATTTCATTGTAAACACAATTTTTACATCGAAACAGGGCGGTTGTTAAGTGATGTAACAATGAAAAAATTGTTTTCCATACATTTTGAAACCACTTACAACGATTTAGGATGTTATTCTGTTGTAGATTTTGGAAGTCAAAACGTTGATTTACATTGTTTTCACAACCATTTTACTTGTTTTTTTACAGCGGATTTATTGTTAAATTGAATTTCCAGCAAAATTATGATTCATACATTTTTTTATTTGCGCATTTTTATAACATAACATAAATTGAAGTCTGTAGATGCTTAAGTAGTAATATAATTGTTGGTTTGAAGATGTCGCCGGCTAATTCAACAAGACGAATTAAACCTGGATTAGGCCAACTTAAATTTTTCTCTACCATATACAAATTTCTTATCCATTCCTTATTGTATTATCTACATTATTCATTCCTCATTGTATTATCTTTATATACTTTTTTAATAAAATAGTAATTCATGTAGGCAACGATATCAAAGCAAATACTTGTATTTCATCAAAGTCTCCTCGTTTTCGGGCTTCAGGCTAAAAATTTAAAAATATGAATTTTAAACGTCCAGCTCCTTCTCTTACATAAATTGTAGGGAGTACTACGAAAGGCCGAATCACATAAGGCCGAAGCACAAAAGGCCGAATCACAAAAGGCCGAAATCTCTAAAAGCCGAAAACCACAAAAGGCCGAATCACAAAAGGCCGAATTACAAAAGGCCGAAGCACGAGATCAAATCGCTAAGGTCATTGTAGTAACCCATGGCGTTATTAATGAGCTGGTGCATATCATATCATGAATTGATGGCTGAAAACTGCTTTAATTGATTTTTTATTTAATTAAATTAAATTAAATTCAAAAGAACAGCTCATGTTAAAAAGAAGGAAAAATACCCGAAAAGATAGTACAATAATTAACATGGCAGGATTTCTAAAAATCTATTCAACATTGATTGACCATTTTTCGTTAAAATATGCGCTATCCGCATCACATATTTTCTAATAAGGTCTTTTCGGGCATTTTGTAGTAGATTAGAACGATGCTGGGGGTCATTAGTCAAAGGGTTATCCGGCCGAAGGATATATAGACGAATAGTCATTAGGGCGAGGCACACTAGGTCGAATGCACCAAACAGGGTGAGAAATAAAGCCTTTGGAACTGAAAACAAGATTTGAACGAAGCTTTCAACAATTTGATTGGAACCTTTGAAAGAATTTGATTGGAACCATTGAAAATAATATTTACGTCATCTTTCTCGCTGTAAATATGCAGCGAATATCAAGGTGCTGGGTCATTAGGCTGAAAGCCGGTAGGCCGAATGTCGTTTGGCCGAATGCCGTTAAGCCGACTGGTCAAATAAGAATGACAAATATGTAGAGCAGTTGAAACTGAAAATTTTCAATGATGATATAGTAAATAATATCAGTTTGAGCACAACTTTCCATACTACCTGTCATGTAGAATGTTAAACACGGCAAGTTGGTCGTTGTTCCACAGGCTACTGCTTGCATTAAGCCTAATATGATTCCATAATCACCAACTCGAGACAGAACACAATGAAGTTATTCCACGAAGTTGCCAAAAAGCGGGGTCTCCAAAATGTCGATGTACCTTTTCAGAATGGTAAATATGTAGAGCGGTTGGAACTGGAAACTTTCTAAGAGTGATTTTTTACGATTTTTTTTCAATAGAATAATAATGTTTGGAATATTTACGACACTTTTCTCGTTGCATATTTGCCGCTTTACTAGGATAAATAAACAGAACGAAGCCTAATGTGGCTACGCCACATCGCTTCATGGCAAGTGCTGTCCGACATCGCTCCGCTCCGTCGGACTTAAACTAATTTAAGCCCCTATGTTTGAGTAATCCGGGCAAACGAGTGGATCACAGGTTTGCTTGCGCGAGGCCGACGGCGGGCCGGCGGCCACCTCGTCCGGCGGATCCTCAGCGGCTTTACGCCGCTTCGGATCCTTGGCCTCGGTTATGCGGCTAGGCCGCATCGCACTGGCCGAAGGATATATAGACGAATAGTCATTAGGGCGAGGCACACTAGGTCGAATGCACCAAACAGGGTGAGAAATAAAGCCTTTGGAACTGAAAACAAGATTTGAACGAAGCTTTCAACAATTTGATTGGAACCTTTGAAAGAATTTGATTGGAACCATTGAAAATAATATTTACGTCATCTTTCTCGCTGTAAATATGCAGCGAATATCAAGGTGCTGGGTCATTAGGCTGAAAGCCGGTAGGCCGAATGTCGTTTGGCCGAATGCCGTTAAGCCGACTGGTCAAATAAGAATGACAAATATGTAGAGCAGTTGAAACTGAAAATTTTCAATGATGATATAGTAAATAATATCAGTTTGAGCACAACTTTCCATACTACCTGTCATGTAGAATGTTAAACACGGCAAGTTGGTCGTTGTTCCACAGGCTACTGCTTGCATTAAGCCTAATATGATTCCATAATCACCAACTCGAGACAGAACACAATGAAGTTATTCCACGAAGTTGCCAAAAAGCGGGGTCTCCAAAATGTCGATGTACCTTTTCAGAATGGTAAATATGTAGAGCGGTTGGAACTGGAAACTTTCTAAGAGTGATTTTTTACGATTTTTTTTCAATAGAATAATAATGTTTGGAATATTTACGACACTTTTCTCGTTGCATATTTGCCGCTTTACTAGGATAAATAAACAGAACGAAGCCTAATGTGGCTACGCCACATCGCTTCATGGCAAGTGCTGTCCGACATCGCTCCGCTCCGTCGGACTTAAACTAATTTAAGCCCCTATGTTTGAGTAATCCGGGCAAACGAGTGGATCACAGGTTTGCTTGCGCGAGGCCGCCGCTTCCGCTTACTTCATCAACACCAACAGATTAGATCATTCGATTTCTGATGCATGTGGACTTGCGGTTTTATGTGATTCGGCCTTTTAGGGTTTCGGCCTTTTGTGGTAGGTTAGAACATCTTCGGCCTTTTGTGTTTCGGCTTTTTGTTATTCGGCCTTTTGTGATTCGGCCTTTTGTACCGCTCCCAAATTGTATACCATTGAAGTATTTTCTTACCTGAAGTAATATAATGAAGCTAAGCAAAACTTTGATACTATATTCCGTTCTGTTTTATGAGACTTCATAACAATTTGATAACATTTATAGAGCTAATGCTATAAACCTATTTGGTCACTAAGAATCGCTCCTGGCTGGTCCTCGAACAGTGGTTTACTCGGAGCAACATTTTTTTTAAATCATAAAAAATGCAATATCTTCGAAGCATATCCGTATGTCACGAATACAATTGTTCACTGTAATGGCGGCGTCTTGCAGGAATACCAAACAGGAACGCAAAAATTGACAAGTTGTATAGTCAATAGTAATACAAAGCATAGTCAGTTGAAAATCACTATACGCAAAAGGTGTTTTCAAGAAGGATCACGTTCACACGAACAGTGTATTTAGTTATTTTAACCTTTCCATTCTTATAACAATGATATTCTTAGTCTTCGTCACTGATTATTATATTGTGCGCAAAACAATTAAAAGAATTGTAGTTATAACAATGACATTGGTTCTTTGCAAGAGGTGTACCATGGTTGTATTTTCATTTTAACATTATGTTTTATAGTGATACAGACTATTTCATTGTCAGTTTTAAAATGATAAATATTGTTGGATTAAGCATGTTCAAAAAGTCATACATACCAACAGTATAGTTGAGAGGTAGTCGATTTGTCTGTTATTTTTCATGATACAGAAGTTCAATATTACCGATCTCATGGTCATTTTTTTTATTTTGGCGAATAGTTAAAACAACCATAAAAGTCGGGTCACGGATACTATAGTTTTTTGCTCAGTGTATGCTCAAGAACGACACACTCACCATTGGTCGGAGCAAGAGCATAATCTTGTCAGCTGAAAATTTCGTACAGTTAGGGTTGCCACCCCTCCGGATTTGACCCGGAGACTCCGGTTTTCGGGAGCGATCTCCCGGTTTTACATCAATTTCTCCGGGTTTGGTGGGAAGAAGCATAGGTTGAATTTTTTTGAAATTAATTGATTCTTTACAAAATATTTAAAAAAGTCTAAGTTAACTATTACTCTACTGCCCATAACAGCATAAGAGTCCCATGTTGAAAAACAGCAAGCAGAGAAAAACGCTGTTCAAGATTGTCCCATCCATTGAGCCAAATGGATGGGACAACCATGTTTTGGTATTTTTTTTTTCATATTTTCTGAACAAACCCGGTTATCTTATTTATGCAGTGTGATTCAGTGGTGATACAGAATACAATCCAACGGATAACTCCTTTTCAACAAAAATCCACATGGGACTCTTATGCGTTTATGGGCAGTCTAGTTCAGATTTATTTTGCCCGACTAACCTTTTGTTTCAAGGTGGCGAAGATGAGTTCACCAAATATTAATAATTTCTTTCACAAAGCAATGAAAATGAAAAACAAATAAAATTACTACAAATTAACCTTCCGGCAGTCGCGATCTGAAAATCTATCGAAATCGTCTTAGGGTACCAGCAGCTGCTCGTTAGGTAGGCCATATGCGCGACTTTCGGAGGGTTAAGGAAAGTAATATTTCGTCATGTGCTACAATTGAAATATTGCATTCCACTATGTCGTTCAAAATGGTGTAAAAAAGTTTTTTTGTTGCAATTTTACCAAATAATTTCACTCATAGTGGTGCTTATCACCAGCTGCACTAAGGTCTAGCAGATTTGTTCTAATCCAACTGACTAGGTCAACATCAAACGAGTTCTTCCGGTGTTGCTGCTACTCCGGCAGCGATCCTTAACTGGGCTAGGGAGGTGAGTTTGCCCCTTTGTCGTGAAATGAAAATTTATTGGTGATGAATAACCGACACCACATAGTGTGATGCCGCAGCTCTGCCTCGTTTGCTCTCCTTTTCCTGTTAGTTGTGGAGGAGAGCAATGCTCGTTCAACTTATCCTCTACAGTGAGAGTAGCTGGTGTTTTTGCATTCTTGGCACTTAGTCGGGAAAGTGAAATACTACACCACATTAAACCGATAAAACCGTTCTCAACCGTCAAAAAATTACAGCTTTACTTTAACGTAGTAATTAAAAGCGATTAAAGTGCTCTAAAACGCCGAGCAATCGCTTTGATTCCAATTTCTGTCTTGTTCCACTCAAAATCCACCCCCCCCCCGATCAGTGAAAATCTCCGGGTCAAAGCCTTTCCAGAGGTGGCAACCCTACACTCAAAAAAAAGTAAACGTTATGCCTATTGATTTTACACATAGATTTTTGCAATTAACGGAGGCATATAGACACTATTTGCTGGTACATAAACCCAATGTGTGTATTTATAAGAAATATTAATCTTACATGCACATTTCATAACTATTAGGTACATAAAACCCCATTCTATAACAATATGCACATATAACTTATGTGTGTGCATACATAGTTTATACAGTTGACACATAGAAGGTATGTGTGCGCGAGATAACAATAGCATTTCTTCTTCATATGAATTTTAAGCGGTTTGAAGCAAATAGAATTAACGTTTGGATTTTTTTCAGTGTAGGTGTAGTAACTAAAAAACGGGGTCCAAAGTGCTGGACCGAGGCGAGATGCAAAATATGTGATTTGACAACCACAGCCTACCCCTGCCTTCAACACGGTTTACCTAATTTTACCTTCCTGCACGATACCACGAGATTAAGTTAAAAGTACTCAATTTTAGGTACACTGAAAAAAGTCCAAACGTTAATTCTATTTGCTTCAAACCGCTTAAAATTCATATGAAGAAGAAATGCTATTGTTATCACGCGCACACATACCTTCTATGTGTCAATTGTATAAACTATGTATGCACACACATGTTATATATGCATACTGTTATAGAATGGGGTTTTATGTGCCTAATAGTTATGAAATGTACATTAGGTTTATGTTCCAGCAAATAGTGTCTATATGCCTCCGTTGATTGCAAAAATCTACCCAGTTAAACTCATTCCGGAACCGGTTCGGATTTCTGAATGGAGTCATTATGGATTCCAAATCAAATGCAACAACCGATTCCGACTCAGAATCGGTTGTTGCATTTGATTTGGAATCCATACTGACTCCATTCAGGATTCCGAATCAAATTCCGAATGGTTTGACCGGGTATGTGTAAAATCAATAGGCATAACGTTTACTTTTTTTAGTGTAGTTTTTCGGTGGCGTGTGGACCGCCACTTTCCTCAGTTGGTCTGGGTTCAATCCCAGCCGAGGTCGTTGAGATTTTCTTGGGGTGAAAAAAATCTGGGGCAGCGCCTTCCTTCGGAAGGGAAGTAAAGCCATTGGTCCCCGGTCCATGAGTTGATGGGTCAATAACTAATCCAGATAGTGGAGGAGTCACCTCTCTGGCGTCGGTGTTTGGAAACTAACTAGAACATGAAGAAGACAGTACCGCTATGTAATACAGCGTGTTTTGCTTGATTGCACATTGATAACAATAACAATAAATTCAAACGCCTTCGCTTCAAATTGATGCTTTTTCATTCACTAACCTCGTCATTTGCTCTGTAGTGGCCAGTTAAGAATAAATGTCGACTTGTTTAGTATTTTCAAGGATACATGAGCATTGTGAAGTATGTTCAGGATACTTTTGCTTTCATGTCGTTACTCCAGCAGATATTCAAACGGTCAACGATATTGAAATTTAATGGAATGATGCTAACTGCGATTTGAGCTGAATATAGATTTATTCCTTCTTCAAACTTAAACCTGTCACAAATCAGCAGCTCTCTTGAGTAAAACTAGTGATTATAATTTGTTATTACGGTTAAACGAAAAGTAATTCAATAATTTTTCTTATGCACTAGAAGTATTGATTTCTTCTGCCACTTCTGTTTCCCTCGCAGGAGCAGGAGACATTTTTGCCCTTCGAATTTCTAATGCTTTCAGCCGATTTGCTGCTATCTTAGCTCGAATTTCATCCGACAATCCAGGCGATGGATCTTTGGGTGTGTTTAATGGAGTAGTTGACACTGGTGAGCTTATACTGTCATCTCGCAATAAATCAAAATTTCTCTCCGAAACGGATAAGTTTTCCACACCGGATGTGTTCAAATTTCCCGCACGAGAAATTGCTATTTGCTCTTCCAGCATGCTGTCCAAAGGATCCAAGGGTTGATTCATAACGTTCGACTCATATGCCAATCCGTCGTCATCCCTGTCTTCATCATTGGCGACTATTTCCGGTTCAAGCAAATCCATCCGGTATTTGTTCATGTAGGACTGCACTTGTTTCTTCCGGCCCAGAATTTCAATCTTTGCCAAGCTGTCGTCCAAGCTATATTTGGGATACATTCGGTGCGCCCAGTGTTGCATTCGTTTCATAACCGCGTCCAAATCGTCCTGTTCATGTCCTTTGCCACGAAACTTGATACTTTTGAAATGACCCTCCATATCAACGATACCCCTGGAACCGCAAAGTCGTTGAACATTCAGTACAAGTCGAGGGTTCTGCACAGTTCGCTTCTTCGGCTCAACTTTAACTTGGGTACCAGCTGCGTTATCAGCATCTTCAGCCGCGTCCGGATTATCATTTTCAACAGGACCGTCATCGTCGGATGGGATTTCACCGTCATTTTCGTTGCCAAACTCATCCGAGTTTCCAAAAAGAACATCTAGGTGGGACATGTTGCTGGAAAGGGGTTATTTATTGTAATAAATTAATGATCTATATGGTTTTATACTTAATAATTTCGTACCTGTTTTCCGGTAAAATATAAGCAAAACATAAACACCCGCGGCGCCAAACTTGTAAATAATTATTATAATGTTCTGCTTTATCGATACTTTCAACAAGAGGTGTGTGGAACACCTTCTTTCGCGAGCAGTGGTAACATTTATTTCACCGCCAAATTGGTAAACTCTTGTACACGCAGAACTTTATTTACACTCAAAAAATGTAAACGTTATGCCTATTGATTTTACATATAGATTTTTGCAATTAGCGGAGGCAGATTGACACTATTTGCTGGCACATAAACCTAATATGTGTATTTACAAGACATTAATCTAACATTCACATTTCATAACTATAAGGTAAATAAAACCCGATTCTATAACAATACGCACATATAACTTATGTGTGCGCATACATAGTTTATACAGTTGACACATAGAAGGTATGTGTGCGCGTGATAACATTATCATTGCTTCTTCATATGGATTTTAAGTGGTTTGAAGCAAATAGGATTAAAGTTTGGATTTTTTTTCAGTGTAGTCATCGATGGCAGACTTTTTTATCTACCTCGTTCGTTTCTTCTGATGTAAATTTTATGCATTGGGCATATTTGGTTTATCCACTCATTGAATGCTTAGTAGAAAATGTACAAAAAATCACAGCAGAATAAAAGAGATGAGAATAAAAAGTATGCTAAGGCTGTTCGCAACGCTGATGTACAGTAGAGTGGCTCGAATATGATATTTTTCAGCACAGCACAGCAAGTTTGGGAGCGGTCGGTTGCTTCCCGGTTTGCGCATTGCGTTCAAAGTTTGTATGGGATTTTATATGGGGAAATCTATTATTTTGCATTTACGTTAATAAAGATCGCTGTTTCATTCAATATGAAAAACCACTGGGGTGGCATTCCGCATCTCGATTCGAGTGACTCGATTCGAAATGTTTTGAAGTCGTTTCGACTAAATTGCGGCATTACGTATCGCATTCAACCAAGCGTTCGAGCTTGTTAGATGACGGTACTAGATTTCGACTGCCTGTTCGAGTGCAAACTGTCGAATAAGAGTATACACTGAGAACATTTATTTTTAATTCTGCTACGCATAAATTTCATAAATCCAACTTTGGTAAAATTTAAGAATTGTTGGGGAGTGGGTGTAGCGTATTGGTAAATCGATTGCATTGTACGCAGCGCACCTGGGTTCGAGTCCCGACCCCGCACATACGGTTAGAAGTTTTTCCTAAGAGATTTTTCTAACCCGAAGAGGCGAATGACCTTAAGGTTAAAAACCTCTATAATTGAAATAAAAAAAAAGAATTGTTTTAATTTATTTTGTTTTTAGTTGATTTTTATCGAAATATATATGGATAAGTTTCGCAAATATAACATTTTTTCTAGTACACAATAGGGGTGATAACTTTGAAATAAAATCGATGTTGTCAAACATCGACCCAAAAAGATCCGATGTAATATAGAAATACGTTTTTTTTCCTTTTATGTACGAAAAATAAATTTACCATATAAAAATAAATATACTATATAAGACTATTGATAAAAAACGAATCATTTCGTTTCATTCATGAAAAATAGTTTAGACATCGATGATAACTTTTGTGCACCGTACGGGCCAATCAACGTCAGATTTACAAATAAAATTTTTGTTCATTCCAAATTTTTTTCTTGCATTCTTTAGCTAAAAATATTTGACAGGTATTTTTGATATGGCTGAATATAATATTTACTTCAAGGTATGAACTTTCAAATTTTGAAGTTAGAAAAATTGAACATTTTTCAATCGCTGGTAGCTTGGAAAGTATTTGATGCATGGAAAAAATATTAAATTTAAAAAGTTGAGTTGAGAATATTTTTTTATAGTTGGATCAATTTTTTTGCTTATTTTTTAAATAATAAAAATCATGTTAAAAATGTTGTGTGAAATTTTTGCAGCGGATCTCAAAATGTTTTGCGAGATAAAACAATTATAACATTAAAAAGGGCAATTTCACATTAAATGCTATGTTATGGGCCAGCTTCAATTGAAATATCTCGTAAAGTAATAATTATAAATGTTTTAATAGAATAAAAAACTTATTAGTCCAAGCTTGTTTTATCAATATGTTTCTAACATTTGCAGAATAACAAAAAAACTATATCAGATTTTTATTGGTGATCTCATTCGAAAACGCACTTTTTTTATTAATAAATTTTTCCGTGCAACTAAGAGTTTCCGAGTTATCAGTGGTTGAAAAATAGTCCAATTCATAAAATTCAAAAACTCATAACTTGAAAAAAAAATCTATCGTATTCAGCCAAAACAAAAAATAGATGTCAATTATTTTGTGCTAAGAATGCAAGAAATTTTTTTGGTAAGAATTAAAATTGTAGTTGTAAATTTGACGTGACCCGTACATTGAATATGTAAAATTACTCAATTCTTCGTTCATCAAGAAGCCGTGAATTAGACGAAACGAACTATTTAAGATGCACGAAAATGCTTCGTTGCAGAAAACGAGTAATGATTTTTTTCATCGCATGGTAATTTCAATTCCACCTAAGATTTTTTTCGGTGTAAATTCACTGAATAAAAATAGTGATAGTGGTAAATAAATTGACCCAAACATGTTCATAATTTGTTCACGTCACTCACCCTCACCACCTTTTTCAATGCTTGGGCATTATTTCACTTCGATATAACTGTATTCTTGAACTTCTTACCACAAAATTTTAGTATATCTGTTTGACTGTTTAAGTTGAAGTACCGAAACATCGTAATGCCTAGCTGGTAGTGTCTCTTATTCGGACGTCAGTCGCATGATGGAATGTATTATCTGAAGAAATCGCTTTTATCAAATCTTTTTGGAAAATAATCATAGCGAGCAAACTGCCCTTTTCAATAAAAATGGCCAATTTTGCTCTAAAATTTTGGTTTTCAGGGTTTTTTCAGGAAACTGATAGCTTCCAAAAGCAACAATTTTTTTCAGCTATCGATGACGCAAAAATTTAAAAACTAGTTCGTTAAAATAGCCATTTTTAGTTGAAATAGTCAAGACAAAAATTCGTTTTCGTGTTTGTGGGATTTTCCGTGTACTTGTTAGTTAATTATTTTGTTATAGCACACAACTAGAGATAGGGAGAACACAATCAAAATGAAGTGTTTCCAGAAATTGTAGATGGTATAATTTTTAAACGGTTGATGCATTCAAATCGGTTAGTAATTCAATTTGACTCAAAGTTCTTTGCTATATAAGATAATATTCTGTATTTTCATGCATTACCGATATAACGATATAACACCTAATTCTGTTGGTGTATAAAACGTACATTATGGCATTGAATTCAAGCAAAGACAAATAATAAAGACGAAAATCATACGAAGAAAGCTTTAAAAATTTTAGGCTCAATTTACAATTCTGTGGTCCCTTCAGATTTGACCACACTCACCGCTTGATGGCGCTCCAGTTTGAAGTTTCTATTGAGAGTGTTCTGAGAAAACGAAAATAATCAACGCAGGCCTAGAAGTAGGCTATTAAATATAAACAAAATTTGGTATCCTTGCATTGTTCTCTGGACCAGTTGGGTGTGTAAATATGTTTATTTTCGGAATTGTATTCTATCTATATTTGTTTTTAGTATAGTATCTATCTGCAATGAAAATCTCTTGTTATCTTTCGGTCAGCCCCGAATTTTTGCGTTGATGCATCATGCATCCAACATTGTACTTTACGGTAAATGCGCCCACAGCAACCATACGGTATGGAATACAACACTGAAGTCGATTCTGAAGCTAGAAGGTTTTTTGCGATATAGCCGAAGACCCAGGGCTACTGTACGCAGCAGGAAGATATATGCTAAACATGTATTCAAACCCTAATGGAAAATCATTCTAACATCACTCTCCCTTTAGCTGGAATTCTGATCGGATCTTCCAATGTAATGCATATTTACAACAGTTCTACTGTCGGTTATGAAACGTCGTGTTGCCGTTGCCCGAAAAACGTTCAAGACGTTCCGAAAAAAATTGAAATTGTGAATTAAAAGGATAAATTTCGTACAACATAAATATTGTACGTGCCCAGCACCTCTACGATTGTTTTATTTTTTTATTTACGCTACCTCTACGAATATAGTGCAATTATACGTATGTAATAGTTATTTATTTCCTTACCAGACATAGGGAATAAATGCTCACCATTGGCATATTACCATGACATAAATCCAATTGTTTTTCGTTGTATTTCGATGGTTCAGTGCGGGTGTTCCAAATACAAAAAAAAATCAAATATTTGAATCCATCACTTATATGAACGAATACGTGTATTTCGATCACGACTTAATAGCATTTTCGTTTTTATCTGGTGCTGTAGCACTGGTGTAGTGCGAAAAAAAAGACCGACTGACTACACCCAAGTTTGAATGACTATTGCACCGACTACACCGGTGTAGTGCACTGTCAAAAACGAAATCGACATTCTGATGCTTATGAAGACTGCAAATCATCGAAATGCGCATATCTTTCGATACAAATTCTGGGATGGGAATCTATTGGAAAAACATTACACCGGGGATACGTCAAAAAATCCGAAAACAAATGTTCGTCTTAGGGCCGATTTTTTCACCCTCGCTTCGCGCTTAAGCCAAGTTAAAACGTACTGGTGAACCTGGTTTAAAAATTAAGCGAGGGTGAATAAATCGACCCTTAATGTTACTGTCATTTGGATGCACCCCGTAGGCGTCATAAATGATGCAGAGTTTATGATTTGGGATGGAAACCGGTGCCATACGGCGGAGTGATGATTTGTCATAAGATCTGTCACGGTAGACACCCGGAAATATTACGTAATTACGTTTCGGATACCATCACGCAAGTTTTGTGCGCCAAAATGTCTCAGCCTTTTAATACTTTATGATCAGAGGTGTTCGCAGGTCGATGCGATGTACTGTCGGAAACTGTGAGTGTGGTATTAAATCCCAGACATTATATTCCTTGGGCTTGCACATATTAACGGCAAGCACCGTTATTTTTACGAAATTACTGGACTGCAGTATATTGTTAAGTAGATTGCGATTCGTGCCGCGTAGCAAATTTTGTTAAATCAGACGAAATGATGACTGTAGACATCGGTCCTCGGAAGGAGGGCAAATTTTTTCGCAAGTTCTTCTCAACGAGTGAGATGTGTCCTTTAGTTTGTGTAATTAATTTAATCAGCAGGTAAAAGGACAATACAGCCATGAATTCAATGCAATTGTTAGTCTCCTGTTCTGGGTTTTCCACAACGCCAATGTTGTATCAAGATGATCTGAAAACAGTACAAATACAAACATTAGAATCAGAAAAAGAACGGTTTGCACAACAAATGGATTTTAGCGGTTACAAAACTCGAATCGGTCTGATAATCAAATTTTACAATTTACTGCTATTTAAATCGCACATAACGATTTCAGCCTTGGATGGCCTTGGTTTTTGATCGGGAACCTGTATTTTGCAGCACTGATAGGAGTGGATCTGAGAAGATTTTTTTCGTTAACTCGGTTATGGTTCTTTTTGCCTAGATACCTTTTAATTATTTTTTCCTTGGATAACTTTACATCATTAGAAAAATGAGTGCCTGTGTTTTCATGTCAGCGAAACGTCATGGTAGGGTTTGACATTTCGAGGGACCGTGAGTTACTTATTGGCGAATCCACAATGAACCAAAAAATTAACGTTAGAGGCAAGGCCCTGATTCAAGGCTATATTGTGATAATGAAAACAATTGAGGTATAGTCGGTAACAAATGCATCAATTAGAATATAAAATTGTTTAAATCACCACTTTGAAATCAAGAATGATCGTGATTCTATACATCTATCAAATAGCGGTTAGACAAGTCAAGGTGTCTTCACTTTGCTCCCTCGATTTGTTTTTACACTTTTTTATTATTACTTGGTGTAGGATAATTTCTTAGCAATATTTAGTATTACCTTTTCCAAAAAAAAGTATGTTCCTGATGGCGAAAATAGATATAACATAAAGTAGCTCAAAGTACGTGGAAGCTTTTTACACCTTTTGGTAATTTTGCATCCTCTAAGTATTCCGATTATTAAACAATTTAAAGAATGACATGAAATAAAAACACAAATCATAATCTCGAACGACAGTCGACAGCAATAAAACTATCGAGCAAATACGTTCGACTCGAGTCGCTTTCGAGTTCGATTGTTTTGGTTCCATAATGCCAACACTTCTCGATAATCTAGTATTTCTTCGAGCGAACTCGATCGAAAATTTACTTTCGAGCTCGGTTCGAAATACATAATGCGAAACAAGGTCGAGTTGATAGAATTTTGATCGAATCGAGATACGTAATGCCACCCCAGTAGAAACCAAATGCGTAAAAAATACACATTCATGAAAATCGCCCTAGAATGAAATTTGAAAATAGAATGATTTCTGAATTTAAAAAAAAGACATTACGAAACATCGATTTCACATTACATATTTCCCTCTCATAAAAGTATACGAATCTCGATAGGGATTCTGTTCTAAAGCCACAAAACTAAATAAAGACCCTGATCAGAATATTTTTGTTGGCTTCCAAAGCAATCAAAATTACGGAACTGGTGCATATTAGCAACATCGATTCCGCCACGGTTTCGGCAACGAGCCGATAATTTACAGGTTTCGCTACGATCCACTATTTGTAGGTTAATTCGATTGAAAGGATTTTTCACCCACAGTTCGAATCTTCCAAAAATGGGCTATTTGACTACATAAAATATGTAAAGTTTTTTTTCAGTGTACTATTGAAATCGCAGTAAAATTCTGACAGAACGAAATATCTGGCAACGCTGTGTGTTCAAAGATCTGTCAAGACGAATAAATACTTCAAATTTATTTTCATCAATCCGCAATTCCATTTTATTGTTTTCAGTGATAGACACGTGCGGTTTAACAATTTCAACGGTTTTCCAAAAATTCTTCACAGGTAAGCAGTTATTTTGTACTACTAATTATTAGCTTATATTCAATTGAGTACGATGCGAGATTAGATAGATAAAACTATATTATAAACTCGTATTTTCCTTGGAAACAGGTTTTTGCCGGCAGCGCTAATTCTTTTACTTAACCTCAATTTGTTTAACAACTGATCACAATGACTGAAGTCGAAACAAAAGTTGCTTCCACCGAGGAAACTAGCAAAACGGAAGAGGATGCTCCAGTGGCACCTGAGGAGGATATTGCGGATGCAGCTGCTCAAGGTGCAATCGATGATACTGCTCATGTTTCCACAGATGATGAAACGCCAGATTCAAAAGGCCAAACGCAGGAAAACGTTTCCAAACTAGAAGCTTCGATCATTCGTCAGTTGGAGTACTACTTTGGAGACGCCAACCTGTCGCGAGATAAATTCTTGCTTGAGCAAATCTCGAAAGATGATGGTTGGGTGTCGTTGGATGTGCTGCTGACGTTCAAGCGCCTGAAGACACTGAGCGAAGATAAAAAAGTAATTGTTGATGCGATTGAGAAGTCTGATGAGGGTCTTATTGAGATTAGCGAGGACCGTTTAAAGCTGAGACGCCACCCGGAAAGACCGGTGCCGGAGCAGAATGAGGCAACCAGGAAGGAAATTTACGCACGGACAGTGTATGTTAAAGGATTTGCTTCAGAGGACGGTACTCAAATGAACGAGCTAATTGAGTTCTTCGAACCGTTTGAAAAGGTTAGCAATATCGTGATGCGTAAGTATCACGATAAGGCAACGAAAAAATATCTGTTCAAGGGTAGTGTCTTTGTTACCTTTGCTACTAAGGAGCAATGTGCTGAGTTCCTGGGTAAGGAGAAAATTGAATACAAAGGAAAGGAGCTGATTTGCAAAATGCAGGACGACTATTTCGAAGAGAAAAAAGCGGAACGAAAGAAAAAAGATAAAAAGAAGCAGGAGGAAAAGTTGGATATTTCCCACCTTCCGAAGGGGGCTTGCGTTCATTTGGATGGTTTCGGGAAAGAAACAAGCCGGGAGACAATTAAGGAGACGATTTTAAAAATGGACGAATCTCTGGAGGTTGCTTTTATTGATTATCAGAAAACTGATAACAATGGAGTCGTACGGTTTGCGGCTGAAGGCAATGGCAAAAAGTTTGTTGAAAAATTGACCGACAACAAGGTGAGTTTGTCACTGTAGAATACTTTTCATTAGATTACACTCAATTTTCTTTTAATATAGATCAAAATCGACGAGCAAGACATCACTGCTCGCTTACTAGAGGGTGATGAGGAGATCGAGTTCTTGCGGAAGGTCGTAAAGGATCAGCAAGCTCGTCGACAGGCCAATAACGCATGGAAGAAGGGCCGCCAGCAGAAGGGAGGTAAACACAACAGAAACAGCAATAACAGTAATGACAAGAAGCGAAAGCACGAAGGGGAAAATGCTGGAGAGGAACCTGCCAGTAAGAAAACAGTAAAGGAAGTAGATGCCTAATACTTTTCCTGAACGTTGTCCTAGATTGATAAGAATATGTATTTTCACGATAGGTGGTAACATTTAACAAGGGCAATTTAAATTTGAGTCTCCGAATATAATTTCGGAATTGTTTTTTTTGTATTTTAAGCACTTGAAGTTTAAATATCTCCGATATTAGTTTAGTTTTTTTGCTAATAAGAATATAACATTGACGGATTACCGTAACAGGAAGTGCTACCCTGAAAATTCCCAGCAATTGTGTTACAAATGAAATATCACTGTCCAATGCTCAGTCAAAATGATTCTTGTTCGGGTGCAATTGGGACATCTCAAAACGTCAATCCCGTATTAACACTTAACACAGAATGACAGAATCTTCTCTACTGCCTATAATCGCAGGTCAGTCCCATGTAGATAGGGAATAATATAGAACATGGGAGTAACTTGCGATTGTAAGCAGTTAATATGCATTAACCGTATGCGCAGTGTACGAACATCTGACCGCGCACCCGGCCCCATGAGCGTAGAGGTTCAGAAGCTGTCCTTCCATGTTACTCAAGAAGAAATTGCTTCTATATGCTGTTTTTAATGCCCAAATCATAACCACATCTGCTGACCAGAAATAACCAACACCTGATATTCATGTTACTTCAAAAGTATTTTATCCAAGACTATCTTGGGTGTGCCGTACAATATTATAGAAGCACTGTTTTTCATTCACATAGAACTGTCCAATCCTCAGATAACTAGGTTTCTGGGTATCAAAAAAATATCAAAAGTAAAAAACCTAGGAATCCAAAAGTACTGGTAATTCCCTTTTTACTCCCGATATGGAATGACTACTTGTTTTTGGCCATCTACCAATATATGGGGCCCTATTCTCACAGTCACGTCACTTAGTGACTAGAGCAAAATTTCCTTCTAGTCACTACGTGACGTGACTGTGAGAATAGGGCCCATGATCCCATATAAATAAGTTGTTAGAACCCACAATGCGATGCATGTCTAATGAAGTTGTTGTTTGATTCGACATTAAGTTCCGGTGTTGGCTCCATTGTAAAAAAAAGATTAATATCCGAAGGATACCCCTCGTTTGAGAATGCAAGTAATTTAACACACGATTAAAATTATTAACGGAAATCACCTTTATTTCAACAAATTCCACATAATGTAGTTGATTTTCGGTTGCGAACTCGATTCAATATATTTTCCTAATACTTCCAATTCACAAGTCCTAGACTGTGTGTTCAACACATCAGCTTCTAATTTGTATGAAAGGATGCTCCATTTACTAATGTTCGTTCATCATAGTTATTTGGTAATCTCCCGCTTTCATGTACCTCGGCTGTTTAACCAACCACCACAAGATTATCCTCTGGGAACTCGTAGTGGGGTACCTCCAGGTTGAGTGGAGCTGGTCCCTTTCGGATACGACCCGAAGCATCGTAGTGAGAACCGTGGCACGGACAATAGTATCCACCGAAATCACCAGCGTTGGCAATCGGGACACAACCCAGATGCGTGCAGACACCGATGACCACTAGCCATTCTGGTTTTTGAACGCGATCCTACAAAGTAAAAGAACGGTTTAAAAGCTGCGTCGTGCGAATCAACTGACACATACCGCATCCGTCTGGGGATCACGAAGCGTACCCGTATTGACTGCCTGTTCGGTCGAAATCTCCGCGGCGGTACGATGACGGATAAACAACGGCTTTCCACGCCATTTGAAGGTAACGGACTTTCCCTCCGGGATATCGGAAAGCTTCACTTCGATCTTAGCCATGGCTAAAACATCGGCCGACGCGCTCATTGACGATACGAAAGTTGCCACCATCGACTTGGCCACATAAGCGGTACTTACAACGGCACCTGTAAACGAAAGCATCATTCCATTGCGCTCATTCTGAAGAACATGATACATACCTCCTACCATAAGGTAGGTGAAGGCAGCACGATCATCCGCTGAGTTGTTCTTGGCATTCGGTCGTTTAACTGCATCCCGCCGATAATCGGAGAAATCCGGCACTCGAATATCAGTATGAGCCAATCGAATTTGGCCAGCAGCTGTAAGAGAGACGGATTTAGATAAGGCATGATAAAACCTATGACACTATGACGCTGTTAAAATTATCCAAACTCGGAAAATTCTACAATAAGCACTACCGACAGAGAAATTTATTGTTTGATTTAGTCTATGATACGGTTCACAGTTTCTGCCAAATTTTTCTTCACATCTAGATTACAAATTATATTTTAAAAAAAATTGAATTTCAGATTCTTTTTTCGCTTGGATTTACTTGTGAAAACGATTCTAGACTAGCAATTTGACATTACATAACACAATTTTCATCTGTCAAAGCGTCCTTACATCACAGCTGGGAGAAAATTTTCGAGGACTAAGCAACATAATAGAATTAAAACTAAAGCAACAACCTGCAACTCCGGACACTACCCGGACAACATTCCGAGGCAGCACGCAGTGCGGGGAGCTAGCAACAACAGGGGTCGGACCTGCGATAGTTGGCTCCGATGCAGCTTTGACGGGCACGGCTGCTGCTTTGACACCGCTGGCCACGGATTGAGAAACCGCGCGGACGTACGATAGTTTCGCTAGATTTCCGATCATCCTGGTCCGGTTGGTTACGGTGCGGTGATAATATTAATTTCGGGAACTTTTCCTGCACTATACGGTGAAAACGATGCACGCTTTTACCACACCACTAGCGGATGACTGCGATGATGACTGCAAAACAAGAATTTTTTCAACGATTTTGACGTTTAGTTGAAATAAGTGTCAGTGCATAAAAATGTTCAACAGGGTTGGGATTTGAACAGCTGATGAATTTTGTGAAGCAGAAGCGGGAAAATTTTTTCACTTGTTTAATTTTCAAACTTGTGGGATTGGAGCGAGGGACTCTTGTCTCATCCATTCTCGGTGCAGTTGGAGTAAATTTTAAACCGAGATGTCCTAATCTTGTACGGGACGTGCGGATACGAAAAAACCTAAGGGCATGTTCAGGAGCGTTTTATTTTATATAGGAGTTTCAAAGTAGAAGTGGAACTGAAACATTCACATCCCCAGCGAGCATTTTTTATTATTTCGAACAGTTTTGTTTCAAAATTTAAAACCGTTATACGACGCCGTTCTATTTGTTGCTGATTTAAAAACACGTTCAGAACTGTGTTTTAAATACATGCAAAGTTTTCAGCACGCACACTTAGAACCGATAGATTGGGGAAAAATAAATTTGAAAGCAGTAACGCTGAAGGCATGGCGAGACATGAATTTTAAACTGAATAGAACATCTGCTGAAACTGCTGCTGGGGACAACAAGTTTAAGTTATAAAATTTTCAGTTTTATATTATTGAGCTGTTAAAATTCTGAATCTAGAATTGAAATACTCTTGAACATGCCCTAACATAAAATGCAGCCAGAGGGTCGGGGAACTACCACTGTGTTGTTTTTTTACCAGCGAAATTAATCATGGCTTCGGTGCCTCTGGAGAATAACATCAACCAAACCACAGAGAACCGACATCCATGATCGTACAAAAATAATTAAAAAACGTGTGTAAACACTTGAAATAATATACGATAAACACTAGCGCCGCTACACCAATCTATCCCAACTATCCGTCAAATCCATTCCGGAGCCGGTTCGAAATCCTGAATGGATTCAGTATGGAATCTTGCTCAAAGAAAACAACCGATTCCGACTCTATCGGTTGATGCATTTGAGCTGGAATTCATGTTGGAATTCCGAATCAGTTCCGGACTAGTTTGACTGGGTAGAGGAATAACCGCTGTCAATTCTCTCGAACTCAGCCACAAAAAACATGACGACAGAAGCGCACCTGGTTTGGATATCCCAACTTCCTTCGAAACCGTTAGAGATTTTACACAAGTTGAATGCTGAAGACGGACGTCTGTAGAGTTGAAACACTCTTGAACATGCCCTAACATAAAAGGCAGCCAGAGGGTCGGGGAACTACCACTGTGTTGTTTTTTTTACCAGCGAAATTAATCATGGCTTCGGTGCCTCTGGAGAATAACATCAACCAAACCACAGAGAACCGACATCCATGATCGTACAAAAATAATTAAAAAACGTGTGTAAACACTTGAAATAATATACGATAAACACTAGCGCCGCTACACCAATCTATCCCAACTATCCGTCAAATCCATTCCGGAGCCGGTTCGAAATCCTGAATGAATTCAGTATGGAATCTTGCTCAAAGAAAACAACCGATTCCGACTCTATCGGTTGATGCATTTGAGCTGGAATTCATGTTGGAATTCCGAATCAGTTCCGGACTAGTTTGACTGGGTAGAGGAATAACCGCTGTCAATTCTCTCGAACTCAGCCACAAAAAACATGACGACAGAAGCGCACCTGGTTTGGATATCCCAACTTCCTTCGAAACCGTTAGAGATTTTACACAAGTTGAATGCTGAAGACGGACGTCTGTTCTCTGTGACCAAACCAACTAAGGGGCCATACACAAATGACGTAGCTTTTTTCGGCGATTTTTGACCCCTCCCTCCCCCCTCGTAGCATTTGGTCACAAAATTCTAACCTCCCCCTCGTAAATAACGTAGCATTTACCTACGCCCTCCCCCTCGTCCCGTGCAAAGCGGCCGGGGGATGAAAAAAAATTACATATGTTTTTCAATTATTTGAAATACATGTTTGACTATCAACATTTTCATTAAAAAGGCAAATGGCGTTCAAAATAAGCCCATTCAATGACAAATATAGTGTTAATAATTTTTTTAAATTTTATATGGCAAGGAGAGCATGAAGAGAAGTTCTCTCAGTTCACAATCCTGCAGCCGCCAATGATTCTAAGAAGCATACGTTCATCTTAATTAAATTACTAAATTTTGTTTGGTTGAATCCGAAGTGAAAATTTAATTCAGCTGCCAAACTAAGTCTGCTAGCTGGCAACATTAGCTAACCAATGTAGCAAGTTAAATCCGCATACAAAATCTTTTCGTATTTTTGCGAACTTATAATTTCGCTAAACGTAAAATTTACCTCATGAAAAACCGCGTCAAAAGTAACTTGTTTAAATTTAAATTTATTTCTCTTGGGAATGGAGGATCATTAAGTTGTTTTCTCTAAACAATGGGTTTTAAACTTAATGCTACGTCGCACAACTTCTGACCCTACCCTCCCCCTCGTCACACTTCGTCACAAATTTGGTATACCCTCCCTACCCCCCAAAATGCTACGTCATTTATGCATGGCCCCTAATCGAAACGAAGCTTGTAAGCACCTGGGACGGGACATGCGGATAGATGTTTTCTTTTCCATTTTTAATTCTTCGTTTCCAACTCAGCTCACATACGTTCTCATTCTGATTCACGAATCGCTCACATGCTTTCTCATTCTGGCTCACCCCGGGTCAAAGTGACGTTTCAGAGCTGGATCAATTTGACACTCGTTTTTGTTCTATCCGCATGTCCCGTCAAAGGTAAGTACGTGGCGAAAATAAGTATGGAGTACCAGGCGCACGCTAATAGTAAATATTTACATCACTTACCAATCCGAACAAAGAAAGGTACCACGTGACGAATTTCGCGCCAACTCGAACAAATAGCACCCTCCCAGATTTTAATAAAACTTTCTGTACATAAGGGCATGTTCAGGAGCGTTTTATTTTGTATAGGAGTTTCAAAGTAGAACTGGAACTGAAACATTCACATCCCCAGCAGAGCGTTTTGTTTTATAATTTCGAACAGTTTTGTTTTAAAATTTAAAACTGTTATACGACGCTGTTCTATTTGTTACTCTTTTTAAAACACGTTCAGAACTGTGTTTTAAATACATGCAAAGCTTTCAGCACAGACATATAGACCCGATAGGCTGGGGTAAAATAAATTTGAATGCAGTAACGCTGAAGGCAGGGCGAGACATGAATTTTAAACTGAATAGAACATCCGCTGAAACTACTGCTGCCCGGATAGAATTTTACAATAGCATTCCCTACAAACAATCATAAAACAATAAATATTATAGTTATTACTGTTTCAACATTGTTCGATGCCAAGTTCTCACAGTAGATTTACAATAAAATTTCATGTAACAATACATTTCACTGTTCGGCAAAAAACTGATACAGTGCGTTCACATTAAATTTTACTGTTTTCGAGAAAAAAATGTATGGAGAAAAATTTATTTTTTTGATGTTAAGATACATAACTACCCCCCTTTTTCACTGTAAAAGTCTATTTTACATTGAAATTTACTGTAAAAACGTTAAAGTTTATTGTTTTTGTATTGTAGCATAACACTAAAACTTACTGTAAATTATTGTAAAATTACTGTACTGTCACAGTGAAAATCATGGTTTAGTTACTGTACATTTCTATTCGGGTGGGGACAGCAAGTTCTAGTTCTAAAATTTTCAGTTGTATATTATAGAACTGTCAAAATTATGAATCTAGAACTGAAGCACTCCTGAACATGCTCTAAGAACTTTGTTTTTCCAAAAATGATCTAGACTGTCTTTTGAAAAGGGCCAAACTTTCTTTACCAGTGATTTTCACAAAATTAGTAAAATTTTTGAATAAAATTATTGTCTATCCCCAGATAAACTAGCATTTCGTCGATTTGTTGCTATAAGTTTCACACATGAGTACGAACGCAACAAAAATAAACGTCAAATCGTTTTTTAGCTTGCACTAATGCAAAGTGAATCTCCTCATTCGACTGTTGTCGTGCACAGAGCTTCAGTGCGATTCTTCGATAAAATCAGAAATTCTTTTGTCAATCGTTCTACATATCGGTATGGAATCTGAATCTGAAGAACAGCTATTGAGTCCAGATCGCCTCGTTTCGAAGCGCCCTGCGAAGTCGCCTGCTTTCGGAGTAGACAAACGCTTGAAAATTAAAAGCAGGAATGAGTTGAAACTCATAGTGAAAAGAGCACGTGGGGACGTGGACGATTTCTTCTTCGGAAAGCTTTCGTTGGAGCTGAGTACTCTCCAGCTATCAATCCCAATTGACGATCCGCAGCCGAGATTTTACGGTTCTGGATATACTTTTGGTATCGCATGGTTTTATGCCATTGACGTCATGAGCTTTGATTGGCTTAAATCAGCTCTTTGCATCTTGAAAGAAGAAAGCGTTGTACCAGAATTCAACATTATTCCGCACACACCTTTACCATCATTACGTAGAGCAATCATACACCTCGATTGGGAAATAGAGATGCATTCGTGTCTCTACAAACGATTTCACGATTGAATAAAAACCTTTCAACTAAGTTCTGGAAGGTCGTGAAGATCTTTCCAATAGAAAATAGGATGCACTCAATTATTCTAGCCATCGATGAAAAATCTGTGGCCCAAATTGAGCAACAATCAAATCAAATTTATTATTCTTTGTCACAAATTCGAGTTAAAATTTACCCTAAAGCTAAACAATCCTGATTCTGTAATGCACCATTCAATATATTGTGAATTAAAGATTCTTATATCACAATCTACTTTGATAACTGCTATCATTCAATATGACGGAAAATATGCTGACCTAAATGGAAAATTAAGCAACTGTTCACATAGTTGTACGCAACATTTTGGTAGTGCGATGTCTAGTGTAGAAAAACTCTACACGCCACCGAAAAACTACCTAAAATTCAGTACTTTTGACTCAATCTCGTGGTATCGTGCAGGAAGGTAAAATTAGGTAAACCGTGTTGAAGGTACTTTCCATTTAATTACGGCAAAAATAATAACTCAACCTTGAGTTTAATTTACTTAAATTTAAGTTGAATTTACCTAATTTTGAGTATCCCCCAAACAACTTAAAAGTACCTTACTGCACGGAAGACCTCGACTGAGTCGAATCTTTCGTTTTGTTTTTGACAACAATAATAAGTGCGAAAGCGACGCACAGCTCAAAAGTACCTAAATTTAAGTTAAAAGAACTTATTCTGTAGGTTATTTTACGGTTGCGTGTAGTAAGAGAACTGCGGAGAGAAAGACAGCATTTTTGGCAACGTATGCCCCGGCATTGTATGGCAACACGTCCAATGTTATAAGGATAGGCAATGTTCGATTGGATTCGTTTTTTGACAGCTAAACGCGAATCCAATCGATCCAAAATGGAGTCTCCGTAGTTCTCTTTCTAGAGTTTTTCTAGTCTAGTGCTAGTAACGCAGCTTTGCTTCCACTTTTGAGGGTTTACATTTTTAAAAAAACATTCGGTTGCCAATTTCCATTGGCTTGGGAACGTCGGTCGGTTCCTTGAGAGTGGTTTTCTGCTTTTCGGGGGCAGAAATGCCTCATATTTTAATGTTTGTGTTGTGATTTCCTTGCACTTGTTTTTCACCTTTCCTCTCTTCTGCTTCCTAATCCCTTTCCTCATTTCCCCACGGGAAAATGATGAGAGGATACGGCAAGGCACAAATCTCCGAATAATCTGGGGAACGTGCCGTTTAAGCCAATCTAAACTGATTCCTGATTCCTTTCACACATGAGTGCGAACGAAACAAAAATAAACGTCAAATCGTTTTTTCGCTTGCACTAATGCAAAGTGACTAGGCGCATGATTCGGCGCACGGCTTGGCGGCGCATGGCTGATATGTCACGATGTGGATTTTAGAAAAGATTCGTAATATTGAAAAAAGTCTTCATCGACACATACACTGAAACAAATCGATTTTAAAAATTTAAAGTCGATTTACAAAAAAAAACATTTTTAATTTGGATGAAATTTTGTTCCAAGATAGGTAATTATGTTCCCTACCTATCGTCAAAAATTCAATTTGGGCACTTTTAAGGAAAAAAAGTTATTTGAAAAATTATTTTATCTTGTCCAAACTGATTTTTTTCAGTGTATTTTTATCGAAAACTAAACCAATGAAAGCCATAATCATCTCAGAATGGACTCTGAACTATGGTCTCTAGGGTCATGATTCTGGACTCTGGAATCTGCACTCGGGACTCTGGATTCTGGACTTTTGGCTGTCCCCTCGGGACTGGGTTCTGGTCTCTGGACTATGGACACTGAACTTTAGATTCTGAACTCTTCACTCTCATCGCTGGATGATGGACTCTTGGCGCTGGCCTCGAGTTTCTGTACTTTGCACTCTGGACTCTGAACCATGGGCTCTGGTATCTGGGGTCTTGATCCTTCACTCTGGAGTCTGAACTCTACAGAGTCTATAGACTCTGGACTCTGATCTTTTGGCTCTGCACTCGGGTCTCTGAATTCTGGACTGTGGGCTCTCTCCACGGGACTCTGGTCTGTGGACTCTGAACTCTTGTCTCAGGAATCTCGTCTCTGGACTCTGAGCTCTAGATTCTGGATTTTGAACTCTGGATGCTGCACTCTTCACGCTGGGTTCTGGAGTCTGGACTCTCGCCTCGAGATTCTGTATTATGGGCTCTGGATTCTAGCCTGTGGGCTCTGGATTCTGGTCTTAGAGCTCTGGATTCTGGTATCAGAACTCTGAACTGTGAATTCTGGACTCTAAACTCTGGACTATACACTCTGCACTCGGGACTCTGGATTCTAGACTCCGGACTCTAGGATCTTTCCTCGGGACTTTGGCTTCTGGTCTCTGGACTCTAGGTTTTGGACTCTGGGCTCTGGCATCGGAATTCTGAACTTTGGGCTCTGAAGTCTGAACTCTGCGCTCTGGACTCTGAATTCTGCACTCGGAACTCTGGATTCTGGACTCTGAGCACTGTCTTCGAAGCTATGAGTTCTGATCGCCGCGCTATCGTCTCTGGACTCTGCATTCTCGACACTGAACTCTGGATTTTGGACTCTACACGCAGAAAAAAGATTTGTAGCTTCAATAATAATATGGATTAAATTCAATAAATAAAATTATTGGTCGGGAGACAAATTTATTTATTGAATTCAATAAAATTATTGTTCACTTCTTATTGTTCAGTTCTTTAACAATTTTTTCTATTGAAGCTAAAAGAAAATTATTGAAACTAAAAACGTTTTTATTGAAAGCAAAAATTTATGGTCGTTCTAATAAAAAAATATTTTCGAAACAATAATTTTGTTGGCTAAGTGATAAAAACAAAATTATTGGATTCAATAACACATATTTTAGGTTTAAACAGGTTAATTTTTTCTGCGAAGATAGATTCGCCTCAGTATTTTGGGTTAAGGACTCGCGTCTCTGGATTCTGGTCTCTCTCCTCGGGACTCTGGGCTATGGAATCTGGAGTTTGGGTTCTCTCCTCGGGATTCTGGGTTCTGGTCTCTGGGCTATGGACCCTGAATAAAAATACGCTGGAAAAAATTCAGTTTGGTCAAGGAAAAGTGTTTTTCAGATAACTTTTTTTCGTTGAAAGTGCCCAACTTGAATTTTCGACGGTAGGTAGGGAACATAATTACCTATCTTGGAACAAAATTTTATCCAAATCAAAGATGGGGTATTTTATAAATCGACTTTAAAAATTTTAAATCGATTTTGTTCAGTGTAGGAGTCGATGAAGAATTTTTTCAATATTTTTATTCAAAAATTTGACTATTTTTGTGAAAATCATTTGTTGTAGGTTTGGGCATTTTGAGACTATATCCATTTGAAAACAAAAAATGGTAAAGAAAGTTTGACCCTTTTCAAAAAACAGTCTAGTCTTCATGTACAGCAAGTTTCATTGAAATCTGCAAGGATGCTGCCAACTCTGAATACGATTTAACGCGAAATTCTTCACGTAATTTTTTTTATCTTCACCTTCTTCCTTTTGCTCTAAAAATATGACAAGCGCACTCACACATAGACAAATGTGCCTTTTTTTGGTCAAATGCAGCCAGTCCATTAGGCAATCCATGAGACGTTTCGGATCAGCTGATTATTTCTTGTTTACTTATTCTGACGTTACTCCGAGGGGTGCGACGTCCGACAATATCGTTGATTCGATCCAACATCAAACGAGTCGGACTAACAAAGTTGTTTGTCGGACGAGTTTTTCTGTTCGCAGGAGTAGACTTGTTGACAGAACCCACCGCTGAATTGTCAAACAAACGTCTAATGGATTGCCTAATTGAAGGGGGGCGTCTGGTGTAAATATTCAAACAGAAAGTTTTTTTGTTTTGCGATTTTGAAGACAAGGCAACAATGGATCTTTTGTGTCATGTTAAATGTGTACCATATGCCAACCATTGAATCAAACTTTGAAAAACCATTTTCAATATGGTTCGTTCAACAAAAGATTAACCACTGCCTGGTATAATATCGAACATAACCAGTGTCGTTTTTCCATGCTCGACCATACAAACAACGGGTCGTTAAGAACAGTCACCATACCAAAATATGCTGTTTTCCATATATATTTGGACAGCATACCATTCAAGAACTATACAGATAATGGTAACATGAATATTTTAGATCTAGCGATGCATAAAATATTAGGTGGAGAAAAAAACTTCTGAAGAGAGTTTCGTTGACACTAAGTGGACGTCATAATATTGTAAGACGAGGATTTTTGATCATGTTAAGCTACAGGTTTTTGGAGCAGCGTAAACAGATATTCGCATAACAAAGACCACCAGAGCAATGTTAACCTTTGGCGTAAAGGTACAACGTAGTTTACAAATCTCTAATATAGGATACACGGAATGTATTGGAAATGGTAAATAAAATGAGTATGGTAGTATAATAGTTGAATTATAATGGTGGAATATATCAGTAGTATTCCCAATATGGTGAGTATTATGTGAATAGTTTGGAAATGGTTCCGAAGATTTCGGGAATGGTATTTATTTATACGGGTAGCTAATACCCATCGCGCGTTGCTGCGACTTTCGACAAAATAGGAGGAAAACACAATTTGATCCAAAGCGCTATCTGGCGGGCAGATAATTCCCAACCAATAGCACACAAACACGCTCCATAACAAATGCCTCCTATGTATGTGAACAAATTGGAGGCAGAAGGTGACATTTATATTTTCGAACATAAGTGAACTGTGTAATCTATGCCTGGTGTATTTTTGCAATTACACTCATAGCCAGCATGGGAGCAAAATTCAGTTTGTATTGTCCGTGCTTTTCCAAAGGAGACGCGACGATTACTTTACGTCGCAGCAAGATTCGTAGCGCTATTCGGCGCACGATTCGTCGCAATGTATTTCTTATGGGATGAATGACACTTTAATGAAAGGTGGTGCAATTTTGTGTAAAAACCTTATTGTAAATAAAACATACGAAAACCTGACACTTTAGAAGCACAGTTTTCAGCCAGTTTTATTGACAAATACAGGTAAAGTAAATAATTAGCACACATTAAACTTGGGTAATACATATTTTTCGACGTTTTTGAGCATTTATTATCAAATGCGCCAATTCAATTTGTCGCATTAAAATGAAAAAAAAAAACGTTATTAATCCACCTAACAGTGTGATGAGACATTTCTTATAACTCTTATCACTCTCTTCGGATATTATATCGTTTGAGAACATTTAGAACTTGATGCTTCGCGATGTTTTTGATAACACATACTACATGGGATAGTGGCAGGACTCAGAGAATCACTCAAATCAGCATAGGACAACATCAGTGCTAGAAATCTCAAACCAAATCAATGGGAAGGCGAAAAAATGGCCCATAAAATAGACATACAAACGAATTATTGCTAATGCTCTGTTAATAAAATATCTAAATTCCTCAATCAATGCATTGTGGTGGGAAAACTGATTTTTCTAAAGGGGTTATGTATATTGTACTGAGCCAAAAAAAAATCGATTTGTTTTAATCGATTTAAAGTTTATACTTTACTCAAATTTCCAACGCGACTGAGAATTAAGAAATCAACGCTTTTTCTTGAAAAAACCCACCATTCAAAGAAAATCAACAGAGCATATTTTTAGACTTGGTTTTATTTCCTATTTAAGAACTATTGTGTTTTTTACATCCTAGATTGCATGATTCAGTGATCGAAACCCAAAACTTCATGAAGTATTTGAAATTATTAAATTAAAATTTGTGTTTGCTATTGAAATTGACAAAATGATTGTATATATAGTATATAGTCCCTTTGGCGATTGTTTACTTTTTTGGTCCCACCTATCAGCATTGAAGTATCGCCCTTACGTTTTTTTACAATACCAATTTTACAATTGGTGGGGGTTTGGTGAAAATCGATCTTAATGTCTAAACGGCATAATTCCGAAACCGTAATTTTTGAAATTTTAAAATTATGCAGAATTAATTTTTCAGAAAATAGTAACAAGCAAAAAAGTACCAAAGTCCAAAAAAATCAATTTTTGTCAAACGTAATTTTTTCGAGTTTACATCAAATCTCAATGTTTCATGCATTATAATGTCATTTGGCATCAAAAATACAAATTTGATTTTGAAAATTTTTCATTTCAGTTTATATTGGAATTTGCTGTGTGATTGCACTCTTCAACTCGTAACTCCGGATCCGGAAGTCCAATCAATAAAAAAAATCAATTACAGCCGATGGGAAGATTGTACCTTTCATTTGAGACTAACTTTGTGCAAATCGATCCAGCCATCTCTGATTAACAGAGGTCATATTTTTTTTTCCACATACACACATACTCACACATACATACAGACATGCATACACACACAGACATTTTCCGATCTCGACGAACTGAGTCGATTAGCATATGACACTCGGCCCTCCCGGTCGGGATTAGATCGACGAATTTTAGAGTGAATGAGAAAGGCAAAAACATTTTTAGCAAATGTTGAAATTTATGCATTTTTTGGTGAGCAGTTCTATGTTTCATAGACATTAAATCAATTTTAACTTCGCTTCCTATTAAATAAAGACCCTTATTACAGTACATCTCTACAAAAACGAGATCAATTTGAAAATAAATCTGAGGATTATGATTGATTACAGAACTCTGGAATTTTCTATTGGAATGTTTTCAGGCAGAAATTTGATATTGATGCTATTAGATAACTGTGAAATCAAGACCAAGAGATCAGTTACATATCAGGACCCCATTCCGACAATTTGTCAAAAGTCCTCATGATGTTTACAACAACAGGTTATAAATCTACGGATCAGATAATTGTTATTGTAATATTGAATTAAATCAGTCTGCATCAAGGGGTGAGTCGCTTAGAACAATGTGCCATACACACGGTATCACTTACGATAACACGATATAAGATTACGATTCACAGTGATACACGATCATTTCACTCGTTACCACAATGTGTGGCACACTGAGACACACTTCTGACAACTCAAAAACTGTCAACAAAGTGTAGTTAATTAATCATAGCAACCATTGCTTTTGTTTTACCGAACACCATGGTACATCGTGGCACATCGTTGCACATTGCGGCACAAGCTACCACGTTGTTTGTTTGTGAGCACAATTCGATTTGTGTTAAGCGACTCACCCCTTGGTCTGCATCAATAAATTTTCAACTTCAATCCAATATTTTTTTTGGGTGTGGGGGGGGGGGAGTTGTATGGTGTTAAACCCCAAAACCTTCTCTTGGCTACGCCGTTGCTTGGAGTTATTTATTTCGCTTTTCATCTTCCGATATGTTTCAGATCGATCCGATGGTTATAAGTTGGAAAAATTACAGTCAGAAGGTTCGCACAAATGAACATTTTTGTACTGATAAGTTATCAAGTTCCTTCCAGACAACTTGGAAGTGTTCGGTGATTATTTCTAGCGGTTGTAGATAGTAAAATGAAATACAAAATTCGTTTTATCGAAATAATGTTTGGCTTATTTCAATGGATTATTACTATATTGAACAATAAATAGGCGACAAAGAGTAATCAACAAACAACAAGCCATAACTTTTAAAGTATTCAAAATAGATATTTGAAGTCTTCAGTAAAGTTATTCGCAAAAGTAAGAGCTACAAATTTGCTGAAGGCATCATTTCGATATAATCACTTCCAAAAAAATTTGTGAAAATATCTCACTCATAGGGGGATTAATCAGCAAAAACACAATACCAAAAGAAAGGGCATATTGCCTCCATTAAATTCTCCGAAGATACTATTGACCTAAAATAAGCCGTTTTGGCGTTAATAATAGATTACATGTTTTTGGTCATATTTCTGGCTATGGGAAATGATAAAAATCTTTCGTCCGCATTTAATGTTAAATATCTCTTTTGATAATAGTCCGATTTCAACAATCTATAGCTTGTTCGAAAGGTATTCGTTAAAGCTGTCTAAAAACATATAAATTGTTAATCTATATTGTCAATTTCGGCAGATAATTCAAAAAAACTGCAAAAAACGCCATTTTTGCGCATTCAAACATTCATATCTTGGAAACTAAACATCAGAATCAAAAACAAATTAATAGCGTTCATACTGTTTTTTAGTTCTTTCATTTAAAATTGGTTTGGATAAGATCGGTTCAGCCATTGCTGAGAAACACGAATGAGAATTTGTCCGTTACATACACACACACACACACAGACACACACACACACACACAGACATTGTCCCAAATCGTCGAGCTGAGTCGATTGGTATATAAGACTCGGCCCTCCGGGCCTCGGAAAAAATCTTGAAAGTTTGAGCGAATTCTATACATTTCTTTTATAAGAAATGTAAAAAATGTATCAAATGGCTCGTTTCCAATGAAACGTACAATAACTGCACCAAAGATCGATCGATTAGACGAAAGACCGAAGCATACTTTCCAGCGCATTGACTAGGTGTCATTATAAAACCTCTCCAGTGCGATGAAACTATGTAAGGTTTTCACGCTTCTAATTCTGCTATTACTCGATGGATTTATTTATACTCCAGTCGTTTCAGAAACGCCTGATTTAAATATTGGTAAAAATTTATTATCTGTGCGATTAAAGTATGTAAAATTGAAAAGTTCACGAAAAAAAGAAAATTACCATTCATGAAGTAGCTTTTTCAGGCAGAGCCGTCAGCAGGATGCGTCTAAGTGGCTCTATCAAATATGAGAGGTTATAAATAGAGGTGCCACCATGCGGTGCTAGCATGCCAAACGAGCAACATCATGACTATATCGTCTGGATGCTACTATAAACGGTACACGCTATGGAATTTTTCTGGTACTAGTCCCACTTGCACCCGTTTCCTCGCTGTATGCAAAGTTTATCGTGCGCTCTTCACCCTGCTATTCGATTTGAAACTTTGCATAAATGTTGGAGTATAGAAGTGTGCGAGTTTTGTACACACGACGATTTGCTACGTGGGTAGGATAGGTTGGGTTTGAGTTTAGTTCAACACTGCAGGGTACGATGTGTGTGCGCTGCTTGTGATTTTAGGTGGGTACAAATTAATTTCTTTTTGTGTTTGTATGTGCGTTGGGTTCACTATACAGGTAATGAGCCATAATGCGTTTTATAAGCCATCTGACAGCATGCTCCTCTAGGTTTTTCGAAAGCACGGGCGAGCCCAATTGGGTTTGTGCCTACTGAAAGTCGGGGATTATTTGGAGATTTCGGTGGACGAGCAGATTCAGTTATGTTAGAGCAGTTTCAGTTTTGTTTTCAAAAAGTTGTGTACCTAATCTATAGCGATACTTAGGAAGCGAAGTAATATTTTCGTCACAGAAAGTACCATCAAAGGTGTATTTCATAAGACAGAATCTCCCCAAAAGCGTGTTTCGCTACTTGTGGAAAAACACATTAAAAATGGAATTTTCGCCGGATTTAAATTCTTGACACTAATCTAAGAGCGTGTAGGATTGTATAAGGCCAATTCGGTGCATTTTGTTCCTAAGTACAAAAATTTTGTCTCCAAAAATTTCGATGCAGAATAGTAGACACCAACGCTAACATTCTGGAAATTTCTCAATCGCTAGAAACCGGTTCAATTCGCTAAGTGTCACTCTTCGTAAGTTCCATTCCATTACGCCTGAAAACTTTCCTGTTCTACCCCTAGTGAAAAATTAAACAGGTGTACGAAACTTACGAAAATTTCAGTTCCTTTTGCACGGGTTGAATCCTGCGTCGTTTTCGCGTCAGGTTGGCAGTAGGAAAAAAAGGCTTGACGCTATTAAATTTTAAACAACTTTCACTCTCCTACAAACCACCCGCACGTAAACTATGTGGATGCTCAAGCTGGCTTGTGTGGCTGTCGTAGGCCTTCCCATCCTACGAAGTCGAAGCACTTTCGATCTTGCACATGACTCCGTTTGAGCCGGGAGGCGCCAAGCGGCTTATACGCAATCGAGAAGCTTCGGATTCCCTTTCCATTTCGCATCGTGGTTTACTGCTTTTATCAATACAATATTTATCTTTTCTACTCGGTGCCTTGTATGCCTAACGAAACGTGCTGAAGGTTGAACTGTGTGCTGTATGCTATTTTGAGGAATTCTTTGTGGGTGTTTCGTGTTCAAAGAGGAATTGGAGAGTAAAAATGTTAACAATTAATGCAGTAGCTAATGGTATATTTGGGGAAATTGAACATATTTTATGTTTTTGTTCTTTAAGCGTTTTATATATTTTTAAATAATAAATTTACATACTTTAAAAAACAGTAAAAATTATTACAATTTATATATCTTTAAGTACAAACTACCACTCGTCCACATCGAGCTATCAGTTGCTGGAATCGCATTGCAATCCTTCGGTCCCAGCTATCTAGTCCGAATGTATTTTGGTTAAACGAATCAGGTGACAGAGCAAATCAACGGCAGCATTGAAAACTTTACACCGCCACACTATGGGATAGAAATCAAGTAGGGTGCGGGCATAGCGCAGTTGGTAAATCGATTGCATTGTACGCAGCTCAGTAGGCTGTTAAAATTTGGATGCTTTTGGCAGTGTAATTTGCTGTTAATAGATTTTTAATTTGCAAGTCATCTGAACTACAAAGTTAACCCTTCCATGCCCATGTGGTTTAGAAACAACAATGTTTTCATCTATTATTTCAGGTAAAATCAAGTAGGGTTAATGGCAGGGGCTATTACTTTTCATTCGATCACCAATGGGTCTGGGTTATTTCGGCGACTGGTTTCTTTGATTATTTAATATTAAAGGTGAATTGGTATTGAAATTTAGTTTTATTGAAGGATCTATAATGATAAAGTATAGTGTCAATGTTCAATAATTTTGCTGCATATAAAAAAACTGAGATTTTGTTTAACAAATATATATATTTTAATGTTGCAACTACTTCGTAGATTGCAGACTGATGACTCTCATTTCCAGCCAGACTACTTGAGGAGCATTGTTTGGGAATAACAATTGATCCAGTTTAAACTCTGGGTAATCGTTTATCGAGATTGTTTCATCGAAAACAACTTGAACTCCGGACAGCCGGCTGTCGGGAGTGTTGTCGACAATGTAAAACGGACCGTAAACAATGAGTTTAAAAGTGGTATTGTGGAACATTCATAAATTATGTAACGCAAAGATTACCCAACACTAACTAACTCTCTGTCATATTACTACGTTAGTTTTCCCCTTGGTCTAATACAAATCAAATGATTTTAGTTTTTTCTTCATTTTGTAGAAGCACATTAATGCTGCTACTCGCAAAAGTGTTCATGTTCTATGGAATTTCCTATATACATGGCTCAATCGTGCGTAAAATGGCCGATTGCGTCAAAGCACCTGACGTGCTCCCCTCCCATTTATGTCACAATTAGTCATATCTCTTCCTCCTAATAGCGTGGCAGAATTTATAAATGGTCCTTATTGGTCACAAGCGTTGCCAATGAAGACGCGAAACAGAAAAATATAAATGCTGCGTTTCTAAACGATATTAACATCATGCACGAATCATACACCCCTCGTTTCCAAATAGTACGTACCTATTCTTAGCTAGTATAATTGACTGATGAGTTAATGGACTTAAATTAAACCATTAAATATGACCATAAAACATTTGTTTTATTTTTTTTGTTGAAATGATTGCTGCAAATTGGTAATTGGATTTGAATTGATCTTGCGAATTGTCAATTTTCCACCCTCATACATAATTCAAGTCATTCACTCAGACAAAACCATGCGTATTTCCCACACTCATTAAAGACCCAGTGGATTCGTTTCCTAGTTGGTCAAATAAACACTAAACAAACAAATAAATTAGTTTGCTCAGTCTAAAGAAATGTCAGCTCGATTGGCATCAACCGGCGGATACGTGTTCCCGTACAATGCTATCAAATGAAAGTACATTTAAAATTACATATGACAAAATATGTGCAATTCAGAATATAACGAAATGAAGATTGCTTAATTATTTGCATTTAAAAAAAGATCGGAAAAAATTAGTTGCATAACCAAGGTGGTTCATCTACAAAGATAGCACTGCTGATGAATCACTATATAAATTGGTGATAAGGGACGCGGACGAAAATAGCTGACCACCGCCAGTTCGTCGCTGTTGTGCTATCTTATGACAAGCGCCATTTAGCACTTTTCGAGAAAAACGATTTTTAAAGTTTAAGATTGAATATCTTAAAATTTATAAATGCTACAAGCTTTTCGGAGAAGACATTCGACGCTTCTATCTTTTCTGAAGTAATCTCTCGATTTGTGTGATGATCGGTTGACTACACTTACAGTTTTTGCTTAAAATGTAAACCAAAGTCGCTCGCATACGTGTCATAGGTGTGTATTCATGATAAAATATGTAAGACGTGTCACAAATGTGCATAGAAGAGTTCAGATAAAAATGAATCATAACTGATTTGTAAAATTATGCGTTATAGATAGCTATGTCCAATATTATACTTTTCCATGCGATAGCAACAATATCAGGTTACAAAATGATAGTATTGGAACACAAAGTTTTCCCAGTTTTCCTCCTTTATTCGGGAAAAACAATAAACAAAAGATGGTTCCATTAACAATTTAGAGACAATATATATCAAACAATGTTTGTGTTGATAGGCGACTAGACGAAACAAATAGTCTTCTTGCATAATCCATCACTACATTTTGGTATACTTTCTAAAACTAGTGGAAATTTCAATAGGAAATTTGTTCAATAATGTTGAAAATATAAGCCAACCATTCCCAGAAAAAACTATGGTAGGAAAAGTTTTGCTCCCGAGACAAGAACCTAGCTAATTGTTATGGTTTATCTGCATAGAAATTACCTATGTCATGAGAGACATCTATTGGCTTGCTATAAGCTTTTTGGCTTATAGCAAGCCAACAAACTGGGTATGTTGTCTGATATTTCTTTGTCATAAGATAGCACAACTCGATCACTCGAGAAACTGGCGCTTGTCATAATCGTGTTTCGCTATATCTCAGTAACCCAGCAGAATTTCAAACTTTATAGAGATTTTAAAATTTAGTAACCTGGCATATCTAACTCAGTTCACCCCAAAATGGCGTTTGTCATAAGATAGCACAACAGCGACGAAATGTCCGCTTCGGGTGGCTTTAACTAAAGAAGCCACTGCTACGGATTGCTGCAGGACTGTGCGTGCGATGGTTCAGTAGGGACGCGGGGAAAAACCTTTTTGCTTTTAGATCTGTTCAACTTTTTCCTTGGGCGCATTACGGAAGGTTGCATAGGGAACTAGTTTCGGGTGGGTTTCAAGGATAAATGTATGCTGTAAGGTTGGTTTGAAAGTTTTTGTTTTGGAGTTTGTTTTTTTTGTGAATACAGTGATCGACATTCGTTTAGTTGCACCCAAAATGCCATGATAATATTTTTTCACTAAGGTACTTTTTGTCATAGTGTGATTGATGCACTTACATAAAGGGTGAGTTGATAACGACACTAAACGAATCGTTAGTCTCGTTTTTTAAAAAGAACCAACCTAAATGTTAGAACCTATAAATATATGAGCCACAGTTTTTTCTCAAAGTCAGATGTGTGTAAGACACAGCAGAACACACGTGCGTGGTAGGTGTTCCGCTCACTGAGAAGCTGCATCGGAATAATTTGTTTGTTTCGTGCGAGTTAGTAGGAAGGATTTGCTTGTCCGGATTCTTAACACATCTCGTGACGGGGGCAATTTTGAGAGCGCTTTTCGTGGCTACTGCTAGCTTTCCTTCTAGAACCTAACAAAGCGGGCTACCGGCGGCGAAATGATTGTGGCTTCTACGACGTTCAAACGTAAACTGGAGAATTTTTGCTGTAGACAGTTGGTTTTACCTGCCTCAACGATGCTGCATCGTCAAATGGGAGGAGCTAACAATAAAATAAAATTTATGCTCGTTGAACGTACGCACTTAGTTGAGCTCGGTAATTTTCCGCACAGCTTGTATAATTACTCAGTAAATGTTTATACTGATAACTCGGAAAAGTTTTTTTTTATTTCGATGATAGAGGTTTTAACCTTAAGGTTCGTTCTAAATTTAACTAACATTGACTTGATTTGGCTAACTGTTCATTTTACTTCCCTTGTTTATTTTACCCACAATTCCGCTAACAAAAATAATTTAAATGAAATGTTAGGAATGTTTTCTTTCAAAAGGGTAAAAAACTGTAATTTTTCGAGTGCTACTTCAAAAGTTATAGCATTTAATATATTTTTCTTCATATTTTCCCATAGTGCCAATGTCAAAAGCTTCAAGCGAAGTGGTCGGAAATCGAAAATTGTCCAAATCTCGACAAACATATGATTGCGGCTGTCAAACCGTTACTGGTTGAACACAGTTCACAGCAGTTAATGAAAAAGAAAACGGTTGTTCCACTCAATAATGACGGAAACTTAGTCTATTTTCTGCTTCTGCCCGAGTTGGATCTACAAACGAGCAAAGTGAACGGCAACTAGCATTCACTTGATTAATTTGTGCACTCTGCATTGTATCAAAAACAAAAGAAACATTCTATTTATTTTTACCAGCATTGGTGAAATTGGCGTAATAACGTTGTTCAGACTAAACTTCGTTTTTCGTGAGGTGGAATATTTTTTGACGGTAGAACTGGAGGTTAGTCTTACAACGGTCACTTATATTCAGATTTATCACATGCGCTATTCAGTATTGATATCATTTGCAAAACAACTTTCAACATGGAATAACGACTCCCGTGTGTATAAACGGTAATAATTCGATTGTGATTCTCATCAGCTTAAACAGAACATTTGTTCTTGCGGGACATCAAATTCCAACCTTTAGACAGCAAACCCAAGAATTTCGAGTTAAAAATCGATCTGTCAACACTTTAGAAGAATAGCATTTTCTTTGTGATCTGAAATGGAAGCTGCCTTACAAAATACTTTTTGTGAATTTGTTTTGATTTTTTTATGCGACGGTGCGGTTAAAATACTCTTTACCCCAATTTCATATTTTTAGGATATCATAATTAATTTGATTTTTTTAACGAAAACATCAAATTTATCGTTTGAAACTAAAAAAGATAAATATTCTGTTGTTGAGTCACACAGAGAAGTAAAAAAGGGCGCGCATAAAAAATGTCAACTACTGTTGTTAGAATAGAGGCAGTGGAATGTATCTGAAACAAGAAGTTGCTCAGTGCTTTTTACCAAAACCATGCGATTAATTATTAATGTCGGTTGAATTAGGGTTAAAGTTATCTTTGGAACATTTCAAGCCTATTCTTTTCGTGTGGTGTTTTCAACGATTAACCTTTGCAGAAGTGATATTTCATTTCCTTTCCTTAACGACTATAATTAGGTGATGTCTTCGACATATTTTTGTAGTAAATTTCATCGAAGACACTAATACTGCACAGATCAATACAAAGTTAACTGTGGCTTCCTGATAATGGCAGAAAAATGCTATTTAATACGATATTATAACGAGAAAAGTATTAACAGCATCTTGGTCCCTGTAGTTAATGGGAGGAAACAATTAGAATTAAAGAGCAATTCAATATATACTCGTCCATTTTGAAGATATCCCGCCTAATTTTTTTTTTCGATTATAGAGGTTTTAACCTTAAGGTCATTCACCTCTTCGGGTTTAAAAAATCTCTTATGTCTTATCTCTTAATTTCTAATCCTATGTGCGGGGTCGGGACTCGAACCCAGGTGCGCTGCGCACAAGGCAATTGATTTACCAACTACGCTACGCCCACCCCCTCTAAAAGTTTTGTATCCCATTACAGATCGAACAGTATGGTCTCTCAAACTCTACTGTTGTTTGAACTGCTTACTTTCGGAACACGTGTATTCTACTTATTCTGATCCATTGGCGACAACAAAATTGAAGTGTTCCAAACAGAAGTTTAGAGAAGTTTAGTTTGCAACAATGGAGGTGGCGTCGTGCGGTTCTACTTTGGATATGCGGATACCTGGCACACCTTAGTTTTTCTAAATTTTCTAACAGACGCAATTTTAAAAATTTTATTATACTTTTGAAATTTGTAGAGGCATATCTTTTAACCATGCTGCATATGCATACCTAAAATAAATCACGGGACGACAAAAGTGATTAAAAGCTCGTAAAATAAAACTGCTCGACAAAATAAAACATCCTGAGCGTACTTAGACCACATATCATTTTATCGGAAAGTAGAATGTGATGAAAAATGGCGTTTTCCCCGGATCGGTTTTCATGAGCATTTGAAGATTTTCGTGTCTTTAAACAGGTTGTTCATAATATGATTCTCAACAACTTTATTGACGTTATCAAACCTCAAAATATTTTTAGTTTATTCTTCATAAATTCTTCATTCTAGAAGAATTAATCAACAAAATATTTGTTTTCGAAAGATGCGCACTATTATGTTGTAAAACTTCTTCGAAGAAACTAAACCTCCAAAGTTGACGGGTGCGAAATTATGTGATCTTGACCGTAGAAAAGAATTGATTTTGAACATTTCAGTATTCTTGACTTCAAAAGTGTATAACTTGAGAAGGTGACCTTCTGTACAAGTTACGCCATGAAATTAGCACTGAAACAAATGTACGCCATATATAGTCACTAGCTTCATTTTATTATTTTACGAATTTTTTAATCCCATTGGCTATTTTATAATTTATAATCCAAAGAATCTTGAAATACTCTTAGAAACCGATTCTGACTTACCAGAGATTAACGGAAAACGCCATTTTTCATCACTTTCCTATCCTCTATCCGAAAAAAGAACGATATCAACCCTCTCAAGTTGTTTGATTTAGACGAATAATGGTAGAAATGTTATAGAGACCCTTTAAACCCTCTGATAAGAGTATGCATTTATGATATTTAAATAAAAGTAAATAACGTTGGTTATTTTTCATTTATGTTAGCTCATATTTGTCATAAATAATACTTACATGTTGACGATTTATCTATGTTAATATGATAAAAGCAGCTTGAGTTTAATTTTTTTGCTAATTTGATTATTTTTTCAATTTTAAAAACGAACGGTTCGACCTGTTATGTAAAGAATCGCACAATCTAATCCATTCCTATATGTTTTTAATCAGTTGTTCGTGGAGAGCTTCATTATTGTAAAAGCAACACCAATGTTTTTGTCTTTCTCCTACATAAAGGCTATACAATCACTCTGAAAATCGACAGTTTAAACGAGGTCCGGAGGGCTGAGTTTCTTATACCATTCAACTCAGTTCGTCGAGTTCGCCAAATGTCTGTGTGTGCGTTTTTAGTAAGGTTTAAAAAGCTTCAAAAGCCTGGCCTGTAGTGTATTGGCACTGTGTGGGTCTCACGACTCACGTTCGTGCCTAACCACTAAAAACATTCCTTACTCTTGACGCCCTTCTTGCCCCATTACATCATAGTAATACTTCGTGGGGGCTCGTTGTGCTTTCGTCACACCTCTTTCTTCTGCTCTATCTCGGAGTCTCTCTTGGTTTATGAAATAGCTCTTCGGGAGCCGGTTAGGTGCTGATTCTTTGAGTCATGTTTCCGTGAGTCATTCAGCTCCCGGCCTTATCACGATCTACTTGGATAGTCCCGACGCTGAGCTCGCTGTACTCCGACCGATAGTTCCCCGACGGAGGAATTTCCTCCGACACCGATACCCGCTTCCTTGAGCCATTAAGCTCCTAGCTATATCGAGCTCAACTCAGATATTATCCTACTGCGACTATGAGTTCCCCGAAAACGGCGGGAAACTCATAGTCGCAGTCGTTTCTTTCGTTACCGGTTTTCGCTTCGTGAGGCACTGTGAGTACTGTGTCTGTATGAAAAGTACTAGGTTCCCATAGGCTGCAATTGAATTTCATTGAATTCAGACTTACGATTCCGGAGTTACGGGCTAAAGAATACGGTCACGCATGAAATTCGGAATCGGAAATAGCATATAAATCGGAATTAGCATGTTATCTAAAAGATGCAAAACTTCATAAAATGTGTTCCAAGTTGCTTGGATTTATAGCTTTAGCTCTCTGGTGCCCCATAAAATCCACATTTACCACTTTGGACACTTTCACGAAACCGGAAGCTTCGGGAAGGCAGTTAGTTTCTGAATTGAAGTCACAATTTCCTTCTCAGAAATATCTGACTCGATTTTCTTAAATATCCCAAGTGAAAGCTACAGCATTCAAATTGCCTGCTATTAAATTCAATTGGAATCGGACTTCTGGTTCCTGTGTAGCACGTTGAAGTATGCAGCCACATGCGAAATTCCCATATAAACTGGTATAATGATTATATAAATAATGCAGAATTAATTAAAATGAATTCTAAATTAATTAAAATTGTTGGCCCAGATCACTAATAGCAAATAAAAGTCTCTTTGATCACATTAAGAACTGTTGAGGATTCCGGAAATTTGAGGAAATGGCCGAGTTCCGCAATTAGATTCACACCTGTTTCTCATATATTACTGACTCGATTCTCACAATCTTAAATGGCTGATGTAGTATTCATATTGATTGCTACCGAATTTTATTTAAACAGAGTGTTTGTTCCGGAGTTAGGGTAAAAGAATTCGATCACACATGACTTTCCCAATTAAACCTTTTTGCCTTTCTGCTACAGAAAGGTTATGCAATCGCTCTGAAAATCGACTTTGTAACAGAGGCCCGGAGGGTCGAAACTCTTATACCATTCGACTAACTGCATCGAGCTCCGCAAATATATGTGTGTTTTTATGTATGTGACCAACATTGGCCCATCGATTACTCGGAGATGACCCAACAAATTCTCTCAATCTTAGTCTCAAATAAAAGGTATAGGATGCTATTGAATTTAATTCTTTTACTCCCCAACATATCGCACAACCATCCCCTCAACAACCCCCCCACCCATGAAACGCACTCAGATTTCTCTTCATAACACTCCCCTCAGACTACCACCCCATCTCATCTCATACAGACCCATAACTCTCTCATTCCCATCACTTTCACTCACCATGCATACCAAAATAAGCTAATGGTGGTGGCTCTGGGTTGCAGGTTTTTCATCTCCTCACATACCCACCCTTGCATGCCAAAATAAGTTAGCAAGAAGACACCATTGAACTAATGCTGATTAAGCTAATTAAGTATGGTATATTTTTGTTACAAGTATTTCAGCCTCGACACGTAGCTCAACAAGTTCGTGGATGGCAAGCCATTGTATATTGTCGCTGTTGTACTATCTTATGACAAACGTCATTTTGGGGTAAACTGAGTTAGACATGGCTCACTCCACGCGAAGTGATCAAGCCACGTGTAATCGACCTTCACGGATTGGAACCAAATTTGGAGGAATTGATCATCTAGAGCCAATATATAAAACCCAAATTTTTGTATCAATTGACCCACCCCTCGGGTCATGGGAGCACCCCCCGTTTTGGCAAATTACTAAAACCGCGAAGTTGTTCCCTTCAAAACGGTATATCTCAGAATGTGCTCATATTATATTGAGATGATAGGTGTTTTTATGTAAAAATGCCTGAGGAACGCGATGGCATTAGAATTTTCAAAATTGAAATATATGTATTGAGAGAAAAATTAACTTTTAATATTTAACTGAAAAAATCGCATAGTTTGCAGCACTGCCGCCAAAAATTCATATTTTTTCTAGACTCCTTGAACAATTTTTTTCGAAAACCTTCTTGCGGTTTGATTCTAGAGAAATTAGAACCGGTGATATGATCAAAAGAAAATCAAGGGTTTTGGCAATTTACCAAAACGGGGGGAGTTCCCATGACCCGAGGGGTGGTTCAATTGGCACAAATTTTGGGTTTTTGTATATTGGCCCTAAATGAACAATTCCTCCAAATTTGGTTCAAATCCTTGAAGGTCGATTTCAAGTTTGCATCTTTTTTGATCACTTCGCGTGGAGTAAGTATGCCACATTACTTGTCCAAAAGATTTTAGAGAACTTTGACATTCTGCTTGGTTACTAAGATATAGCGAGAAACGTGTTGAGAAATTATGAGTTTTTTTGCTTAAAATGACTGTGTCTGGGGATTGGCACAAATTACCTTGATGTATTAGATGTTTTTCTATCTGAGAGACAAAATTACATTATAATTTTCAAAATAAAAAAACAGAATTATGAGAAAAATGCAGTTAAATTTTTAAATTGGAAATATGGCATATTTGGCAACACTGTAACTAAAAATTACTTTTTTTAGATTCCCTGACTCATTTCCTTCAAAACGTGTATCACCGATTGGTTATAAACCAAATTAGGCCAATGATATTTGTTGACTACGCCCCGTCAACAACTACCGCTTCGTTACCCCCACTAAATGTTGCGCCACTGCACGCCGCACCCGACCTGATGAAAGGATCGGGAGCAACCTGAAGGACGTAAATATAAACAAATCGCCATCGTAAATCTACTCTATACTATATTCTACTGCTATATAAAAATCAAAAGTGAACTAAACTATTGCCTAAATTGAATTTCTGCGTTAAAATTATAAATCTACTACTATTGCTAGTGCTATTGTTCAATCTACTTAGTGAATAACCTAGTAAATAGCAACATAAGCTAGGTAAGACATAGTGTTTGGGGAAAATAATGTATTCTAATTTCTGCTCGTTTATGCTACCTTATTCTAGACGAAAACAGTGAAGTAGTGATCATAACCGCGTTCATTTGACTAAAAGCTATTATTGGCATAGGTCAGTGTAAGCATTGAGGTAAGACTTTATACATAAATTCGACTGGGATAACAACATCAATCATATACAACATACAGGGTACGATCGTTCGGAATAGACAGTGTTGCCAGAGAATTTTAGCCGAAGCTAGATCGCTAAAAGTATGTAGAAAAGTTGTTGAATTATTGAACACTGAATTAGAAATTACATTTTGCAGGAATTTTATAATTGCATTCTACCACGGAATAAATTGTTTTATTTAGATCCAGCTTCGTTGTCTCCGCAACAGTTTATAAAATTCTTTTAAATGTCGAAGAAATCGTCAAGGTCTGTACCCAACATGCAGGTTCCAGCACCCGGGCATACAGGAGGAGCCGGAAGTAATTTCGTTGCACTGACGGCGGCGAGAAATGTGGCCAGCATGCCCACTGGTTATTTCCTCCGCCCTCCTAGCGTCGGAAGACAGGTAAATGTTGACGTTGCCAATAATATTCAATCCCGAGGATACGGGCAAATCAATGCAGTCAATGTCGGACAGCGTAACATTGGTTCGGCGAATAGTGTTAGGCGAAATCCGTTACGCGAAACTCGAAGAGTTCGGGAATATCAGTGCCAGTTGTGTCAAGAGCGTGATAATGAAGAAATGGTGCAGTGTGATGGCTGCGATAAGTGGTTTCACTTTGTATGTGTGCAGGTTACGGAGGACATCGCTAACGTCAGTTGGGTTTGCCCGTTCTGCAAGACCACATTCGTCCCCCCCACCAGTTCCACCAAGCGAAAGACCGAACAGCATCAAAACCATCCAACGGGAAACAGGACGCCATCGGTTGGATCCAAGAGCAAGGTTGGATCTGCTCGAAGTGAAACAAGGCGGTTGAGGGAACTCGAACTTCGAAGGCTCGAGGAAGAGTTCGAAATGGAGAAGCGGTTTCTTGAACAAAGGTACAAGGTTCTAAAGGAATACGGTAGCGAATCATCGTCAGTGGCGGAGATCAATGAATCAGACCACGCGGCGAAAGTAGAGGAGTGGTTAGCTGAAACGGAACGTGCCGGCGAAGCTGAAGATTCCGGATTAGATGCAGAGGAGGCAAATGGGCACATACCGAACGTCTCGGATAAGCTCGAGGAGCACCAAGCTCTGGATGTCGTCCAGCAGATTCGGAATCCATCAACTATTCATACCAAGCAGCGTGATGCGCGCTCCCAGGTATGTCTTCAGGCGCAGTTGGCACAACAGCAAGATCAAGTGGTTCAGCCGTTCGTATCTCCATCGGCACAAGATGCACAGCAGCACCAGGGCCTTATGTACCAGCTTCGATTGACTTCAACTCGTTCTGGTCCATTTGCCCATCAGCAACGTAACAGCAGAGCGACGGTCATGCCTCCTTCAATCCCAGAAGCTTCCTTCCAGCAGCCAACACGAGAGCTGCCAGCTCTAGAGTTCGCCCAAATGAGCATCCACGCCCGACCGATGTTTCCAGCGGAATTAGGCGATGGCTTCCCGCAACATGCGTCGCATCATTCTTCACGGAATCGACCTCAGACAAATCCAAGGCCGGCGTTCATCTCTTCGACGATGTCCGGTATCCGGATAGGTCACAATACCGCAACTCGTACTCAGCCGCAAATTGATAGCCAAGCGACGGATATACCTTCTGCAATTCCAGCAGCATACTTCCACCAGCCAGCACGAGAGCTGCCAGCTCTCCAGTTCGCCCAAATGAACGTTCAAGCTAGACCGTCATGCCCAGCGGAATTTGGTGATGGCTTCTCGCATCGACCACAGACCATGAATCCAAGACCGGCGTTCATCCCTTCGACGAATCCCGGTATCCAGACCATGAATCCAAGACCGGCGTTCATCCCCTCGACGAATCCCGGTATCCAGACGGGGCACAATACCTTCATTCCAGGTCAGCAATCAACACCGATACGACCTGATCACTCGCAACAAGGTGAAGTAGCGACGATCCCCTACGAGACAGTGTGCGTTCTCAACCGAAGTCAGATTGCGGCGCGTCAGGCGGTTTCAAGAGATCTGCCCGAGTTTGACGGTACATTGGAGGACTGGCCGCTATTCTACGCCATGTTTAACTCGTCTACGCAGATGTGCGGATTCACAAACGAGGAGAACATGTTAAGACTGCGGAAGTGCCTGAAAGGAAAGGCATTGGATGCTGTTAGATGCGAGTTACTTCACCCGTCGAATGTAGCGGATATACTGTCTACACTTAAGATGCTCTTTGGACGATCAGAAGCGATCATTCTATCCATCGTTAAAAGAATCAGAAGTCTTCCATCACCGAACATGGAGAAGCTCGAAACGGTAGTCAATTTTGCATTGACAGTGAAGAACATGATCGCGACGGTCCGAGCGTGTGAAGTTGAAGATTTTATTTTCAACGCGTCTCTCCGGTATGAGCTAGTGGAACGTCTGCCGGCATCTCTGAAGCTGGACTGGGCGAGAATTGCTCGTGGTATCCCAAACCCAAATCTCGCCGACTTCAGTGCATGGTTATATACCGTAGCGGAAGATGCTAGCACGGTGATGCCTACTTCAGGTCATGATCAGCGAAGTCGAAATGTCAAGAAGGACGGGTACCTAAATTTTCATTCCGAATCGGACTCAAGCGACGCGAAACCATCTGAGTTACTCAGTGAACCAATACGGGTTGTAACAGATCCCGAGAAAAACCTGTGTGTGGTGTGCAAGGGCAACTGTTCGACGGTTTCACGGTGTAACAGATTTGAGGGTTTCAGCTACGATTCGAAGTGGGCAACAGTTAAGGAATGCAAGCTATGCCGAAAGTGTCTTCGCAAACACAACGGCTCCTGCAAACAGCAAAAACAATGCGGCATAAATGGGTGCATATACTTGCACCATCCTTTACTCCACAATCAGAATAGCCACCAGGATAAGGCGTCAACATCAAAGCTACCGATGTTTCCTTCTGAACCGAAACACCCGGAACAAAGTTGTAATCTGCATCAAGGACAGTCGGCAGTATTATTTCGCATTCTCCCTGTCATACTGTATGGACCGGAGAAGGAGGTGAAGACTTATGCATTTATCGACGATGGATCCGAGCTAACTTTGATGGAACAAAGCCTGGCAGAAGAGCTTGGTGTCGAAGGACCTAGAAAGCCCCTGTGCTTGAAGTGGACGGGTGGTACGCGGAAGGTAGAGAATAAATCGCAGCAGGTGAATCTACGAATCTCTGGGGCAAGAAGCTCGACGAAGTATGAACTTTCAGGGATTAACACGATCTCCTCTCTACAAATACGACCGCAAACATTGCTAACTTCTGTTCTACAGGAGAAATACGCGCATCTGTCTGGGCTTCCACTTGAGGACTACCACGACGTCAGTCCACGAATTCTAATTGGCTTGGACCATGCCAATCTCGGGTACGGAATGAAGAGTCGCGAAGGTGATCGAAACGAACCGATCGCGGTGAAGACTCGTTTGGGATGGACGGTTTACGGTAACTGCACCGGGAAGGAAGAAATCGGTAATCACGTGAACTTCCACGGCGTCCAAAGGTGCGACTGTACACAGGAGTATGATGATGGCCTGCACAGAATAATGAAATCATACTTTGCGTTGGATAGCATGGGAGTTATCAAACCGAACAAACTTCTCCTCTCTCAGGAAGATCAGCGTGCCCATACGTTGTTAGAGTCCCTCACCCGTTCAACAAATAAGCACTACGAGTGTGGTTTACTCTGGAAATACGATCACGTCCGACTTCCGGACAGCGAAGCGATGGCTTTTAGGCGATGGAAGTGTCTAGAAACCCGATTGAGCAAGGATCAAATATTAGCAGACTATCTTGAGACGAAGATCCAGGAACACGTCAGTAAGGGCTACGTAAGGAAGTTGACTCCAGAAGAACTACAAGTACGTCATGCACGAATCTGGTACCTTCCTATCTTCGTAGTTGCTAACCCGAACAAACCGGGTAAGTTTCGTCTGGTGTGGGATGCCGCAGCAACCGCTTTCGGCGTTTCCCTAAATTCAGTCCTGTTGAAGGGTCCAGACCAGCTGACTTCGCTTCTTTCAGTACTGATTCGCTTCCGTGAGTTCAAGGTAGCAGTGAGCGGTGACATCAAAGAGATGTTTCACCAAGTTCGAATGCGAGACGAAGATCAGCACTGCCAACGTTTCTTTTGGAAAAATAGCAATGAGTCTGAGCCGAGCGTGTACGTCGTTCAGGTAATGACCTTCGGGGCATGTTGCTCGCCAAGTACTGCGCAACATGTAAAGAACACCAACGCAAAACGATTCGAGCAAGAGTACCCAGAAGCAGTGGACGCTATCATCAAGCAGCATTACGTTGATGACATGCTCGTAAGCACGGAGACGGAAGAAGAGGCAGTGAAACTGGCTCAGAATGTGAAAAAGATCCACGAGCAAGCAGGATTTGAAATACGCAACTGGATATCTAACTCTGGTACGGTAATAGCGACATTGAAGGAGGTAACGGCGAAGGAGAAAAATCTTAACATCGGCGACGAAACTACAACAGAAAAGGTGCTCGGAATGTGGTGGAACACTTCAACCGATTGCTTCACATACAAAGTTTCGTCCCGCTATGATCAAGTTCTGCTATCAGGTTGTCGTCGACCAACGAAACGTGAAGTTCTACGCACACTGATGATGATATATGACCCTTTGGGGTTGATTGCACATCTATTAATGTTCCTGAAGGTTCTTCTTCAGGAAATTTGGAGAACATCAGTCGGCTGGGATGACCAAATCGAAGACGCACAGTTCGAGAAGTGGCTGACATGGCTCGCGGTCTTTCCGAAGATGGGACTGGTGGAAGTTCCACGATGTTACCGGACATTGACAACGGTAAGGGCTAAAGCAGAGATGCACACGTTCGTGGATGCAAGCGAGAACGGCTTTGCAGCGGTCGTATATCTAAGATTCCAAGAACGGGATGCTATCGAATGCTCATTAGTAGGAGCAAAAACTAGAGTAGCACCCCTTAAATTCTTGTCCATCCCAAAGTCCGAACTTCAAGCAGCTCTACTCGGCGTTCGATTAGCGGATACAATACTGGCCTCTCTTTCTATCAAGATCAGCAAGCGATACTTTTGGACAGATTCCAAAGATGTATTATGCTGGTTGAGATCCGACCATCGCCGATATAGCCAGTTTGTAGCATTCCGCGTCAGTGAAATCTTGGAGTCGACCGACGTTAATGATTGGCGATGGATTCCGACGAAACTGAACGTCGCCGATGAAGGAACAAAGTGGACCCGAGTTCCCGATTTATCAACGGCCAGTCGTTGGTTTCGTGGTCCAGAATTGCTTCGACAAGACGGAGACGCCTGGCCCGAAATCCCTAATCTCGGAAAACCGACGACAACAGAGCTTCGTCCGCATCTACTTCTTCATGCACCAACGGTGGACCCGGTCGTTAATCCGCAAAAATGCTCCAAATGGGTTCCACTCCTACGTCGCGTAGCATTCATATTCAGATATATCGGTAACTTGCAGCGATCTTCGAGACGAGAACGATGTTTTGCTGGACCGCTGACACAGGAAGAACTGACTAAAGCGGAAAACTATTTGTACCGCCAAGCACAGTCAGAGAATTACGCCGATGAGATCGCAACGTTGACTGAGAGTTACTTCTCGAAAGGAGAGCAAAAAAAGATAATCAGAAATAACCTGCTCTTTCGCGGCGCCTTCCTGGACGAAAACGGTGTTGCTCGCGTCCGGGGTCGAACAAAGGCATGTTTATTCATTGATCGTGATGCTGCTGAACCCATTATTCTTCCTCGGAAACACCACATCACCCAACTGATCATCGCCGACACACACGAGCGCTTCAACCATCAAAACCACGAGACAATCGTCAACGAAGTCTTGCAGCGCTACCGTATTCCTCGGCTGAAAGCAACGTATCATGCAATCCGGAGAAACTGTCAACGATGCAAAAATGATCGAGCGAAACCACAACCTCCAGCGATGGCTGACCTTCCGCAGTCACGTTTGGCTGCATTTAGCCGCCCGTTTACCTACATGGGGGTGGATTATTTCGGTCCAATACTGGTCCTGGTAGGACGACATTCGGAAAAACGGTGGGGGGTTCTCGCCACCTGTCTAACTACTCGCGCCATTCACTTGCAGATAGCTTACACACTGACTACCGACTCTTGTATTATGGCAATTCGAAATGTCATGGCTAGGAGGGGTGTCCCAGCAGTCATCTACAGCGATCGGGGAACTAATTTCCAGTCTACAAGCAAGCTGCTCAAGGCAGCAATCCAGCAGCTCGATCACGACAGACTGGCAAGCGAGTTTACATCAAGCCGCACTCAGTGGGCTTTCAACCCACCGGTTTCACCAATATGGGAGGAGCATGGGAACGGTTGATACGTAGTGTGAAGTCTAACTTGGCTAAGCTTCAGCCCAGTAGGCTACCCACCGACGAAGTGCTGCAAAATGCCTTGATCGAAGTCGAGAACGTCGTGAACTCAAGACCACTGACTAGCATTCCCATAGATGACGATGAATCGCCCGTCCTAACACCTAACCATTTCTTACTAGGATCAGCAAACGGTTTGAGGTCGTGGGTTCCCTTCGACGACAGCCATGTGTACAGAAAGAACTGTTGGATCCAGTCACAGGTCATGGCAGACAGGTTCTGGAAGCAATGGGTCCACGACTATCTGCCTACGATCACACGAAGAACCAAGTGGTTCACTCCGTCGAAGCCTATTACGGTCGGTGACGTCGTAATAATCGTTGACTCAAAGTTCGAACGAAACTGCTGTCGTCGAAGGGAACCCACGACCTCAAACCGTTTGCTGATCCTAGTAAGAAATGATTAGGTGTTAGGACGGGCAATTCATCGTCATCTATGGGAATGCTAGTCAGTGGTCTTGAGTTCACGACGTTCTCGACTTCGATCAAGGCATTTTGCAGCACTTCGTCGGTGGGTAGCCTACTGGGCTGAAGCTTAGCCAAGTTAGACTTCACACTACGTATCAACCGTTCCCATGCTCCTCCCATATGTGGTGAAACCGGTGGGTTGAAAGCCCACTGAGTGCGGCTTGATGTAAACTCGCTTGCCAGTCTGTCGTGATCGAGCTGCTGGATTGCTGCCTTGAGCAGCTTGCTTGTAGACTGGAAATTAGTTCCCCGATCGCTGTAGATGACTGCTGGGACACCCCTCCTAGCCATGACATTTCGAATTGCCATAATACAAGAGTCGGTAGTCAGTGTGTAAGCTATCTGCAAGTGAATGGCGCGAGTAGTTAGACAGGTGGCGAGAACCCCCCACCGTTTTTCCGAATGTCGTCCTACCAGGACCAGTATTGGACCGAAATAATCCACCCCCATGTAGGTAAACGGGCGGCTAAATGCAGCCAAACGTGACTGCGGAAGGTCAGCCATCGCTGGAGGTTGTGGTTTCGCTCGATCATTTTTGCATCGTTGACAGTTTCTCCGGATTGCATGATACGTTGCTTTCAGCCGAGGAATACGGTAGCGCTGCAAGACTTCGTTGACGATTGTCTCGTGGTTTTGATGGTTGAAGCGCTCGTGTGTGTCGGCGATGATCAGTTGGGTGATGTGGTGTTTCCGAGGAAGAATAATGGGTTCAGCAGCATCACGATCAATGAATAAACATGCCTTTGTTCGACCCCGGACGCGAGCAACACCGTTTTCGTCCAGGAAGGCGCCGCGAAAGAGCAGGTTATTTCTGATTATCTTTTTTTGCTCTCCTTTCGAGAAGTAACTCTCAGTCAACGTTGCGATCTCATCGGCGTAATTCTCTGACTGTGCTTGGCGGTACAAATAGTTTTCCGCTTTAGTCAGTTCTTCCTGTGTCAGCGGTCCAGCAAAACATCGTTCTCGTCTCGAAGATCGCTGCAAGTTACCGATATATCTGAATATGAATGCTACGCGACGTAGGAGTGGAACCCATTTGGAGCATTTTTGCGGATTAACGACCGGGTCCACCGTTGGTGCATGAAGAAGTAGATGCGGACGAAGCTCTGTTGTCGTCGGTTTTCCGAGATTAGGGATTTCGGGCCAGGCGTCTCCGTCTTGTCGAAGCAATTCTGGACCACGAAACCAACGACTGGCCGTTGATAAATCGGGAACTCGGGTCCACTTTGTTCCTTCATCGGCGACGTTCAGTTTCGTCGGAATCCATCGCCAATCATTAACGTCGGTCGACTCCAAGATTTCACTGACGCGGAATGCTACAAACTGGCTATATCGGCGATGGTCGGATCTCAACCAGCATAATACATCTTTGGAATCTGTCCAAAAGTATCGCTTGCTGATCTTGATAGAAAGAGAGGCCAGTATTGTATCCGCTAATCGAACGCCGAGTAGAGCTGCTTGAAGTTCGGACTTTGGGATGGACAAGAATTTAAGGGGTGCTACTCTAGTTTTTGCTCCTACTAATGAGCATTCGATAGCATCCCGTTCTTGGAATCTTAGATATACGACCGCTGCAAAGCCGTTCTCGCTTGCATCCACGAACGTGTGCATCTCTGCTTTAGCCCTTACCGTTGTCAATGTCCGGTAACATCGTGGAACTTCCACCAGTCCCATCTTCGGAAAGACCGCGAGCCATGTCAGCCACTTCTCGAACTGTGCGTCTTCGATTTGGTCATCCCAGCCGACTGATGTTCTCCAAATTTCCTGAAGAAGAACCTTCAGGAACATTAATAGATGTGCAATCAACCCCAAAGGGTCATATATCATCATCAGTGTGCGTAGAACTTCACGTTTCGTTGGTCGACGACAACCTGATAGCAGAACTTGATCATAGCGGGACGAAACTTTGTATGTGAAGCAATCGGTTGAAGTGTTCCACCACATTCCGAGCACCTTTTCTGTTGTAGTTTCGTCGCCGATGTTAAGATTTTTCTCCTTCGCCGTTACCTCCTTCAATGTCGCTATTACCGTACCAGAGTTAGATATCCAGTTGCGTATTTCAAATCCTGCTTGCTCGTGGATCTTTTTCACATTCTGAGCCAGTTTCACTGCCTCTTCTTTTTTTTTTTTTTTTTTTTTTTTTTTTTTTTGGCCTAAAGGTAGAGTTATTGCTACGCAACAGGCTCCCGACGGACAGGTACGGCGGGCCACCGTACAAACAGCATCTGGTGGAATCTACGAACGCCCTGCAGTATCGTTAGCGGTACTCGACGTTGGCGTTATAGCGAATACGCTTCCAGATGATCCTTCGCGCATTCTGGGGGGAGTGTTGACTACGCCCCGTCAACAACTACCGCTTCGTTACCCCCACTAAATGTTGCGCCACTGCACGCCGCACCCGACCTGATGAAAGGATCGGGAGCAACCTGAAGGACGTAAATATAAACAAATCGCCATCGTAAATCTACTCTATACTATATTCTACTGCTATATAAAAATCAAAAGTGAATTAAACTATTGCCTAAATTGAATTTCTGCGTTAAAATTATAAATCTACTACTATTGCTAGTGCTATTGTTCAATCTACTTAGTGAATAACCTAGTAAATAGCAACATAAGCTAGGTAAGACATAGTGTTTGGTGAAAATAATGTATTCTAATTTCTGCTCGTTTATGCTACCTTATTCTAGACGAAAACAGTGAAGTAGTGATCATAACCGCGTTCATTTGACTAAAAGCTATTATTGGCATAGGTCAGTGTAAGCATTGAGGTAAGACTTTATACATAAATTCGACTGGGATAACAACATCAATCATATACAACATACAGGGTACGATCGTTCGGAATAGACAGTGTTGCCAGAGAATTTTAGCCGAAGCTAGATCGCTAAAAGTATGTAGAAAAGTTGTTGAATTATTGAACACTGAATTAGAAATTACATTTTGCAGGAATTTTATAATTGCATTCTACCACGGAATAAATTGTTTTATTTAGATCCAGCTTCGTTGTCTCCGCAACAATATTAATAAAATGCTTCATTTATATGGAAAAATTTCCATGCACGATTATGACACGTCATACAAATTTTGTCATCAATACACACCTACGACACATGTGAGTGCAACTTCTGTTTACATTTTTAGTAAAAACTCGTAATATAGTTAACCGATCTTCGTAATATTTGAGGGATGAATACAGAATAGATAGAAGCATCGATTGTACTTTCTGAATTGTTTCTATCATTTATTAGTTTCAAGATACTTCACGGTGTGTATAATAGAACAATATTATGGCAAAAAATAAGCATCGCTGAATTGTTCATTATTGGATGAAAGAAACTTTTACCTTTAATTTAAAACTAATTCGGAAATAATCCACCGAGGGATCCAGAACATTTTTTTTTTCAAGTTCAAATCTAAGTATCATGATTTATGAAACATACTATATTAGACAGTCCCAAAAAAAATCGATGTTCGAATAGTCATGGTGCTCAACCCTATAATGAAAAATAAGCATATTTTAAGCACTTTTGAAGAACAAATCAAGTTTCTAAAAAATCATCTATAGGTTCCGCAAATGCGATTTATGAAAAATGTCCTTTTTTGAGTAAAATTGTCGTATATAAGCGGTGTTCGCAATTCTTTCAAAATCCGAATATTTTTTAATGTCACAGATTTTTTTTCACAATTTTTGATCACAGTTTTTTTACAGATGGTAGATGTTTCGCATTTTGATGAAAATTTCAAAGATTTTCACATATTTTTGGAATTATTGTGATTTTTCACAGATTTTTCGGAAATTTATGACAGATTTTCACAGATTGTTTTCCTGTTTCAGCTATCACAGATGGTAAAAAGATATTTTTGACCGACACACATATTTCAAAGTGACATCCCTGTTTGTTAGCGGTTGCATGCGTAACCTGCATGATAGCAATCTCTGCTTTCATTGCGCAAAGACGAAAACTTTCTTAGCAACAAATTTACGCGGGTCGATGGAAATCACAACGAATGTTTATTATTTTCGTTCAATCAATTCATTGATTCATTTCCACGTCACGTGATTCATTTCCACTCAGCCTATCCTATTTTGATTCTGCTAATAGGTACATACTACAAAGCCTATTTATGAATAAATTCACTGCTTCTCGAAAAACCGTTGCAAAAACGCATCTAAGTCCATATATTTATAGTTTTGATATATGAATAAGACCACTGCATTCGCTGAATTTGTAGGCGTACTTTAGAAAATTTACAATAATGAAAGCTTGATCTATACATGAAATGTGATTAGATTGTCTAAAATTTGATTTTTCTTCACCGGTGTGGTTTTTACCACACACAATCGAAATTTTCTTTTCAATTTTTAAACCTGATCTTGTGCTATAAAGATTTAGTTCCAGATATTAGTTGGGTCACTGTTTTCTGCCTTCTTTCTTCAGATCTTCTCAAATAAGTTTAATCGGATTCGATCACCTGCTACAAATGAAATGACCTGATAACCAAGAAGGTTTGGATCAATATGTAACATTCGATGTTGATTGGTTGTGCTTATACTAGACGTACGAAATATGTTTGATTTATTATTACTATAAATGTACTAAGAAAATAAATATTTTACATTAAGTAGTATAGTCCTACGTCTACAGCTCGTGCAACCCCATAGGGCTGCCCCTTGTAGTTTTTCCATTAAACCAAGGGCATGTATTGAAAAGTACTATTCATTACAAAAGTTTTCGTGGATAAATATTGTGAAAATTCGATCGGGAGGCGAGATATAGCATTTTTAGTAAATGCTTTCAAACCATGAAACTTTGCGACATTTTTTAATTGATCAATATCTCAACCTTAACTTGCCCAGTGTAAGCATTTTGGGTGTCAAATAAAAAGGATTTCTCTTTATTTTACGATTTTTTTCCATATTTGGAATTCACCATCTTACTTTAAGTTATTGAGACATTTATGGAATTGTGCATGATCAACAACTTTCTCGAAGAAGAAGTGATAACTTTAATGATGTTATAACCTGTATAACATTCACGATTGATTGGATTTATTTATTAATGCTAATGTATGATAAGTCATGTAATAAAATACTCAAATTGAAACCATTTCATATGTTATCGAATACATATAACATGATTGGAGCTTTAGAAGAGTTATTTTGACCCTTTCTGTTTTTGGCGATAGTTAGCCACCTTAATTGTATTAAAAAAATGTTTGTCGACCCTCGATGGCTTATTTTTTTTTATTTTAATTATAGAGGTTTTAACCTTAAGGTCATTCGCCTCTTCGGGTTAGAAAAATCTCTTAGGAAAAATTTCTAACCCTATGTGCGGGGTCGGGACTCGAACCCAGGTGCGCTGCGTACAAGGCAATCGATTTACCAATACGCTACGCCCACTCCCTCGATGGCTTATTTTCAAACAAGTCGTAAATTAAAGGTATAAAGGTCTGCAATCGATGGCTTATTTTTTTTTATTTCAATTATAGAGGTTTTAACCTTAAGGTCATTCGCCTCTTCGGGTTAGAAAAATCTTTTAGGAAAAATTTCTAACCCTATGTGCGGGGTCGGGACTCGAACCCAGGTGCGCTGCGTACAAGGCAATCGATTTACCAATACGCTACGCCCACTCCCTCGATGGCTTATTTTCAAACAAGTCGTAAATTAAAGGTATAAAGGTCTGCTATCAAATAGCGAAAGATTCAGCGATGCTTATTTTTTTGTAATAAGGTCATTTTATATACACACCGTGACTCAATCTCCAACTTTAAAAATAGTTTTTCTCGAAATGTACTAAATGACGCTTGTCATAAGATAGCACAACAGCGACGATTTAGGTGTTCTAATAATGTAATCGACATTTCCACAATTATATTGAACATAACAGCCATGGAATTAGGGTGACCATATGTGGCGAGTAAAAAACCAGGACAGTCGAAAGGGGACTCCCTCCCCCCGATACCTATCAATCGACTGTGCCTTCTCCACAGGTTTTCGGCAGTTACAAAGATCTTGGGTCGGGCAGGTAGAGCTTCGGCAGTAAAAAAGTTCTTTGGGTCTGGGAGGAAGAGCTCTACCAGAAAATTTTTCGTAGGAATTCGATTACCGTGCTTTTTAGGATTTACACACACGCGAAGTTCTTGCTACACCACCACCAGCGTAAGTTTCATGCTGTTGTTGGAGAAATCGGAAATCCTGAATTGAGCAAATGAGACGAATTATTATGAGATCGTTTGTGCAGGAACAGGCGAGGAGTTTTCAGCACTAAATACACGTCATTGAAGCAAAGCAGAAACATCAACGGTCCTAAGTAGCCATGCCCATGCGCAAAGCCATGTAAATCACTTAGTCCGCTTTCACTCGGTTTATCGTTTTCGTCCATGCTGTCCTCTTGATGTTGTATGGGTTTTCACGATAACCTGGTTTGAATCGTTTGTGGGACCAACGGGTCACGATCGTGTATCCGTAGTTTTTGTCATTTACTTTATTGTCGGGGGTGCTGGCAGTTGATTGGTAAGTAGCATCACAATGATCGGACACGCTGTGTGTATATTCTGTTGTTCCAGCATTCGTTGGTGGCCGAGTTGCGACTCCGGTTGTTGGTGATTTAGTTATTGTTGTTGGGTTTGCTCGTAGTTGACGTTGTTTCATTAGAGGCTTTCGCACATGGCTTGGCACGTAGGGATCTGTCCTTCATATGTGCACAGCGTGATTTGAGATTTGCTTACACCTTCTATTTCGTATTGAATGTTCAGATATGAAGGAATAGGTTACGTAAATCGCATTCTCACGATACGAACACCATTGGATATACCGTAAAAAATCAGTTTTTTGTCAAATTTTGCTAGAAAGAGAAGTGAATCGATCGAAACTTTTTTACTTTATACTACATCATTTCAATAACATTCTGTAATTTTTTCATTCAAAAATATCAACTAGCGACTCGGTGACGAAGCTTTTTGTGGAACGTCTCTGGAAAAACACGATTTGCGGTGTTCACTGCCATTCAAAAACTACTGTATTTCAAATTTTACATACACATTCTATGTAAATAATGCCTAACCCCTACGTTGAGTTTTTGAGATAATTTTTCAATTAGGGGGGTTTTTTACTAATAAAATGGCGAAAACGCTGTTTTTCAGGAATAAAATCGCTGCTTTTCAAGAATAATTTCGCCATTTTATGAGTAGAAAGCCCCCTTAATTGAAAAATTATTTTTTTTACGTAGAATGTGTATCAGACTGCCCAGAAAAATAATAAATTTTTGAAAACTCAATCGGCCCACCCCTGAGTCGATTCCTAGTCCCACCAGGAGTGCTTGCTCCAAATTTGAAGCAAATCGGACAAGTCTAGCTACCGGACCAACGTGCTTGAAGTTTGTATGGGATTTTTCGACAATTTACATGGAGAAAACCCTCTTGCACACATTTTCGCCGCTAGGTGGTACTGTATACATCAGATTATCATCAAAAGTGAAACTTAAGAAGATAATTTTATTATCTACAACTTTGTTGAAGACTGCAAAGCGATCCGACTCCAATATGAAAAGTTATTAAACTTTTAACGAAGTGATGTCTGAGTCAGTTTTGCATGGGGCCTAGCAGTGCATGATAGTGTATTAGTACTAGGTTCTAACAAACTAAACATTTTTGTGGATTAATGGTTAGATTTAGCTGAACAGTATGTTCGGAAGAATTGTAGTACATAATACGAGTAATGTTTTGGTTAGAAAATTTTAGTTCAATCTGTGACCGCATAGATGGCGCCAACACTAACTTTTCAACGGAGAGAGATAGAATATCGAGATGTTTGGAAGAATTACTGCAATATTCTTGTTCTATAACTTTGTAGAAGACACTTAATTTCTATCTCCCTTCGTTGAAAAGTTAGTGTTGGCGCCATCTATGCGGTCACAGATTGAACTACAATTTTCTAACCAAAACATTACTCGTATTATATACTACAATTCTTCCGAACATACTGTTCAGCTAAATCTAACCATTATTCCATAAAAATGTTTAGTTTGTTAGAACCTAGTACTGATACACTACCATGCACTGCTAGGCCCCATGCAAAACTGACTCAGACATCACTTCGTTAAAAGTTTAATAACTTTTCCTATTGGAGTCAGATCGCTTTGCAGTCTTCAACAAAGTTGTAGATAATAAAATTATCTTCTTAAGTTTCACTTTTGGTGATAATCTGATGTATACAGTGCCACCTAGCGGCGAAAATGTGTGCAAGAGGGTTTTCTCCATGTAAATTGTCGAAAAATCCCACACAAACTTCAAGCACGTTGGTCCGGTAGCTAGACTTGTTCGATTTGGCTCAAATTTGGAGCAGACACTCCTGGTGGGACTAGGAATCGGCTCAGGGGTGGGCCGATGGGGGTCATTTTTTTTCTGTCACTCTAATGTGTATGCAAAATTTGAAATAAATCGGTCAAGTAGTTTTTGAATGGCAGTGAGCACCGCAAATCGTGTTTTTCCAGAGACGTTCCACAAAAAGCTTCGTCTCCTAGTCGGTAGTTGATATTTTTGAAAAAAAAATTACAGAATATTATTGAAATGATGTAGTATAATGTGCAAAAGTTTCGATCGATTCTCTTCCCCCTTCTTTCTAACAAAATTTGACAAAAAACTATTAATCCGCTATACCCGAGACTTTGCATGAATATTCTCAGATAATAATTCTTACAATTAAAGCAAAAAATCGATTTTTAAAGCTCACTGAAGAGGAGAGGGGATTGAATGATTTTCAAACTATGCGAGTAACTTATATCTGTTTTTGTTGCAATCTATTTATACAAAAAATATTTTCAAGTAATGAATTGTGTTATAGATTTAAAATTGCCAAAAAAGTGGTTTAAATAGATTTAAATTTTCGAATCAGATATCCTCTAAGCTTCAAACTGACATTCTACTTCTTTTTATCGAGCTTCTAGTACTATTGACATTTCATCGCCGTGCAACTCGGTACCTCCACTTCAAAAGACCCCCACTTGTCAACCTGCAGAATTTAATGAAATCAAATAGAAGACCGAGCGGATGTGTTCGCTCTCATAGTTCCGAACAAAGGTACCGAAACGTACAAAACTGCGTTCCGCAATTATCTCTTTCTAGTACGATACGAAGTTGTTTCTACCACTCCGTCACGCATATATGTATGTACCTAGAAGCAAAAAAGTACGGGAAATATATCTTAGCCTCTCTAAAGTTTATCCCGAGTTATAGGAAGAACAAAAAATATAGGCGCAATTCTACGAATAAAGATATATACTGCTAAGCAATGAATGATGACAATCTTAAGCAATGCCCAAAAATTAATGATAATTACTGTCATCTTCTAGTAATCGGGTTGCTATCACAAAATCTAATACCTCATCCTCTCAACTGCAGCTCCAAAACAACATTCCTCCTCATCTTGCTACACCGTCCAAGCCTAGCAAACTACGTGAAGCCTTTCTACTGGTGCTCTTGTTACACATTATTTCCTCCTCTAGAAATACGTTTCTCAATTTGAACCACCTCTCATCTCGCTATCGTGCGTTCTCGTCTCGTCATGTCGTTCAACCCCCCACATCCGTGCGAGCCAATCTGCCAGTCCACCTACCACCCAACCCCGGATTCCACCTGCTTGCATGCGATTCAGTCGTGACCTAAATAACACGCCTAGGATACGCACTATACAGCTGCACAGGCTATAATCATGACGGGCTGAAACTCTTCGCAAAAAGTAGCATCACTGCTGGGATGAGGAGAGTACATAAAAGCAAGCATAATACTCAATACTCATACATGTGCAACGAAAATTCCATCACGTATACCAGCACAGAATGCCGGCTAGTCCGAAGGACACCGTCGACAGTTTTTATGGGGATCGACGCCAGTACCGTCGTAGGCTGCAGGAAGCTTTATGATAATAACAATGATAAGCATGGAAAATTCTCAGTTGCCTCAACTCAATTTTGATCTGTACTTCTCGTGCGTAGTTGAGGGAAAAATGTGAATTTAATGAAGCATAGGATTCAGAGCTATGCAGATGATCTGGCCATGGAACTATTGTATATATATTCAAGATATATATTACACCCAGAGAATTAGTACTAGTAGAGAACAAGGACCCACAAAATAGGTGAACGTAACCAACTAATAGATAAAAATTACTTAGCATTAATCAATTTTTTTACAAATTGCTCAATTTGTGCAAATGGATGATTGGAACAAAATTAATAAAACAAAACAATCATTCTTCGGACAAAACCAGCCTAGAGGACGTGTGGCATCCGGGCGGGTTGAAGTATATCAGCCAAGAATTGATCCACTGGGTTCCTGCTCCCATGTCGTAAGAGGCGACTTAAAATAGGAGTCCTCAAGCCAAGGTGTTTCTCAGTGCCGAGCTGGTTGGCAGGGGGTGACTATTTGTTAAGGGTTTCAGCATAAAAAAAAACAATTTCATTGCGATTTTTTTTTTAATTAGGGTGAAGTGAATTGATCAAAACTTTTGTACATTATAATGGAACATTTCAATAACATTCTCTGATTTTTCCATGCGAAAATTTGGACAAGCGATTCGGTCACGAAACTTTTTGTAGAACGTGTCTGTAAAAACACGATTTGCGGTGTTAACTGCCATTCAAAAACTACTTAACCAATTTATTTAAAACTTTGCAGACACACTCTATGTAAAAAAATACCTAACGTTAAGTTTTCGAGATGATTTTTCAATTAAAAGTTTTTTTATTTATATCAAATAAAAAATGCTATTTCACGATTGACTTGTGCGCAGGTCACCTGGGTTCGAATCCCAACCGAACACATGGGGTTAGAGATTTTTCCAAAAGAGATTTCTCTAACCCGAAAAGAGGTGAATGACTCTAAGGTTAAAAACTCTACACGCCAAAAAATAATGAAATTTAAACGACATGTAAATCAATACGAATATAAACATACAAAGATTGAATCAAAAATTTGATTGAAAATTACGTTAAAATCAGTGCACTCAATTGGAGCATCAAAAAGCATACAATTTTACACTTTCATTCATGTAATATTACATGTCAAGCATTTTACAGCAATATTCGAATAAAAATACATTGAAGTGCATTTGTTTTCCATTTAATGAAACAGTATTTTTCAATCCACGTTTAGAATTATAATAAAATTCGTTGAAGAAAGCACAACAAGTCGTGTGTATTTGTGGTGGAACTTAATTTTACATTTATATTCATGCATGAAAATAAACTTAAAATTACAAAATAATTTTTTTTTCTGTGTATAATCAAAAAAATTAATTGACGCATGTTTTATATCCGACCTCACAACTCGCGATATTTGTGCTGAAATACGTTTATTTACCGCATAATGAATCATCACCTTCTGATGATTTTAAAAGGGTGTATCGTACTGTGGCAGAGATGGGTTTCCACTTATAATCGGCAGGCATGGGAAAATTCACTCATTCGTTTGATTCCATCTGATAGCCATTCATCCTTGGTTCAGCCGCACACAATCAGCATAGTGAGCATGGAGCAACGAATCATGAGAGAATGCGATGAATCCTCTCTCCACCACCATGTATGTGCAATCCGAATGGTCAGCGAATGCACTATGTGAGTGAGTGGTTAAAAAATACTAGTAACGAACCGAAACTTCTTGTTCGGCTTGGAAGCCTTTTGGTGATTATAAACCGGAGAATTACATGAAAATATAACACAGTTTGAATACTATTTCACATATGACTTCTATAATAATCGTTGCTGCACAGGTGAGGACTCGACGTCGCTTTTGGGAATGAATTGAGATAGTAGCGTCGCATTCGGAAAGCGGTAAAAATTGTGAAATTTAAAATTAACTCTTTTGAAAGGCTAACGCGATGTTTATAAACAAATTCACTATACCGCTGCAGAGCGTAATTTCCTCTCCCTTCGTAGTAGCAATCGCACAAGTGTTTATTATAGTATATTAAGAGTAATTAACGAAATTATAGTTTGTTTGCAGCTATTGTAAAGATTATATTGATTTGTATTTGTATTGTAGCTACACTAAATAGTTTTAAGTGTTGGATACGTTGTACATAAAAACGTATTGACTGCAAGAAATCGTATGTTGAGCATATTTTTTCATAACTAGCTCATCTAGATAATGCCGGATATCAATATTTTTTAAATATAATTTTGTTATACACTATTAATACTAAATATCATTTCGAAGCAAAACGCTCTTAAGAAAAATTTTCCAAAATATTTCCTTTCTTTTTTAAAAAAAAAATCTAGTAGTTGTAGTGAAAATACGCCCTTTTAATCAGTTACTCACAAATGAGGGATTCCATGAGAAACCGGCCGACCGCAAAATATGACCATCGGCGATTCGAACGAAACTCTGCAGGTGTGTTCGCTCCATGATATTCTCTGGCAATTGGAATATTTTGATACAAGGCTAATGTTTCAAAAGGGCGTAAACGATTCTACGTGTATAAATTTCAATTTTTTTGTTCGATTACTGTATTTTATACAGCAAAACTATCTGAGAACAAGTTACAGGGAATGAATACTTCTATCCGAAAAAATACACTGAAAAAAATGTTGCGTCATTTTAAAAAAAAAACAAAAATTTAAGTTTAAAATTCAAATTGCGGAAAAACCCATTTTTTTAAATTTTTTATATTTTGGAAACAAAAACCAGAAAAGAAACATTTTGAATGTAATTGCATGATGGATAAAAAATCTCCATCAACAATAATTTTTGTTTTTCAAAAGGCCCATTAAATTTCCTGTAACTTTCTCTTTGACATCAAAGCGATATTGTGTAACATTTGAAAGTTACATGAAAACAACCAAAATATGATTCAACTATATAGTTTAATCATCAGACCATATAGTTGAAATATATTTTGGTTGTTTTCATGTAACTTTCAAATGGTTTACAAAATCGCCTATTATTGTTGATGGAGAAACGCGAATAACTCATGAAAAGGTCGTAATAAAACAAAATAATTGTGTTGTTAAAACAAAAGTTAAAATATCTCGAGAACTACTACATTTTCGAAAATTTTTGTTGAGAGCATTTCGATTTAAAATGGCGTTTGGAATCATATTCAAAACAAAATTGTATTTTTGACTGCAAAGAATTATGAAAATATGTCAAAAGTTGTTGTTAGGAAAACTTTTTTGATGAAAGCTTCTCCATGATCCAAATACACTAAAAAAGTTGCTTTGACGTCTTTAAAACGAAAAACATTAAAATTTTGACATTTTATGATGGGGTAACGCGAATAACTTTTTAAAAGAGCATAATTACACGAATTAATTGTTTTTGAAGGAGCAAAATTCCAAATATCACGAAAACTATCGCATTTTGGAAGATTTTTGTTAAATGCATTTTGATTTTAAATGTTGCTTAGAATTATATTCTGTAATAAAATTACAATTTGTATGTCAATTAGTATGAAATTTAAAAACATGTACCAAGTTATTGTTAGAAAGACTTTTTTACCGAATTTTTCTCCATCATGCAATCACATTCAAAATGTTTTCTTTCTCTTTAAGTTTTTATTTCCAAAATATAAAAAATTTAAAAAAATGGGTTCTTTCGCAATTTAAATTTTTATTATAAATTTTTGTTTTATTGAAAAGTGACACAACATTTTTTCAGACAGAAGTATTCATTCCCTGTAACTCGTTCTCAGATAGTTTTGCTGTATAAAATACAGTAATCGAACAAAAAAAATTTTGAAATTCATTCCCGTAGAAACGTTTACGCCCTTTTGAAAAGTTGCATTTGAGTCAAAATAATCTTATTACCTGTGGAAAATATTTAGTCTTCCATGACGGAATCTAAGATTTTCGAACGAATCTTCATGGAATTTCTTCAAATACCAAACGCTAAAAACCATAATGCGTTTAAAATTCAATTAAATAAAAAAGATTTATAATATAATTGCATTGTGGAGAAAATAACACTAAATGATTTTATAACAAAAACTTGAAGCATATTTCAAAAATCTTTTAACTTTTTATTTTTATTTATTTTTTCTGTAAATAATTTAGTTTTAGAATGTCTTTCAAAATGGTTTTGCAATTTAAAATGCTCACGAAAAATTGGCCTTCAAAATGTAGATGTTTTTAAGTTATTTTAGATTTTCTTTCGACATAAAGTGATACTTCGTGAAATTACGACCTTTTCATAAGTTATTCACGTTTGTGCATCGAAACCAATATGTTTTTCAATATAAACATGAAATTTCACGTTAATACTCAGTTTCCAGACCAAGCATGATTTGTGTATTACTGTTTCGATATCCTTGCCTCAATAAAAATACAGAACTGTAACGTGACAGATTCTGGCTGTAACGTGACAGATCATTGAGAATACTCCATAAAATCGAAAAAAAAAAGTTTTTCTTCACGAAAACTATATTTCAAACTCTTCTTTGATTTCCAAGCTTAAAACTGTGTTCACGCAAATTTGGGGCCCAACGGAACAGACTTTTTCAATTTAGTCGGACAACCTCCAAACTCACTGCGAAAATTGTGTAACGTGACAGACGTATCAAAACGACAATAAAGCGAAGACTATTCATGATAGGAAATAACTTTCTGTAAGAAATATGTGCGGCTTAGTGACCTTAATAATGTGCAATTGTGATAGAATCTGATTTTATCGTTTTTGCAGACTTATGTTGTGAAATATGCGTAAACTTGTAACGTGACAGACAGAAGCCTTGACCATATAGTAATGCAGGAAATTGCCTATCATTTGCACGATCTGACATAGAAGAGGTGTTAGATGTAACTCTCTACTCTGACGATATTACACATGAGTTGGCAAACTAGCTCGTACCTTACGAGCTCGAACCGTCGTTATCTGATCATAAGTCTTTGATCATTTAAATGTCTACATGTAGCACCCTCTTGCGGTTATATTGCACAGCAATACATATCATAAGCAAGTAAAATCCTAATATCGGATGGAAAAATACGTCGTTACGTTGTTTACGTCAAATGTAATTTTTATTTTTTCTCTGAGTGTGTGTCATATTACAATTTTGAATAAGTGGTAGTTCAAAATTGGATTTAATTGTGTGAACTTTTCTAGAATGTAAAATCCTACTCATGTTGATCAAATCGTTCATATGTGCAGATCATTTCCACTCCTATTCGGATTTTTGGTGAATTGAAAATTGAGTCACTTCCCACAACATCGGGTGTGAATACTGACAGTTGCAAGAAGCATGCTGCTTCTAATCCCTTAAAAATGGATCAAATTTTGATAAAAATTGAAGAACAAAAGCGCACTCGCATAGGTGCTCTCTCGAACATTGCTTCGGCCAATGGTATAGTCTTCGAGTCTCAATACGTCAATCGAGTTCAAGCAAGGTTGGAGAAAGCTTACTTTTAGATTGCGCTGAAGGATGGTCTGTTAAATGATCTTCATGGGTGTCTCTTTTCAATCCCTCCTAACTGATTCATCCCCCGGTTTCAGTGGGCTTGGCTTAAGGTATGGTAATGTTTGGTTCTCTCCGGATAACGAACAAAGCTGCACCTTACCGAAACAGAAATTGGTGGAGATAAGTGGGAATGCAGGTGACTTCCGTCTGATTGTCGAACCATACAGTCTTCGTCAGAATAAGATATTCCTTGACATTCTGTGGAATCCCAAGGAATGTTTGAAGAGTACTGATGTTTTGATGAGGCTAATCCTGGTTCACGGGCAGTTTGCTGCGAAGTTCTGAGAACCAAGTCGATTACATAGCAAATACAGCAGTATTTTTGCTGCGGGGGTGACCGGGGCTGGTTGGCCAAAGGGGCAGGTTGGCCGAGTGTCCTTTATGAAAAGGCTATAATGCGCAGTAGCGATATCTATAAAGATTTAGGCCACCCATGTTCCGACGTAATTTCATGTGTTTTGGTGGTGTCGTTTGTACTGGAGCACGTTTGTTCTTTTTCTGTTACTGATGAGTAAATTTCTGTTTCTGTAAAGTAATATGTGTAACGCGAATCAATTTACATCCGATTTCCAAAAATTTGGTACCGCTGGAAAGGGTATTCAAAACCCAACAAAATGGTATAACGGTTAGCAGTGCAACCTCATATTTGTTTGTGTACATCGTGATTGGTTTCGAAAATATGCATTGGGGTAGGTTGGCCGAGTTTTGTGTGGGGCTGGTTGGCCGAGTTGTAAATCTAGCGACATTCCGGGAGTCGTAGCTAGTGCATTTCCATGCGCATGCACACCGAACAATATTCGAGCTGGTTTCCGAGTTTCTGGCGTCTGCCTTTTCAATCCTCAATTTTTTCCTCTTGAGAAGTTTCAGGGCAGATCGACCCAACCCCGAACAAAACTCGTCCATTAGCACAGAATCTGCTGCAGATGTAAGCCTCCCAGAAGACGTCAGACCTTTCCCCAAGGCAAGTGCACGATCTGATTCGAAGAAGCGGCAAGGTCGTAAACGCCGATCGACTCAAATTTCGACCGATTTCCCAATCAAAGCATCATTGGAGGAGGAGAAAAATGAAAGAAAATGTAAGCGTTCGCTGGCGGAGGAAAAAAGCAGCGAGAGCTGGTAAAAAGTTAACTAAAGCTGCCGAAACTAAGTCTACAAAGGTTAAAAAGACTAAAAAGTGAAGAGCGGATTTTATTTCCTTTACGTATATTCGAAAAATGATACATTTGATGTGTTTCACTTATTTTACCGAACTCGGCCAACCTACCCCAGCCCTGGGGTTGGTTGGCCGATTTTTTTTCCGCATTTGTTTGCTAATAACTTTTTCCCTGATTTTTTTATGGATGAAAACATACGTATGTGCTCAGGGTTGTACCTTCATGATAGCGCAAACCGTTTTTCAAAAAGTCTAACCAGAATGAGTACAGAAATTCCGAAAGCAAAACTCGGCCAACCAGCCCCGGTCTCCCCTATTTATCACCCTTAGGAATTTCTGGTGAAAAAGGGGTAAAAACTTAATTATGGTTTCCATAAAGTCACGGCGAAAGTTTATAAGCCTAAATCGGTTTAATACTACGTTCACACTACAGAGTTAGAACATGTTATAATAATTAGCAAAAAGAAATATATCATCAAGATAGCGTTGAAACATATGTTTTAACTCGTAGTGTGAACGTAGTATAAGCCGAGTTTGAATGGCAATATCTCATCGGGGATTTTGTCGTTTTGTTATCTCAATATCCCTTTGGGGGTGTTGATATATCCGCTCATCGAGAAGTGTCTTTTATTCACTTGGGAATCAAAAATACGTAAAAAATCCGTATTGTTTCAGGAACCATGAATCAGTAGCAACTGGCTCAAATGGCACGTTCCCCATGGTGATCAGAGATTTGTGCCTTGCCATGATTTGCTTTTTCATAATTTCCCTGAAGGGAAGGATTGTGGAAGCGGTATGGTTAGGGGTAAGGAAAATAACGACACAGAACAATTAAAACAGAGCATTCTGCACTCCCGGAAGGATCTACAGGTGCTACAAATGCAGGAACAAAACTTCCAACCCCTGGAGGGACTTAGATTTTTCGTTTAAGCGGTGAGCCCAAGGGGATATTGAGATAATAGAACGACAACACCCCCGAAGAGATATTGTCATTCAAATATGGTTTAAACTATACCACACACTGGACTAGGAACAATAGCATATCCTTGAATTCCAGCACTACATCAGGGTAGTTACATATCAAATGATATGACGTTCCGTAATCGGATTCACAATGATCATACGAATAATGCTCAGCGGACTGAATAGTGCCATGTGATAATTGAGCTCCTGTTTTAAGTCGTCTCTTACAATAAGGGGGAGGAACCCAGTGGATAAATTCTTGGTTGAGAAACTTCAACCCGCCGGATGCCACACGGCCTCTAGGCTGGTCTTGTCCGGAGAAAGATAATAGACTGTTATCAATTTCTTATCGGACCCAAGCCGGATCACCTTGGTTCGATTTGATAAATACGAAAAACTGACAACTAATGCGTACGACAATTTCATTTGTTATAAGCTGGCAATTGACTTAAAAAGTAGGAAAGCTGTACCATTCCGAAAATGAAATCTCACATGAACTTTTTAATGCAATATTGCAACTAAGCCAAACCTGATCGTATAGTCATTGCTCATAGACACGGGGATATTGATGTGAACGCTGTCTTTTTAATGCACGTGTTTTAGATTGTTTTGCAACACGAATATTTTTGACTAAACAAATTTGTTGAACGTGATCAGGACAGTATGCCTGACGTGATGGAACTGGATAAAGTCTGAAGATTAAACTCCTTTTTCACCTTCAGTAAATGTTACACACTCAATCCAATACAAAACAATCGGAAATCAATGATCAACGTATTTAGCTAGATCACCACGTTTTGCTGCTGAGTCTCACGCATCTCAATAGATCACCACTACAAGAATAAACATAATGATATTTCTGTTATCCAGACAATTCACACAAGATAAAAGTAACTGTTTTTTGTCGTTCGCTTCGCGCTGGAACGAACGGAAGTAGAACGTTGAATGGGCATTGTGACTGCCGTTCAATTATCGTCATTAGTGCCTTGATTAGTGTAGATTATTAGGGTCGGTGAACTGATTGCAATGGGTCTGAAATTTTACTGTACATTAAGGATCGTGAGGGTCTGCCGCAGTAGTTGGCCTTTCGTAGATTAACTCATAGTCAAACTAAGTGACAAAGTTATCCAATATTTACCGAAACATCCAAATAGCACGCTATTCTCCATAGATCATTGCTCTTTATCTGAAATAAGATGTCAGACAGAATATGACCTGCACTGGAGAACATCTCTACTATACCCTAATCTTTCCATCAGAACCTATCCCATTAATGCCGCAAAACTTTCGCAATTAGTACAACACCAGTGCCCCACATTTTCCCATATCGCAAATAAATCTCTTACGCGCGTTTGCTTTAAAATGCAATTTTGTCATTATTTAGCAATGGAACACAAACGTTTCACAGAACACACCCTGGAAAGCCATTTATCTGAAATCTGCGAACGGGGAAAACTTTTATCATTCCAGCATCTTTGGCGGAGCGACTGTGCGCTTTCTGCCTCTCCCGGGTGCTATAAAGGCATAGTTTTCTCGTAATGCCAAAACGGTCTACACGGACCGATAAATCAAGAGCGCGGAAAAACAATATCGAAGGCAGTATACCATCGACCAACTCGTCCCCACGCACCCATAGGAAGTTTTTCCTTCGCTCGCCCCACACTCTGACAAATACTTAGATGAAAAACGCAGCGGGTGGTAAACTGCTTGCGAGGCACGGCTGTTGACGGTGAAGGGCGCAAAAAATGAACACGACAGCAAATAACAGGCTTCAGCCCATGGTGCCAACGTCGACCGACCCATCTTGCGAATCCCCCATCGACCGGGACAAGACAAATAGAAACCAGCAGAGAAGGAAACGTTCGCCGAAGGAAACGAAATTCTCAAGGATGTATTTTCTTCCGATCGCATCAACTCCTCCTGCTGTTGCCGGTGCTGGATGTGTGTCCCGGCGCACAAAACCGTCCCACAAAAGAATGCTTTCACTTTCGCTATGCTTGCCAGCCAACCTTCAGCAACAGCGAGTAGCAACCACCCATCGATTGCCGTTTCCTTCCGCTCCGTTGCTGGTTCTGGTCGGTTTCGGCCTTCAAACTGTGGATGCGGGTGGCGTCACCGTGGTGGTACTGCGGCGCTTAATGGAAGCGGTATGACGGTCTGTGGCCCCGGGGGAAGAACGAAAGACTCACTAAACTACTTTTCCCTTCACTTTCACTGGGAAACTTCTTATCATTTCTTTTCCCAGCTTCAGGCTACCAGCCACCGCCACCGCCGCACCATTCCCAAGACATCTAGCTCTGCTAGCCCTGCACTTTGCGTTCGTCTTCCTCGATGGCGCTATGGGGAAACGATTCTTCAGTATTTTAGAATAGGACGGGTTGCTGGTACTGTGGGTCATTGTCAAAAAAAATCTGAATGTACTGGTCAATAGTTTAGAACAATAATATTTATAATTGGTGATTGATGATTAGTGTCCTTATTGAATCTACAATATGTCAAATAAAAAATAGTGACTTCATGCAAGGCAAATTGCTTGCGAGAAAAATGTTTAACCTTTACTTAGCGTAGTTGTCAACACATGTGATTTCTCGCGATTGATTGAATCAGGTTTTTGGATTTGAGCCGCGTTAATGTTTACAAAATCCATATAAAAATGACAGCTTCGAGCGAACCTAGAGCGACTCTGATCCAAAACCGAAATCAGCATAAAGTTTCACGCAAAATCTAGCGCCCTCAATTCATTGGAAATTTTATTCACCTACCAAAGCATTCATTTGTTATATGTTATCAGATTGAAGACCGAAATGGGCATCTCTCACATTTTAGAGCAAAGGTGCACTGCGTAATCTAAGCTTAGTGCAAATTTAGCTTTCGATTGAAGTTGAATTCAGCTTCCAATTGAAGTTGAATTTAAACCGGAAATAATTGTTTGACAGGCGCTGCACCGAAGTAAAGAGTGACAAAGAAAACAACAGAAACGAACGTATGTACAATTCCATTTCCTCGTCCTTGTCAAAAGTTTAATCTGACAACCCTTCAATCCGCAAGTTTTTCCGCCAAGAACGAATTTTTCTCACACAACATTCCTGTTTTCCCAGCTATTTTTACCTTGCCCGTCCCATGCTACCCTCTATCGCATCACTATAGGGCTTCGTATCGCCCGGCTCCGTCGTTCTACTTTCGCTTTCCGTTGGCTCTGTTTTTTCACGTAAACATCACTATCATCCATCGCCGAAAACCTGCGGCATACCGGTTCTGTGCCGAAAACTGAAAATTCGTCTCCCCCAATCAACCGTTCCACTCAAAAACTCTCAAAGTCCTCCAGCTTTCCTATCGGAAAAGCATCCCATCCCACTGCACTTCAACTCTCCTAGTCACATTTGGCAGAATGCGAGAGAAGCACATCCTTCACCTAAGCAGACTGTGCGTTGGTTGCGTCGTGTCGGTTACCTAATAGAGCAATGGAGTGGGGAGAGATAGAAAGTTTTGTACATAAAAGTAGTTTTTTTGCTTTTACCATGGTTGCTCGGGGTTTAAATTTAAGCGCCATGTCGTTACGGTTTTTGCTCAATTGTAGGATGAATATAGAGCAACCGGGAACAGACGGCAGGCAGGATGAAAATTGTGCGTGCTGCGTAGAGAGCTTTTTACCCCTCATCCACTTTATGCTTTATGTATTTCCGTCGGTACTCTGCGTGCTTCTCCGCCGCCGCTTGCTGTTCAGCTTGGGCCACGGAAGCGTCTTTTCCCCAATGCTGTTTTTAGTTGCCTGCAAAAAAGTACAAGCAGTTTTTCGCATTGTATGTATGCGTGCTCTTGCACATAGCCCAAGACTGAGTTTTGAGCTGGAAAGCTTGTTGTGTGCCCACCTCCTGTTTCCACTGAATAGCAGCCATCAGCCGGTGGAAAGTATGTTTTTGGGGAACCAGTACGGACACACGGAGCTAACTGCAAAAAGAGTATCTAGTCACCGGCAGAGCTGGATTGGTTCCGATGACTTTCAAAGGACATTCATTGCGTATCTGGAAAAATGATTTATATGAAGGCTTCCCGAAGAAGTAGTACTGAGAGTAGGGCATTGCAAAAAAAACTTTTTTTTTTAATTCTCAAAGGCCCCCCCTCTCATATTGTGACAAATGTCAAAGTAAGCTCAGATGCCAAATTTCACATCATTTGGACAATTTTAGACCCCCGCCCACTTCGCTTGAAATTTTTTGAAATTGGTACTATGGGAAAATATGGAGGAAAAATACATTAAATGCTATAACTTTTGAAGCAGCAATCAGAAAATTACAATTCATACCTCTTTTGAAAGGAAATAATCTAAGTATTTGAATGAAGATATATTTGTTTCTTGAAAAACACGGGAAAGTGGGGTACCGGGTCATTTTGGCCCCAAAATCCTCTATTTTTAAGGATTTTTCTGCTCCGTGATGCAAATCATACATTATTTTGTAGTTTTTCTATTGTGAAAAAAGCTCAGAAATCGAACGGAACTCTTTTGACCTTAGTTCGAATACGAGAAGTTGGGGTTATAGGGCTTTTTGTCAGTCATATTAAATTTTATCATTTTCTCATGCATATATCTCTATTATTCTTCAATCAATTTTCATAAAATGTAACTTATCGAACGTGTAAAATTCTGAGGAATAAAACAAAAATAAAAACGTTAAAGGTAAAATTCAGGAACATCAAACTTTTTGATATTTACTCTACAAATCTCATTTTTTTCATTATTTGTCCTAATACCTCAACTTCCCCTATTTTTCCAGGAATGAAGCTTTTCTCATGTGATCCCTAAGTATATTTTACACTAAAAGTAGTAAATTAAATAAGAATTTTGTTGTTAAATGGAGTTAATATGTGCGATTTTAGGATAAAAATATGAAATCGACACTATATGTCAGATAATTTGATGTTCCTGAATTTTACCGGTAACGAATCTATTTTTGTTATAATCCTAAGGATTTTCCACGTTCAACAAGGTATAGTTTATGAAAATTGAGTGAAGAATAATAGAGATATATTCACGAGAAAATGATGAAGTTTAATATGAATCTCAAAAGGCCATTTAACCCCAACTTCTCGTATTCGGACAAAGGTCAAAAGGGTTCCGTTCGATTTTTGAGATTTTTTTACATTAGAAAAACTACAAAATATGTATGATTTTCATCACGGAGCAGAAAAATCATTAAAGATAGGGGATTTTGGGGCCAAAATGACCCAGTACCCCACTTTCCCGTATTTTTTTAAGTAACAGTTATATCTTCATTCAAATACTTAGATTATTTCCTTTCAAAAGAGGTATAAATTGTAATTTTCTGATTGCTACTTCAAAAGTTATAGCATTTATTGTATTTTTCTTCCATATTTTCCCATAGTACCAATTTTAAAAAATTTCAAGCGAAGTGGGCGGGGGTCTAAAATTGTCCAAATGATGTGAAATTTGGCATCTGAGCTAACTTTGACATTTGTCACAATATGAGAGGGGGGGCCTTTGAGAATTCAAAAAAAAATTTTTTTTGCAATGCCCTAACTGAGAGCTACAAAACTATACACAATTTGCATCTGTGACCAGAAATGAAAAAATCTTAGTTTGGAAACTATCACCTACTAAGTTCTGCTTTCTTTACTTCTATACCGCAAAACCGTGGAATAAATCCTTTGTTGGCGAATTTCTGTGCGCTTTTCGAAAAGGACAACCAATGCGTGCCTTACAATAAATATTTCAGGAATTCCGGGGAAGCACCAAGCAGACATATCGTCTGTTTATGGATTTAGGTGGGATATTTAATAAAAATGAATTGTTGTCTATATTCCAAAAACCAGTGACGTAGCCAGGGGGAGGGGAAGTTGAGGATAACCCCCCCCCACTCCCCGAAACCCAAATTATTTGGTTTGAAGGAAAATTTGAATTAATGCCGATTAAGTACTTTTTCAAGCAGATGTATCTAAGAAAAAGAGACTCTCTTTCTTACTTTCTCTTTTGATAATTATGGCGCCATTAGAACACTTATCCATTATTTTGTTATACGAATGTTGATTGTTTGTGCCAGCGTATTATCTAAAGAGTATAGGGCAAATGACAATGATAGAAGAGAATGTATCGAATGAGAGACTCTCATTGTTAGAAATTCTTATATTAATGTTCCAATAGTTCAACAATCTATTGTTTTAATCATCAGGAGAACTTTTGGAAATTTCTGGGAATACATTGATCCGGGAACTGATCGTTTAGTTTGGATACCATGTCATCTCAAATCCGGATAATAAACTGCTTCCGCTAAAAAACTCACATAGGAACTGATTTCAAAATAAAACACAAATCATAACTCTCAAATTGTTTTTAGGTTAATTTTAGAAGGTTGTACCGAAATTTAGATTAGGAACAATCTTTCAAAGGCAAAGTTAAGTTTTAATAGCTTGACTGTTTATAGAAAAAACTCAGCAAAAATGCATATTTTTGAAAATGTTACTTTTCGGTGGCACAGTAGAAAATGGCGAATGGCGTACACTCATGAACCACGACCTGCACAAAGGATACAAGCATACTGTCACTGGCAGGCTGATTAAGCACGGCGTACTGCAGTGGACTGGATATGTAGAACGAATGCCGGAATAGAGAACCAACAACAGTTATACTCAGCAGAGAACCTGAAAGAGGTTGTCGACTTCGGAGTACACGGAAAAAAATTGTTCCCAAAAACGTGAATAAAGTGCCATTTCATGTATACGTGAACTGATTCCTGATTTCTGGCGAATTAGTCACAACTCTCGATTCATAATTATGAACTAGTTCACAAGCCTATGAAATAACTTTTATATATTCGTGAACTAGTGCAGGACGTACCAGTCGAGCTAGTGTGATAATTGACAAAATCGAGAAATATTATTCATGTATGCATTAACTGATTTGTGATTCCTAGCGACTGACCAATCGTGCTTGTTAAATAGTTCACAAAATCATGAAATCTTAGTCATTGAAACGTGAGCTGATTCATGATTGCTAATATAATAGTCACACCTGACCATGTGTGGCCGTGAATTAATTCACAAAGTCAAAAAAAATTCTTTAATGTGTTCGTGGACTAGTTCATGATTACTAGTCTAATTTTCGCGACTGACCATTCATGCTTGTGAAATAGTTCACAAAATCATAAAATATTCATGGATTTGTGAACTGGTTCATGACTCGTAGTACATGATTCAGATCTATCTTGAGTGCTTGTGATATTTAGAAGACATCCGTAAACATTTTCTATTTCATACAACTCTACAGATGGTCTTGAAACTTTCACGTGAAGTATTTCACAAAATTTGGGTTTTGTCGTGAAATGTCATATATTTATGTAAAGCCTATAGCGACCAGTAATAGGGCAGTAGATATAAGAAAACTTTTAGGACCTCGAACATCATTATTTATTCGATAATGTTCAAAGTGATGTCTGGACAGAAAATGAAAACTGCATTGAGCATTAAAAATATATTGTAGAGCCACGAATCATGTTCTTGATGTAGTTCACACAACAAGATACCGCGAATCATTTACGGTTTTATGAACCAAACTCCGAGTAAAAAAATCCGATAGTAATTAAACATGAACAGTAGTCACATTACTGTACGTGTCAAATTCAAGCGAGAGCTCTAGAATAAAATATCACGATAACGTGCATATAAATTACGAAAAACGTGACTAGGATTCTGAAATCATGAACACAAATCACTCTACGTGTTACTAAAATATCACGATAACGTGAATAGAAATTACAGAAATCGTGACTGAGACCTGAAATCATGAACATAAGTCACGCTACTTTGCCAGAATAAATTCAACACGAATCTCGTGAATAAAATATCCCGAAAACGTTAATATAAATTACGAATATTGTGACTAAAATCCTGAAATCATGAACATAAATTGTGCTACTCTGCCAGAAAAATCCGATACGAGAACTACGAAAATCGCGACTAAGCTCCTGAAATCATCTCCATCGTTTTAAGGGGTTATATATGTTGAGATGCGAGAAATGACGAGATGAATTCGAAACACAAAAAATAAAACTTAATTTAAGTTAGGTTTTGTGCCCTTAATGAACAAAGTGGTTCAGTCCAATTTTCCCTTATGGAAATTTAAGATTGCATAATTAGTATAGGTACATCTTGTGTCCTCGAAATTTTCTTTTTGTTGAAAACGGGAACGATTTTTACAAAAAACCCACTATTTTAACATGAAAAAAATATTAAAATCAAATCGTTCAAGGACACGGCAGTTAAATTACGAACAATTTGAAAAAAAAGGTTTTGAGATCTGTTGCAAACTTTTTCGGCAATCATAGTCACCGCAAAATCGTTTTTGGAAAGCATGGTTTCGAGCTAATTGCGTTTAAAGTTTCAAATATAAGCTAAGCGCTTCCGTAAAGGAGCAAAATGAAAAACGCTATAACTTGGCGTCTAGTGCCTCGATCTCTATAAATAATTTGGGAATACACTCCTAAGAACCTAAACTTTTATATAGAGGAATATTTTTTTTCGATTTTTTTACTTACCTCAACATATGAAACCCCTTAATTGATATACTACAAACCAGTGTATCCCCAAAGTATAAACAAGAATCATAATAAAAACTAAACATATCCAGGGAGCACCCCAGTAGCCCAACCAAAAATTGCAATGTAACGCCATGTACATTTTTGCGCGAACTAGTTTTTTTTAAAAACACTCATAGTTTCATGAATACGACCATTATTATCCATAATTTCAGGTACTTGGTCACGATTATAGTAAATCGCTCAGTTCACGAAATCGCGATTTTTTGTTCATGAATTTATGAACGGATTTTTTCCGTGTAGATCCCATACTAGTTGGTTGGGTTTGCAATCAAGGAATATTCTCGTGCCCGCCACAGGAGACTGGCGACCCAAGATCGAGTAACCTGAAAATCTAAAATAATTAGGAATATCCGGATTTGCCGACCGCGCCCGTTAGTGATGATTATGTTATTTTGGAGAACGCTTAGATGTTAATAAATATAATAAAGAGAATAACTCCTTCCAAAATTGTTCATCAATAGTTTTTCTTGTTTTATCAACTTAAACAGTCGCGTCGCAACTGTCGAAATCGTGGATATTGTTTTCAATCTTGATGAAGTGGAATATTTTCTGAATATTATTATTTTTTATTTTAATTATAGAGGTTTTAACCTTAGGGTTAGTCGCCTCTTTTCGGGTTAGAGAAGTCTCTTTTGGAAAAATCTCTAACACTATGTACGTGGTTGGGAGTGGAACCCAGGAGAGCTGCGTACAAGGCAATCGATTTACCAACTACGCTATGCCCTTCTCCATTTTCTGAATATGTAACATTAAGTTTAGGCTTACGACAGTCGTCTTTATCCAGCTCCATCACCTATGCCATTCAGTACTGATATCAATTAACACGTTAGTCCAAGTAGAAGTTTCGTTTTTCAGAACAACCTAAAAGAGGTGGTTGAAAGTAAATATGTATCGTTTATATAGTAGACGAATAGAGATACTACTACACGATCCGACTCGCATACTTGCCTCAAGTTCATTAAAAATGCTCGTCGCAATACAAACGACTAAATGAGTCAAAATTTCTCAAAACTGGCCGCTCAAAATAGATAAGTGAGAACTAGGCCAATTCAGACCTAGAAAGGGTTTATGAACTATAGAAATGAAACGTGTCAAGCGATTTGCAATTACTTATTTTTTCCTGTAAGTCTGATCAGTTACGCACATTTTTTTCTGAAACGGCTTTTTAGATCTCTTACCATATTGTGTAGTATGAGCAGGGCAGGAAAATTTCGAAAAATGAATTGATTGCTGTTCGAAGCTTCACGAAGCACCTTCTCAAGCATACCACATGCAATCGATGAGTTTGACACAATCGCTGCGAACATTTAGGGGTAAAACTTATCTCTGCTCGGACGAAGCGAGCTTCGCATCTAGTTCGCTCTTTACAATGTTCGAAAAAGTTCACATTAACCTTAGAAGCACACATCGTCGAACACGAGGTAAGCTCTTGGCTCGTGGTTTTTGCGTTTTTGGAACATTTCCACCGAGTTTCGAAGCGATATTCGGTGAACACATATAAAGCGAATGCCTCGTTTATTTGAGAATCGCGAACATCGAAGTTTTATATCGCTTCAAGCATCAGCATCATGAGGCCACCGCGAACATGTACGCTACGTGACTATCTGTCTTAAAATCATAAACTTTAAATCTTATTTTGAGTATAAATAAAATGGATTATTTTAAGATTATAATTTAGGATTTAGGGATTAGGTGCGTCGCATACCTTACCAATTTATGAGCCACGAGTTTGAATGAGCGTAGTGGTAGTGAAATTCAAATTCTTTTTTTCGGAATACAATTATGTTTACTAGCTACTTTGATTGCAAACTCGTCTTTTCTTCTTCAATCGGAGTATATTTTCCCTGCCAAGGAGTTTAGGTGAAGATGTATAAAGTATGTTTAAGGGGGTAAGGGTTTCAGCGTGAAAAAATGTTTTTTGGTGAAATGACTCTTTTGGATGAAATGATACATTATAATGTACAAAAGTTTTGATCAATTCGCTTCGCCCAAATTTCTAAAAAAATCGCAAATAGTGTTTTTTAACGCTAAAACCATTACCCCTCTCTTAATAATCTCCCTATCTAAAACAAATTCTTCCTAAAAAGAACAATTTTCGGATGGAATCTCACTGCTGACGTCCGAGTTCAGTTAGACGGCGAACTTCAGTTATTTGTATCCACTGAGGGGTAGTTAGGCGTAGTCCGTTGGCCTTTGTTTTCAACTTGTTGCGGTTTCTAACGTTCTTGCGCAACATTCCTAAATCGGCTAGTCATATTCACTCAATAATATGCGATGATTTGGGTGTTAAACGTTATTTTTAATTTTACCAAATGAATTTATTAACAAATACCTACATACTTGAATCCATTATTATTGTCATTAATTGAATTATAATTTCTTGGCATCTGTACCAAACCAAGAGGAAAGCTTCCAAATGATTTTTATAATATTGTTTTATAAGTTTATTGGTTGATTACCTAATCACAAGAGACAAAATATTTATTTTCAAACATTTTCGACAGAATCTGTTCACTTAATAAATGAAGTGTCAAACTTATTACATGTTCCACTTTTATGAAATTTATTTCCTGACTCCTGTACATGTGTTTTGTGATAAATAATGAGAAGGATATTCCAACTTGTTTGTGTTGTATTTGTTAACTAATTACTGATGGAGAAACGCAAAGAACTTACAAACAATGTTCTAGTGATTTTTTTTGTTGGAAATCCAAAAACAATTCTGAAAAGGACAAAATTTGGTTTATCTTCTCCATGATGTAATCTTCCCTTATTTGACTTTTACTAATAAAAAATAAAAGAAAGAAATCTTTAGGGCCCCCCGTATTTTTTTTTTTGAATCAGTTATAGCCGAAATGCTTTATGTAAGGGAAATCTCGGAAAATGAGAAGCGAAATAAATAACTCCAAGTAGAATGAAAGTCGTTCTAAACTCGAACTTTTTCGAATACTGTCTTTCCATTATTATTCGCTTTTTGTCGCATTCCATATTTTGATATATTATTTTGAAGACCCATATTTAAGATCAATACAATAGTAATTCTTCAAAAGGGTTAATGAGACTTTTGTAAACAAACTTATTTCGCTCATTTTTCCGCTACAGAGTTGAATTTTATGAAAAATACACATGAATCAACATCTTTGCCCTTGGTAGAATCGATTTCAAATGTTTTCTGTGTTGAAATGATAACAAATTAAGAGAAATCAGCAAAACAAAAGTTTGTTCACAAATCTTATTAGCCCTATTCAAATGTTGATATGGAATAATAAAATCAATCAAGATCAATTTCGATTTTTTTTTTAATTTTGCGGTGGTGTAATCCCTTAAGTGGTTGATTTAACGGCTTCTTTCAAAATTTATCGAACCTACTCCCATTCGTTCATTCGTTAGAGTAGTTTATGTTAAAGAGAGTGTACTAAATTAATAGGAACACTTAAATTTATGAAGTTATGACCCTCGCTCCACAATGCAGTTTGCGACAGAATTGCTCAACTGAAAATAATTAAATGAAATGAATGAAAATAAACATTAGACTATAGCATTTTGTACGCATGCACTTCAGAGGTCCAAGGGTTACAATTTCTGTTCTAGTTCTCGGATCTCCAACACATTTTTTTCGATTTTTTGGCCCAGTTCTCAAGGGAAATCCAGTTTTTAACTTTTTGCATACATATTGCATTGAATGAAGAACTTAGATAATGTATTCATAAAGTATTAGTAATAATTCGATTGTCCGTTCATTTTAAAAGGCTATTTTCTATAACTTTACAACTGATTTAATTTCACTTTCAAAATTTCTCGAAACATCATGTTCTAAAAGTTCTCAACCGATATAATATTCGAAAACAGTTATAAAAATGTCTCATCACACTGGTAGATGAATTCAAAGCGTTTTTTTAAATAAGTGCACTAAAAAACATGCGCCCCTTAAAACATATTTCTGAATCAAAATGGTTTTACTATTAGTCGAAAACAAGATTTACAAAACGACCAGAACTGCCAAATATGAATCGGGAATGGTCGAGTTTATTGACATTCCCTATTTATTTCTAGGATTCATCATACACATCATGACGTTATTTATTTAACTGATAATCGATTTTTTCCTTTGAATGGATATCGATATCTTTATCCTCAAGAAACTGACATAACTGGATCCTCAAGAAACTGACATAGGAACATGACTAAGATAAGCGAGCCACTCAATACGTTGTGTACATTGTGTTTAACTTCATTTTCTAGCCCTAATTTATTTCATTTGAAAATTTATCCCCGCCCTGTCACGAAATCTTGATTTTATCCCTACTGGTAATATATCAGTAGGGTATCTTAAATAAACTTGTTACGTCACTTTTCAGTTAACCCCAGCATCCATAAGCTACACATTGTCACAATTATTTTTCACCTATTCCACCCTTAATACAAGGCCTCTGTCTAGAATATACTTTTTTTGCATAACTAGTAGGTAGGTATTTGAATAAAGAAAACTAATATCGTCCGGCGAACATGTTAGCGATGGCCCTCGCGATGCTAAATTGATATAATCCTTCGGTGTTCGCGATTCGGAAATACTTCGAGGTAATCTTTCTTTTGTGTTCGCGAACATCGCTTCGAAGCTCCGTGTAACTGTTTCAAAAATATCGATCACACGAACCAAGAGCTTAGCTCGTGTTCGTCGAAAACTACGCAAAAGCTTTTACATATCTTTCCGAACATCAATGAAATAAACAAGAAGCTTCCTTTGTCCTCGCCGAAGAGCATGCAAAAGTATCGCCCAAATGTCCGCAATTACGATGGTAAGCGATTGTGATGCGAAGCTTGTGAATACGAACCAGTAACGCAAAGCTTCGCGCTTTGAAAGTATTCGAACATAGGTTCGGTTCGAATATTTCCTGCCCTGAGTATGAGCTTCCGCACAAAAGTACATAAATGATCCGAATTAACCGAATTCTGGTCCAATTCGGACCATCCGTTTCATATAGATTTGATAATGATAACAATCCTATTTGTATTTTACCTAATTTTCAAACCGCGAAATAAAAAGTTTTTTCCGTATGTAAAATTTATAATAAACTATTTGGATTGGGAACTGTTGCAAATCGAACCAATAAAAGCGTCACCCCTTTTTGCATTTCTTAATAGGAAGCTATAGCAATTGCTCTGAAAATCGTACCTTTAACCGACGCCCGGAGGGCCGAGTGTTATATACCATTTGATTCACTTCTTCGAGTACGGTAAAGGTCTGTGTGTATGTGCGTCTTTGTGTTTGTATGTGATCAAAAATCTCACTCACTTTTCTTAGAGATGCCTAACCCGATTTTCACAAACTTAGTCTGAAATGAAAGGTACAACGTTCCCATCGGCTGCTATTGATTTGTTTTATTTCGATTATAGAGGTTTTAACCTTAACGTCATTCGCCTCTTCGGGTTAGAAAAATCTCTTATGAAAAATTTCTAACTCTATGTGCGGGGTCTGGACTCGAACCCAGATGAGCTGCGTACAAGGCAATTGATTTACCAACTACGCTATGCCCGCCCCTTGCTATTGAAATTCTAATGGATCCGATCTCCGGTTCCGGAATTACAGAGTGATGAGTACGATCACGCAGCAAATCCCGATAACGAATTCTGCGATGTAAAATTTTAAATTTTCTAAAATTTCACCAAACTACTTGGATTGGTAGTATAAGGGGACTAACAGTCATTCAAAGTCTCTTTGGCCACATTGGCCACCATCATCAGCCCCGGAAGCCCCAGCGGATGTATCCTAATTCATAATAACAGTCAAATCGGTTTCTCAGAGATGGCTTGACCGATTTGTTAAAACTTGGTCTCAAATAAAAGGTTTGTCATCTCCGTAAATAACTATTAAATTTCATCCTCATCTAACATCCGGTTCCGGAGTTACGGGTTGTGGTTGGCGGTCACATAGCAAATTCCGATTCAAACCGACACCGCAATAAATGCGAAAAAGGTAAAAAAATCGCTAAAATATGTGTCATACAACTTGTATTTGCAAAGGTCAGTCAACCGAAGTCTCGTTGACCACATCGATCACCATAGACGATTCCGGAAGTGTTCCGGAAAAGTTACGATCTATCGAAATTAACACACTCACATCAGTTTATCGGGGATGGCTGGGCCGATTTCTACAAACTTAATTCTAAACGAAATGTATATTATCGCCATAGACGTCTATAAAATTTCGTACGGAACGCTTATATGGTTCCGAAACATATGCTAAATCGTCCGTCGAATATTGATTTCTTTCCTTGTATATAGTTGTCATAGCATGTATAATAAAAATGTATTTTATTAATTTGAAAGTTGAATGTAAATAACGATGAAATCCTACTATTTATGATTGAGAAGGGCACAATTGCACCGCTAGGTGGATTAAAACAGGTTTTTTGCTATAAATCAAGATTTTGAGATTATACACAATTTGCAGTGTGTGGTAGACAAGAAAGAACAAGAAATTTAACGATGACGATATTGACGTGAACGATAAAAAGAGAACAAATGGTAACAAACAAATGGTTCCCTGTCGGAAAAAAAGTCTCCACGCGCAATAGCATATTGCGTGCACGAAATCTGGCAGACACTGAATAAAATTTGATTTAATTTATTTTATTCCACTGTACAAAAAATTAACTTCTGTTTTGAAGTTTTGAATGCTTTGCAGTGAATATTCATTTTAAAAATTTAATCATCAACTGAGAATCCAAACATTCAGTAACGTTTTAGAAATGTATGTTATTTTCAGCAGTTTTAACTGGTTCTCAAGATAAATGTTTCGGGTTTGCCGAATGTTTTGGTTTTAAGTTGGTTGTTTAATAATTGTTACAATAAAAATAAACTGAATAGTTTAAACTATTTTGTTATTGTTACTTTATTTGGATTTTATTTCCGGAGGGACTTAATGATTGAATGCATAAATAATAATTATGACTCGAGATAGTCACTGTAAATTACGCTAGAAAATGCAAGGTATTCAATCCAACATGTTCACAAGGTGTAGAAGACACCAAATCGGAGTGATTAGAAAGGTGTCATCATAAAAACCTGCTTGACAGGAATATTTCAGCGCCAAGTCCAAGTTTAGCTACTATCTACTCGAGAGAAAAGAGTGTTTAAACTTACCCAAAAATTTTTGATCTGGCAGACGATTTGTTGATGCGATGGAAGAGTTCAATTTCTGTTTAGTTTTCTTTTTGGTCTGGCGTCCTGTCACTATAAAAAAATCTGATGCATCACGCGAATTTTGTGAGTAATTAATTTCATGATATTTTAAATTTTAAATCGAAACTCCATATCATCATATCTCAGGTGCCCTTTCATACAATGTGTTTGGTCATGTTGTCAGATTATTGAGAAATTTGATAAAGTAGTATAACTAATCCTTAAAATAATATGGCCAATAAAATGCAAATATTGGATAAAACTGGACAATAGTTCAAAGAACTGGAAGATTTGCATATTTGTCTGTTTTGCTAAATCGTGTAGAAACTCTGAAAGAATCCAGTTAACACTGGAATGATGATATAGCTGGTCCTAATTCTACATTAGGGCACTCACGTATGTGTAGTTGTTCTGCATTTGTTCGAGCAAAAATCACTTCTAACCATTCCTAGGTTCTAATGCTGGTCCGTCGTGTGGGTTCTTCAGATTCTCCCGCTATTCGTTCGAGTGAAGCAAAAAAATCTCTAAGCAGCATTTACCAAAGAGCACGTCAAATAGTTTATATGCACAAATACATCTACTTGGTTGATTCGCCGATTGAATGGGAACTCAAAATGCTGGATGCTTTCTGCAGTGGGCTCATAGATACTTTTTACATTTGATGAACATATTTGGCACATATGTGAAGTTCCCAATATTGCCATTACACATTATACAAAGAATGAGAAATTAATAATAACTAATACTATGCGTATTTGCTGCAATGTTAGCCCACAGTCGCGATCGAGGCGCCTCCTCCAGAAGTTCGCCTGCAAATAAGCAAAAAAAAACAAAGTTACCTAATATTTCAAGGTCTAAAGGTGGTTGCACTTTTGCTGGACCGGAATACAACGACCTTTTCTATCCCCCGGGCTCAGTTCCTGTTGGCTGTTTTGGCAAGGCGCACATGCATACACCCATTCGCTAACATTAACGTCAACACAAAAACGACTTCATCATGTAGTTATTTCATAAGACGTGAAGGCGCATCAGGTTCGGTGGTAAACTGAAAAGAAGAGCGGATCAAATTTGTATCTTTTGATGTGTACAGTTTTTCCTTTAAAGGTGCTTCTCGGAATACTGTCACGTGTGATGAGGCATTTTTTAAATTTGTTAGTTCATTAGATTTAAATTTTGCAAATTATATTCAAATTAAAATGGTTTTAAACAGTTTTGCTGACTGTCATTCAGATAGAAAGGTGGCATATCGTTTGCAATTGATAAAAAGCGCAGCCGACCTGAAGCTCGGCCGTTGACCGGATAAGATAATTTTATTCCGAAACGAAAAAGTATAACGGAAGCAAATGTAAGCAAAGTAATAAATATTTAGTATGCGGAATATACGGACATGTATTAATTATACATTTCAATTCTGTGGAATATGAAGCAAGTAATAACAATGATCATCCACCAAATCATGCGTCAGATACCTACAACACTTTAGATGAAAAGAATTTGAGAAATATTTTTCACTTATGAATGACGTTATCCTTTCCGCAAGGCGCGAAAACAACAACATCGAAAACCTACCGTTGAGAAACGCGAATAGGTGTTGTGCCCTTGAAACGACCATACAAAAACGTGCGATTATCCTGCCTAAGCAGGATGTTTTTGTATGCATTTGTTGGATTGCTCATCTTAGCCGTTAGGGCTCCCTTTGTCCCGAACAAGGTGTTTACGCACTCTTATTCCTCCTAGTCTCAAATTTATTTGCTTGTTAACGAATAGCACAAGAACGCATAAAAAACAATCCTGTCCCAAATTGCAATCCGGACCGGATTTCGCTGGTGTTTCTGTTCTTGCGCTGCCTCGTGGGAAAATTTATTCTGCGATATTGTCAATGTCAGGCATCCTATTCCTTTGCTATAGCATAAGCATAGATAAATGTTTGTGCTGCAATCTTATAGCAAAGATGGAGTATGATTTGAACTCTTCAACAGCATATCTTTTTAAATATCAAATTATTTCTTAAATAGTGAAATACGGCGTAATTTCGCTAACGTTAATTGTAACATGTGTCAATGTAAAAATCTTCACGAAGAAATACTAAATATTGTTGTTTCTAGTAAAAATGCCGGTAGCCAATCCCTTGTTTAACCTGTCAAACAAGTAAATGTAGCCTTGCTGTAGTAAAGCATCGTGTCGAAATGGACGAGTTTAGGTTGTGTGTGAAAAAATATATTTGTCCAACATTTCAGCACCTTGTTCTTTGTGACAATATTGATTGTAAAAAATACGAACGTAATCCATTATTTGAATACTTCAGATTGTTCGTATGAAAAAACTGTATAATTTGTTCTTTGATGTCATACAACTATTTCTTCTTGTTTCCACGTGTTTAGGTTATTGAACTTGAATATTTTTATAATATACCACTTATCATATTTTTTTCATTTCCACTGGAAAGCTAAGAAAATTTTGAATAGACCTTTCTCGTCCGACCTAACCCCCTTCTTTCTTATTTTTAATCGAAAGATTACACATTTTTAAGAATATTTCCGTTAAAATGAGACTTTTTAGAGCTATCGTGATTTTTTAATGATTTTTTAAAGTTTGAAAAATGCAAGAATGTTAAATATTTTTTTCACCTTTGCTAGAATGGTGAGACTCAAAAAGTGTGTTTGGGCAGCACTGGTTTGTATATTTTTTCTTGAGTTCTTGGCAACGCGGCAAATGAAGTGGTGAGTCGCGGTACAAAATTCATTGGCAATGTAAACAAAATAAAGTGAACCTCTCGCTGTAGAGCATTGCATGAAAATGTTTAACCTCACCTATTTGACAGTTCAGAGAGTTTGTTTACATGGTCTTGAAATGTTTTGTTGATTCGATCATAGTATGAGAAACTTGGTTCGGTTCGATGCTAAATATTAACACCTTGTAAACTAGCTCGCTCAGTTGTAGTTTGTCATCATCATGCAATGTTCCGTTAAATTTGGCATTTCGACTTTTGTTGTAGATGATTTGTTGAAGTGAGCCATTTCTAGGCAAACATTTGAAAAAAGGCTTACTCCAAAATGCAAGTTGATAGTTGATGCAAAAATGGAAATTAAAAGTATTTTTTCTAATTTGATGCGAATTTGTTATACATTCCTAGCGTCATCTGCCCCTAGTTCTGTGCTCATATTAAATCCACATTTTGTGTGCAAACCCGAGCAAGGTATTTCATACAAAAACACATGCACATGTTCGCCTGTGCAACTTCACCATTTCTCATTCTCACTCTAATCAAAACTAGCGTGGATTCTTTTTGCCTTGTGCGAATCGTTCTCGTGTACGCACCCGGTGTACGTACACGGATGCTTGAACCAGAGTTTTTACACCGTTCGCTTGAGTTCGAGGCGAACCTGTACATCGAGACGAAGCATGTTTAAGGGTGAATGCGTGCACGAAATTTTGTACATAGTTACAAACCTGTCGATGTTCATGGGAGATCTTGTTCCAAGAGCAGATGTTCATGATAACTCTTGATCAAATTGTCTGAAACAGAAAATTAGTAAGATTTATAAAGCTTACACTTGTAGTTCTTCGATGAACCAAAAAAGAAAATAGAAAAAAGTTTTAATTTCGGAAAATGGCATCAAAAAAACTGAAAAAGCTTATATTTTAATGTTAAATTCGCTTACTTTTCTTCAAAATAATGTGGAGAATTTTTTTAATTCAGTTTTCCGTGGCTCATCGACTGGCTACACATATTATGCACTCTCATTAAAATATGAAGTCAATCAGTTGAAAAGTTTTTGAGTTATCGCGTCTGCCAATTTGAAAAATGCGGTTTCGTGAAAAATCCCTATTAAAGTCTGGTCATCAAATTAGATTTAACCTGAGACGAGACATGCAAATAGCAAAAAATCGAACGTCAAATGCAGCCAGTCTATTTAAACTATGTGAAGCAGAAAGAGAAGCTATGTGAGACGAACTATAGAATGAACAGAAAAAAAAGAAAACATCTATCGGCAAGTCACTTTTCAGGATTTAACTTATTTTTGCTACCTTTTGGTGTAATATCAGGCCTTAAAAGAATTTGCTTGCGTGTGGTATCCAAGTAGAAACAATATGCGCAATCATACGAAATAAAACTGTATCAAATTTTTAAATATTATAATGAATTTGACCAAAACTTTTTCTCAATGTTTACGTTTGGCAGTTAGACCCTCTTCAAATTTTTGGGTAGAATTTAGTTTAGTTGTTGCAATCTATTTCATTTGGTTTGCTTTTTTGCTGAATCACAACGTTAGTCACAAAACATTTTGACCATCTTTGGTAATTGATGACCATTACAATTCATTCTAGGTCCGCTCCAGTTGCAGCTGTTTCGTCCCGTCCGGCACCGAGTCAACCGATGGTCCAGCCTGCGACGCGCTCGGCTGTTGCTACGTCAATGGCAGCCACCAACCAGGGACTTGGATTAAGGCAAAAATATCAGGCACGCCAGGTGGTGTTTGCCGTCGGACATTCCCCTAACCAGAATATTTAGCGGTTTCGATTTGAAGGAGGCAGCCACAGAAGCACAGACTGCTTTGGTTCAGCAATACGCCCCGGCAGGACGATGCTCGTGGAACATCACGCAGTTCCGGTCCTGTGCACAAGAACAGGCCGATTTGACCCTGTGCGAAGGTTTCAAAGAGTCGCTCAGGCATTAGTAGCAGAGTCCTTGCACCTACAGCTTGTCGAGTGAGCAATTCCGACGAAACCACACCGTTCGCACCAAGTTGGATCACAAGAATAAGTGCGACGTCGAAAAGACTTCCCGAGAGCTACAAGCAATGCTACAAGATTAAATAGCAGGGTGTTTTTAAAGTGACCATAGTATAACGTAGCGGATTTAGACAGATTTATCCCGCAGAATAAGATAGCAAAATTACCCAGTAAGAGCAGATAGCCGAAGTGAAGAAACACACATCTACAGAGGCAAGCAATAACGGAACGCAGCGTTATATCCACAACATTCTAATGACTTATCCTTCCAAAAAAGTGAATAAAATCTACTCTATCTAAGGAACAAACGTTTTGACTATGCAGTTTATCATTCGCTGCCTAATTATTCCCTGCCAATTTGAACAAGACAACAATTGCAGATAGCTTTATTGCGGTGCCAAAATGATGCCAACTCGGGATGGAATATAACAAATAATTTCACCTTCCCAATATTCTTCCGGAATGTACAATCCTCTCCATTCTTATCAATCCCTCAAACTCCTTATCGTCAGTACTGAGCACTGTTTTGCACTTGCCGGCTTCATCAACGACAATGCGATAATCGGTGAAACTTTTGCTTCAATGTAACTTGAACACGAATAATAAATTGCTGAACTTGTTACCTATAAAGTTCAGGTAAACTTCATCTTAAAAATGAGTTATCAATCAGGTCATATTGTTAGGACTTATCCCATGATCGAACAAACAACTGTGTACAAATCCTTATCCATCATCCAGAAATCAATCGTTTTATAAACCAAAGCTTGATCTTGTGATTCAGCATATGCCAACGGGGTTTCCATCCAGCGTTGATTGGTCAGTGTATGAACCAGGTTCCCAATGTTCCAATCCTTATCCTTCTTCAGTTGATTTTCTTCAAAGAGCATCGAAAGTATTCACCCAAGTGGAATCAAAAATTTTGCAAGTCCATGTAAACAAACTCCTCTGAACTGTCAGAATAGTTAGGTTATACACTTTCGTGCAGTGTTCTATGTTTTTGACAGGTATATGAATGAATTATTTTAGCATCAGTGATGCCAGGTCTATTTAAACAATAGCTTGCAGTAAAAATATAAAAGTCTGCAGATTTCCGCAAAAATCTTCAATAAATTTGACATAGAAATGCAGTGTGTTGATATTTTCAATGATCAGAAACGTTGAAGGCTGGGTAAAATTAGCTGGCTTAGGCTTTGTTCTGCTAAATATTCGTAATCTGCAAAAATCTGCAGCTAAACTGCAAAATCCGCAGATTTAGTAATATATATGCAGATCTGGCATCGTTTTAGTATTCCCCACAGGAAATTCATCCAAATGGTGTAAAAATACGGGGAAACAAGGCAAGATAGGTATTCAGAATATGGGGTTAAATGAGCAGCTCGCACAATTTTTGATTTTTTCAATAGTTAGAGGTACCAAATCATCGCGGCAATATGCAGTAACGCATCGGGGATAAAAAAGGAAGCATTCTAGCATATAAAAATTTTTGACGAGAAAGGTCTATTGAAAGATGTACTAATATCTTACGGTTGAGCGAATTTAGTACTCTTTTAGAAGTAAATTAGTTCCAAGTTAGTGCATTATTAGCGTTTTTGCTAATTTTCTTCGAAATAGTAAATAACCAACATCACCTTTATTAGAATCGAAATGATGCATCTTAGCAAGTTCAACAATTCCTTCTTTGAGTCCATATCAGAATTTTGTTTTCGACGCAAAATCAGTTTAATCACATCATTGCATATGCACAAACGACGATTGTTGATGCACTGCATTTGGGACGACGTCATGTTGTATCTATCATTAAATTGCAGCAAAATAAGAGATTGGGATAAAGTGTCAAAAACAAGTTGTAAAAAATTTTAAGGGGCATCATACGAATGTTAATTAGTAATAAGACAAATTCTAAAACTCATATAAAAACAATAATTCTATACTACTTTACTGGTTAAACGTCACTTAGTACACTCAACTAAAAGGTACATAATTTGGCAGGAAATTTTCTCAGCTTTCCGATGAAATCTTGGTAATAAGGATATAAAGCATATTTTTTAGGATAGATTATTTTAAGCACTTACAAGCCGACTATAGAAAAAATTTCAATGAAAGGAGAAGAGATATGAATATTATATTGAAGAATAGATTATAGATCGTTTTGGATTTCGACATTTGCATAATAAGTATTGTCATGTTCATGTCATGTTTTGGCTACTTCACCACTTAAAGGATACTTAAATCCATTAACTGAAACATATGAGAACTTTATTCAATAGGAAATTTTCTCACCGTTCCAATGGAAGTAAAAAAAATGAAATACAAGATACACTTATTAAGTTAAAGGCATTTAAAGATATAAATAGGTGAAATAGAGAAAAAAGTTCAATAACTCTGTAACGGTTGTGATTTGATAGTATGTGTAGAACGACTTTTTCCCCAGATATGAACTTCTATCACCCCTCGAGAGATTCATTACCATGAAAGAAACAACCTTTATATAAGGTATTTTTTGAGACGAACATTGAAGGCTAGAACCAAAGACATGAGTTTCCGGACGGGATCGATTCCTGATTGCGTGGGAATGAGTGTTGGTAAATAGCACTGTAAATTGCGTCTATAAATTCGTGAGTGCTATTGATTTGATCATCGAACCGTTTTAATGCATGCGAGATCGCGGGCGTAGGTAAGTGCGCGTGAATAATCACGATTTGCATGGTCCTATGCATGGCCAGATTTGTAGTATCGTAAAGGGCACAAGCGTTTTATGTTAACGTATAGATCGTGTGGGAATTTTTATTTTGCATATGTTTGCAAGTGTATATCGCATGTAAAAATTCGTTTATATAATTGTGTTGCCGCTTATTTATATATATTGTTTATATAATTGTGTATATAATTGAGTAATTCACGTGGACTTTTAAATATTCGCGTTTGCTGTCGTTCTGATGTTTAATTTTGAGTGTACGGTTTGAACGAACCGAAAAAGTGAGATCCCTCTCCTCGCTGGAGTCCAACTACAGCGTCCTGTGATTTGAGATTTTTGTATAGTGTATTTTAGATTAGCAGCTCCCGTTTATATGTAGCTATAGCTTATAGTATAGCGCGTTTACAGATTCGTAAGTGCTAACACGTGAAGAACATTCACGGATATCCACGAGATCGAGGATATCCGTGAATGATCATGTTTGCGACCGGGTTTATATTATCGTCAAAGTATCGAGCGTGTGTATGTTAACCCCGCTAGCCACCCCATGAGAGAACAAATGGCTGCATACCCTAGTAACAGTTAAGGTTTTAAGATAGTTTTATAGCCACTCACAAAACTTAGATTGTACTTGTAGCGTGCTATAAAACTTAATTTGTTACTTGGGTAGCTTCGTCGATCACGAAACTGGGCCAGGAAGGCTATCGAGCCTTCGAAGATCAAGAGCTGGAACGCGTTTCACCATGGTATATCGCCAGATGTCGCCACCTCCGAGCTTTGGAGGAGAGTTAACGCCCTCAGCGGGAAAAGAAGACAAGTCGATATCTCCCTCGAAGTAAACGGAACCAGAACAGTCGAACCCTTCCCACCGGACTGCGGACATTACTTCAACAGAGCATTCTTCGGAATAGAATTAACGGTGACACTTGCTACCACCCACGGCAACTCCGCGGCACTAGAAGATGTCGGCAATCCTATGCTACAGCATGATCCACCCGTGGCTAGTAGAGCGCTGTTGGAATGTTTGAATTGGCCTCTGGAATGGCCAATCCATCCCAAACTCGTGAAAAACTGCCCTTGTTATCCCCATACCAAAGAAGGGTAACACTCTCCGTATGGCGAAAGACTTCCGGCCGATTAGCCTGCTTCTCTGCGTTGCGAAAACTATGAAGCGAATGGTCAACAAACGGCTTATGACCTACCTCGAAGAAAACTCCTATATTGACCAGCGCCAATTCGCATTCCGCGAGGGAGGAGGAACTGGAGCCCACCTCGGAGCCTATGGAGAAATCTTCCGGCAGGCCCTGGCGGACGATCTGCATGCCGACATAGCAATATTGGACATCGTCAAGGCCCACAGGTATCCGTCCTAGCCGTCTCTTTATTCCTCGTCAGCATGAACTTCCTCTTTGCATCTTTGACATGGGGTGTTTAAATTTCCGTCTACGCCGACGACATCATAATCGTCTTAGTGGGAGGATCGACGGCTCGAGTGTGGATAAATGCTCCAAACCGCAGTAAACTCCATCGGAAAATGGGCTGAAGCAGTGGGGTTCAACATAGCCGCCTCCAAATGCTCAGTATCACACTGTTGCAATCCCATCACCTAACCACTAACAGGCCGGTCAAACTCAGAAATACACTTATCCCTTTCCACAGAGAACCAAAAAGCCTCGATATCCCGCTGGATCGCCGTCTCACTTTCGTATCGCACTTCCGGATTGTCAAACTAGACTATGAAAGCAGGAAACACCTCATTCGAACCATCAGTATCCGGCATCCGACATGAAATAGAAGAACTGCGCTGATCGTCAGCAGTGCGGTCATCAACAGTAAAATATTCCACGGTATTAAAATAACCAGCCACAACTTGGACGGGCTTATGAGGATCCTTGCTCCCCTGTACAATGGAACGACTCGGTTGATTTCTAACCTACTGCCGAGCACACCCGCCGAATCAGCCTGTGTCGAAGCTGGCATTCCCCCTTTCGGTGGGCGGCCGCTAACACACATACTCAGCCGCGCTTTGGGATTCCTCGAAAGGACTTGTGATAGCACTTGTTCCGTCCTGAAAACGGCTCAAAATATATACCGGGAATACACCGGCACAGACCTCAGCTCGCCTCCACAGAATCCGTGACCGCCCCTGGTACATGAGAAGTCCGAACACCAAGGTTGCTGCGAAGTCGCTCAGGCCGAATTTCTAAAGTTGATGAACCGATGATTCCCGAACCGTCCGGATCTACACTGACGCTTCTAAACTGCAAGAAAAAGATGGAGTGGGGGTCTGCGGAATAGGAGCTGGTCTGGCCTACCACCTCCCCGCAAGCTGCTCCGTTTTCTCGGCAGAAGTCTCGCGATTTCGCGGAGACCAGAGTGAATACTGACTATCATTCTGACGGACTCTATGTCGGTTATATCCGCCCTGGAAACGGAAATTTCAGGCCACCCTTGCATACAGGCTATAAAGGACATCTGCGATCCGTTGACTACGATAATCTGGGTATCTGGTCACTGCAGGATCAGCGGGAATGAGGAAGTCGACTCGTTGGCAGCTCGTAGGAGACATACGATCACTCGAACTGACCCCACCCCCGTCTGCCAGGTATGCCAATCCAGACTCACCGTCGAACATCTTTTCTGGTATACTGTCTAGAGTTTCAAAACCTCCACCAACTACCGCCTTCAATCCAAGACATTCTGGCCAACGACCCTACCAGTGTGGAGACAATTATTTCATTCTTGAGAGATGCCGAGCTGCTCGAGAAATTATAGAAACCCGCAGTGGAGTACGCTTAAATCCAAAGCACTCCAGTGACCCACAACGTAACCAAACTATCTCTCAGCTTCTAGAATATCACCAATGAAATCTACAATGGAATGGAATGCAATTTTGTACACATTTTATTACCGTCTCGGGCGAAGTAGGTTAAAGCCCGTAATAAACAAACAACATACATACATTTGATTAGTAATATATTATGATGGCAAAACGCGAATAGCTTTTAAAAAGGGCATAATTTCTCGAATTAATTAATTTTGGTGGAGTAAAATTCCAAATAACTCGACAACTATCATATTTTGGCAGATTTTTGTTAAGTGAAATTTAATTTGAAATGACATTTAGAATCATATTCTGCAATAAAATTAAAGTTTTGTCTGTCAATTTGCATAAAATTTAAAAATATAAATATAAATATAAATATAAAAGTATTGTAAGAAAAACTTTTTTATTGATAAGTTCTCCATAATGCAATCGAATTTACAATGTTTCTTTCCTCTTTCAGGAATCAGGAATCAGAATATATTGGCTCAAATGGCACGTTCCCCGTACATAGTCGGGGATTTGTGCCTTGCCGTGTGTTTTCATCATTTCCTGAGCGGAAGGAAAGGACAAGGAGGTGTGGGGAAGACTTGGAAGGGTGGGGTAGACTTGGAAGGGTGGGAAAAATAACAGCACAAAACAAAAAAATAAACAACAGGTAAGTTAAACTCACAAGTAGTTCAACTTGCCTGCGAATAAGCCTAAAGCTCTTTACCACATTGGATAAGAAACTTTAGTATGTCTCTGAGTTTCAGTCGACCAAACATGGTTTCGTCTATATAAGGACGGCTGAAGACTCGTAATCGCAATTGCGCTAGCGCTGGGCAGTTGCATATCAGATGATATGAGGTTCCGTAGTCGGATTCACAAAGATCACATGAAAAAGACTCAGCGCGCTGAATAGTTGCCATGTGATAATTGAGTTTGCAGTGGCCGGTTAAAGCCCTGGTCAGCATGCCGCAGTGGAGCTTCGAAAAATGTAAGAGATTTTTCGAAACCACTGGGCATGGTTGTTCTAGAAACGCCTTTGTTTGGCGACACGTTTGTAGATTTCTCCAATAATTGCGGTGCTCGGACGAAGCCCAGGACCGTATTTTTTCCCTTATCCAACTTGTCGAAATTGGCAGCGCGGGCTCAGGACCAACGAAGTCAATCGCTGAACCTGCCCTGGCCAATTCGTCAGCCCATTCATTTCCAGTAATACCGCAATGTCCGGGCACCCAGACAAGGTAGATAGTGTTGACAATGCTTAGTTCTTCGATTTGGGTTCGGCACGCGATCACTAGCTTGGACCGGGATTTGTCTGAGCTAAGGGCCTTGATTGCAGCCTGACTATCGGAGCAGAAGTTTATAACTCTGCCGGACAAACTCAGTTGAAGGGCCGATTGCACCCCGCACATAATCGCAAAGATTTCTGCTTGGAATACAGTACAGTATCTACCTAGTGAGTGAGATTGTTCCAGTCTCATTTCACGACAGTAGACACCAGCACCAGCACGTCCCTCCATCAGAGAACCGTCAGTGTAACAAACCACTTGCGTTTGTTGTTGTCTTTCCATAAAGCCAGACAACCACTCCTCTCGAGAGGGAATCTTAACATGGAATGTCCTGTAAGGAAAACTACAAGTGAGTGTAATATCGCTGGGAGCAAGAATATCTTCACCCCATGTAACCATTTGTGACCACAATCGTGTATGACTGGTAGCAAGATCAACATGATTACTGTTCCAAAGCCCAGTAACCTGCAGTCTGTATGCACATGATAGTGCTTCTTGTTTTAAGTGTATGTGTAATGGTTTGATATTTAGAAGTGCCTCAAGAGCAGCAGTCGGAGTCGTGGTGAAAGCACCAGTCAACGCCATGAGCGCCATTCTTTGCAGATGGTTTAGCTTTGACTGGACTGTCACCACCTCTCCCCTCTGCCACCACACAAGGCATCCGTATGACAGTATTGGACGTACAATTGTCGTGTAAATCCAATAGATGTATTTAGGTTTGAGACCCCAGGTCTTTCCAAAAGTTCGTCTGCACTGCCCGAAGGCCATGCATGCTTTCTTGACTCTGAACTCAATGTGAGCAGACCAATTCAGTTTGGAATCCAATATGACTCCAACGTATTTGACTTGATCTGCACACAGCAGCTCAGAATCAAAGAACTGCAAGGGACGAACCCCGGTTGTTATTCGCTTCTTCGTGAAAAGAACCATTGAAGTTTTGCTTGGGTTAACTGATAGTTTAACTTGTCGACACCACTGTTCGACAGCTCTTAATGCCTGTTGCATCAAGTCAAAGATTGTTGCGATGCAAAATCCAGTAATTAGTATTTGGTAATCATCAGCAAACCCGTAGGTTGGAAATCCAAGCTCATTGAGTTTCTTCAACAAGCCGTCAGCTACTAAGTTCCATAACAAAGGTGACAGAACGCCGCCCTGAGGACAACCGCAAATACTCAACTTCCGTATCTCAGCCTGTCGCAGTGACGAGCAAAGTATGCGGTTACTAAGCATTGCGTTTATCCAACCTGAGATACATGCAGGTATCCCATGACCGCGCGTCGCTTCCAGAATAGACTGGAAGGACACATTGTCAAAAGCACCCTCAATATCTAGGAATACACCCAAGCTAGATTGCTTGAGCGAGAAGGCTTTCTCAATGTTGTAAACAACATCGTGAAGCAGAGTGATCGTGGATTTCCCACACTGATATGCATGTTGCATTTTGTGCAGTGGATATTCAACTAAACTAACGTTCCTGATGTGATGATCGATTATCCGTTCCAAAGCTTTCAGAAGAAAAGAACTTAAGCTGATAGGCCTAAAACTCTTGGCTTCTTCATAGCTTGAGCGCCCCCCTTTGGGAATAAATCTAACAGTTATTTCTCGCCATGCTTTCGGGATATACCCGGTAGCAAGACTGGAAAGCAAAATCTTTTTCAAGACATGTTTAAGAATATCAAATCCCTTTTGCAGTAGCACGGGAAGTATTCCATCTTTTCCGGGTGATTTGTATGGAGCAAAGCTGTCAACTGCCCACTTGACCGATTCAGTGGAAACCAATGTGCGTGCTAACGCCCACGAGTCCGAATCACCAGAATGAGATCTGTGAACATTGATCAACTCCGGATCGATACAACCTGGAAAGTGTGTGTCGAAGAGACAATTAAGAACATCTTTTTCGTCTGTCACATAAACACCATCTCTGGTTTTCAAGGAGTTCATCTGAAAATCATTCGATTTGGAGAGAATTTTATTTAATCTGCTAGCCTCGTTCAGACTAGAGACATTAGTGCATAGGCTTTGCCAGCCAGCCCGTTCTGCAGATCTAAGACATTTCTTATATGCACTACGAGCTGACCTGAAAGCCCTGGAGTCATCACGCTGACGCCGGTTCCAAGCCCTCTTCATAACTTTCTTCATTCTATCAAGCTCAGCCCTCCACCAAGGGGTTCCCCTAGTCGATTTAACAGTACGAAGTGGACAAGCTTCTTCGTAGGATGCTAATATGAATGAGTTTGTCGTATCCACGACGTCATCTAAGTCGTCTAATTGACTAATTGTTGGAAAATATCCATGAAATTTAGTCGCCAAGTTTTCCAAAAAGAGGTCCCAGTTTGTAGATTTAGGATTACGATATGTCACCACATTGAAGGTGACATCAAAATGCTCGAAAAATATATATTTATGATCGGATAGAGACGGTTCAGTTTCATTTGGAACCTGCCAATTTCCCAGTTCATGCAAAATTCTATCAGAGCAAAGTGTTATGTCTAACACCTCCTCCCTCCCAGACCTCGCAAAAGTTGGTCGGTTTCCCACATTCAGAATATGGAGATTTGTACTACTTATGTACTCCATCAGTTCAGAGCCTCTCAGATTGATGTCTGAGCTGCCCCAAATGATGTGATGAGCATTCGCATCACTGCCGATAATGAGCGGAAGCCCATTTCTGCTACAATATGATACAACGCTTTTGAAATCATCAGAAGGAGATGATTCGTTATGCGGTAGGTATGCTGAACAATATATATATTTTTTGTCTACGTTTCCGACAGTCAATGTAACTGTGACAACACAGATATCGCGAGTTGTGAGCTCCGATATGAGACACGCGTCAATAGCCTTATTTGCAAGAATGCAAGCACGAGGCATTTCACGTGGGTTAGTCATGCCTGTCTTGTTGTAAGCAATGAAGGCAGTGTTAAGTAACTTTCCAAAATAGAAGTTTCCTTTATGGAAATACGGTTCTTGAACCAATGCTATGGAAGCTTTACCTTCCTGCATGAGTCGAGATAAATTCATAGTTGCTGTACGTTTATGTTGGAGATTGACTTGTGCTATTCTAACCATTGTTGATTAGAGAACTGTACATTTCATCTCCAACACAAATTGCACAACAACTAGAGGACACCAAGCGAGTTGGGATGTTAACGCATTTAGCGAGCCATATCAGGTTTAAATGGGACATGATCATTTGATTCCCACGATTTGCGAAGAAAATAATGGTCCACTGTGTCAGAGATTCGCATAACACAGCAAGGGCAAAACCCAAAATGCTCCGTGCGCGACTGGCATATTTTAGACCCTCCAATCATTAAGTCCTCGGCACGGAACTACACCTTGACTTAGGGTCTCCTACTTTCAGTCGCCTCCTACGACATGGCAGCAGGACTCCAGTGGCTCAATTCTAGGCCGGATACCACACGGCCTCTGGGCAGGTTCATCTGTACACATCGAAATTTGATAATCGAGACCCAACAAAACTTCACCGAACTACCATCAGCCGAGAGTCTCTGCAAACCCCCAGTCAACAAAAATTCGGCAAAATTAAGTGGATCATCGGTGAAAAAAAATCGGTGTGTAGAGTGAACGTTCCGCTGCGTAATGCAGCATACTGGGGAGTTCGCCTGACACTTCCCAGGCTCCGTTCGCCATTGAGAATGTTTTAAACCCCCTCAACAATTTTACCCAAAGCACGGGTCGCTTGACACTATGGAATTGGGGTTCCCTGTTTGGTAGATTTTTACCACTGAAACAGGTAGTCCGTAGTGTAATTCTTAGCCGGTTGAAACAACCACTACCGACACTACACGGCTTATCTAGGCTGTTCGGTGAAAGAAGCTGACATTGAAGAACAGCTTCCATATTTAGATGGGCGAACAACCGCAGAAGGAAGGAAGGAAGGAAGGATAACGGGAGGAGAGGGATTTGGGCTAAGCGCTTATTTAAAGGCGGCACTGGCTCGCCTTGTCAGGGCTGCTTTAGGGCATGTGGTATTTAGGCCTAGGACGTATAGGGCCCACTACCTCGTCCTACCACACCCGCAGTCAGCCCCCGCTGCTGGTTCGAGTCGCGAATCACAACTAGTTGCTATCGCGATTAAGCATTATCCACCACCTATGACCCGCCCGGTTGCTTGCAGCTCAGCTTCCCACGTAGCGTTCCTCCACCACCACGGGGCCCGGGAAAGACAAGACATTCTGGCCAACGACCCTACCAGTGTGGAGACAATTATTTCATTCTTGAGAGATGCCGAGCTGCTCGAGAAATTATAGAAACCCGCAGTGGAGTACGCTTAAATCCAAAGCACTCCAGTGACCCACAACGTAACCAAACTATCTCTCCGCTTCTAGAATATCACCAATGAAATCTACAATGGAATGGAATGCAATTTTGTACACATTTTATTACCGTCTCGGGCGAAGTAGGTTAAAGCCCGTAATAAACAAACAAACAACATACATACATTTGATTAGTAATATATTATGATGGCAAAACGCGAATAGCTTTTAAAAAGGGCATAATTTCTCGAATTAATTAATTTTGGTGGAGTAAAATTCCAAATAACTCGACAACTATCATATTTTGGCAGATTTTTGTTAAGTGAAATTTAATTTGAAATGACATTTAGAATCATATTCTGCAATAAAATTAAAGTTTTGTCTGTCAATTTGCATAAAATTTAAAAATATAAATATAAAAGTATTGTAAGAAAAACTTTTTTATTGATAAGTTCTCCATAATGCAATCGAATTTACAATGTTTCTTTCCTCTTTAGGTTCTTGTTGACAAAATATAAAAAACCTGTTTTAATCCACCTAGCGGTGCAATTGTGCCTTTCTCATTTCTCTAAACTATGGCACGGAGGCTTTTTATGTTCAACATAATTGTGGAAATGTCCATTACATTCTTAGTACACTTTGCACTTATACACAATGGCATGCCAGCCACGAACTTGATGAGCTACGTGTCGACGGTGAAACACTTGAAACAAAAAAATATCATACTCCATTAGCCTAATCTAGGGATGCCAAAGGTACTGGTAAACTACATTTTTTTCGGTATATTTACATTTTCACAAGCCGTACAACCCGCTACAGCGACGCATCACTACAACTCTTGCCAGAACGGGAGCCAAACCGAGTACATTTTCCCGTAGAGCAGTAGAATACATTTCTGTTTTGCCTCTGTACTCCGACTGCTTGGTGAGAGTGTGGCGTAGTAAAGTTTGTTCTCTCGCTTTGTACACTTTTCTCTGCGTAGTCAAAGGGAGAGGCCCGCACACGAAAGCGTTGATGCCGGTCGTGGCGCAAACGAACCGCATTTATTTTTGTCGTTAGCGATTGAAAATATTGAATAGATTAAAAATATAAAAAAGTGTAAAATAAGGAAAGAGAAGCTGTACCGCTCGCGTCTGGTGGCTGTACTGGGGGCAGTATTTCTTTGTCATGTTACTGCTTTGCTTACAGACTGCCGTACAGCGCTGGGCGTCCTGCAACAGCGAACGACAGCAGCGACGAAAGAGAAATGAGAATGTAGGCAGAAAAATTACAGCCGCAGAAAAGGTAGGCATTTTGCATCCTTGGCCTAATCAGCATTAGATCAATGTTATCTGCTTGCTAACTCATTTTGTCATGCGGGGATGGATATGTGAGGAGGGCGAAAGTCCCATGAACGAATGACTCCCCAGCTTAAATTGGTATGCTTTGTAATATAGTGGTGGTTTAAAGATGATGGGGTTGAAAGGGAGGGGTATGAGGTGGTGGTCTGAGGGGTTATTTAAGGAGATTTTTAAAGGAGGGGAGTGAACAGTAGAGGGGAAGTGTAACCCCTCTTCGTAAACCATCAACTACGCCCCTGTTAAAATCCAGAAACCTTAAGCGAGTCGAAAAAAAAATTTGGCCCCCCTGAGTTCTTTCAGGAAGTTCTGATTTTTGGGCATTTGCTCGTGGAATTGTGACAACCGAATTGATCAAATGGGCAATTGAAAGTTTTGCTCCGTATAAGTCTTCGGGAAAGGATAGAATCATTCCAGTTCTATTACAAAAAAATATGAACACTTCAAGCATATTTTGAAAAAGGTTCTTATTTGTAGTCTTGCAACAGGATACATTCCATTAACGTGGCCGGAAATCACTGTTAAATTCATTACCAAAGGTGGTCGCGCCACTTACGAGGAGGCAAAGAGCTTTAGACCGATCAGTCAGACCTCCTTCCTTCTCAAATCAGTAGAACGTTTAAAGGACTACTACATTCGGGATGGTAGCTTGGGAGAGCACCCGCTGCATGCAATGCAACATGCATATCAGCGGGGGAAGTCTACTACCACCCTGTTACACAATGTTGTCTACAACATCGAAAAAGCTTTTTCACAAAAGCAATCAAGTTTAGGAGTTTTTATCGATATTGAAGGTGCTTTTGAAAACGTGTCTTTCGAATCCATTTTGGAAGCAGCACGAGATCATGGAGTACCTTCATATATCACGAACTGGATACACGCAATGCTTAGCAACCGACATCTGTGCTCATCGTTAAGACAAGTAGAGATGAGGAAACTGAGTGTCTGCGGATGTCCTCAAGGTGGTGTGCTTTCACCACTTCTATGGAACCTTGTCGCCGATAGCTTGTTGAGAAAACTAAATGAGCTTGGGTTTCCGACGTATGGTTTCGCCGATGATTATCATATAATGATCACCGGTATTTGCATTAACACACTTTTTGATTTGATGCAACAAGCCTTATGTGTTGTTGAGCGGTGGTGTCTTCATGTTGGACTATCAGTTAATCCAAATAAAACCTCAATGGTGCTTTTCACGCAACGAAGGATTACAACCGGAGCTCGTCCATTGCAGTTTTTTGACTCTGAAATTATTGTCGAAGATCAAGTTAAGTACGTTGGGGTAATTCTCGACTCAAAACTTAATTGGACAGCTCACATCGATTTCAGGATCAAGAAAGCTTGCATGGCCTTTGGCCAATGTAGACGGGCTTTCGGCAAATCTTGGGGACTCAAACCCAAGTACATTCAGTGGATCTACACAACAATTGTTAGATCAATACTGGCATACGGGTGCCTTGTTTGGTGGCAGAAGGGAGAAGTCATGACAATCCAATCAAAGTTAAACCATCTTCAGAGGATGGTCTTGATGGCGATTACTGGTGCGTTCTCGACAACACCTACTGCTGCTCTCGAGGCACTCTTGAATATAAAACCACTACATGTGTTTCTGAAACAAGAAGCACTTTCTTGTGCATACCGTCTTAAGGTTACTGGGCTCTGGAATAGTAACCCAATAGATCGTGTAACTAGCCACACAAGACTGTGGTCCCAAATTGTTACTTGGGATGAACATACACTTGCTCGCAGTAACCTTACACTCATATGTAGTTTTCCTTTCAGAACCTGCAATGTGCGAATTCCTCTTCGCGAGGAATGGCTGTCTGGCTGGACGGAGCGACAACTTGACGAATGCGTAGTTTGTTATACGGACGGTTCTTTGTTGGAATGCCGAGCCGGTGCTGGTGTCTATTGTCATGAAATGAGATTAACCTTTACAGTACCAAGCTAAAATTTTTCTGAAAATTTTGTTTAAATTTTGTTCTCATTTCGTCAATTTTTGACCGAATTGGATGGAACCGGCTTTAAAAGATCTGGAATTTAGTCCAGATTCTATATACCGAGTAGTGTTCAAATCCGTGGACCGGTTCCGGAATTAATCCGAATTCCCTTGGGGTATATCCGGCATCCCAGTGGGGTGACGGACGAGTTTTGAAGAAACATCCCATAAATTTAAGTAATTGTATTTTGAAATGTGCTACATATGACTATTTCCCATTGATCCTTCACAATAGACATGAATTGGACCAATCTTGGCCACCGGAGAACTGTTCCGGGAGAACCTAAGAAAATGTATATATTTTTCTATCATTCCAGCGATTTGGGTTCATAGCTTTATACGAAATGCGAAGTTCTTCCAATCATACGGTTCTACAGCTCCCTAAAGGCCATTCCGGCACCGGTTCCGTACGGATGGACATTTGACGCCATTTTGGAAACCAAGATGGCGGCTTCCGGTTACCACAAAACAGTGAAAACCACCATCAATATGGGTGTTATTTGAAAGAGAACGGTCAACAAAAGCCGGAAATTGATAATTGACGCCATTTTGAAAAGAAATGGGGATTTCCGGTTACCACAAAACAGTGAAAAGCATCATCAATATGGGTGTCATTCGAAAGGGTGTGGTCAATAGAAGACAGAAATTGATTTTTGATGCCATTTTCAAAACCAAGATGGCGGTTTCCGGTTATCACAGTGCAGTGCAAACCACCACCAATAATGGCGTCATTGTAAAGCGATAGCGATCAGCAAAAGCCGGAAATTGGTTTTTGACGCCAATTCGAAAACCAAAATGGCGGGTTCCTGTTCTAAAGAAACAGTGAAAACCGTCATCAATATGGGTGTCATTTGAAAGGGGTGTGTCAGCAGGAGACGGAAATTGATGATTGACGCCATTTTGAAAACCAATATGGCGGCTGCCGGTTTCCAAAAAGCACTGAAAACTACCATCAATATAGGTGTTATTTGAAAGGGATTGGTGAGAAGTAGTACGAAATTGATTGTTTATGCAGTTTTGAAAACCAAGTTTGCGGTTTCCTGTTACTGCAAAACAGCGAAAACTATCATCAATATAGGTATCAGAAAGGGGTAGTCATAAAATTATTTTTAACGCCATTTTCGAAAACCAATATGGTGGCTTCCGGTTACTACAAACAACAGTGAAAACCATAAGTATGGGTGTCATTTGAAAGGGGTGGTCAGTAGATATAGTGGTGGCGGTGGTACTACCACCTTTGTAACAGGAACACTCTCCATAGCACTGAGCAATCTTTACACGACAAGCATGACGTGTTCAAGCATTACTCTCTGACCATACTCAGCATGCTACTGTACGAAGGGCCAAAAAGGAATTGCTTAGTCGGAAAGTGACTTCGCTTACATGTACTACGGAAGCTTTTGCTTCCAATAACAAGACCATATAAGCCAATTACAATGCAAGCCATTGTTATAAAAAGTAGCCTCAATAGGTGGGGAGAAAATCCTGTGCAATGTTCACGAAATGTTAGCAACAAGAATCTGGCTACTCCACTCTTCCTGCCCAAAGCGTTTCAATCAGGTGGCTTGATGGTCCCTCTCAATTCCCATGTATTCTACACACCAAAAAAATTTGAATTTTATCGTTGACGTAATTGCAAACATGACACAATTCAACAAACCGTAATTTAGGAAATGACGGAACATTGCCGTGTTCCGTTTAATTTTACATGAAACGTATACTTTACATGCGCAATAACATAAAATTACACTTCCTACCATTCAGAACAAACGCTGTATGTGGAGTAAAATTACATGATTTACGAAATTAAACGTCATGTGAAATTAAAATCAAACGTAAAACTAAGTCATTTTTGATGCTCGTATATGTCAGGGTCAGGAGACGTAAATTTACACTATTTTTTCTAGGTGTGTATGTAAGGGTCATTCCACGCGCAGTGATCAAGGCACGTGTAATCGACCTTCACGGATTTGAATCAAATTTGAAGGAATTGCTCATCTAGGGCCAATATATAAAAACCTAAATTTTTGTGTCTATTCAATCACCCCTCGGGTAATGGGAGCACCCCCCCCCCCCCGTTTTGGCAAATTGTCAAAACCCTTGATTTCCTTTTGAACATATTTCCGGTTCTATTTACTCTAGAACCAAACCGTAAGATGGGTTTTGAAGAACATTGTTCAAGGAGTTTAGAAAATATATTAGTTATTGGTGGCAGTGCTGCCAACTATCCGATTTTTTCAGCCAAATAGCAAATCAGCGATATTTTGAAGCAAAAAAAAACGCTATTTCCCATATAAAATCGCAGGCGCACAACAATAAAAAAACTAACTTGAGTATTCTAAGTTCACACATAATTTATCGTGAAGTTGACGAGAAATTATGAAAAATTACGTTTTGGTTGCTTTTTAGCAGATCAGGGTCAATTTTTATGACTGTTTGAAGATTTTCTCAATTTTGGCCAATAAAAATGGATTTTTATATGAGAAAATTCGAGTTCTTCCCTTCAAAACGGTGCATGTCAGGATGCGCCCAAATTATATTGAGATTATAAGGGTTTTTTATGTAAAAATATCTACAGAACACGATGGCATTAGAATCTTCAAAATTAAAATATTTGTAATAAGAAAAAAAAAAACTTTTAATATTTAACTGAAAAAAATCGCATAGTTGGCATCACTGCCGCGAAAAGTTAAGCTCCTTGAGCAATTTTCTTCAAAAACCATTTTTCGAATGGATTCTATAGTAAATAGAACCGGTGATATTTGTAGAAGACACCTAATTTCTATCTCTCTCCGTTGAAAAGTTAGTGTTTGCGCCATCTATGCGGTCACAGGTGGCACTAAAATTTTCTAACCAAGACATAACTCGTATTATGTATTGCAATTCTTACGAACATACTATTCAGCTAAATCTAACCATTATTCTACAAAAATGTTTAGTATGTTAGAACCTAGTACCGATACACTACCACGCACTGCTAGACCCCACGCAAAACTGACTCAGACACCACTTCGCTAAAAGTTTAATAACTTCTTTTAACAAAGCCGAATTGACTAGCAGTCTTCGACAAAGTTGTACACAATTAAATTATATTTCTTATTTTCACTTACAGTGATAATTCGATGCATACTGTGCCACCTAGCGGTGAAAATGCGAGCTGGGTTTTCTTCATATAAATTGTCGAAAAAATCCCATACAAACTTCAGGCACGTTGGTCCGGTAGCTAGACTTGTCCGATTTGCTTCAAATTTAGAGCAAGTACTCCTGGTGGGACTAGGAATCGACTCAGGGGTAGGCCGATAGGGGTCACGTCCTTACAATCGTCGAACGGTTTTGTGTAATCAGATAGGTGTACTAATTTTTGTTTTAAGTTTGTATACAAGAAACAAAGGGGTTGGATAGGCAACCGCTCTCCTCTTGCTGCAATAAGTGTGCTGGATATGCTACACATAGCTATACGGCGGTACAGTTTTTTGGTGTTGGTGTTTGTTTTTTCGTGTCGTGGAGAAGGCGGCCATCGAGGTTTTTAGATAGTGGCGGACCACGGCATCGAACAGACGCCCCGAGTTTTTTTGTTTTTCCGGGACAGTTTCCAGCCACAATAACCAGTGCGGTGAAGTGCGCGTGTGCGACGGTGACAAGCCCGTTCGAAAAGAGCCGACCCGTGGTTCGGGTACTCAATTGTTTTGGTATCGGGTCGCCGGAAAAGGAAGCTAAGCACCAAGGAGCAACTCGCTTCCCCGGCTAAGTATAAAGGACCCAGAAGACGTCTTTCCGCTTTCGCTGTGAAGGATCAGCCGAACGAGCCTAGCTCTCTCTCACAGCTAAGCTTCAAGGAGAGCGAAACAGGGTGGCCAAAGGTGCTCCCTGGGAAGTACACTGCGGTGACTTCTGGGATCTCTCGCGGGGAGCGAGTAGATCCGGCGATAATTCGCCATCGTCGCTAGGGAGGTTCCAACAAAGGAGCCAAGCTCACCTCCCTAGCTAAAAGTCAAGGACCGCTGCCGGCGCAGCCAACGACACCAGCAGGAGAACGCGGCCGTTGTGTTCCCGGCCGGTCGGAAGAAACCGCCCGCCTTCCCGCCATCGTCAGAAGCAGCTGATCAACTTCATCGACAGAGTGCAGCAAAGTGGAGATTTGGTGGAATAAAAGTTGGTAAATCTATTAGTTTATTTACCTTTTTTTGTTGTGAAACGAAAATCCGTAATTCTGTAGAAACATCTAGGCCGCCCTGAAAAGAAGGGTACGCCGGGAAAACAAGAACTCGAGCAGTGGAAAACCCTTACTTACAAAGTAAAGAAAAAAGTAGGCAACCGCCACATCCCAGTCGCCGTCGTTTCCACAGCACATTATTCGGCAGCGGCTCACGAGTCAAAACTTCTTGATATCGTCCACTGCTTTAATTGAGGCCAGCAATCACTCCATAAACGATGAAGTCATCGAAGAAGCCCCACACACCTGCACGTATACCACACTATGAAGCCGACACCGACACCAACCACGAACGCGTGAATCAACAAATACATCTCCAATGCAACGCACGATCACGATCCGCAGTATTGAACGAGGAAAAATACACATGTCCAAATCGAAAATTATTATTATAATAATATTGCCGATTGATAGCCCATGTGAACATCGGCAAGAATGAACTAATCTTGTTGAGATCTACGTTCAACATATTGACAACAATATGATTTAATTCGGTTATTCTCGCATAGTAATGACTACGAAACGGGAGCAAGTTTTAAAAGTTTCGCTGAACTATATTGAAAATTAGTCTAAATCTGTACCTTTTGAGTCACGAAGAAAGCTAGTTGTCTGTCACAACAGCACATACTTATTGTTGGTGTGAAAAATTGCTACTTGGGTGACCGTTCATTTCTAAATAAAACCCATACCGATGATGATTTTGACTATTTTGTGGTACCACCATCTTGCTTTCCAAAATGGCGTCAATCAATATCCGTATCTGCCGACCATCCACTCGCAAATGACTTCCATCTTGATGACAGTCTTCACTGTTTTGTGGAAACCGGAAGCCGCCATCTTGGTTTTCAAAATGGCGTCAATCATCAATTCCCGTCTTCTACTGATCACCCCGTTTCAAATGCCACCCATACTGACAATGGTTTTCATTGTTTCCTTGGAACAGGAAGCCACCATCTTGGTTTTCAAAATGGCGTAAACAACCAATTTTCGTCTTTTGCTGACCACCCGCTTCATAATGACACCATTATTGACGGCGGTTTTCACTGCCTTGTGGAAACCGGAAGCCGCTATCTTTGCTTAGAAAATAGCGAAAAAATCAATTTCTTCTATTGACCCCCCCTCCTTTTGAATGACACTCATATTGACAATACTTTTGACTGTTGTGGTAACCGGAAACCGCCAGCTTGGTTTTGAAAATGGCGTCAATTATAAATTTCCTCCTTCAAATAACACCCATATTGATGGTTGTTTTCACTGTTTTGTGGTAACCGGAAGCTACAATGACGCCATTATTGGTGGTGGTTTGCACTGCACTGTGATAACCGGAAACCGCCATCTTGGTTTTGAAAATGGCATCAAAAATCAATTTCTGTCTTCTATTGACCACACCCTTTCGAATGACACCCATATTGATGATGCTTTTCACTGTTTTGTGGTAACCGGAAATCCCCATTTCTTTTCAAAATGGCGTCAATTATCAATTTCCGGCTTTTGTTGACCGTTCTCTTTCAAATAACACCCATATTGATGGTGGTTTTCACTGTTTTGTGGTAACCGGAAGCCGCCATCTTGGTTTCCAAAATGGCGTCAAATGTCCATCCGTACGGAACCGGTGCCGGAATGGCCTTTAGGGAGCTGTAGAACCGTATGATTGGAAGAACTTCGCATTTCGTATAAAGCTATGAACCCAAATCGCTGGAATGATAGAAAAATATATACATTTTCTTAGGTTCTCCCGGAACAGTTCTCCGGTGGCCAAGATTGGTCCAATTCATGTCTATTGTGAAGGATCAATGGGAAATAGTCATATGTAGCACATTTCAAAATACAATTACTTAAATTTATGGGATGTTTCTTCAAAACTCGTCCGTCACCCCACTGGGATGCCGGATATACCCCAAGGGAATTCGGATTAATTCCGGAACCGGTCCACGGATTTGAACACTACTCGGTATATAGAATCTGGACTAAATTCCAGATCTTTTAAAGCCGGTTCCATCCAATTCGGTCAAAAATTGACGAAATGAGAACAATATTTAAACAAAATTTTCAGAAAAATTTTAGCCTGGTACTGTAAAGGTTAAACCAATCTCATTCGCTTGGTAGATACTGTACCGTTTTCTAAGCAGAACTTTTTGCGATTCTGTGTGGCGTACAATCAGCACCTTAACAGGGAAATTGTGGTAAAAGAGTCTATTTTTGCACTGGCAGCCAGGCTGCCCTAAAAGCTCTTAGTTCGACCGATTCGAGATCGAAATTAGTAATCGCATGTCAAACTCAACTCGAAGAACTTAGCATTTTAAATGCTATCTACCCTCTATAGGTACCTGGTCATTTCGGTATTACTGGAAATGAAAGGGCGAACGAATTGGTTAGGGCTGGCGCTGCGACTGACTTCGTTGGTCCAGAACCAGTTTCACAACTGTCGATAAGTTGGATAAAGGACAAGATTCGCTCTTGGATTGCATCCGAACATGCCAACCATTCGCGTAGTTTGTAAACTTGCGTTCAAACAAAGACTTTTCTGCCGGATGTGAGTCCGAAAATATCAAACAATTTGTTGCATTTTTCCAAGCACAACTGCAGTATTCTAGTCAGGGCACTGACTGGACATCGTAAACTTAATTATCACATGTCTACTATTCAGCGCGCTGAGTATTGGTCATGTGATCTTTGTGAATCTGATTACGGAACATCAAATCATTTGATATGCGGGGGTGTTGTCGTTCTGTTATCTTAGAATCGCCTCGGGGTGGTGATATATCCGCTCAATGCTTAAATAAAAATTCTAAATCCCTTCGGGTGTTGGAAGTTTAATTCCTGCTATTGTAGCACATGCAGATCGTTCAGCATCTCTCTGGGAGTGCAGAATGCTCTGTTTTAATTGTTCTGTGTCGTTATATTCCTTACCCCTAACCTTGTCACTTCTCTAATCCTTGGGGGATTAGGTTGACGTTTTTCAGAGTGATTGCATAACCTTTCTATATGAGAAAGGCAAAAATGTGCAAAATCCAAAAAAGTGAATCTTCGTCAAATTTTTTTCGTGTTTGCATCAAATCTCGACGTTTTATGCACCTTGAATGCATTTAGCATCAAAAATAAAAATTCTATTTTTAATTATTCCTATAGTTTTTATGAGAAATTTCTGTGTGGCCGCACTCTGAAACCCGTAATTCCGGAACCAGAATTCCGATCGATCCAAAATTCAATAGCAGCCGATGGGAAGGTTGCACCTTTCATTTGAGACTAAGTTTGGGCAAATCGGTCCAGCCATCTCTGAGAAAAATGAGTGACATTATTTGACACATACGCACATACATACACACACACATACACACATACACACACATACATACACACATACACACACACATACAGACTTTTTCCGATCTCGACGAACTGAGTCGAATGGGATATGACACTCGGCTCTCCGGGCCGGGATTAGGTTGACGTTTTTCAGAGTGATTGCATAACCTTTCTATATGAGAAAGGCAAAAATGTGCAAAATCCAAAAAAGTGAATCTTCGTCAAATTTTTTTCGTGTTTGCATCAAATCTCGACGTTTTATGCACCTTGAATACATTTAGCATCAAAAATAAAAATTCTATTTTTAATTTTTCCTATAGTTTTTATGAGAAATTTCTGTGTGGCCGCACTCTGAAACCCGTAATTCCGGAACCAGAATTCCGATCGATCCAAAATTCAATAGCAGCCGATGGGAAGGTTGCACCTTTCATTTGAGACTAAGTTTGGGCAAATCGGTCCAGCCATCTCTGAGAAAAATGAGTGACATTATTTGACACATACGCACATACATACACACACACATACACACACACATACACACACACATACATACACACAACTCCGCTAGCGAATGACGGATCCCAATAGTAGCATGTCTGTAATAACATACGTACATGGAACTATTGAGATCCAGAGCTACAGGTCCAAAGCCCTGGTAAAGGAGGATGGTTGTGATGATCCGGGCCGAGATCACCACGTAAAGCAAGGTAGGGCATAACCCCAATTCCAAGGCGTGAAGCGACCCGTGCCGAGGGATGAGTGATCGAGGGGGTGAAAAAGATGCTTGATCGTTAACGGAGCCTGTGGGGTACCTGGGCAACCCCCACAGTAAGCGTCCCTTACCACGCTAATGCGGAGCTCTGGCGTGGCGGACATATATTTCTCGCGCTACTCGTGGGAATTTTCATGGAGCAAAATAAAAATAAAAATAAGCAGACGGAGGTGCCAAACCCCTTCGCAAGAGGTGGTTTGGCGAGGTCTCCCCCCCGTGGGGAGAGTAGTGGAACGATGAGTGCTGTACTCGAAAGCACCAGTGACCCCCCAGCAGCGGTAGGCAATACCCCTACCAATGCATCGGAGGGGCCAATAGCTGCGATGCGCAAAGTAGCGAAGCAACTCGATGCTATAATCGACTTCGCTAGCGCAAAGCAGAACATAGCCAAGGAGTTGAAGTTGAGCCTTCTGGAGCTCCGGAAAGCTGTTCGTGTCGCAAGACAGGAACAGCAGGCATATGTTGAGAGGGTGGAATGTCGGGAGAGGCCCGACAGAGAAACCCAGACAGTGGCCTCCAATAGGGAGGAAAGAGAGAAGGTTAATAGAGGCTCACAGACAGTGGCCTTTACCTTCTATGGAGCAGCCACGTCGATCGGAGCGGCGACCGAGTTCCCCTCGAAGGGAAAGGGAAAGGGCAATCGCAAGACGGCATCGAATGCGAAGCGCCCTAGGAAGTCGCCAGGAGAGGGTGCCAAAACCGACACCACTCGGCGTGCAACCGTCAAGGTCAAACGCCGCCTGGGTGAGGTAAGCGAGGGCGAGAGTGACCTCGCTGTTGAGAGCGATGGTACCAGCAACCCGGCACGACCGGGGCAGGGGGGCTCAAACCCCTGGACGCTGGTTACCAAGAAAAAGCCGGCACCGAAACCGGAGGTACCGCGGCCTGCGAGGAAGGCCAAGGACAGAGGCGAAGCCTTGTGGTTAAAAACCGACAAGGACAAATACGCCGATGTCCTTAAATCGATGAAAGCGGCCGAAAGCCTCTCGGCCCTTGGGCAGGATGTGCGTAGCGTAAGACGCACCAACACGGGAGAGATGCTCCTGGTGTTGAAGCGAGGCGCACAATCAAGTGCAATATACAAGGCCTTGGCCCAAGAGGTCCTTGGTGAGGGCGCCCAAATCAGGTCGCTAGGTGCGGAAACAACTCTCCAGTGCAAACACTTGGACGAGTTCGCGACCGCAGAAGACGTCGCCGCAGCCGTCAAGCAATGCGGCGCCACAATCGAGCGGGCCTCTGTGCGATTGAGGGACGGACCCTCTGGCACCCAAGTAGCCTACCTCAGGCTACTCAATGCGGATGCCAAAAAGGTAACCGAGAAAGGGAAGCTGAAGATCGGCTGGTCGGTATGCCCTATCAGTATACCCCAGCCGCCTTCAGTGGACAGGTGCTATCGGTGCCTAGAATCCGGCCATAAAGCTTACGAATGCAAAGGCCTAGACAGGAGTAAGCTTCAAGATCAACTTTGGTGTGCAGCATTCTAGGGCGGGTAATCCCTGTCAGGTACGCGGGTGGAAGACCAATCACTTCGACAGCGAAGTTTTCACCGCGGCCCTGGGACTGGAGGCCAACACCGACAGTCTAAGCGGGGATGCGCTGGTAGCTGTTCTATCACGCGCGTGCGACGCCACTATGCCGAGGAAGACCCTGCCAAGAAATGGCAGACGCTCGGTATATTGGTGGAGTGCTGAGATCGCAGCCCTACGGTCAGCTTGCCTACAAGCTAGACGTAGGATGCAGCGAGCCCGCACTGAGGAGGGTAGAGTGGAACGACGTGAAGTGTTTCGTGCTGCGAAATCGGCCCTTAACAAGGCCATCAAGCGCAGCAAGAGAGCGTGTTTTGACAAATTGTGCGAGGAGGCCAACGTGAATCCGTGGGGCGATGCCTACAGGATCGTGATGGCAAAGACCAAAGGGGGCTCCTCACCTCCTGAACGGTCGCCAGAACGGTTGGCGAGAATTATCGAAGTACTCTTCCCGTCCCGAACCATAAGTCCCTGGCCCCCAGCGCCGCAAGGCACGGCGGGTACGGACGACATGGTGGCCCCGGTGACGAACGAAGAGCTACTTGCAGTTGCTAATTCTCTAGCGGTGAATAAAGCTCCAGGGCCTGATGGAGTTCCAAACAGCGCTCTCAAGTCAGCAATCATGGCGAACCCGAACATGTTCAGGTTGGCTATGCAGAGATGCCTTGACGAGTGCCGTTTTCCGGATAGATGGAAAAGGCAGAAGCTGGTACTGTTGCCGAAGGCCGGGAAGCCACCTGGCGACCCATCGGCGTACAGACCAATCTGTCTGATTGACACGACGGGCAAATTGCTTGAGAGGATTATCCTCAACAGGCTAACTCCATACGCAGAAGGTATGGACGGCCTGTCAAGTAATCAGTTCGGTTTTCGAAAGGGAAAGTCCACGGTGGACGCTATCAACTCAGTGGTAAGGACTGCCGAGATAGCGATCCAACGGAAGAGGCGGGGCATTCGATATTGCGCGTTAGTGACACTTGACGTGAAGAACGCATTCAACAGCGCAAGCTGGGATGCCATCGCGCTCTCGTTACACCGGCTTGGCCTGCCGGTGGGCCTGTACCGGATCTTGGAAAGCTACTTCCAGAACCGTGTACTATTATACGAGACCGATGCCGGTCAGCAAAGTGTTCTTATTACCGCAGGAGTTCCGCAAGGTTCAATCCTGGGCCCGGTACTATGGAACCTTATGTATGACGGGGTTCTGAGACTAAAGTTCCCTCCGGGTGTGAAAATCGTCGGTTTCGCCGACGATGTCACCCTGGCGGTCTACGGGGAGTCAATCTCAGAGGTAGAACTAACGGCGACACACGCGATAAGCATAGTGGCGGAATGGATGAGCGCGAGAGGCCTAGAGCTCGCCCATCACAAGACGGAGGTGGTTGTTGTCAATAACCGCAAGTCGGCACAACAAGCAGTTATCCAAGCGGGAGAAGTTGAGATAACTTCTAAGCGGAGTCTGAAGATTCTTGGGGCCATCATAGACGACAAGCTGACCTTCGGCAGTCATGTCGACTATGCGTGCAAGAAGGCTTCGGTGGCTGTTGCGGCATTATCGAGGATGATGTCCAACAGCTCCAAGGTGTGCGCCAGTAGACGCAGGCTACTGGCCGGTGTCGCCGTATCTATTCTTAGGTACGGTGGACCGTCCTGGGCGAGGGCACTGGGAGTAACCAGTTACCGTCGCAAATTGGAGAGCACCTATCGCTTGATGTGTCTCAGAGTGATATCTGCCTACCGCACGGTATCACACGATGCATCCTGCGTGATAGCGGGTATGATGCCAGTCGGGCTGGTCATCCGGGAAGACGAAGATTGTTTCGAATTGCGTGGCAATAGGGGAGTCCGTGAGCGTGCCAGGGTGACCTCGGTCGCCAGATGGCAACGCGAATGGGACAACTCGTCGAGAGGTAGGTGGACCCACCGGCTGATACCCAACATATCTAGCTGGGTGGGAAGACCCCATGGGGAAGTTCACTTCCATCTGACACAATTCCTGTCAGGCCATGGCTGTTTCCGACAGTACCTCCACAGGTTTGGGCACGCTGAGGCCCCAGTCTGCCCAGACTGCCCAGGTGTCGACGAAACTGCGGAGCACGTACTATTCGTATGTCCCCGCTTCGACGTCGAAAGAGGCGCTATGCTAGGCGTCTGCGGCTTGGACACAACCCCTGATACCCTTGTACAGGGGATGTGCCAAGCGGTAGAGAAGTGGAACGCAGTTTCGACTGCCACCACTCAGATTGCCTGCCGGCTGCAGAGAGCATGGAGCGCCGAGCAGCAGGCGAGGAGTTAGAGTGAGTGAATTGGCGGATGATAGACGAAGGTATGGTCTACCCATGCCAAGATGGGAGTGAGTGTGCGATAATGTAAGGCACGAGTGAGAGCGTACGCTAAGTACGGCCATCCCCCCAGAAGTAATGCCGAAAGGTAGTTCCTGGGGATGGATGGCGGAGCCCAATGGAGTTTAGTCGGTATTAATGGCTGGTCACCATTTGAGTCCGACACGCCCCCAGTGCACCCCGTGCGGTAGATTGGACCCTACCAATAGCACGTGTACTGGGTTAGGACATAAAGGTCTTCTCCATTGTAAAAAAAAAAAAAAAGACAGGAGTAAGCTATGTCGTAGATGCGGCGAGGAGGGGCATAAAGAGCGGGGGTGCACTAAGGCATATAAGTGCCTTATCTGCACCTCTAAGAAGCAAGCCCATAAACATGCTATGGGCGGACCTTCGTGTCCCTTCGGCGAGTTAAATAAGAAGAAGCCGTGAGAGTCACACAGCTAAATCTTAACCATTGTGCAGCAGCCCAACAGCTGCTGTGGCAGTCGGTCTCGGAGTCGAGGTCAGATGTCGCCCTCTTATCAGACCCGTACAGCATCCCTGCCGGCAACGGCAATTGGGTGTCGGACGGGTCTGGAATGGTGGCAATCTGTACAACGGGAAGGTTCCCGGTTCAAGAGGTAATACACCCCTCCGCCGAGGGTGTGGCGATTGCCAAGATCAATGGTGTGTTCTATTGCAGCTGCTACGCCCCACCAAGGTGGCCAATAGAACAGTTCTACCAGATGATCGACAGGCTCTCGTCGGACCTCGTGGGCCGGAAACCGGTAGTAATAGCGGGAGACTTCAACGCTTGGGCAGTGGAGTGGGGCAGCCGCTGTACAAATAGCAGGGGTCAAGCGCTAATGGAAGCGTTTGCGAAACTCGATACTGTGCTAGCTAATGATGGCTCCGCTAGTGCATTCCGTAGAAACGGAGTGGAGGCGTGGATTGATTTGACCTTTGCCAGCCCGAGTCTGGCTCCAGGCATGGAATGGAGGGTAGACGAAGGCTACACCCATAGTGATCATTTAGCAATCCGCTTTAAGATCAACTATGGTGTGCAGCATCCGAGGGCGGGAGATCCCTGTCAGGTAAGCGGGTGGAAGTCCAATCACTTCGACAGCGAAGCTTTCACCGCGGCCCTGGGACTGGAGGCCAACACCGACAGTCTAAGCGGGGATGCGCTGGTAGCTGTTCTATCACGCGCGTGCGACGCCACTATGCCGAGAAAAACACTGCCAAGAAACGGCAGATGCCCGGTATACTGGTGGAGTGCCGAGATTGCAGCTCTACGGTCAGCCTGCCTCAGAGCTAGACGTAGGATGCAAAGAGCTCGCACCGAGGATGCAAGAGAGAACCGCCGTGAAGTGTTTCGAGCTGCGAAATTAGCCCTTAACAAGGCTATTAAAAGCAGCAAGAGAGCGTGTTTCGACAACCTGTGTGAGAGTGCCAACGCGAATCCGTGGGGCGACGCCTACCGGATTGTGATGGCCAAGACCAAAGGGGGCTCCTCACCCCCTGAACGGTCTCCGGACCGGTTGGCAACGATTATCGAAGTACTCTTCCCGTCTCGAGCCACAAGCCCCTGGCCACCTGCACTACGAGACAGTGCGGGCACGGTCGAAATGGTGGCTCCAGTGACGAACGAAGAACTACTCGCAGTGGCTAAATCCCTAGCAATGAACAAAGCTCCAGGGCCGGATGGAGTCCCGAACAACGCTCTCAAGGCAGCGATCATAGCGAACCCGAACATGTTCAGGCTAGCTATGCAGAGATGCCTTGACGAGTGCCGTTTCCCCGATAGATGGAAAAGGCAGAAACTGGTGCTGTTGCCGAAGCCCGGGAAGCCGCCAGGCGACCCATCGGCGTACAGACCAATCTGTCTGATAGACACGACTGGCAAACTGCTTGAGAGGATCATCCTCAACAGGCTCACCCCGTACGCGGAAGGTACGGACGGTCTGTCAAGCAACCAGTTTGGCTTTCGGAAGGGTAAGTCCACAGTGGACGCTCTCAACTCAGTGATAAATACTGCCGAGATAGCGATCCAACGAAAAAGGCGAGGTATTCGATACTGTGCGTTAGTGACACTTGACGTGAAGAATGCATTCAACAGCGCAAGCTGGGATGCCATCGCGCTCTCGTTACACCGGCTTAGCCTACCGGTGGGTCTGTACCGGATCCTGGAAAGTTACTTCCAAAACCGCGTACTGCTATACGAGACCGATGCCGGTCAGAAAAGGGTTCCGATTACCGCCGGAGTCCCGCAGGGCTCGATCCTAGGCCCGGTGCTATGGAACCTCATGTATGACGGGGTTCTGAGACTGAAGTTCCCTCCTGGGGTCAAGATCGTCGGCTTTGCCGACGACGTAACCTTGGAGGTCTACGGGGAGTCAATTCCTGAGGTAGAACTAACCGCAGAACACGCGATTAGCACGGTGGAGGAATGGATGAGCGCGAGAGGCCTGGAGCTCGCTCATCATAAGACGGAGGTAGTTATCGTCAACAACCGCAAGTCGGCACAACATGCAGTTATCCATGTGGGAGAAGTCGCGATCACTTCACAGCGAAGTCTGAAGTCTCTCGGAGTCATTATAGACGACAAGCTGACCTTCGGCAGCCATGTCGACTATACGTGCAAGAGAGCGTCGACTGCTGTTGCGGCACTATCGAGAATGATGTCCAACAGCTCAAAGGTGTGCGCCAGTAGACGTAGGTTACTGGCAGGCGTTGCCGTATCTATCCTCAGGTACGGCGGCCCGTCATGGTCAAGAGCACTGAGGGTAACCAGTTACCTACAGAAACTGGAGAGCACCTACCGCGTGATGTGCCTCAGAGTGATATCTGCCTACCGCACGGTATCACACGATGCATCCTGCGTGATAGCGAGCATGATGCCAGTCGGGCTGGTCATTCGGGAAGATGAGGAGTGCTTTGAGCTACGTGGAAATAGGGGAGCCCGCGAGCGCACCAGGGTGACCTCGGTCGCCAGATGGCAGCGTGAGTGGGACAACTCCTCGAAAGGTAGGTGGACCCACCGGCTGATACCTAGCGTATCGAGCTGGGTGGGAAGACCCCATGGGGAAGTTCACTTCCACCTGACACAATTCCTGTCAGGCCATGGCTGTTTCCGTCAGTACCTCCACAGGTTCGGGCACGCGGAGGTCCCAGTCTGCCCGGACTGCCCAGGTGTAGATGAAACTGCCGAACACATACTGTTCGTATGTCATCGGTTCGACGTCGAAAGAAGAGCAATGCTTGACGTCTGTGGCTGGGACACAACCCCGGATACCCTTATCCAGCGGATGTGTCAAACGGTGGAGAAGTGGAACGCAGTCTCGGCTGCTACCATCCAGATTGCCAGTAGGCTACAGGTAATCTGGCGAACCGAGCAACAGACGGCGGGCACGGCTAACTAGTGATTGGTTAGCTGGAGCGAAAAAGGCCAAGCGCAAAATAAGAGAGTGAATGGTCTGTTCATGCCGAGGTAGGTTGGCGCAGCGAATGGCAACCGCGTAAGGGGTAAACCCAGCCACCCCGAAGCAAGACAGAAGAGTGAGTGTATAGGCGTATAAGTGGACTGCCTCATGCCAAGACGGGAGGGTCGTAGCGTAGTATGTTGGAACTAAGCTATCGATGCCTCATGGCGTGGCAGAGGAGTGAAAGGGTGAGCATCCAAGTCAGTCTCACACTGCATGTTAAGGGTGAGCATAAAAGTCAGCCTCACAGGTTGGTTGCAAGCAAGGAATGAAAAAGGTGAGCACAAAAGTCAGCCTCGCATGGTATGTCAGAAGTGGGGCCTAAGAAAAATGTCCCACATGGGATGCCAGAGGGAGTGACAAAGGTACAATAGAGTGGCACGATTGAGAGTGAATCAGGTGATAGGGTGAGCACCCAAGTCAGCCTCACATGTATGGGTAGGGCGAGCACAAAAGTAAGCCTAGCAAGGAATGAGTAAGGTGAGCACACAAGTCAGCCTCGCATGGAACGTAAAAGGTGAGCACAAAAGTCAGCCTCATGTGGGAGTGTCTGAGAGCGAATCAAAGTGTGATTGAGAGAGCACCCAAGTAAGCCTCATACAGGATGTATGATCGCGCGAGTGAGAGTGAATGAGTACACTTAGTACAGCCATCCCCCCAGAAGTAATACCGAGAGGTAGTTCCTGGGAGGAATGATGGCGGAGCCCAATGGAGTTTAGTCGGTATTAATGGCTGGTCACCATTCGAGTCCGACACGCCCCCAGTGCACCCCGTGTGGTAGATTGGACCCTACCGTTAGCACGTGTACTGGGCTAGGACATAAAGGTCTTCTCCATTGTAAAAAAAAAAAAAAAAAAAAACACATACATACACACATACACACACACACATACAGACTTTTTCCGATCTCGACGAACTGAGTCGAATGGGATATGACACTCGGCCCTCCGGGCCGGGATTAGGTTGACGTTTTTCAGAGTGATTGCATAACCTTTCTATATGAGAAAGGCAAAAACTGAACAAAATGACTTTAAATGCATAAAATACTGTAATCAAACTTGTTTTTGAATGCAATGTACGCAGAAACGTCTACATCCTTTTGAAAAATTGCACTTGATTTCAAATTTTGAAATTACCAAAAAAGGATGGAGTTTCATAAACCGAACTCAACAGCAAAGTTTTGTTTGAATCGGCGATGGTCATATTTTGTGGTCGGTCGGTTTTTCATGGAACATGAAAAATAGCGTAATTAGAATATGAATGGTTGTTTTGCTCACTGATGCTTTAAATTGAGTTTTACGATTTCATCTAGTAATAATTGTTGATAATACGGTGCTACAGTGATTTTTATTTGTCAAGTGACCTAGTATAGGTTGTATGCAACACAAAATAATGTATGAAGAATGTTGTATACCCTTCAAATCTTGATTTATAGCAACACATTTTTCGGAACACTCGGTACTAAAAAAAATTCTACGCGGTCATTTTTCAACCGATTTTTTTGAGTGTTCTGTAAAGAAGAAGAAATTACCGGTATGCTGTGTTATGTTATTTTGTTTATAGTTCTATGCGGTTTAGGGACAACAATATGAAGGTAACCATTATATTGATTTTTTTGAAAATTATGAAAATTGTTCAACATTCTTCATAAATATCGCCTTTGTTTTCATAAAAATTTAGAGAGAGCTTTCAAATTCGCATCCATTGACTTATTTATTATCAAAATTGATTGAAAAAATGTCAGAATTGTCATTTTTTTTTCAAAATTATAAACTTGCACGCATGAACTCTTAAGGGGTTAGTGAGGTATTGTCTCGCACTGTAGGATTCTATAATTATATCTTCCGATATTTTTTTTCAATTTCAAGTTCAAAGTTCACACACATACTTTTGAATGTATACATAATCGAGCAAAAAGAATATTTTTTTTTGAAAATTTCATATGAGACCGCCCCCTTAAAAGTTCATGCGAGCAAGTTCCTAATTCGGAAAAAAATTATTAGCTCCGCTATTTTTCAACGCATTATGATCATAAATAGGTCGTTGGATGAGAAATTAAATTTTCTCTTGAAATTGATATTAAAACAAAGACGCTTTGCAGTAATTTTCATATTTTTAATGAAAAAATTGCAAAATAATGGTTATTTTAATATTGTTGTCCCTAAACCGCATAGTATTTTTAACAAAAGAACATAACATAGCATGCCTTTGGAAAGGGTATTTCTTCTTCTTTCCAAATCTTTTAGATAATTGAAAATCGGTTGAAAAATGATTGCGTAGAAAACTTTTTCGTGTCGAAAATCCTGAAGAATAGTTTTATTTGCTATAAATTAAGAATATGAGGGTAGATTAAATTGATCAAATGTGGTTTTGTGTTGTATTGGACCAGACCTGCAACCTGTAACAAATCACTTTAAAAGTACATTCATTTTTGCCTTTCTCCTATAGAAAGGTTATGCAATCACTCTGAACATGATGAACTTAATACCGGCCCGGAGGGCGTCTGTCATATACAATTCGACTCAGTTCGTCGAATTTGGCAAATGTCTGTGCGTATGTGTGTGTATGTATGTGACCAAAAATAAGCACATCGGTTACTCAGGAATGGCTGAACCGATTTTTTCAAACTTAGTCTCAAATGAAAGGTACAACATTCCCATGCTATTGAATTTCATTAAATTCCGACTTCCGGTTCCGGCGTTACGGGTTGAAGAGTGCGGACACACAGAAAATTCACATTTTTGCCCTTCTCCTATAGAAAGGTTATGCAATCACTCTGAACATCGTCAAATTAATCCCGGCCATTTTTTTTACTTATATAGGTTTTCTGTACTTTAACAGGGCTATAATTAGGGGAATTCGGTGAGCGATTCCCCCTCTCCCCCTCATCACTCACCACCTTTTCTTAAACCGCCCTTCCCTCATCATAAACCTCCCTACCCAATAAAATTTTCTAGTTCCTCCAGACTAAATTTTCCTAGTGGCTCTGAAAAACCATTGAAAAATTTGGTTTGAAATGATTTTGAGTTGAGAAACTAATTCAAAATATCTTAACAAGTTGAAAATTTTTGGTGAGGTCCAAGCTCCCGAACCCTTTTCCTGAATCCGCCGCTGATTTCAAGTGTTTCAGCGTCAACACATAGCAACTCAAGTTCGAAGCTGTCGATTCATTGTACGTATGTGTAAATCGCACTGAATATGTAAAAGACATATCCATCATTATATTAAACACACCCAGCCATGGAATCGTAGTTTGGATAAATGAGAAAGGCACAATTGCACCACCAGGTGGATAAAAACGGTTTTTTTTTATTTTGTAGCACCGTGTAATTGATGCACTAAGATTATTCATTATATGTAATCATTTTTTAAGATGCTTGCAACATCGCAACTCCATTCAGTTTATTGGGGTGATAGGTAAACTTATGAAGTGTAGTGCTAGGATTTTGGAAGGGCTCCCCGTCGGAATCACTCACTACAATTGTAGACGAGACAGGCAATGTCGCCCTCTAAAACACTGCTTAAGGCCAATTGCAGGCCGAGATTCTGAATGTGATATACATTGTACGGTTCAGATATGTGCGGGCGTATGAGATTAATTTTTTGATTGGTCCAATTGAATGTATGGACCTAAGTTGCTAGGACGGAGGGTAAAGATTTCCCGACATGACTGATTCATGATCGCGCGAACAGTGACGTTTGCGGGTTCGCGTTTGAGACCGCGTTTGAAACTTCGTAAGTTCTAAAACGTTCACCTTATTACCGGGTTGTTATCAAGTTTGCGCCATTCGCGGGCGTGGATGTGCAATGTTGATCGCGAAGGGCTTAAGCGTTCTTATGTTAACGTTATTTGCCGTGTGTGCTCGTGTGCATATGTCTTCGCGTGTACAAAGCTGGGTTTTGTAACAGTGCGGCTATTCACATATTCACGTGCGTTCTGGGAAGGTTACGCGGACCGTCATTCTGATATTATGTTTTCGGTGTACAATTCACATTCTGACAGCGAGTGAGTTACCACATATCACTAGAGTTTCCAGTCATGTCGCCATGGAACGTGTTGTCCAGTGGGTATGAAAGCTTTCCTTTTTAATAGGTCCAATTAAAGACATGGACCTAGTCTGCTGATACCACGGATAGAAACTTCTGGAAGTAACCGATTCATGATCGTGCGAGTGCGGGAGTTTTTAGGTTCACGCTTGAGACCGTCTTTGAAAATTTATTAGCGCTGAAACGTTCACCTTATCACGGGGATGTAACCATGTTTGCGAGATCGCGGGTGTAGGTGCCGTGGTTGGTCGCGAAGGGCATTTGTATGTTACGTGTTTGTCGTGTGTATAATTTCGATTTTATAATCATGTGGCGTGTATTCAATGATCGCCCGCGGACCATGAATCTGATGCTCAATTTTAGTGTATGGTACAGATGGTAGAAGAGAGCCAATTTCCCTATATCACTAGAGTTCCCGCTCATGTCGCCGTGGAACGTGTTGTCTAGTGAATATGATCGGCATTTTTTATTGGTTCAATTGAAGCCATGAGTCTAGGCTGCTAGGATCGAGGTTAGACTTCCGGACGTGACCGTTTCATGATCGCGTGAATGGTGGGTTAATGCTTGAAACCGCGTTTGTAAGTTTAGAGGTGCTATGTTTACTTAATTATCGGGGTGTTTTAATGTTGGTGAAATCGCGGGCATAAGTATGTGTAGATTATTGCAATTGCATGGTCGCGTTTGTAACCAGATTTATGTTATCGCGAAGGCCACGAGCGTTTGTACGTTCGATAGAGATAGAGTATAGTATAAAGATATAGTAATAAAAGGAATCATAACATTCCCAATAAAGAAAAACAGGTGCAAAGAGATTGATTAGAGTGTATAAATTGACCGATACTATTTTGGTACACATAGGTAATAGAAACGCAAACTAGTAGAATTAAAAATGCAACAGACTAATGAAGTAGAGAAGAAAAACACATGTAACATGCATTCAAACTACTTTAACTCGTCTAAATGCAGCAAATGTTGTTTATTTACCATTAACGACAATTGCATTCTGTTAGAATTTCACCATGCTATACTGACCGGGAAAGGATGATTCACGTGCGTCGGTGAATTAACTGTATCTTACTTTATCAAATCCGACCTTCCCGAATGAATAGAATCGAATGCACAAATTGAACACCGGAAGTATTAGCCTTTTTAGCATATACGCCAGTTCTGCATCCATTCCTTGACACAACTATCACAAATACTCGGACAAAAACATACACAGATAGACATACGACTAGCACATGACAATTGTACACTATTAAACTACAATTATTACAAAACGACAGCTAATATGTTTCTACTTTTGTATTTATTAAATTTATTTAATTATTAAATTAATTTCATTAGTCTGTGCACGATAACGAAGTCGACCGGACCAGAGCCTGAAATTCCCATACCTATTCAATGAACGACGAAATCAAAGAATTCATCTTCGTCTTTTCCCTGCCTTATTTTCCACTAAATGCTTGAAAAAATGAAACAATAAAGGCGATGTCCCCTCCTCTCTCGGTTCTACGAAAACGAGTAGCAGAAGCACCGACTGTCGTTTTCCTATGACAATCCGAAGTTTCAATTTCGTTTTGATATATGCTCAGTAATTTTCGATTCTCATTCATAAAATGAAATTAAAGCAACTAGAACACTAGCTCGAATTTTGGTATTTGTATTTTGGTTTCTCGAGCAGCAAGTTCAATATCGAAGGTACCAATATCATTCTGAATCTCAAAGCGAAAAAGAATGTGTGGCGAGATAAATGAAAACGCTCTGTCACATTCAGGCTTTGTGCTAGGCCGTTGTCTCATTTTCGATTACGCAAAGTACTAGTGGTATGGAAAGAAGCTTCGTTCTTTCGTTAGTTTCGCCTGATTTTGGCAAATGAAAAAAAAATTCCGACTCTGGACCGGACAAATAGACACACAATGGTCCCCACTGTGAGCCCCGTGCGCCAACACTGCCATTAAACTGTGGAACAATGTCCGCAAACACGGTCCACAGCAAAAATCAATCAACGTCGACCCGCCAGCCGGCCAAGCCAGCGCGCACAAGCTAGTGGATGAGCGTTAGTATGGGCAGGCGCAGAGTATGAAAAAACAAAAAAAAAACAAAAAAGGCCCATAAGCCCCCTCGGTCTCCTCGATGCGCCACTATCGAGGCGTAATTCAATACCATCTTAAAGCAATTATCTATCACAGGTTCTGTAGCACTGATGCACGCAATATGCTGTTGTTGATGTTGGAAATACCGCCAAACCTCTCAACCTATGGAAGCGCAGGTAAGCTTTTAAAGTGTATTTAAAACAAATATATTACTATTTTTGAATAACATCAACGTTGCTCTTTCGGCAATTATTGAAGTTTCCTTACTTGAAGTCAGAAAATTTTTATTTGACAATTTCTTTTGATTATTCTATCAACGGTTTTAGAACGTTTTTATGCAAATGTCGATTCGTCGCAAGCTTTTGATTTTCATTTCACATCGAGCGTATGATGAAAGAAATGAAAAAAATAACACTTCTACATCATCGAGCAGAATGTTGTCCTCGAATTTTTCACTGTAGCAAAACAAAATTGAATTAGAACACATAGCCTGAATGTCTTGCGGGGCGGTTTCCCTAGTGAGGTAAAACTGGCATCAACGCATAATTTTTCGCGTTTTCTCTTCCACTTGCCGTACGACTTCGAAATCGTCATCATTAGTGACGCATTCAGTTTCAATTTTCGTTAGTCAGTTAGTCAGTCAGTCAGTCAGTCAGTCAAACAGCCTGATATGGCATTACATGCCTGCTTCCGGAACGTAAGAGGTGGTGACGCGTGCGGTGTGTTCTCTACTCGCCTATGCTAAATAGAGTACCAACCCACAATCAATGTTGAAAGTTTCTCATGGCTGACTAAATTACGGAACAAACGTTCACCATTCCCTAGTAGGACGATTTCTTCTGTTCTTCTCTTTTCCTCATCTAATGCAAATAAAAACCGGGAAAATTTTGTATTTCTGGCCACGACGCGGTCGTGCGAAAGTAAGATTTTTCATTCCTGCCGCAGGCCTACGAATGTTAATAGTAGAACCAACTGGAATATGTTTAAATGTTGATTAAAAGTTGAAGTACCGAAAGGAGAATTGAGTAAATAGTGCGGAACATCAAATGCTAAACAAATGGCAAATTAGATGAGTTTTGAGAAATTTTCAGTATATCTTTTCGGAATTTAATTTTAAATGTTATGAAATGGCAATGGTTAGGCAAATGAGATGTTGGAACAATTGTTTCTCCCATCAGTTCGTTATTTATGTTCTGTAATTTATTTTTAGTAATTATAATAGGTCGGTGCCATTTATTTTGTTTTTTTTTACTAATGTTAAGTATGTCGTATTGATTCTTGGTGAGGACATATGACTCAATAGTAAAACCATGTTTATATATCTCACATGTTTTAAACGCTGTCTTCGACGCAACCGGTTATACCTCGTTCACAATATACAAAAAATCTAAATAGTTTGCTCAGAACAACTTGCGAACCCTTCCATGATGGCATGGTGCGCCAAAGCAGTAATTTTCGAAAACCATTTATCACTTTCGTGGTGGTTTAGTCTAGCTAAGCGGTTTTCATTATTTCATATCTCATCCGTACATAGATCAGAATCATGCTGTTTGCTTGCAACCGCTGACTGCCATTCCCACCGAAAAGTCAAAAAGTACAAGTCACAACTCTTTTGTCCGGGTACTATAGTTTCGCTCTACATGCACTCCACATTCGCTACATGTGAATTTCCGCACTCAACGGGCCTCGCCGGTCTTTTCGCGAGCTCAAACTTTCGGCGCCCATCAGCATCCGCGTGTCGTTTTGAATGCTCTTCCTGCGTCTCACAGAGCACAGCCCTAGGGCTGTACGGGGTTGTTGACGTGACTAGCTTGGCCATGACAATGAACTTGGGTTTAACAAGAACCCGTCAGCATGAATTCCCAGTTGGCGAGGAGTTATTTCCAAAAATCACAAGCCTTTCAATCAAGATCGTAAACGATCATTCCTTCCACGCAGCCCTGCCGGGTCCAAGTATTTTTGCTAGTGTCTTCCAAATACAGGTTTTCGTGAAATTTGCGCCCCGTCCTGCATCGCAAACGATTCGTCTAGGTTATATGTGTAGGTACAAATGCCGCATAAAAAAGCTCATCTCCAGCAGTTGAGAATAGATAAAATGTGCTATGCGCTCTGTCGGTTCCCTCATCCGCATCGCAAATTTGAATCTTAATGATTTTCGAGCTTACTTTTTTTTTGGTGCTGATGCTATTCTACTAGAGTTCGGTGTAAAGTCTTTTGTGGTTGCGCCTCTTCTAGTTATTCCAAAGTGTTGAGGAGTTGCGCTCCGGGAATAAGCCACAATGCGTTGAACTCATCGTCGCTGATGCTCGTGCAGAAAATTTGTGCCAAACAATTAGGAGTGGCTACAATTCGAATGGATGATGTGGTAGAATTTCGGCAGGCGGATGAATGAATAAGTACACTTCTTGAAGGTACATATGATAGATGTTACGTACATTTCCGACAATCGCATCTGTGGGCAGCACGAAATAGCTGGAAGCGTTTCAACTAAATAATGAAAATGCAGAGTGAAGATCAAAATAATATGTAATAAGATGTTCAAAGTAGAAGGGTTTACAGCCGCAAAAGGTTCGAACGGTGGATTCAAACCAGATCTGATTAGAAACGATCAGTGCTATGAATATTTAAACAAATAGGCAAAACCTTAATTTGCGGTTCATTATATCTCCGGGACACTGAAAAAAGAAATTCGTAAACAGAACGAAAATTATCATACCATGTACAAATCCATTTGTCGTTTTCCGTAACAAACCATTTTTCAGTATTGTAAATAGTAGGTTTCGTTCGTTTTACGCACTAAAAAAGGCGGCTTGATGAACGAATGCTTTCGTGATTCTATAATATAGAAGGTTTCAAAATGTTTCGTTCTTTTACTAAATGTTTGTATATCTTTTATGTTCCCAACCCCTATTTAATTTAAAATATTGAATTCCAAAATAATAGTACTCAGCCGCGTTCTAACCAAACTTGATGCGGTTTTTTAGAAACGATCACAAAATTTGTGTAGTTTGAGGAACTAAGACTATCTTTCCGGAAATGACCGTAGCTCCGGAGTTACCCCCTTTCCGAAAAACGTAGAACATGCATACCGGTTTGCAAACCCGTCTTGCGACACATAAAACTTTGATTTTGTAAAACAAATGCATTGGAAACCGTTCTGAGGGTTTTCGGTCGAAATGGGTACACCCCAGGGTACTCCGGGAACCTGGTTTCTCCGGAAAAGAGGATACTTTTGAACCGGTTATAAAACCGGTCTTGCGGCATGTCAAACTTCCTAATTTGGCAAAACAAGTCCACTAGAGCACATTTTGTAGGTTTTTTGGTCGATTTGGCCATACCCCAGGATATTTTAACTAACTAACCTAACTAACTAACCTAACTAACTAACCTAACTAATCTAACTAACCTAACTAATCTAACTAACCTAATTAATTAACTAACTAACTAAGCTTAGTTAGTTAGGTTAGTTAGTTAGTTAGTTAGTTAGTTAACCAACTAATTAACTAAATAACTAAGGTTAGTTAGTTAGTTAGTTAGGTTAGATAGTTTGGTTAGTTACTTAGGTTAGTTAGTTAGGTTAGTTAGTTGGTTGGTTAGATAGTTAGGTTAGTTAGTTAAGTTAGTTAGTTAGTTAGGTTAGTGAGTTAGGTTAGTTAGTTAAGTTAGTTAGTTAGTTAGTTAGTTAGTTAGGTTAGATACTTAGTTAGATTAGTTAGTTAGGTTAGCTATTTAGGTTAGTTAGTTAGGCTAGTTAGTTAGGCTAGTTAGTTAGTTAGTTGGTTAATTAGTTAGTTAGTTAGTTAATTAGGTTAGTTAGTTAGTCTATTGGTTAGTTAGTTAGGTTAGTTAGTTAGTTAATTAGGTTAGTTAGTTATGTTAGTTAGTTAGTTAGTTGGTATCAACTCCTACACTGACTTTCATTGATTTAGTTTTCGATAAAAATACACTGAAAAAAAATGAGTTTGAAAAAGGAAAAAAAAAATTAATTTTTTTTTCTTGAATGTGCCTGACTTGAATTTTTGACGGCAGGTAGGGAACCTATCTTGAATCCAAATCATTATCGCTGCAGGCCAATCGATCTCGATCTCCTATCTGTTCATCGGGATGTTTCCAAAGCAACTTTCATCGCCAATCTTCTTCAATCACGAATCGACTGCCCTGATCTTCTCCAGTTATTGGATTTCGACATCCGTCGTCGTAGCCTTCGATCCCATCCATTCCTTCGTCTTCCTACTGCCAGAACCAATTATGGCAATAATGAGCCAGTCACCAGTATGTGTCGTTTATTCAACCGATGTTCCCACGTCTTTGACTTTCATCTTTCCCGTACCGTCACTAAGCGATTGTTTGTTAATTCCTTGTTAAGCTAGCTTTTGTCCCTGGTTTAGTTATTCAGTAGAAAAATTATTGTATTAGTGTTAGTTGTAGAAATAAGCTGTGTAATGAATCATTCGGATGTTTGTAATCTGTTGGTACAAAAGATGAGGAGGTTTTATGCCTGCTGGTGAAAGGGTTTGAATGAAATCTAGCTCCAGGGGGCTTTTCTATGCTCCAAATAAAATAATAAAACAATAAAACAATAAAACAATAAAACAATAAAACAATAAAACAATAAAACAATAAAACAATAAAACAATAAAACAATAAAACAATAAAACAATAAAACAATAAAACAATAAAACAATAAAACAATAAAACAATAAAACAATAAAACAATAAAACAATAAAACAATAAAACAATAAAACAATAAAACAATAAAACAATAAAACAATAAAACAATAAAACAATAAAACAATAAAACAATAAAACAATAAAACAATAAAACAATAAAACAATAAAACAATAAAACAATAAAACAATAAAACAATAAAACAATAAAACAATAAAACAATAAAACAATAAAACAATAAAACAATAAAACAATAAAACAATAAAACAATAAAACAATAAAACAGTAAAACAATAAAATCAAAGATGTTTTTTTTTTGTAAATCGACATTCAAAGAATTTTTTCAACATTTTTATTCAAATATTGGACTAATTTTGTGAAATTTGTCATTTTTAGACTATAGCCATTTAAAAAACATTGGTAAAAAAAGTTTGACCCTTTCAAAAGACCGTCTAGATCAATGTTGGAAAACAAAGTATGCAAAGTGGCTTTTTGTGACAATGTTTTCATGCACAAAAAATTTCATTGAAATCTAACATTGTGCTGCCAATACGATTTAGCGAGAAATTCGTCAACATAAAAAAGAATTTTGATAGAAGTAGAATCAAAAGCCCCCTTCATATCCAAAAAAACTGATACCATCTGCTCTTTGCTAGCATAGCATTTTTAACTGTTTGTTATTATTTTTATCAAAGTTTGTAACGATTTGACTTTTAGCAAAAAGTTTAGACATCATTGGGGCTTTGAATTGCCTGTTGGTGTATATATGACAAATACAAATACAAATAGGCCGTTTGAATTTCTGTTCAGAGCAGCACAAGACAATCGTTGGTCCTTTGCGAAAGCCAAATTGTGTATCTGACAGTAGGCTTCGACTCAATTGTCAAGGCGAAACAAGATCATTTTCTGGAACAACTATCGCACACAGGACAGCATTTCAGTCGGCCGATACGAGTTGTGGTCAGAGGCGGTTTTCTTGGTTTTTGGGTTGCACTTGCCTCCAGTCATGAGGGACAATGTTACCCTCAAAAAACTTATTAAATAAATTCAACAAGCATTTTTCGGAAGAGTCCGGCATATTCTTTAAAAGTTAAATTTGATTCTGTCTGGCCGTGGGGCTTTATTGTTACACGATAAGAGAGGAAGTGAGAACTCCATCATCGAAAACGGTGTTTCGTTCGTGTTATCGTGAGAGTACGTATAAGGTAGATTTTCCATTCCAAGGCGGAATCCGTACAAACCTTCTTGGCGAAATCGAATATGCAACGGTTTGAATATTTCACGCACTCGTTAGTACTGTTTCGGTTTCGTAAGCGCCGGGCCGTGTCCCAAAGAATGTTCATCGATGTTTCTCTCGTTAATCCGTTAATGAACCGGTGCCAGTAGCTACGTTCCTTGGCTTTCATCAAACTCTTCATTCGCGTTTCTAACATCACGTACTGTCGATGGCTAGCGGGTAGCCCGTCGTCCCGGAGCCTTATTGCTACAATGGGAGGCTGTGTGTTCCAATTGTTTGCAATTCGTATAGCTCATAATCCGCAGCATAAAAAGGCGAACAGGTAGACGAGCCTAGTCAAAGAGAAGGTAGTTAGGCAGGATTGTGCCGATGGAAGTCACCCGATAGGAGTCTGAGTTGACATATGCCCTCTTGCCGTCAGCTGCGACTGATGCAAACGTTTGCACTTCAGTACCTTGACAGGCTGAAGCATTAAAACAGCCAACCCCAAGTGTCAGCAAATCCAAACGATCCATTTGTGAATTTTGTGAATTTACTGTATCAGTTTTTCGTTGAACAGTAAACTTGATTGTTACAAGATTTTTTAATGTAAATCTACTGTGAGAACTCTGCGTTGAACAATGTTGAAACAGCAATAACTATAATAAAGGGCACGAAATTATTGCGAAACCGAAAATGTCATGCCAATTTTCTTATAATGGTTAAAATCAAACCAAAATTTTGGGGTAGTTTTATACATATATTTACTTCAAAAATCAAAAGAAAAGTTAATCGATGGAGCCTTGAGTGTAAAATTGAACGCATTTTCGCTTGATGCCTTCCATCAAAGTCTTTACAGTGTCATCCGGTACCAGTTTCTCAGTTTTTTTCATTTTCTTAACATGTCCTTCTCGTCTTTGACTGTCTTCTTGCTCTTCCGAAGTTCCCGCTTCATCATTGCCCAGTACTGCTCCACCGAGCGCAGCTCCGAACAGTTTAGCGGATTCATGTCATTTGGAACAAAATGGACAGAATTGGCCTTATACCACTCCAGGACACTTTTAGAATAGTGGCATGATGCCAAATCTGGCCAAAATAGCGGAGCTTCGTTATGCTGCTGCAAGAACGGCAAAAGGCGCTTCTCGAGGCACTCAGATTTTTTTTTTAAATTATGGAGGTTTTAACCTTAAGGTCATTCGCCTCTTCGGGTTAGAAAAATCTCTTAGGAAAAATTTCTAACCCTATGTGCGGGGTCGGGACTCGAACCCAGGTGCGCTGCGTACAAGGCAATCGATTTACCAATACGCTACGCCCACTCCCCTCACTCAGATTTGTAGATCTCGACATTTACCGTGCCCTTTGTCACGAAAGGCTCACTCCTCAGTCCGCAAGAGCAGATGGCCTGCCAAAGGAGATATTTGGAGGCGAACTTCGACATTTTCTTCTTCTTAAATTTGTCGTCCACATAGAACTTGCTCTTGCCGGTGAAAAACTCCAACCCCGGAATATGCTTAAAAACGGCTTTTATATACGTTTCGTCGTCCATCAGCCATATTTTGTCAGCATCTTCTCGTAGAGCTTCCGTGCCCGAGTTTTAGCCGTCGATTTTTCCGGCTCATCGCGGTTTGGGAAGTTCTGTACCTTGTATGTATGTAGTCCAGCTCTCTTCTTTGCATTCTGGGCGTAGCTCTGCGACATGCCGATCTTTTTAGCCAAATCACGGCTTGAGATGTTGGGATTTGCTTTAATCATCCGCTTCACCTTTCCCTCCGTCTTTTTGTTCTCCGGTCCCGGTTTTCTTCCAGCTCCTTTGCCGTGGTCCAACGTCAACCGCTCCTGGAACCGCTTCAACACTCTGGAGACGGTTGAATGGTAAATGTTCAACATCTTTCCCTACTGCCGGTACGACAGGTCATGAAATTCCAGGTGTTTGGAATGAATTTGTTCTCTCGACCCGCGTTGGTTCACCTCCATTTTCGTTGAATCGAAAAACACGACTTCGAGGTTGACAGAATGTAAACAATACACATCAATGAGAAAGTGTGCAAAATTTGGTTGATTTTTACCCAATGGTAAAAAAGTTGTGCCCTGTTGAATGTGTCGCAATAATTTCGTGTTCGCCCTTTATCTATGATTTATGATTGTAAGTAGGGTAAATGCTATTGTAAAATTCTATACGGGAAAGCTATGGGAGCTTTTCTTCCTTGCACAGGTTGTTATTTATTTATGCTGAAAATAAATTTGTGCTACTCTAACCATGGACGAGCGGAGCAGTATAAGTGGACAAGGGAGTAGAAACTCAATATTGGATCAATTCTTGATTGAGATACTTCAACCTGCCGGAAACTACATAGTCTCTAGGTTGGTTTTATTTGGAGAAAGACTGTTGTCAACGTACTAGTGGACCACAACCCCACAAGCCCACAGCGTTATGAAATGGAATGGAAAATATTCTCAGCTCATACCAATGGAAGCAAGATCAAAAACACGTTTGTAATCCAAACACACAGAAACGCATCGAATCAATCCAGCATACTGACGACAGAGTAACACAAAGCCGTCAGCGTCATAAAAGTGAAAAATCACATCTAATATAAAGTTAATTATCCAGATAAAATGCGTAACATGTCTGTAATAACAGTTAATTAACGTCACATAAAAGCAAATGTCCTCCCTCTTGCATAACCACCGGACCAGTGGCAGTGACATCAACAGCAGTAGCAGTATGAGGCTGCTATGTAGAATACATTCTTAGAGTTGTTAGTACTCATTCGGTAAGCCGTTAAAGCATTAGGTTTCTTTTGCATCCTGCTTGTTCAAAGAAGTTGCGTGAGGGCTTTGTACACGCAAACTTCTTCCCATAACCACACCAGCACCGATGTAATGTAGGAAGAAAGAAACTTGCAGAAAACCCGAAAAATCAATTAGGTATGATTTCACCTGGCAAGAAATTCTGCCCAAAATATCACTTCTCTCCCATATCAAAGACCGTACGGCACCTGAGAGCAGCAGTTACATTGAAAATCAAATTTCCACTTATTTCCTGGCCCAACGTCGCATGCCGAAACGAAGTCTCTCCCTTCGCAGCCCACTCGAGATAGTAATGATGGAACTTCCTCCATATCCACCGCAGAACCAATGACACGCCGTTAGTTAGTCTCCTTCTGCTTGTGACGGCATACCGTCTCTCTATCTCCGTGAAAGGTAACATTTTGTGGTAATGACTTTAAAGAATCTGCTTGTTGGTGAATGGTTCACTAGTATTTAGAAACCGAGAAAGCAAGCACACACGAACCACATCAAGTAATATAATGGAACCGACAGCAAGCATCAGATAGAGAAATGGTAGAGCAATTGACGAAAGGATGCCGAGGGGATGCTGTGGGGGCTAAGAATTCAAATTAAATACTCTTCGTTGATGTGCAGAATGTGTAAGCTTTCGACTTTGGCGGTAGGAAATTTAGTTACAAGCGGAGTTTCGAATTTGAAAATTAACCAAACTAGTGACGTTATAGGATGACTCACTGTTGAAGTTATCTTGTAGTTGGAATGACTAACCCCTTTTCTTGACGAACACCACGCTGGACTAGGGGTTTGCTCAGAAATGCAAATTGCATTTTCACTTGAGTATATTTAGTGAAGCACATACATAGTACTATATTCTTATTTTGAATATGACATTCTGTAACAGTTCTCTCTTAAAAAGTTGGGTAAAATTTGAATCCCGTTCACTTCCAAAAAAATATTAATGTCGTCGGCGAAAGAAAAATGAGGTTATTGTAATTTATTAAACTCCTTAAAAAAGTGGAGAAATACTACTGGACCGAAATCGATACTTTGCGAGATTTCAGATGTAATGAGACAAATACAAATTTATTATTAAAACGCATAGAAGCCCCGAAGTTAACGCAATCATCTATTCAAAACTTTGGCTAAGACCAAAATTCCACGTTTAAATTTACAAAGTAATCGTAGGGTTTTCAGAAATTCTGGTCAATAGTTTATGATACTGATCTGGTTCAAAATTATATGAAGTACTAAAGCAATACTAAATATACAGATCCTGTAGTATATGCGTATTTTCCAAATTGAATATACTTTTGAACAGTACTAGTTATCCCCTTGCCTAATCGATCCCGGTGCCAATATGTACCTATATAATAACGATTACATGGTGGTACATTAACAATTGCATAGCACTGTTTCAAAATTTTTGGCAAGCTTTAATGTCACAGCAAGTCATTCCCACAAACACGCATGGCTCACGAAGACGAAAATTCAATTTTCCACCCACTGTCATAATGGATATCACTTCAAACTCCATTCAATTTCATTAATAATAACACTAGTGTACAATATTCTAACAGCATTGTTTCCAGTGTGGCATAACCAAAGTTAACCTCCCAGTCTCTTGCTACTACAAACCACAGAAAGACACTTGCAATTTCTAATATAATTTGTATTTCACGAGTGAAACACACACCTGCTAGAAACACAGATTACTCGACAGAATACAGCTGCTTGAATACTCATCGAAAGTTTGTCCTACTTGCTTAGTTTTCCGCTCGATTTGATTACTTCTTGAAAGGTATTGCTTTTATTAATTAGTACTTTTACTAAAGGGGATAAATTTGAATTTAAAGCATGAAACCGAGTGTGTTTGATTTAACGCTAGAAAAATGCAATTCAGTCAAAATGTTTCTGTAGCTTCTGCTTTAAAAATGCCCAATCTTTTCGATTGAACCGAATTGTAGGTAGTTTGATATCCTTGTCGACGAAATACACCTTATTTCCGCGGTAACTTTCGGCAGGCTATAGTGGCAGCTTGCTTGCACCAAACCTTTGTGAGCCTTAGTGAAAGGTAGTATACGTTTGTTAACACAGTTCCGAGTCTGTCGTTTTATTGGCGATGAAATTTTTGGTTTTGTGCCCGCAGCTTCAAATTCCTTGCCAGATCACGAATTTTCCGGCGAATTTAACGGCAGAAATTTATTTACATTTGCTGAGGAAATCACTCCGTGTTAAGTATTGTGTGACAATCTGTTTTGCTATCTATTATATAAACGTTCAGTTCGGCCACTTAGAATAATTTTTCAATGGCAGTCCGACTTAAACCTTCGTTTGATCCGGTCACAAAACTTTATAGCTCCTGGTTTACCTAGCCCTTTCTAACACTACCTGTTTTGGGATGTGGTCCTTACCTTCCTACGACAGGGTTAGTGGACTGTATCCTGGGTATCAGTTGGGTGTTCAAAACTGGTAGCTACTGATAGGTGGACAATTGCTACCTTCTGGGTCGTTGCAGGGATTTACGCACACGAAATAAAACACTACACACAATGTATTTCGCCTTGGTGGAGAGAAATTTTTGGATAAAAACTATTTTTTCTCCACTAAGGAGAAAATTGTTTTAAACCACTTTGCGCGTAAAGGACACGAAACCTATAACTAAATTAGTTATTGGAGGCGTTTCGAGTCCCTCTCATCAGAATCTGACACTAACTTAGTTAACGGATTAAGCTAGCTCCGGATTGACGCTACCTCTAAAAAATGGAAACACGACTTGTGTTTCTGAGCAAACCTCTAGTCCTACGTGATGTCCCGTAAGAAATGAAATTCTGATTAAGCTGATGAGAATTAATGAACCGAAACTTGCAATGCAATATGCACTATTATATATTGCTCCTTGGTGGAGAAAATTTTTGGATAATAAATTCTCGTACAAAACTACAAAAGTAACAAATAAAAAATTTACCTGCTTCTCAGGTACCTTCCAATAAGAAAAACAATACAACTTTTTTACCAATACAAGGACCTTCTATTTCTATCAGTCCATTCTGCAATGGTGCGTCATCTTATGCTTCAGTGCCAGGTAATGGTGCTAAAAGAACGATGACTACTACGGCTCCACTTTCATTTCCACACGCTTCCTTTGATTCAACCGATCTAGGTGGCATTATGGAAGAAAAATCGAATTTTTTACAGTTATTGTTTCAATTGATGACTGCAATGCTAAATTCGGTTGAAGCTTCTCGAACAGGATGGGAATTTGCTTTCAAAATTGTAATGAATTTAAAATTTAATGATGTCTTCAAATATCAATTGAAACCTTTATAAGAACTATATTGCCATCTTTTAGTTTCATTCGTAACGCAGTATAATGAAGTAATAAGTGTTCTAGTCTTATGAAATCTGTTCTAGTCCTATGAAATTTGTTAGGAGGCAACTCTTCTTATTGCTTTTTATTGATCTACAGTGAAAACTTTCAGATTTTTTTTGAAAAAAAGAACACGGTGATTTTCATCTGGACAATACAATGCACCCTATAAGTTGGCGATGCAAATTTGTAAAAGTAATTATTTTTTATCCGGAATCTTTGCTTATGAGTGGCAAAAATTTAAAAGCTGAAAATAAAATAAATTTAGGTAGGTGGCATCGCTCGTTAAAAAACGTCAATTTCCCTAATGTTTGATGTACTTCAAAAGGGATTGGTGCGAATATAAAGACAAGCCGAGCTGGATCGGACAATCACAGATGAGTGAAGGTGGTTTACTGTTTATTACCAACAGCCCTAAGTTTGCGCCGCTAAAACAACAAAAATGATCCATAAAAAATTGAAACACGATCCATAAAACAGTTGTCTATGTTCCATAAAACAAAACTCAAATCCATAAAAAAGTGTGAATGATCCATAAAAAAGGGTGACATGATCCATAGATTATGTAAAATTGAACCATAAAATGGTCGCAAAAGAGCACTAAAATAGTAATATTGTAAAATATAAATATGTATGGTGTAAAATATTGGAAATGTTTCATAAAATGATACATTTTGCGCCATAAATTAACTGACATTGATCCATAGAATATTAACAATGTACATTAAAACACGTCGATATGTTCCATAATATCGACAAAAATGTTCCACGGTATTACAAAATGGAGCAATGAAATGTTAGAAAAAGTTCCATAAATTTGATGAAAATGTTTGCTAAATAATTTTTCGTGGTCCATAGAAGATGTAAAAATGAACATTAGAAATGATTCATATATCGAACGTTAAATTATGGTTCATGGATATTTACAAAACGATCCATAAGAAAAGAAAATGTAAAACGATCCATTAATATGTGCTTATGCACCAGAAAAATTAAATTTAATGAATTCATGCGAAATTATTATTTGATGCACCAATACTATACAATATTTTTACATTTGATCTTCCAAATCTACCCGCAGGCTGTAAAAGCACCTAGTGGTGCAATTGTGCCTTTCTCATTTATCCAAACTATGATTCAATAGCTGGTTATGTTCAATATAATTGTGGTAACGTCTATTAAATTCTTATCATACTTAGCACGTATCTCACGACTTCCACTAAAGTTGACACTGACTCACTTTAAACAAAAAGTGTAATAATTAGCGTAGAGTGTCTATTTTCATTCTATTTGGGATGTTGCAACACTAATTAATTAATTACTCGGCCTACAATCAATGGAAGGCGCACAAATTGGCATCAACAGCTTTGCTTTGTTTTTAAGAACCAAGTTAATAACATAAATACCCTGAAAACGGTGAAACGTTCGTGTTTCAACGCAACGAAAACTCAAATCGAGTGCCCTTATTGTTGCCCTACAACTTGACTCAATGCATTGAACAAAGATGGCAGAAGCTGCTCTAACTAACTATTTCCAATGGGTAGGGTGATAACAGGAATATGGCGAAAATAGGCTCATTACCCTAATTAGCTTAATCAGCATAAGTTTAATGTTATCTTTATGTGATCATAATTTGAAATGCTTGGAGAATGGGTTTGGAAAGGGAGGTGGGTTAGGGTTAGGTCGAGAATGCGTCAGAAATGCTTCATTTTATTTCGGTATGAGATATGGATGAAGAAAATGCGGGTGTGAGAATGGTTCACGGGGGGGGGGAGGTGATGAAGTATGAAGGTGTAAGGGTAAGAGGAGGAAGGCGATGCAATATTCAACTGTATACTATGCCTTTCATTAAAGATTTGTTTGTGAAAATCGGTTTAGTCATCACCGAAGAACCAATGTGACTTTAATTGTCGAATATGCCCGGAATCCGGAACTTCCGGAATCGTCGGTAGTGGAAAATATATTCAAAGAATGTTTGATTGGCAATCATTGATCTAGATCTGCGAATCGAAGTAATTTGATGGCTATTTCAATAGTTTTTAGCCTCTGAGGCAGTGGTGCAAATTTTCATTTTCAAATGCCAACTTTCAGCTCAATCAAACCCAACCAGGATTCAAATTCAAAGTCTCCCTTAATCATTCACTTTCAAGTTGGCGGGATTTTCATACCCAAACCGTAGGTCTTCATTTCAAATTGATGCTTTTCATTCACCAACCAAAGTTGTCATCTGCTCTGTAGAGGCCAGTTTAGTTTAAATGTTGACATATTTTGCGTTTTCAAGTTTACATGAGCAATAAGAAGTATGTTCAGAGTAGTTTTGCTTGAAAACCCTCGTCAATATCCCAGTACAGAGATATTCATATGGTCTATGAAATCGAAAATGAATGGAAAATGATTGAGCAGCTCGGCTGTTTGATAGAATGATGCAAACGAAAAACGACGAATTGAACATAGTAGGGCATGATTTGAGATTTGTTTTCCCTTCAAATTCAAAACAACCTGGTAAAAATTTGCAGCTCCGCTCTGAGGTATTGCGATTGTAACGGTTTATATGGGAAATTACAGTGTGACCTTACTAACCAACCTGTAACTCCGGAACCAGAATACAGAATCAAATAAAAATTTATCAGAAGTCAATGGGGTTATTGTATCTTTCATTTTAAATCAAGTTTGTAAAAATCGGTCAAGAATTCGCTGGGAAAGAGCTGTGACATTTGCTTAGGAACTTGACGAGTTCCCCGGGGGCATCATGAGCCGTCTTATTTATTTATTTATTTATTTATTTATTTATTTATTTAATTCATCTGACAACACAGTCTTAATAAATAAACGAAAATCTAATTATAATAACGAAGATCGCGATACTTTCTGCGCGAATTTGGGCGACGGTTCTCCAAAGGCGAACGGATCCTCAACTGTGGCGAAATTTCGCATACATGCTGATATCGGTTCGTTTAAACCAAACACCGCACGATGAAATATTGGTTGAAGCAAGCCAGTGGAGCGTAGATGTCGTTGCGAAGCGCGGAAATTAATAAGGGATAGAATCTTTGGAGAGTCGATTTCGGCGCTGATCACCTTCGCCACAAACACTGCTTGTTGAATTTTTCTGCGTCGCTCTAATGGGTCGAGTCCGATCAGGCGGCATCGATCTGGGTACGGTGGTAGATCCAAAGGACTCTGCCAGGGAAGGTCTCGTAGAGCGAGCCGAACAAATCTTTTCTGCACACGTTCAATTCGTAGATTCCAAACAAACTGATGAGGACTCCAAATCAGATTGGCATTTTCGAGTAGTGGGCGAACCAACAAACAGTATAACGCCTTCAAGCAGTGCAGATCCTTAAAGTCCCGGCTGGTTTTGGAAATAAAGCCGAGTTGTCGAGTAGCTTTCGAGATTAAAGCTGAGCGGTGCAGATTGAGGGTTAGCTTAGCATCCAATAAGATGCCAAGGTCGCTGACGTGATCAACTCTATTGAGCCTTTGCCCCTCGATCTGGTAGTCGTAAAGTATAGGATTGACTATGCGGTGAAAAGTTATAATCTGACATTTAGCGATGTTAACAATGAGCCAATTTCTACGACACCAGCCGACGAATGTATCCAGAAGCTCTTGAAGCCGAACGCAGTCGTCGATATTGTGGACTACGAGGTACAACTTCAGGTCATCAGCGTAAACCAGTTTGCATCCAAAACCAAGAAGCAAAGTTGCGTCGTTGAAGAATAGCACAAACAGTAGAGGCCCCATTTTGCTGCCCTGTGGGACCCCAGATTTGTTCATAAACTGAGAAGAGACACAAGAGCCAAGCTGCACACGTAAAACTCTATCACGTAAGTAAGAACTCAGCCATTTAACATAATTGGGTGACGCAACCAACCTGGACATTTTCTTTAAAAGTTTTCGATGGTCGATTCGGTCAAATGCTGCTTTTAAGTCGGTGTACACTGCATCAATTTGTGCCTTTTCCTCCATCAGCGAAATGCAAGTTGACGTGAAGTCCAAAAGGTTAATACTTACGGATCATCCTGGCATAAATCCATGTTGGTCGGTAGAGATGTAGCTTTTGGAGCGTGAAAGTACAACGGTGCTCACAAGTATTTCAAATATCTTGGATGCTGCCGATAAGCTAGTTATACCACGGTAGTTCCTTACATTTCGACGGTCACCGCTCTTGTAAACTGGGAACATGAACGATTCCTTCCAAATCACCGGAAAAGTTCATTGCTCAAACGATTTGTTGAAAATACTGCATAAAGGTTCGGCTAAGGAAGCAGCACAACGACCATAAACGACAGCTGGTATGCCATCCGGTCCAGCAGAGTACGATTTTTTCAACCTGTTCGCAGCGGCAACAATCATGTCGGGAGTGATAAAAAATGTGAGTTTAAATGACACACACACATACATACATACACACAGACATTTGCCGATCTCGACGAACTGAATCGAATGGCATATGACTCTCGGCCCTCCGGGCCTCGGTAAATAAGTCGATTTTTACAGAGATTGCATAGCCTTTCTTTATATGAGAAAAGCAAAAATGGAAAATTTCCACTAATGCGGCAAAAACACAATTTATTGTGTTTCCGTATAAGCCAAGAGCTTTTTCTTTTAAACCATTATTGAATTTAATGGTTTGAATTTAACAGATCAAGTTAAATAATTGGGTTTGATTTACGATAAAAAAAAACTCACTTTTAAAGATCACATTGAAGGAATCCAAACAAAATGCAACAAATATCTAAACTGTTTATACCCTTTTATAAACAGGAATTCTAGGCTCTGCCTGAAGAATGCTGGCAATGCTTTAGGCAATGCCAATCTATGCAAGTTGTTGTGCTACTAGGAAGGAAACGCTTCAAAGGATTCAGAATAACATTCTGAAAATGAGTTTGTAGCGTTCCCCCGGTTTAGCACAAACGAGTTGCACAGACTCGCAAACATAGAATCATTAGAAATTATGACGAACAGTGTTATAAGCAATTTTCGACAAAAATCGTTACAATTATCAATTGCACCGATTAGCTCTCTTTATAGTTTATAAGTTAGTTTATAAGATTTGTTTAGCTCCTTAGTCACATGACAAGCAGGTTTAAAACTTCCTACTGCATAAACACTTAACTGCGAAAGCATATTATATCTTAATAACAATTAACTAAATCACTTAACCCTTTCATGCCGAAATTTTTTTCTACTGCATTTAGGGTTTCAAAACTATGTTTCCTTGAAAAGGGTGAGATCAAGAAACACAAAAAGCCTATTTTCATAAAGATAGGGGCTTCCTCGGCAGTGCTAGAAGCTGGTCAATTTTTGCCTTTTAATGCTCCATACAATTCTCCTAGAATAATGACAATAGTCCAATTACGTGGAAAACGTAGCAACCTACAGTCTAAATTGGTAAGTTTTATCAGTTTTCAATAATATTGCACCATAACGAAGATATATGAAAAAATCATTTTCCGTCGTCAACGCAAACTGTCCCTGGCAGCACTGCTCCTTGGGAATCCAATCAGACTAATTGCAATAACTTAAGTTCTAGAGCTGATCCTTGTAACTGTTAATACTCAAATTAATGGCAATAATCACATTAATGAGCCTTACTTGTTTTTGTGCGCAAATATCGCCTTAATCAAAAGTTATAGCTGTTTAAAAACGTTGTTGTCCACAAACAACATGGGCATGAATGGGTTAAACAATAGAGTGACTGACCACCCAATATACTAAATTAGAAATGTAATGCAATCAAAACAATATTATCAAATAGAAAATAAATTATAAACAAACAATATTCAACTTAGGCGTTTCTGAATCGGTTGGTGCATAAAATATTAAATTCCATCTAGTAATAGTGAAGTTATAAGCGTGCAAATCCTACATAGTTTCGTTACATATAAAATAATTTAGTTTTTAGAATGACATCTAGCCCCAGATAGTGAAGTAAGACAGTTTTAATATCAAAAACTAATTTTGCGGTTGAAAGTTTTTTCAGATTCTTTTATTCTAATTGAGCTCGAAGTATACGAATGTTGATCACTTAAATTTAACAGCACATTGAAATACTTTTTATTACTCATATTGAAATTTGACAATGTATATCTTTTCATAATTAGTTTAAACAAACATTTTAATGAAAAATATTGATATCAACATTATGTGGATGAACTACAAACAACAACACTGAACATATCGCCAAAAATATGAAATTTAACGTTGACTAAATTACAAACATGACACAATTTAACAAACCGTAATTCGCGAAATGACGAAATACAATCGTATTCCGTTTAATTTTACATGAAACGTATACTTTACATGCGCAATGACATAAATTTACACTTACTTCATACTCAGTTGGGTTTCGGCTTCGCCTCATCAGAAACCGACACTAACTTATTATCGGAATAGATTAGCGCCGGCTTGACGAAATCCCTTAAAACTAAAACACACTTTGTGTTTCAATATAGCATAGTTACACTTACTGCCATTCAGAACAACCGCTATATGTGGAGTAAAATTACGTGATTTTCGATATTCAACGTCATGTAAAATTAAAATCAAACCTAAAGCTAAGTCATTTTGATGCTCGTATATGTCAGGGTCAGGACACGTAAATTTACACGATTTTTTCTAGTTGTGTACAACATTTACTCAAGAATTAGAAAACGGACGTCAAAATGATTTTTTTTTGGAAAAATAGCAGCAAGCGTACAATTTAAGGTAAACCCATCCTATGCATGTATACATGGTTTAAAAATATTAAACTTGGAAAAATGTGTTGCGTTTAAAAGTATTTGATGCTACTTCGTAATTAATACTTGTAATACTTGATAGTGTAAAGTTAATTTTTTGTGCAATTTGGACAGCAGAATTTTTTGTGTGAAGTAAATCTTAAATAACGAAATGTTTTTCATTAAATTCCCTATCATAAAAACTAGGTCTGTTTTTACGAACTGATTCGTTTTAGAAGCACTCGGAGTGGTTCGTAAATTCCTATTTCAATGTAAAAGACGCACGACTCCGTTGAGCTTACGCATCGAATCGTGCCGAACCAACGAATTATGAAAAAAATCGAAAAAGTGCATATTGAAATGCCAATGTTACGGTCATAAGATTCATAGATGTAATTTATTTCGTCAACAAGTTCAATGTTGACGCTGTATACTTTGTCATCTACAAAATACCAAGAGCTTACACTAACACAATACATTCGACGAAAGTGTAAGTTTATTCAGCTGTGGGTATTGTACCATAGTTGTAAGCTTAGATCGTTCGTGCATGTTGTAAGTTTTAAAAAATCGTGTTTTTTTGCTTGTGCCACTATGTTTCGGAGCAACAAAAAGAATGTTAGAAAAACGTTGTGCCCCACAGCAGCCAACACAGTTGCTGTACATCTCATTCCATTCTAATCTCAGACAAAATTTTTGCAGTGCGCATCCCAATAGGCAGTGAACAAAACGATTACCAAAACGACCTGCGTCATACTCTATCACGGTGCCATTTGATGCCTTTTTGCACTTCGTCTGTTCTGTGATTGACGTTTTTAATTTCCTGTGCGTTATCCCAGTTGACACATTCGGTAGGCATGTACAAAGTTTCGCAATATTTTTTTTTTGCACTACCCAGCGCAGCGGTGTTACACCGAACAGGAATCGAATCTGCATCTGGCCGCTCTCTGCCGGAGTCCTAGTTAGAGAAGGTTTGAGTTTTGTTCGGTCCACCAAAAAAAAAATGCAACTCGCAGTCAAGAATATATTCCGGGGTTGGCTTACCATCGGAAACTGACTGATTGATTTTTCATGTTTCAGTGGACTCGGCGAGTTCTTTTTTTCGTCCAGTAGCAGCAAATAGTTGGAAATGGTGGGCAGGTAGCAATTTGTTTTTAACGAATGGATTCTTCCGTCTGAAGTACTTTGTTCCAATGGAATGATCAGAAGAGCGGAACGTGCCAAGCAACGTCCAACCATAAAGCAAATATTGTTTACACACAAGAAACGCAATATGAAACAGCCAAGTTACGCAATCGTATCATTGACCCCCGAAAATATAAATATGCAAAATTTCTACGAATTCTCCCCCGCAACTGCCGCTGCCCTGTGTGAAAGGAGAACGCGAGATGTACGCTGATTATTATTTCTTTTCTGAAATGATTCAATGCTTTGCTTAGATGGAATGCCTAGTAGTGGTATAGGCTTCCTCGTTGCGCCCATGCATTGCTGCTATATAAGCTTTAGTGCGAAATGCTGTTTTTTGGCGAATGCGATTGAGTGCCATAAAATACACACAACGTTGAATCGAAATGGTTTCGGCACCACGGAACCCTGGTTCGACCGGATAGCGTAGAATGGTGCAAAGTGAACTTCTCAGAAAGAATGGAACCAAGAAGAGGGAGGTGCAACTGTGGCTATTGCTTAGGTCGCACTTTTTCACATTTCCACCAACTGCCGTGTATTAGAAGAGTGATCGGTGAGGCGGGCGCTGTGCAACGAAGAGGCCGCGGATAATATGCATGCATGTGTGTGCATGCTGCGATATTTTGCTTCTAATTTTTATATTAGATGTTGTTCGGTGTGTTCTACTAGAGAGGGGCAGCAAAAAAATGCACACATTTGCAGCGAGGTACATACGACCGGGAACGAACGTAAGCGAACTCGAAGTTCAACGACATTTAGACGAAATTTTGGCAGTTCATTTTGTGTATGTGTATATTTATTCCGAGCAAATAATTTGGTGTGGTCAGGTTCTATTTTTTGTGCAAAATGCAAACGATCGCACGGGTGGTTCAAACCAGATTGCGAAGCAGAGAGTTGAATGAACTTCTAGTTACATTGTCTATGACATTACGCGAGTCACGACAGTGGTTTAGTATATTGTTTATCTTCTTGTAAAGATTATTGCATGATAGCATTTATTAGTAATTAATTGGCAAACTGGAAATATAGGCCAGGTAGCATCAAATTAGGAACTTTTAAGTTTATGCCAATAAAATATTGCGCAGTAATGTTTTTATTTTATTGAGAAGTATTTGATGATATTTGTATTTTACAAATATATGAGAATCTTTCTAATATGTACTAGCACAATTTTTTCCGAAAAAATCCCCAAAATATTCATGTACAAAGAAGTATAACACTTAATGAATTTATTCGTAAAAATGCTACGACTATGTTTTATAAAATCAACCTTCGTAATATTTACGAATTGTGTGTGTATATTCAGAAATTGGTTGCTCGCGATTTAAACTTACATGACACTATTTCGAATCTATTTCATAAATCGTACGAATTGTTAGAATTAATACGCGAAAAACTTCTTCATGTTCTCAAATATTGCATTTTTTGTTTATTTCCTCAAATAATACAAATTGCAAAATCGATGCGTTATCAACCCTTGAAATTTATTTTATACTATTAACGAGCAAATAACTTGAAAAAAGTTTCAATGTTCGTCTATATCATACGAATAGTTTTTGTAAACTTCAAGAATAATTTTCGCACATTTTGCGAATTCATTTAATTAAATAAAAATCGATGAAAACATCGATGCTTCGATCCGAAAAGATCGGATAAACAATGATATGTGAACACACGAAAACTTCCGTTCGACAAATGAAAATGAAATCCGACGACTAAAGAAATTCCTTAATGAATGAAAAATAAATTCGCGCTTTTCAAAAATTTCTTTCATCAGCTCGTGAAATGAACGAAACCAACTATTTACAATGCACGCAAATACTCCGTTGCAGAAAATTACGCATGATTTCATTTCTTGTATGCTTGTTCTATTTACAGCAGCAACCAAAATCTCTTGTAATAATTACAAGCGTCAACCACTTGCAATTAATGTTAGCACCTCTTGCAATTTTGCACTTCAATTTCTTTGCAATTTTGCCATTATATAAAATCACCAGTCTGCTTCCTCATCTCGTACAGACAGGAGCTGATCCAGAAAAAAAATTCGGAGGGGGTCCGAAATTTCGCTTTTGAAATGTTCATTGTACAATACGTAATTTGTAATACCCTCATTTAATTAAAACCATTTTTGGTGAACGAATCTGATTTGGAATGATTTAGCATTTAGAATGAATTTAAAATAGAAACTACTTAAAAATTTGTCAAGAAGTTAAAAATTTTCGGAGAGGGGTCCGGACCCCCAGGACCGTCCCCCTGGATCCGCCACTGCGTACAGATAAAAAGTCAAAAAACGCACCGCTTGCGCTGACCATCGTCGATTCGAACGAAACTTTGCAGTTGTGTTCGGTTTATGATTCTCCATAATTTTCTCTGCCAATTGCAATATTTTGAGCCAAGAGCAATTTTTTAAAAGGGTGTAGACGTTTCTACATGCATTAACTTCAAAAATTTTTGTTCTGTTACTGTATTTTATACAGCAAAACTATCTGAAACGAGTTACAGGGAGTGAATACTTCTGTACTAGAAAAATATACACTGAAAAAAATTTCGTGTCATTTTTCACAAAAATAAAAATTTATGTTAAAAATTTTAATGTGCTTAAGCACCCATTTTTTAATTTTTAGGGCAAACCCAAAGAGAAAAGAAACATTTTGAATGTAATTACATGGAGGAGATCTTGTCGGTAAAAAGTTTTTTAACAATAACTTTTTTACATGTTTTTAAATGTCATACTAATTGAGCTTGAGCTTTTGCGACCACCCCTAGCTGCTACTCCTTTATTGATCTGGACTAGCTGAAGTTGCACAGAGAATCACTAGATAATTATGCTTGGGAGTAGCGAAACATCTTTCAATGTGCAACTCAATAGATCTAAATACTGGTCGCAGAAGTGCGTCTCCAACAAAAAATGTGCAACTCTTGGTAATCCTAAAGTGTTTATTGATCAATAGTTGGTCAGACCCGAACGTACCTCGCGGTTGGTGAGGGAAGGAATGTTAGTTCGATACTTGCTTTTGCTAGAGGCCGTATATACTACTGTGCACTCCACAAGTATCACGGGAGGAGGATATTTGTTAGTAAGTACACAGAAAAAAATATTTTGTAATTTTAAGTTTATTTTCATGCACATATTTGGAGCATGAATATAAATGTAAAATTAAGTTCCACCACAAATACACACGACTTGTCGTGCTTTCTTCAACGATGTTTATTACAATTTTACACGTGAATTGAAAATTACAGTTTCTTTAAACGGAAAAACAATGTACTTCAAATTATTTTTACTCGAATACTGCTGTAAAATGAATGACATGTAATATTACACGAATGAAAGTGTAAAATTGTATGCTGTTTGATGCTCCAATTGATTTTAATGTAGTTTTCAATCAAATGTTTGACTCAATCATTGTATGTTTACATTCGTATTGATTTACATGTTGTTTAAATTTCATTATTTTTTGGTGTGTATAGGAAGTTGGATTCTACTTCTTCATTACCGACGCCAGAGAGGTGACTCCACTATCTGGACTAAATATCGATCCATCAACTCATGGACCGGGAACCTACGGCCTTATTTCCCTTCCGAAGGAAACCGTGGTTACAGATTTTTTCACGTTAGAAAAATCTGTACGACTTCGGTTGGGATTGAACCCAGACCAACTGGAATAAGTGGCTTCCACGCTTACCACTCAACCACCGTCTGTTTTTAAATGTCATACTAATGAGATACAAAACTGTAATTTTATTACAGAATATAATTCTAAGTATCATTTTGAATCAAAATGCATTTAACAAAAATCTTTCAAAATGCTATTGTTTTCGAGATATTTGAAATTTTGCTCCAACAAAAACAATTAATTCGTGTAATTATGTCTTTTTTAAAAGTTAATGTTAACCCATTCATGCCCATGTTGTTTGTGAACAACAACGTTTTTAAACAGCTATAACTTTTGATTGAGGTAAGATTTGCTCACAAAAACAAGTAAGGCTAATAAATATGACTGTTGCCTTTCATTTGAGTATTAACACTTATAAGGAATAGGTCTAGAACTGAAGTTATTGTAATTAGTCTGATTGGATTCCGATGGAGCAGTGCTGCCAGGGACAGTTTACCTTGACAACGGAAAATGAATTTTTCATATATCTTCGTTATGTTGCAATATTATTGAAAACAGATAAAACTTATCAATTTAGGCTGTCTTTCGCAACGTTTTCCACGCAAGTGGACTATTGTAAATATTCTAGGAAAATTGTATTGAGCATTGGAAGGTAAATATAGAGCAACTTCTAGCACTGCGAGGGAAGCACCTACCTTTAAGAAAAAAGGATTTTCGTGTTTCTTGATCCCACCGTTGTCAAGAAAAAATAGTTTTGAAACCCTACATACACTAGAAAAAAGTTGAGCATGAAAAGGTTAAAGTTTAAAAGTTATCATAAAATGTCCACAATCTAATATTCATCGTTTTACAAACATAAAAGAAACTTTTTCAGTGTAACATGAAGAAATTCAGTGTATCATGGAGAAATTTTCAATAGAAAAGTTTGCCTAGCAACAACTTTTGACATATTTTTAAAATTCATAATATTTGCAGTCGAGAATACAATTTTCTTTTTGAATAAGATTCTAAACGCCATTTTAAATCAAAATACTGATAACAAAATTTTTCTGAAATGTAGGAGTTCTCGAGATAATTTAAAGTTCGTGTAACAACACAATTATTTTATTTTATTACGACCTTTTCATAAGTTATTCGCGTTTCTCCATCAACAACTATTGGTTTTTCAAAAGGCTCATAAAATTTCTTGCAACCTTCCCTTTCACATCAAGGCAACATTATAATCCATATCCATTTCAAAGCTACACGAAAACAACCAATATATTATTCAACCATAGTCTGAAAATTTAACTACGTTATGTAGTTTTATCATTTTTTGTTGTTTTAATGTAGCTTTCAAATGGTTTACAATATCGCCTTGATGAAAAAGTTATAGGAAATATTATGGGTCTATTGAAAAAACCTATTATGGTTGATGGAGAAAGCCGAATAACTTATGAAAAGGTCGTAATGAATTAAAATAATTGTGTTGTTATAACAAAACTTTAAATATATCGAGAATTTTCAGAATTTTTTTGTTATGAGCGTTTTGATTTAAAATGGCGTTTAGAATTATATTCAAGAGGACGTTGTATTTTTGACTGCAAATAGAATGAATTATAAAAATATGTATATGAAAGTAACTAATTTTTAAGTATCATAAAGGGTAGGGAGGGAATGGTTAAGGGTTTCAGCGTGAAAAAAACTTTTTTTGTGATTTTTTTGCGTGAAGCGAATTGATCAAAACTTTTGTATATTATGGAGTATCATTTCAATAACATGCTGTAATTTTTTTATGCAAAAATATCGAGAAACGAATCGGTGACGAAGCTTTTTGTAGAACGTTTCTGGAAAAACATTATTTGCGGTCATACTATGTTGCGTTTCGGCTTCGTCTCATCAGAAACCGACACTAACGTATTGTCGGAATAGATTAGCGCCGGCTTGACGCAAATCCCTTAAAACTAAAACACACTATGTGTTTCAATCAAACGACTGATCAAACGTGATGTCCCGTTAGAGCAGAAGTTCTGTTTATGCCGATGAGACACAAGTGAAGCCGAAACTTGTCTTGGCTTAGCAGGCCTATGCGAAAGCACTATGCTATATTTCACCCTAAGGAGGAAAATTTGGTAAAAACCAAAATTTCTCACTTGGGTGAAAATTTGTTGGTATAAACCAGTCTTTGTACAGGAGGGCACAAATCCTTATTTCATACTATGTTGCGTTTCGGCTTCGCCTCATCAGAAACCGACACTAACGTATTGTCGGAATAGATTAGCCCTCCTTTGTGCCCTCCTGTACAAAGACTGGTTTATACCAACAAATTTTCACCCTAGTGAGAAATTTTGGTTTTCACCAAATTTTCCTCCTTAGGGTGAAATATAGCATAGTGCTTTCGCATAGGCCTGCTAAGCCAAGACAAGTTTCGGCTTCACTTGTGTCTCATCGGCATAAATAGAACTTCTGCTCTAACGGGACATCACGTTTGATCAGTCGTTTGATTGAAACACATAGTGTGTTTTAGTTTTAAGGGATTTGCGTCAAGCCGGCGCTAATCTATTCCGACAATACGTTAGTGTCGGTTTCTGATGAGGCGAAGCTGAAACGCAACATAGTATGAAATAAGGATTTGTGCCCTCCTGTACAAAGACTGGTTTATACCAACAAATTTTCACCCTAGTGAGAAATTTTGGTTTTTACCAAATTTTCCTCCTTAGGGTGAAATATAGCATAATTATTTGCGGTGTTACCTACCATTCAAAAACTACTTAACCGATTTCTTTCAAACTTTGCATACACATTCTTTGTTAAAAATACCTGATCCTTACGATGAGTTTTTCAGATCATTTTTCGATTCGGGGTTCTTAATTATAAAAATGCGGAATTTTGCGTGAAAAATAGAAATTTTTCTTTAAAATGAGTAAAAAAACCCCATAATTGAAAATTTATCTCGAAAACTCAACGTAGAGGTTAAGCATTTTTTAACATAGAATGTTCATGCAAAATTTGAAAGAAATCAGTTAAGTAGTTTTTAAATAGCAGGTAACACCGCAAATCATGTTTTGTCAGAGGCGTTTTACAAAAAGCTTCGTCATCGAGTCGTTTCTCGATATTTTTGCATAGAAAAATTACAGCATGTTATTGAAATGATACACTATAATGTAAAAAAGCTTAGATCAATTCGCTTCATGCAAAGTTTTAAAAGAATCTAAAAAAGCGTTTTTTCACGCTGAACATCCCTCCCCCCAACCTCCCTTTACTACAAGCGATCTTTCCGAACTGTTTCAAAAAAGTACGGCCACTTTGAATATTATAATTTGAATTTAATGCATGATTTTTTGATTTTCGTATCTGTGCGAGAAGACTGGTTTTTATCGACTGAATCAAATGGCAAATATAAGTCCAGTGTTATTACTTTTCAAATGAAACAAGTTCGACCCTATTCAAAATCTTAACTAAATAAATATATATTTATTTGAATAACATAGGTTTGAATACAGTTTTTTTTAAATGCATCATTTAGTTCACCGTTGAAGTTCTGTTAGGCGACACTGTGCGCCGTCTCGCTCTAGTGTGCACGTATAACATATAGACAGAGCAAAGTTCCGTTACCCCCAACTGCAAGTGAAATGAGCGAGTCACAAAATAAATTTTACCCATTACGGGCGAACACAACAGCGATTGATTTTTCGCAGATTTTTTCTTAGACCTATAGTGCGCTAGGTGGAACTGTCGATCAAGGTGAAAATGGAATTTGTGAAGTATAACACATACAGCTACATCATACGAGACAGGTAGTACTAATAACGTTTAACTCCTTAGCCGAGGCAAAAAGCTTCGTAGCGAAGAACAACATGCAACCTGACATCGAATATGAACATGTCAAAACCAAGATCCCCTTGATCTAACGGAAATTTGCGTACACTATTTGACACTTCGTACTAGTAGGGTTTGTATTAAAAGATTCATGTCGAAGTATGGAGAAGTGGAACACGTTTCAAACGATATTTTTATCCAGGGATTTTCAATAGTGTTTGGGGTGGTGCGAATGCGGCTGAACCAACGTATACCGTTTCACTTAAGTTTCAAGAACCCTAAGCACATACCCTGGGTAGACGTCCACGTGTCAGTTTTGTAACCAGAAAGCATTACGGTAAGCTATGCGCCAAAAAAAACTAAAGGAAATCAGGGATGGGATGCACCCCAGAGCAAATAATGAGAAGAATAAAAACGCACACTTTTCGTGCGAACCACTCTTCTCTTTTACAATAAACCTCTTCATTCCGATGTATGTTGCTCCCATGTGTGCATTCTACTCCATCCATTGCACACAGCATAGAGTACAAATAAAGAGGCTCTTTAGTGTGTATCTTGGTCCCACGTGCGCGGAGGCAGGGAAGGCAACCAAAAAACATACTAAAAATGTTCTTCCGATCAAACTTTACCTAAATTGGTCGGTGTTAAGTCAGACCGGACTAAGTGACAATTAATTGGTTTCGAGAAAAACGAGTTTAAAGTTTGAATCGCAGTATCCTTTACATTATAATTGGGAATTAATGTTCACCATAATTCTTGCAAATTGTTACATATTTCAAATCTGGCAAAAGTCGAATGTAGCAGAAGACAATCTTTATCCTGTTCTAGCATTATCTCATTTATCGATGTTTTGCGACTTAGGCCGGTCTGACTTAATACCGACCAATTGTAGTTTGATTCGCCATTTTTTTTCGTTTCCAAGTTTCTCTTTGTGCCAGGCACGTAGCTATAGGAGGGAGGAGGGAACAAGGAGGCTAACGCTCTTTCCGAATTTTTTCAGAAATAAATTTAAGAAAAACCTTATTTTTCGGTGACGCTTAACAAATTTGTATCTTGTTTGGTTTAAACAAATCAATGAGAGTATGTCGAGGAAGATTGCTATTTCGAACCACCCATCTACTCAGTACGTTGAGTGTGACAAAAATAGTTCCTTTCATATTGTGTGACTCATAGGAAGAACAAAAGAAGCTGTTACATTCATTCTTGCTGTGAAACATTTGCTAAAGGTGAAAATGGAGGTCATGCTTACGAAAATCGCCTTTATCGACCGTTCAACAAATTAGCCCTGCCGAAGCCAGTTTTTTGTATATTATTTTTTATTTGATTACATTGTTCAGCCACAAGTGGTGACTTTTCATCCCTATTGTTTACATGATTCGGTTAATTATTTTTGTCGGAAGTTGCTTATAATACCGTTCGTCATAATTTCTAATGTTTCTATGTTTGCGAGTCTGTGCAACTCGTTTGTGCTAAATCAGGGAGTACGATTCAAAATCATTTTCATAATTTTATTCTGAATCCCTTGAAGCATTTTATTTCTATTCTATTTCTATTGCCAGTCTAAATATTTGTTTATAAATTAATAGCTTTTTTTAATTATTTATTTGGCACGGCTCAATGCGTTAGCTTAAAGGAGCCATGGGTCTTTTATCTATTTACAAGAAGTAAAAAATAAAAATAACAATAATTTTTATTTTGAGCCTGTAAGATCCCGTGCGCGCAACTTGCTATTGCGAGTGGAGATCTTTTTTCGCGTCGGGAAGATGTTCCTTCTTTCGCCAACTTCGTCGTTACCCATGTTTGTCTCGTTGTTGCTTACGTCGGTATCATCATCTTGATTACTGCCGTGATACTTGCGATCAGATCTTTTTTCTGGCTTCTTGCCCTTGCGGGTTTCGAATGTGAACACTCCATCCTTGGTGGTAGCTTCTTCACTGGTGGTATTAGTTGTTAAGTTTGAAGCTTTTGCAGTTGTCATTATTGCCTTAACTGCAACCACAAATTTGGCAACCGATTGTGCTTCAGGTATAGATATTGGGGCTTGGGTGTTGGCATTTTTTTCTGCTACTGAGCTTTCCTTAGCAGTTTCTGGGCAGGGTTGTCCGTAGTGCGCCGTTCGTTCACAGAATTGGCACATATTAGTTTGTCACTGATATGTACAAAGAGTTCGCTGTGTAATGGTATCACCCCCTTCTGTGTTGTACTGCAGGGTAAGGTAGGAGGGAATGGGTTGGTCTACTCGCATTCTCACCACAAAGACACCATTTGAAATACCTGGGAAGTAGTTTCTCCATGTGTCCTCCGTAATAGATTCCACTGCTCCATAATGCGACATGAATCTTTTAATTTCCACTTTGCAAGTAAGTGGAGATAAATCATGTAATTTCACTTCAATATTCCCATTATCCATGTATACAGGGATGTTGATTTCAGCGTTGTCACAAATAAGCACGTGTTTTAAGTTGTTCTGCGAAATGAATCTTTTCGCCTGGGCGAATTTGTTGAAGGTTATCAGCACCGCATGCCTGACGTGCTCAAGCTGTATGCAGGTGACTTCCGAAAACCGAAGCTGCATTTTCACCTTCAGCAGATGTTCCACATCACGAATACTTGGTCTTATGCGAAAAGACCTGAAGTCAATGGCCACGGTGTTAGGCCGAATAATCACGTTTTGTTGATGAGACTTAGTCATCTTGATAGATCACACAAGAATAAAAATAACGGTATCCTTTGTTGTTCGGACAATGCACACAAGTAACTGTTTTTTTTCGTTCGCTTTGCACTGGCTCGGACACAAGCAGGAGCACACTGGGTATCGAGACCGATGTCTTTGATGGTTGAAAATAGACTGATTAATAGTTTGTTCTTTAGGCAGAGCCTAGAGGGTATAAACATTTTATATATTTGTTGCGTTTTGTTTGGATTCATTCAATATGATTTTTAAAAGTGAGCAGTTTATCGTAAATCAAACCCAAGTATTTAACTTGATCTGACCACGTTAAATTCAAACCATTAAATTTAATAATATGGTTATCCCTAGTAACAACTGAGGTTTTATGATAGTTTTATAGCCACTCATAAAACTTAGGGTGCACTTATAGGTATAAAACTAATATTGTTACTTGGGTATGAGAAGAAGCTCTTGGCTTATGCGGAAACACAATCAATTGTGTTTTTGCCGCATTAGTGGAAATTTTCCATTATTAAGGATTCGTTGCAGGCGACTGCAGATAATACGAAGACTCACAGAAAAGTGATTTTTTACAGCCTACGGGTAGATTTGGAAGATCAGAGGTAAAAATATTGTATAGGATTGGTGCGACGCTTGACCCTTGCGGGTGCCGAAGCCAGCCATTTTGAATAATAACTTGAACACCTGGTTGATTTTCATATATATGGATGTTGAGAATATCAATGTTCGGCTACAAGATCTGATACTACTTACATACCCGGTGACCATTAAAAGATTCATGTCACATTTGGAACGAATGGAATTCACTATAAAGCACACATCTAAAAAGTAATTCCCCACATATTGAATGGTGTTTTGTTTGTGGTAGGAATTGAGGTTGACCGACTCATTTCTTTCTACACTCTGACTCTACACGTACAAATATAATGCGATAGTATCATTACACACACATTACATCTTTGCACATCCATAGTTATTAATAGCATAATTGCTAAATTTGTGGCTGATGTTCAGGTAATATTGACGGCAAAAGTTGCGTCAAGTATATCAAAATCAACAACCAGCACCAACATTGAGGAAGTTCACACTTATGACCCGTAAAGCCAAGAAACAAGGATTAAATAAAATGTTCGCGAACATGAACATGGCAGTAAACATGATAATGACATGGAAGTGTACGAGATAGAAATGAATGACCACCAATCCCAGCCTTAATGTCAAAAACTGGTGAAACAGCGAATTATGCACACACGTATATTACTAAATTTGCTGATATGAGGACAGTAGTGGTAGGACTAACTGTCGTGATTTTGTCCTTACTTTCCATTGGATGTTAGTTGATGCTAAATTACATATTAGTCAACCAATCATAAAACGTGACGAATCAGCGAACAGACATCAGTAAACAATCATGGAGAGCGACTAAAATGTTGTAACTAGTTGAGCCCATAAGTCAATAAGTTTGGAATATTGTTTCGATTTTCAGTTTATGACAGTCTTTCGTTATAGCAACAGCTTCAGTTGAAACTGTTTCTTAAATTGTGGTAAAATGAACCTATAATCAAACAGACACTACAGCTTTGTTCAAGTAGTAAAATATCTTGCAATCTTTGTGGTAATTGTGCAAAAAATACAGCAAATTACTTTTATTCGAAAAACAAACCATTTACTCAACAGATTAGTGTCAAGATATTTGTTTAACGAAGTGACGATTTGACTTAGAAAGCGTAACCGAAATCGTCATAGAAAGTCTTCCGTAAAGAAAAAGTAAGTGCGAAGTGTTCCCTTCCATGTGTTCCAGCAAGAGATGCTGAAATTATTGAGCTTATCTATATTTATAGTTTCTAGTTATTTTGGTGGTGTCATCAATGATACATTTAAAAAACTTTACGTGAATTAGAAGATATTAGCAATCAGTTTTTCCTTTTTTTATTTCGACTACGTTAGTCACATTTTCTTTTTTTACATTTAAACAACATTCAATTAGCTAGAGATTACTGGGTTGGGAAAGTTATGAAAATTAGAGCCGTAGTTTTCAAGTGAGAGCAAGGATGTGAAGTATGCAGATGGGAAAACTAGATGTGGCAGGGTCATTAGAACAGGCTTAATATCTTACGGGCTTAACTTTTGTCTTCTGCTGATGAGGGTCGAGCTTAGGCAGCATAACTACGAATCACTCGAGTTCACAAGCATGTCTCTTGGCAAAGACAGACTTGTCCCTCTTTACCCCGAGAACCGACCCTGCCACTTCTAGTTTTCCGAACTGTACACTTCACATCCTTGCTCTGACTTGAGTACTACGGCTCTAATTTTCATAACTTTCCCTACCCAGTAAGCTCTAGCTAACTGAATGTCGTTAAAATGTAAAAATTAGTAATCAGTGTTAAGTGATTTTCTTTCGATTTGTGGCCAATTTCTGGGCAATTTTCTTTAATATAATAAATTCTGGGCAGTTTCTCCTTATTGATTAAGGCCAGCCTTAAAAATAGTTTTATTTAATTAGAATTCGTAAAAAATCTAGATTTCATAGAACTGGTAAAAGCTGGAGGCGCCATATCAAGAAAACAGGAGTTGAACCGTTTCTGTGCATATACAAATCGCTTGCTAAATCAGAAGATTTAGTGTAAATTTCGACGTTCTCTTCGTTCGAACATTTTATGGACATTTTTTTACTCATTTCGATTTAGCGTTAATCCTTGTTTTTTCTAGCACCGTCAAGGATTCGGTTAGCACATTGACGAATTGACGGTTATATACTGCTTGGAAAACTTGTAGTGTTCCCTAGTTCGGTCATCACTGGAGCATTGCTGGGCGGTTTGATACCCGCTCTATGCGAATGGATGCGATCGAATCGAAGGTGCCGATCTGTTGAAATGTAAAATTGTCAGGTATTAAACAGAGTATTTAGTCATTTAGTGTTTTCTCTTGCATATCTTTATCCTTTATTCTTCAATCATTTTTACCAAATGTAACTTGTTGAACGTGTTAGATCTTGAGGAACAAAATGAAAGTAGATTCGTTATCGATAAAATTCGCAAATATCAGTTCTTTCGGCACTTATCCTACAAACCACATTTTTTCGTTGGAAAACATATATCGACTCCATTTAATATAAAATTATTTATTTATTCACTACTTCTAGTGTAAAAATGCATCGGCTTCACAAGGTACAAGTTTCATTTCAGGAAAAATACGGGAAGTTAGGATACTAGGGTATTGGGGCATACTTTTGGTCGTAAACTAGTACCCAGTTGAAGTTATTCCCCAAAACATACCGGAAGCATAATACAAACTGACCAGAGCATCCAGACTATACACAATTGGTCGGCGTTAAGTCAGACCGGACTAAGTCGCAAAACCCCAAAAAATGAGATAATGATAGCACTGGATAAAGAATTTCTTCAGCTACATTAGACTCTTGCCAGATTTGAAATATGTAACAATAAAAAAGAATCACGACAAAAATTAATTTCCATTTATAACGTAAAGGATACTGCGATTCAAACTTTAAACCCGTTTTTCTCGAAATCAATATTTTGTCACTTAGTCCGGTCTGACTTAACACCGACCAATTAATTAATAATGAAACCATTTGCTTGGTGGTCTCTTTCCCCACTAGCTGCTCTTCTAAAGATGATTCAAGATTCTGATTTTAAACCTATTACGATGTAGGAGTTTTAATAATCTTTTGGCCGGCGTCGAAAAAAACGCAATAAACCTTCCTATGCTAACATTGTGCACACAAACACACACTTTTCTTGACAGAATAACAAATGGCCAAAAAGAAAATAGCTAAGATCGCTGAGATGTTCAACAAGTCCGAGATGTGAATGACCTCTTCGTCAATCACCGCAGCGCGATGAGAACAAAAAAAAAATGCGCAGAATATTCTAGCTGCAAAACACCAAACGACTTTTTGTGTTCCTTTGGACCACCTCTTTCTCCTTCCGCCCTGCCGCATTCGCCGGTCGGAGTTCGTTCTCGGTCAGCACGAATAGATTGCGCAACACGATTATTTAACACACCAGCACCGCATCGTGCGCACTCGCATCATCAGCAGTGCCATCAAAGGCCGCTCTGTGCTTTGCTCGGCAAGCCGGCAGCAGCAGCAGTAGAAGGAGCACTCGTGTCCTCTTGCAAAATCTTGGAGCACGTAGTTATAGTAGAAATGCTTGATAGGAGCAGGAAGAAGGAAGAACTGGTGGACACAGCACTTCGGTTGACCCAATGCACCTCATGCCAACCTTCGACATGTGAACTTAGACAAACACGTCTACGATAATTGTTTTTAGGGAGCTCGAGATCAGGAAATTGACTTATAAAATAAGATATTGTTCAAGCGCTTAAAAAATAGATGACTAATAGTGATATTTCAGAAATGAAAATGATTCTAATAGCTTCGTTACTGGCTGCTTTCGGTAATAAATAGTTAAATTGGTTAAAAACACAAAACTACGAGAAAAAATATAAGTTGTTCAGAAATTGAACTGATATCCTATATAATATAATTTTTGCAATCTGCCTTGTTGATTATTGATCGTGGTATAAAACGACCAGGATTTGCAAATGGTTTGGTCCAGCTACTAAACAGTGTGTCCCAATTCTTTTGATCGAACATGCCGTTGAAGTAAATTATATTAGTAACACGATATTACATTTACTATTTCGCATATAGCATTAAATGTGATGGTGACGTCACAAGTAGTCGAATAAATAGAACACCGGTGGAATCACTTATTCTTCCCGTTTACTGACGCTAAATAAAAATCTGCAAATAGCCTAGCATTTGGAACGAAATAACATCACCATTAGAATGCCAGTGACCTCAAGTGCAAACAAAAGGCACCCAGCAAAACGCAACCACAAAGACCGTCAGTCAAAGCAGTCAAGTGTGGGCTTCTCTGTAAATCTGGAAATGTAAAAAGGCAATAACGCCGAAGCATGCCCCTCTACTGGCCCAATCCCATCATTCCGCGCAAATTCGTCCTACTGAGTTGTTGCGTTTTTTTTCGTCTAGCCTACCACTGAACACCCTAATGATACTAGCACTATTTGGACTCCGGACTACAGAGCATTAAAACGGACAACCGGATCGAAGTATAGCTGGCAGCCATCTAGACTTAGAGCGGATGCCCGCGGGGAATAATAAGAAAACTTGACGATCGAGGGAATGCGCGAATAGAATGTGCTAACGAATGAATTAGATGAATGGTTTTATGTTTGCACAGGCCGAATTGTCTCCAGGTGAAATGTGTGAGATACTATTAATGTAAGCTTTAGTTTCGACCGGATTTTTGGAATTTTGAAAAGTTTTGAGAGGGAGTGAAGCTTTCTCTACTATTATGTTGGTAAATTTTTATTCTATATTGTTAGATTTTCGTATTTCTATAGAGATAGTGAAGTCGCGTCTAGTGCTTCCGAGCATCGTACTGCATTTACTTCAAACAGGTTGGACCCGAAAATCCATCAAACATTCAAATTCATCTTATTATATAATTAACAACCAAGCAGCAGCTGGCGATACAGCTAATCGCTGTTTACCAAAAAAAAGACTCAACGCGAAGATTTTTTTTGTTAGGGGAAACTTTGCCACTGCGACCACTATTCAGGTTATCTTTTGTGGCTGTCCCAGTTTGCTCTACATATTACAAATTGCCCGAATCCAATGTAGTTGAAAGCGAGTTGTTTGTTTGTCCACATGTGTTGTCCCAACCGGGTAGTACAGTATTAATGTAGCTGAGGATCCGTTTGGGACAGGCATGCCATATCTCGTGAGACGTCATAAGATGCCTTCCGAAGTATCGCTCTCTTCGAAGAAATTGTACTGCACTGGCAGAGAATATGTTCGGAGCTCTCGGGCTCGTAGTTACAAAATCGACAAATGTCATCTTGACTTTTGCCAATATTTGTTTCAGATGATACTTGGCAGGACAATGTCCCGTAAATAAACCTGTGATTATACGCAAGTCTTTACGTTTTAGATCCATTAGTTTTTTGGCTCTCGTTGTATCTGGATGTATGAATTTCTTAGCTTGTCGAGCGCCTTCTACGTTACGCCAGTTGTTTAGTAGTTGGTCTCTTGCCCAAGCCAAAAGTTCTAGTTTAATGGCACAGGTAGAAATACCTAGAAATGGTTCTAGCCAATAAACGTGTTTGATGAACCACGCCTGGCTAATTCGTCGGCCACTTCGTTACCATCGATTCCTTGGTGGCCAGGTACCCAGAATATCATTACTTTATTCCGAGTTGCCAGTTGTTGTAAACATGTGATGCACTCCCAAACCAGTTTGGACTCACATTTCGACGACTTTAATGCCAACAGTGCTGTTTGGCTGTCCGAGAAGATTGCGATTTTTGAATGTCTGTAGTTTCGTTTCCTACAGACCTCCGAGCAGGTGTATATTGCATATACCTCTGCCTGGAAAACTGTAGGCCACTATCCCATTGATATCGCTTGTTTAATTCTTGGTCCGTAGACTCCCGAGCCAGTCAGCTCACCCATTTTAGAACCATCCGTATAGAATGATATTGTACCTTGAGGCAGTATAGGACCCCCTACATCCCACATCTGACGATCCACTATGTGACCTGCGTTAAGCCAAAGCGAACTGAGCGCCATATTTTTTTCCTGATGTTTTTAATGAAAAAAATATTTTTTCGATTATTTACCATTATCATAGAAAGTCTAAGGGTACTTATTTGCTATCGATTACTATTTGAGTTCTCAGAAATAAATTGATGTAGGTGTTTATAGTGCTACATTAGCTGCGATAGCGATTTTTAGGAAGGTACCTCCAAATGGCACTTGGTCCTCTTTGGCTTAACACAGGCCATGTGGACCTCATATGAAGTTCGGTTTAGCCTTCATTTTATCTTGAACTGTTGTCAAGACAGGGTTTAGTTTGAGTTCCTTTATTATACTCAGATGACCATTTAAATCTCCATCAAATAGTGATTTTCCCATTAGCACTCTCGGAGAGCCAAGTCTCGCCTCCCTCATAACATGTTTGTGCAATGAAGGTAGAGGAAGCATGGCTTCCATAGCTGTAGTGGGTGTTGATTTCATGGCCCCTGTGATAGAGAGGCAGGCTAGCCTCTGAATTTTAGTTAGTTTAGCTTGGGCGGTCTGTTGCTTAACTTTGGGCGAAGATACAAATCGCGTTCGCAGGACCCGAAGGGCATCCAATAATATTCGATGTAGGGGAGACCGGGGCTAGTTGGCGGTGTTTTCAGTTTTCTTTTTTACCGCTTTGGTAGATCTTGCAAAAGAGATGTTGCATGAAAGGGCAGACTGTTAGCAACATTTATGAATTTTATTAAAATGCTTGATACGTTGTCTTCATTTCTATAGACAAAAATTTGTGACGTCGAAAAGCCGCCAACTTGCCCCAGCCCCGGGGTAAGTTGGCGGTATGTATGGGGTAAGTTGACGGAATGACAGAAAAAAGAAATCAAATGGAAATTCAATCACATCAGTGGTCCTTATGAAATGTGCCGACACTTTTCATTATATTCCAATACCCCGTCATTTTGACTTCGACGCATACTCCATATTCAAAAGCAAATTTTCGAAATTCTTCAGGCGATTGGCCGAAATAATTATCCCCTGCATTGACGAGAGACACAAGAAAAAGTTTTTCTTACTTTGAAGTGAATTCCACAAATGAAAATATTTGATGGCTATTTTTGCACTGTAAATAGTACCGCCAACTTGCCCCGTGTGCGTCACCGCCAACTTACCCCAACCGCATATTTTATAAAAAAATAGTTTTGTGTTTGGATAGGTATAGTATCTATACGGATACTGAAAGCTCTTTTCTCGCATTATCGAAAAATATAATCATTCGGGGAATAGATTGAAAACCACCTTAAATAACACAAAATGTTTAAAATTAAGAAAATTTACAAAGTATGCTCAAAAACACAATATCGCCCACAGCTTCTACAAAACAAAATATTTTGCAACAAAAACACAACGCGTTTCACATTACTTGAGGTCACAACACGAGGCAGCGCTTTATGTCTAATAGAAACGGAGAAAAGAGGGTTCCGCCAACTAGCCCCGGGCTCCCCTATTACTAACATTTCGTTGTAAGTATTAAAAAGACCAAACCCACAGCTCAGTCAAGCCAATGCATTCATCCACGTCAACCAAATCTCTTGTATAGGTCTGGGTTATTTCACCGAAAGCCAGTTCGCCGAAGGTCATTTCGCCGAAGGTCATTTCGCCGAAGGTCATTTCGCCGAAGGTCATTTCGCCGAATAGGTCGATTCGCTGAAAGTCGTTTCGCCGAATGGGTCATTTCGCCGAATAGGTCATTTTGTCGAATGTTATTTTATTAAATGTGTAATTGTAGTAACATAGTTATTTTAAATCGTACCATCAGAATACTTATAAATCTTTTTATTAAATTTTAATAATCCTAAACGGAAAGAAATAGTATTTTATGCGCTGTATTTGTTGAACAATTCCTTCTTTTCACATTTCCATTAAAGCATCGCAGAATGGAAAAAAACTAACATACTATTTAGAATCGGATTTTATCATTTTGGATATTTCTAAATATGGTTTTAATGTTATATTGGTGCTAAATGTATGCCAATATGATGCAAAGGTTGACGCTTACTCTTACTTGGGCTAGTGTATACAGAATGTTTAGCAGTTACACTTATGCTTTAGTTGCTTTAGAAAATAATGAATTATCTGGTTTGCAGATCATTAGGCCGAATGGATCAAGGAGAATGATAAATAAGTGGAGTGGTTGGATCTGATAATGTTTGGAATATTTACAATACCTTTCTCGTTGCATATTTGCCGCTGTAATGGAATAAGTAAACAACAACGACACCTAATGAGGGATTACATGAGAAACCGGCCGACCACAAAATATGACCATTGTCGTTTCGAACGAAACTTTGAAATTGTGTTCGGTTTATGAATCTCCATTATTTTCTCTGACAATTTCAATATTTTGATACAAGAGCAATCTATTAAAAAGGGTGTAAACATTTGTACGTGCATTATTTTTAATTTTTTTGTTCGATCACTGTATTTTATACAGCAAAACTTTCTGAGAACGAGTTTCAGGGAATGAATATTTATGTGTGAAAAAATATGCACTGAAAAAAATGTTGTGTCGTTTTCACAAAAACAAAAATTTGTATTAAAAATTTAAATTGCAAAAGAACCCATTTTTTCTAATTTTTTATATTTTAGAAACAAAAACCTAAAGAGAAAAGAAACATTTTGAATGTGATTGTATGATGGAAAGCTTAACTAAGATTTTAGTTCAATACAATTTGATTTGAAATGAGAGTTAGAATTATATTCTGTAATAAAATTCCAGTTTTGTATGTCAATTAGCATGAAATTTAAAAATATGTATAAAGTTATTGTTAGAAAAACTTTTGTACCGATAAGCTCTCCATCATACAAACACATTCAAAATGTTTCGTTTCTCTTGAGGTTTTTATTGACAAAATATAAAAAATTAGAAAAAAATGGTTTTTTTACAATTTAAATTTTTAACACAAATTTTTGTTTTTGTGAAAAATGACACAAAATTTTTTTCAGTGTATATTTTTTTCGTTCATAAATATTCATTCTCTCAAACTCGTCCTTAGAAAGTTTTGCTGTTTAAAATACAGTAATCGAACAAAAAAAATTGAAATTTATGCACGTAGAAATGTTTACGACCTTTTAAAAAATTGCTCTTGAGTCAAAGTAATCTTACTGATTGTGGAAAATGTTTACTCTTCCATGCCGATGAAATGTGTAAAGTTTCATAGGAATCCAAAATGGTCGATCAGGATTTTAATTATTTTCGGACGGATCTTCGTGGAATTCCTCTAATGTGACTACGCCACATCGATTCCTATTGAGTGCTGTCCGACATCGCTCCGCTCCGTCGGACTTAAACTAATTTAAACCCCTATGTTTGAGTAATCTGGGCAAACGAGTGGATCACAGGTTTGCTTGCGAGAGGCCGCCGCTTCCGACGGCGGGTCTTTGACCTCCTCGTCCGGCGGATCCTTGGCCTCGGTTATGCGGCTAGGTCGCATCATGCTGGCATCGCCGCATGCGCTAGACAAGTCTAACAACCGAAAGAATTTTTTGCCTAGTGGTTGTATTAAGCCAAACTGATCTTTTTTATTTTAATTTTCTTTTATTATTTATGCTTTTTATAAATGAGATTTTATTTTAAAATATCAATCATGGGCAATATACTTTAGGGTTGATTTTCTGGTAAACGGTACATTCTTGGGAAATTTTTTCGACGTTATATTTTCTTGGAATTGTTTGGCTAAAAATTGTACAACCACATTGAACTCCATCTGATTGCAGTAAACATCGTAAATAGAATTATACTGATAGAATATACTCGTAAATCGCTAGGAATTAGAATCGCACAGAAAATTTTCATAAAATATACGAATTTTTCGTCCATATAATGAATCGTTCGTAGTTCTACTGAAACACTTTTATTTTTCATTACGAGTTTTTCGTGAAAACCACGAAAGGACTTTCGTTGGCTTATTACGAAACGGCTTCATTAGGCAAACGAATTCTTCACTGCTATATACGAAAGTTTTTATAATACTAACGAGCACCGTTCGTCAAACCGATAACGTCAGCAGAGGTTCAATGGAGGTAGAATATGGAGTCATTGTTGCTATACGTCAGATAATTGTTGATCATGACGACGGTCTCGGTCTGACTATTTAGTAGCCGTATCCGCATCCGTAGATTTCCTGAACCTCTTTCGGTTGATCCAGAATCCGGAGCAGTACGGATTCAGTTGAGCCATCGCGAACTGCTCGTTGGTTTTGTATGAATAAGTTTGAGTTTTTCTCTGCAGGAGCAATGTCAAAATAATATGCTATTAAATACGAAAAATTCTCTTGGATGAACGAAATGAATTCGTGCGACCAACGAGATTGTTCGTAATATACACAAACGTTTATTAAAATAAGCAAAATATTTCGCTTCATTCACGAAAAAATGTCGTTTTCAACGAATACATTCGTGCAATGTACACTAAACAAGTGCAATTTACGAAAGCTTTCGTTCATCAAGCGGTCATTTCTTCATACCATAATAAAATCGATTTTGCCAGATCTGTTTCCTTAATTAAAAAGAATCGGTGTTGTCAAACAAAGATTCCAAAAGATCGAATGAAAAAATAAGAGGATGATAAATACGAAAACTTTTCTAAGATAAACGAAAAGAATTCGTGCGACCAACGAAATCGTTCGTAATATACATAAGTTTATTAAAATAAACGAAACATTTCGTTTCATTCACGAAAAATGATGTTGTTATCAACGATAACATTCGTGCAATGTGCACTAAATAAATAAAATTTACGAGAACATTCGTTCATCAAGCGGCCATTTCTTCACAACATAATCTTTCTAGTCCTCAATAATGATGAGCAGGTTGAAATAGAATCGTATGCGCCAGATTAAAAAAAATCGGTGCTGCCAAACATCGATCCTAAAAGATCGAATGCGACCAACGAAATCGTTTGTAATATACATAAACGTATATTGAAATAAACGAAACATTTCGATTCATTCACGAAAAATAATGTCGTTATCAACGATTACATTCGTGCAATGTAAACTAAGTAAGTAAAATTTACGAAAACTTTCGTTCATCAAGCGGCCATTTCTTCGTACCACAATAAAATCGATTTGGCCACATCTAAATCTAAAAAAAAATCGATGTTATCAAACATCGATCCCAAAGAATGGACTGAAAACAATAAGAGACTAATAAATACGAAAACTTTTCTAAGATAAACGAAATAAATTCATGCGACCAACGAAATCGTTTATCATATACAAAAACATTTATCATCAACGAATTATTTCGTTTCATTCACGATAAATAATGTCGTTATCAACGATAACATTCCAATGTTCATCAAGCGGCTATTACTTCACACCACAATCTTTCCCCAATAGAGGTGAACAGGTTGAAATAAAATCGATGTTGCCAGATAGATCCTTTTAGTCAATTAAAAAATCGTTGTTGTTAAACATCGATCTTAACTCATCGATTGAAAAAATAATATGCTAATGATTACGAAAACTTTCCTAAGATGAACGAAATAAATTCGTGTGAGCAATGAAATCGTTCGTAATATACAAAAACGTTTATTAAAATAAACGAAACATTTCGTTTCATCGACGAAAAATAATGTCGTTATCAATGATAACATTCGTGCAGTGTACATTAAATGTGTAAAATTTACGAAAGCTTTCGTTCAGCAAGCGGCTATTCTTGTACATGAAATGAACGAAACCTACTATTTACAATGCACGAAAATAATTCGTTGCAGATAACGACGAATGAATTCGTGCATTGCATGATCGATTTCATTATATTTACGAATTTATATTATCAGTGTAGTGGGTATTTATATTTTATTTCGGGAATGATTAATCAGTGGAATAAATTTGCTACAATAGCAGTAATATAATCCATAATTATTTAGGTATTAAAAATGTTAACGACTTTGCGGTGTCGTTCATTCTTCTGAGCGTATGCATTCCTCTGTGCGGCTGTTGTGCCAGCTTTAATGGTCCATTGGGCCTAACGGTTTTTGGCCTAATACCCCGACATCCATTGACATGACTTCAACATTGAAACTATATTTTATTACAGATCCTTGAATGAGACTAAATTTAAATACTGACTCACCCCGTAATATTATTTAAACATTGAAATTGCTTTTGGTACGAAATGACCCATTCGGCGAAATGACCTTCGGCGAAACGGCATTCGGCGAAATGATCCATTCGATGAAATGACATTCGGCGAAATGACCTTCGGTGAAACGGCATTCGGCGAAATGACCTTCGGCGAAATGACCCGCTCCCATACATATGTATATACGTGACTAAATAGAGTAATAAATTTCGCCTGCTTTCCTGAAAAAGTTCGATAAAGGTCATGATTTGCCAGTGTTTCGATTATGCACTGGTCAACAGTATGCGTTGCGTTGTGACGATGATTTTGACGGATTGCACACTGACTTCATCATGTATGACTGCTGATTATCTAATAAGAGTTGCTTAGGAAGTGGTAAGTAGGAATTCATACCAATCCAACTCATATTAAAACCTCAACACATGATAGCCATCATTGCCGGCCGCCCCATCTCCATTATTCACGGGGAAGGATAAGGTAGACGGGAAGTGTTGGTGCTCCACCTACTTAACGGAAGGACGACGATTCATCAGACTCTTCCATAGGTGTCGCGGAGTTGGTGGTTTGGAAGGGTATAAGGTCTAGGATTCACTCCAAGCAAGCGATGCGACATGTAAAGAATATTTTATTATGTAGTTGTTTAGTTAGTCTTCGAGCACACGATCACTCGAAAAAGAAAAGATCTTGTTTAGTTTTTGGTTCTTTTTAAACTCTGGGCAGCCGGCTACCGAGAGTATCCTATGTTTCGTAAACAAAAGCAATTTGAACTCCACACAGCTGACCGTGGGAGTATTACCTAGAAAAGCTAATCTTATCTGGGTAATGGGCCGGATCACTATCTATTGAAACGGTATTTAGACAGAATTCACTACTTCTTTTCTACGATATATTTATTTGGTTGAAAACTACCGAGTGATAACTCATTATACAGACAAAGAGTTATGATAGCGCGAGATGTTATAAATCAAGGTATGTATTTCCTATTTTACGTATCGGATGATTTGTAAAATACACGTATACCAGCGATAATAACGACCATTGAAGAGAAATACAAAGAATTGTTAACCTGATACATGGGCTGGTTAGCAATAACGGAACTTGAAATTAGATTCATAAAAACAGACGCGGCGAATTTTCAGTACGTATTGACCCGCGATCATAGATACTAGTCAGATTAAAGTCTTGTTGTGGCTGATTTCCGATCAGATACACATTTATAGGTAGTGTTTCCTTGATTATATCTGTTCGCACCCTCTCATTCTGCTACTATCGACAGAAGGCTGATAGCATCCAGTCGTCGCCGGTCTAAGGACCATTTTGTAAACTACCCAAGTAACCATAAGCATTAAGTCATTGCACTATATTGGCTATATATTTGCATGCACAGCCGAACTACAGCATTATCGCTTGCTTTATATGCGTATATAAAGCTGATATAAGGCGTACATGTTTCAAGGATCCTTAAAGCATGTAATGCTGTGGGTTTATTGATTATGCAACTCTTCTTGAAGATTATATTCGGCATATTTCATTGCAATCGAACTTATGCAATATAGTCCAGACAACAAACGCAGTGCACTTACCGTGAAGGACGAGGCAACGTAGCTCAGTTCGAGACTTACTAAAGGAAATTTTCGTAAAACATTCATATCATGTGAGAACGAAAAATCCATTACGGTTTTAACCCTCCGGAAGTCGCGCTTATGGCCCACTGAACGAGCAGTCGCTGGTGCTCTAAGACGATCTCACTAGATTTTCAGAGCAGTGTGCACTCAGTGCACTAGCGCGACTGCCGAAAGGTTAAACAGAACATTTTATTTTAAAATTTTTCCTTTTTGCTCATCATACCGAAAGGAAACATAAGAAATGGTTTTAAAACTATGGCGGACAATGACAGCCAACTGAAGCTTTCTAATAGCATTAGTAGTGCCAATATTAGGCTTTCAAATTTGACATTTGCGCGCTGGTGCTATATAATAGCATTAGTACTGCAAAAACGAGCTGTCAATCTCTGCACAGTAATAGCACTATTTTTCGCCTTTTCTGGCATAATGCCAGCATTATATCAGTATTTGGGGCTTCACGGCTCTTTAAAACTGCCCTACATGTGGATCTAAAGCTAATATTAGGCTACATTATAATGCTTATTGGTTACTTGAGTAGTGTAATCGTACCTATCGTTTTGTTCTTTATTCACTGCACAAACAGTATGTATCGTTACCCACGGCTATAGCGTTACCCAATAGCGAAGGGATGTAGTCGTTATCCCAAGCACTTCCAAGCTAGCAACCAGAATCGTTAATAAAGAAGCAAATGGCGCTGTAAAGCGACCTGAATGAATAAGAATCAAATAAGAGGATCTGAAAGCATCGAAGTGGATATGGCCGTTAACCATAATGTGAGAGAATGCAGCTTCGTCGGATAAAAAGTTTTGATCAAATATTGGTCACCTTCAACTTGACGTATTTTATCACATCGCTTAAAAAAACCTGCATATCTTTTATTTTTAAAATGTATGACATTTGCTCCTCAGTTGTAACATGGCATTGAAGCAAGAGGATCAACGGAGCAAAATTTTGCTAGCATATCACGAAAATCCGAATTACTCGCACATCAAATTGTTGAATCGTGTCAGCAATAAAAGTGCTCGAAAAACGTTTGCCTCGTCGACAGCTAGGATGACTGGAACGGGAGGAATCTAAATACGGGGGCTGCAAAAGCGACTGAAAGAGTGACCAACCAACCAAAGAGTGAGCGGAACCTCAAAAAAAATCTGGAAAGTTTGAGCGAATTCTATACATTTCTCTTATAAGAAGTTTAAAACATCATTTAAGAACGAGTTCACTAACCCTTGATTATTGATTTATGATTTTGTGAACTAGTTTACGAGCACGAATTGTGAGTTGGGACTAATGTGCTAGGGATCATGAACCGGTTCATGAATCCCTGAATAATGTTTTACGATTTTGTGAACTATTTCACATAAATGGTGAATCGTGTCTAAAATACTAGGAATCATGAACCAGTCCAAGAAACCAAGCATGTATTCAGCGTTCTGTGAAATTGTTCACGAGTTTTTGAGATCATACACCAAAATGCAAATTTTATGAACTACATCGCGAAATTATTTCATTTCATTTGGTAATGCTATAGTGGAAACCGTTACTAAACAGCACAATAGACAAGTAAATAGTTCTAAATATAAGAGCGTTATGCAGGCAAACGAGACCGGTAAAATTGTACTTCGGGTTATTTGTGCAAACCGGTGTTAAAACTTGTTATTCAATTCATCAAATAAAAGAATTACTGAGTTTCAAAACTCTACGGTAGAATATTTAATCCATGGAGTATTGGGTCAATTTACTATTTCTTTGTTGACAAAGTGCACAATATTCATCGAGCCGTACATTTGTTTATCCACAAAATGTTTGGATCGAGTTTAAATTTGAATTCGAAAATTTTAATAGAACATATTATTGGAATTCGTACCGCCCCTATTGCATGAGAACATTTTTTTTCTTCAGGTTCGATTGCATAGATTATATGAGAGAAAAACTAGATAAATAATAGCAAAACGCCGGCAGAACAGGCAATCAAAATAGAAACCAACAAAAAACAACCCAACTTCCGTGGCATTGGATAAAAAAAATATCACGGCCATTATTGGCGATTTTCAGTTTATTCTGTTCTCCCTCACTGACCTTGAAATGTTGTTTTATTAGCTCAACCATAAAAATTGGGCAGCAGCAACCGCAGCTAATCGTCGAGTTCTGTTCTAGCTCTAATGAGCACGTGGCGCGAGGGCACGAAGGTGCGATAATCCGATGCAGAAGCAATTCCCATAAATGCGGAATTGAATTTGAGGCCTGAAGTGTATGGGAAATTATATCAATCGAAGCGTTGTTCGATGGCTTTGGTGCGGGCATTCGTTGTTTTTTTTCTGTTGCTGTTCATTACATTTTAAACGAAATATTTAATATTTCGATTTTTTTGCGTTGGTTGTAAAGAATAAGTGAGAATATTTATATGCTAAATTTGGTCATCATCATCGTTTGCAATCACATTTCGTTTGTTGAAATACACACTACAAGAACCTGTGTTTCCGAAATTGGCTATTGGATAGAACATGATAAACTATACGTAAATAGATGCAAAATATAGTTTGGTTCTTACTTGTTTACACACTCAACTGTCATGGGGATCGCCACGGGTGTTATAGGTGGAACTGTGGATCTTTCCTCTTGGGTGGATATTCTGATCTAGCTAAGATCTTGGATTATTTTTTTCGGTGGTGGTGTGTGCTCTTTTGCAAGGCGATCGCTCGTAAGGGTAGTTTGGTAGTAGTGCCTGCGTGCAGTTAAGTTCTATTCTCGTGCTTCTTCTCGCTTCTTCTACCGATTTCTATGCGATGTTGTTGATGCGATGCGATGTGGAAGGGGCAAAGAGAACGTGTATTGGAACTCAGCTGGATGGCAACTTGCTTGCTTAGTTTTCCATTCCAATGCTGGTAGATAAAGATAAATAAATGGATGGTAGTTGTAGTGATGGTGGCGGGATTTTTTGGCACTCATAAAAAATAGCTATAGGCACATGAATTCATGGGGCAACAAACAACAACGTCAGGCGAATACAATCAGGGCCGAAAAAAAGAGCGGAGTGCAATAGAATCGAATATGTTGATGACCTAGTTCAAGGATTATTCGCTATATGACTATGATGTTACTGCCTTTTTTGATAGTATGCTACGTGATGATGGTTGGGGAATGTTGTGCGTTTTATTTGCTTCATTCGTCCAGGGCTTTGTAGCATGTGGATGACTTCACACTGATGATTATCTGAGCCGAATAATCGCATATCTGATTAATAGCTTATTGAAGAGTTTCTTAAAGCAATTGTCGGCAATAAATTGATCACCAATGAGATATCTAGCTTTATAAGACAATTGGACATGCCAAATTAATTATATTAGATGTTTTCTTTGAACATTATTATAAATAGAAATACTTTTATTATAAGAATCTACTTAAGTTCAACAAAGTCGTAGAATAGCGTAAACTCGAAAAGATTTTTCATTTCGGAAATACTAAATATGATTGAAAACATCTTAATTAAAATAATTCAAATAAATGTTGTTACTCTAAAACCATGCTCAACATCCTCTCAAGGCAACTTATAATTTACCAGGTCTAGTTGCAATAACAAGTAGTGTTTTCTATTGTTAGAGTAACCTTCCATTTGACACTAAGTCGATTCAGTGCGACACTGATAAGATGAACCAGGAATCAGAATCAATTGGCACGTTCCCAATTTTATTCAAAGGGGTTTGTCTTGCCATGTCGTCTCATCGCTGTCCTGATGGATAGGGAAGGGGAAATGAAAGCAAATGATAGGGAAATGGAAAATTACAATACAATACAATCAAAACATAACAAAAAAAAAATACTCGAATCTATCGATATCATCGGTACAATTCGTTTCAATGCAAGTAATGTAAAATAGTGCACGAGTGCACGTTTCCGCGACGCACAATATGCCTTAGGTTTCGTCATTTGTTTCTTAAGCTCAGGTTTTGAATTTAGCAAGAGAAAAGTGAATTTTAAAATTTAAATTATGTGATTCCAACAACACAAGAATGTACTGCTTGTGTGAAGCATCCTTTGAGAACACAATAGTAAAATATTTGTAAAAATATTTACGCTACTAAATGTCCGAGGTTCTACTAATATCCCCAGCACATTTCCATTATTAAAACAAATCTTGGGTATAGTTAGGTTTGATACACTTTCACAAGGGTATGTTTAATCTTTGTTTAGAATTTCTTGAACGCTTGCCTTCATAACAGGTTTAGGGGGGGGGGGGGAGAGGTTTTCAGTGTGAAAAAACACAGAAGAAACTTTAGAACTTTGTGTGAAGCGAATTGATCAAAACTTTTGTACATTATAGTATATCATTTCAAAAAACATGCTTTAATTGTTCTATGCAAAAATATTGACAAACGACTCGGTGACGAAGCTATTTGTAGAACGTCTCTAGAAAAACATGATTTGCGGTGTTACCTGCCATTCCAAAACTACCTAACCGATTTCTTTCAAACTTTGCATTCACATTCTATGTAAAAAAATACCTATCAGGAATCAGAATATATTGGCTCAAATGGCACGTTCCCCGTATGTAGTGTGCCGTTGCCGTGTGTTTTCATCATTTCCTGAGCGGAAGGAAAGGACAAGGAGGTGTGGGGAAGTAGAATTGGAAGGATGGGAAAAATAACAGCACGAAACAAAAATAAACAACAGGTAAGTTAAACTCACAAGTAGTTCAACTTGCCTGCGAATAATCCTAAAGCTCTTTACCACATTGGATAAGAAACTTTAGTATGTCTCTGAGTTTCAGTCGACCAAACATGGTTTCGTCTATATAAGGACGGCTGAAGACTCGAAATCGCAATTGCGCTAGCGCTGGACAGTTGCATATCAGATGATATGAGGTTCCGTAGTCGGATTCACAAAGATCACATGAAAAAGACTCAGCGCGCTGAATAGTTGCCATGTGATAATTGAGTTTGCAGTGGCCGGTTAAAGCCCTGGTCAGCATGCCGCAGTGGAATTTCGAAAAATGTAAGAGATTTTTCGAATCTACTGGGAATGATTGTTCTAGAAACGCCTTTGTTTGGCGACACGTTTGTAGATTTCTCCAATAATTGCGGTGCTCGGACGAAGCCCAGGACCGTATTTTTTCCCTTATCCAACTTGTTGAAATTGGCAGCGCGGGCTCAGGACCAACGAAGGGCCGATTGCACCCCGCACATAATCGCAAAGATTTCTGCTTGGAATACAGTACAGTATCTACTAGTGAGTGAGATTGTTCCAATCTCATTTCACGACAGTAGACACCAGCACCAGTACGTCCCTCCATCAGAGAACCGTCAGTGTAACAAACCACTTGCGTTTGTTGTTGTCTTTCCATAAAGCCAGACAACCACTCCTCTCGAGAGGGAATCTTCACATGGAATGTCCTGTAAGGAAAACTACAAGTGAGTGTAATATCGCTGGGAGCAAGAATATCTTCACCCCATGTAACCATTTGTGACCACAATCGTGTATGACTGGTAGCAAGATCAACATGATTACTGTTCCAAAGCCCAGTAACCTGCAGTCTGTATGCACATGATAGTGCTTCTTGTTTTAAGTGTATGTGTAATGGTTTGATATTTAGAAGTGCCTCAAGAGCAGCAGTCGGAGTCGTGGTGAAAGCACCAGTCAACGCCATGAGCGCCATTCTTTGCAGATGGTTTAGCTTTGACTGGACTGTCACCACCTCTCCCCTCTGCCACCACACAAGGCATCCGTATGACAGTATTGGACGTACAATTGTCGTGTAAATCCAATAGATGTATTTCGGTTTGAGACCCCAGGTCTTTCCAAAAGTTCGTCTGCACTGCCCGAAGGCCATGCACGCTTTCTTAACTCTGAACTCAATGTGAGCAGATCAATTCAGTTTGGAATCCAATATGACTCCAACGTATTTGACTTGATCTGTACACAGTAGCTCAGAATCAAAGAACTGCAAGGGACGAACCCCGGTTGTTGTTCGCTTTTTGGTGAAAAGAACCATTGAAGTTTTGCTTGGTTTAACTGATAGTTTAACTTGTCGACACCACTGTTCGACAGCTCTTAATGCCTGTTGTATTAAGTCAAAGATGTAAAATCCAGTAATTAGTATTTGGTAATCGTCAGCAAACCCGTAGGTTGGAAATCCAAGCTCATTGAGTTTCTTCAACAAGCCGTCAGCTACTAGGTTCCATAACAAAGGTGACAGAACGCCGCCCTGAGGACAACCGCAAATACTCAACTTCCGTATCTCAGCCTGTCGCAGTGACGAGCAAAGTATGCGGTTATTAAGCATTGCGTTTATCCAACCCGAGATATATGCAGGTATCCCATGACCGCGCGTCGCTTTCAGAATAGACTGGAAGGACACATTGTCAAAAGCACCCTCAATATCTAGGAATACACCCAAGCTAGATTGCTTGAGCGAGAAAGCTTTCTCAATGTTGTATACACTGAAACCCACACTGATATGCATGTTGCATTTTGTGCAGTGGATATTCAACTAAACTAATGTTCCTGATGTGATGATCGATTATCCGTTCCAAAGTTTTCAGAAGAAAAGAACTTAAGCTGATAGGCCTAAAACTCTTGGCTTCTTCATAGCTTGAGCGCCCCTCTTTGGGAATAAATCTAACAGTTATTTCTCGCCATGCTTTCGGGATATACCCGGTAGCAAGACTGGAAAGCAAAATCTTTTTCAAGACATGTTTAAGAATATCAAATCCTTTTTGCAGTAGCACGGGAAGTATTCCATCTTTTCCGGGTGATTTGTATGGAGCAAAGCTGTCAACTGCCCACTTGACCGATTCAGTGGAAACCAATGAGACACGAGTCCGAATCACCAGAATGAGATCTGTGAACATTGTTCAACTCCGGATCGATACAACCTGGAAAGTGTGTGTCGAAGAGACAATTAAGAACATCTTTTTCATCCATCACATAAACACCATCTCTGGTTTTTAAAGAGTTCATCTCAAAATCATTCGATTTGGAGAAAATTTTATTTAACCTGCTAGCCTCGTTCAGACTAGAGACATTAGTGCATAGGCTTTGCCAGCCAGCCCGTTCTGCAGATCTAAGACATTTCTTATATGCACTACGAGCTGACCTGAAAGCCCTGGAGTCATCACGCTGACGTCGGTTCCAGGCTCTTCTCATAACTTTCTTCATGCTTTCAAGCTCAACCCTCCACCAAGGGGTTCCCCTAGTCGATTTAACACTACGAGGTGGACAAGCTTCTTCGTAGGATGCTAATATGAATGAGTTTGTCGTATCCACGACGTCATCTAAGTCGTATAGTTGACTAATTGTTGGAAAATATCCGTGTAATTTAGTCGCCAAGTTTTCCAAAAGAGTCTTAGTTTGTAGATTTAGGATTACGATATGTCACCACATTGAAGGTGACATCAAAATGATCGAAAAATATATATTTATGATAGGATAGAAACGGTTCAGTTTCATTTGAAACCTGCCAATTTCCCAGCTCAAGCAAAATTCTAACAGAGCAAAGTGTTATGTCTAACACCTCCTCCCTCCCAGACCTCGCAATAGTTGATCGGTTTTCCACATTCAGAATATGGAGATTTGTACTACTTATGTACTCCATCAGTTCAGAGCCTCTCAGATTGATGTCTGAGCTGCCCTAAATGATGTGATGAGCATTCGCATCACTGCCGATAATGAGCGGAAGCCTATTTCTGCTACAATATGATACAACGCTTTTGTAATCATCAGAAGGAGATGACTCGTTATGCGGTATGCCGAACAATATATATATATATATATATATATATATATATATATATATATATATATATATATATATATATATATATATATATATATATATATATATATATATATATATATATATATATATATATATATATATATATATATATATATATATATATATATATATATATATATATATATATATATATATATATATATATATATATATATATATATATATATATATATATATATATATATATATATATATATATATATATATATATATATATTGTCTACGTTTCCGACAGTCAGTGTAACTGTGACAACACAGATATCGCGAGTAGTGAGCTCCGATATGAGACACGCGTCAATAGCCTTATTTGCAAGAATGCAAGCACGAGGCATTTCACGTGGGTTAGTCATGCCTGTCTTGTTGTAAGCAATGAAGGCAGTGTTAAGTAACTTTCCAAAATAAAAGTTTCCTTTATGGAAATACGGTTCTTGAACCAATGCTATGGAAGCTTTACCTTCCTGCCTGAGTCGAGATAAATTCATAGTTGCTGTACGTTTATGTTGGAGATTGATTTGTGCTATTCTAACCAGTGTTACGAAATTTCAAAATCAGTTACCTATTTCTGCTTGCATTTACCGAATCCGACAGTCAGATTCAACGCCTCTCTCATTCATTCACTTTCCAACTGACTGAAATTTCATGCAGAATCGAATGCTTGAGTGCAGAGGAAATATAAATTCATTCACCAACCAAAGCATTCATTTGTTATTATGTCGATAGTTTGAAGGCAGAAGTTAGCATCTTCTACATTTTCGAGCATAAGTGAACTGCGTTATCTACATCTGGTGCACTTTTGATCGATAATCCCTCTCAAAGCCAGCATAGAAATAAAATTACCTTGCTTCTGAAACCGAACATGTCCGTACCTGAAAGCGCTGCGTCGGGAGAACGTATGACGATGGAAACGAACCAAAAATTTCATTCATCGCAGCGGGCATGAATTGAATCTCGCTTTCTTTCAAGTTCATGCAGCGATGTCAACTTTTTTAAGCTCTGATTCTAACCATTGTTGATTAGAGAACTGTACATTTCATCTCCAACATAAACTGCACAACAACTAGAGGACACCAAGCGAGTTGGGATGTTAACGCATATAGCCAGCCACATCAGGTTTAAATGGGACACGATCATCTGATTCCCACGATTTGCGAAGAAAATAATGGTCCACTGTGTCAGAGATTCGCATAACACAGTAAGGGCAAAACCCAAAATGTATGGATGTAATAAAAATTACTATTTTCCACGAAAAATTCCGCCTTTTTATGAGTAAATACCCCCTCAAATGAAAAATTATCTCAAAAACTCAACGTAGGGGTCAGGTATTTTTAACATAGAATGTGTATGCAAAGTTTGAAAGAAATCGGTTAAGTAGTTTTTGAATGGCAGGTAACACTGCAAGTCATGTTTTTTCCAGAGACTTTGTTGAAATTGCTACGCCACCGAGTCGTTTGTCGATATTTTTGCATTGAAAAATTACAGCATGTCGTTGAAATGATACACTATAATGTACATAAGTATTGATAAATTTGCCTCACGCAAAGTTTTAAAAATTCGCAAAGAAGGTGTTTTTGTCACGCTGAAACCTTTAAAATTTTTGTGATAGGGCGGAATGTAGTGCAAACACAGCATTATTGGTTTTGTGCCAGTCAAAGACTGATCGGGCAGAGCGAAACATGCTAAATCCGCCCAAAAAGTGTCAAGTCTTTGTAAGACCTCAAGAAGTCACTTTTGAACGCCTCCATGTGGATTTGTCCATCGACAGACTCAGATGTGACGAAAAAATGAATACTTTGCCACATCTTCAGATCGCTTGACAAACAAGGTTTTCTGGTTGGTTGCCTAAGGTCCGGTGCCTTTCAAATTTTGTATATAGGATCTACCAAAGGTTTTATTGTTGTTGTTAAAAATAAATTGAATGTTGGATTGATGTTTGAACTGATTCAATAGTCATGTAGTGCGTCGTTTCCTGCCGCTCTGATGCTCTTTAAACATCTTGATTACCTGGGTTACAGTTCAATGTGCGATTCCGAGCTGCTCCTTATCTATTGTTACCCACACGCTAAAAGGTAATGAACAATTGAGTGCGACTTCTCTTTGAAATATAGTCTATAGAATGATTTTATATTCATCCTAAGTGCGGGGCTCCATTAGTACCGTCTTTCCGCATGGGCACACTGGGCTTGGACCAGGGCCCCGAGATTTTGGAAACCCCGCACTGAGTGTGGATATAAATCCATAATCCATTAATATTGTGAGAAGACTCTATTCAACATATTTAGAAACAGAGAAAAATGTTAACTCATGAAAAATCCAAAATAATTTTTTTAGGTTTTGTCCGACTAGACGACACTGTGTGACGATGGAATCTATAATTATGTAATTTCTCCATTATATTAAATGGTTTGTTGGCCTACTTGGCTCAAATTTGGTAGTCTTAAGGTGGCAAGAAGAACCATGCTAATATACATCTATTTATATCTGTTCAATGATGGGGGCCCCTTAGTTCAATAGTGTCCAGGGGCCCCGAGTGGTCTCAAGACGGCCCTGCCTGAAAGAGTACCTCTAAAAGAGGTATCAATTTCTATTTCTGAGTACTCAAGATGGCCTTATGCCTTTCTGGACGGATTTAACGTGCCATGTTTCGAAAGATGGTCTTCCACAAGAAAGTAACTTGGTTCAAACGTGCAAGATCTTATGTGCAGTGTTAAGAGGAATGTACGGGTATTTGAATATGGCTATGAAATTGAGTAAAACGAACATGAAAAACAGTTTAATTATATCTTTTATTTTATTTCCTGAAAGTTTAAAAACGACCGGTTAAATGGGTGAATTTTGATGAGCCTTTTCTTGTGATGCAGTTTGATTCCGTACACCCTGTAATCGGCAACAGTTGTCTTTAGATACGCCATCAGTATTGTGAAATAAGCTAGATTCATATGTTTATTGCTTGTTTCCAGCTATGCACGATATTCGCTATGTTCTGATCATCTTACGTCATACCAAAGAAATGTGGAAATTTACATCCCATTCAGCCTGCACAACTTGACCTCGGGTTGACATTTATAGTTATAGTTTTTTCCTGCGCGTGTAAAAAAACCTAATGCGTTTCTAAGCTGGCATGTATTAGATATCATAAATGCTATTCACAAACCACTTTACTAGTTGCGAATAGAGTTGAAAAACCAAACGACCCATCTATCTCTCCCTTTCTATCCCTGCGGCGTGCAAGAACTCCCGACTGTACCGACCGCTGCATGTAGAAGAAGAGTTTTGGGAGGGAATAGGCAATATAATAGTCAAAAAATCGCATCCCAGAAGCGACTCAACATGTTTTAGGTTATTTTTTTATGTTGAGGAAAGGTAATGAATTTGGTTGGAAAAACTTACCGCCCAGAATAACCTTACATGTGATTAATAGGTTTAATAGGTTAACTTTAAAACCCATTTTGCATAATTAACCCTCAAACGCTATAATGGATCGTTTTCCACGTTTTCAACAAAAAGCTTTTTTTCTTTCGCAGATTTCGGTTTTTCAATATAAAAAATGGTAAGTGAATATATAATATTTATTTATGTCAAACATTGAACTACAATGTACAAATAATTATTTAAAATTGGTCAATTTAAGATATTTGACTTTGAAATTTTACGCCGGGTTGGAAATGGCCCATTATAGCGGCAATGGGCAAAATTTTGGGGTTATATCGTTTGAGGCTTAAGATCAAGCCTGTAAACGTAGGTATTAGAAAGTATGTGCATCATCTTTGGGTGAATCGAGCCTCGCTGTTATTTGGCTTCCCTCTACTATCCAAATATTCTTATATCTGGCCCGGGTCTCCACAACTATTTTTTCGCTACCCAATACAAGGAAGGCATTATTATTCATTCGCGTTTATGCGAATCTAAGCGTGTTGCTTTCTTTGCGTCTACTTGCTGTTGTTCTCGACCCGAATACAAGGAACACCAAGAAGCGACCCATCGCGAAGTGAGTATGTGCCTACCGAGAGGCAACTATCCCAAAACATAACACCACCGAAAGAACCCATGCAAGGCATATTCTGCAGCAATCGAATGACGAATGAGGTGGTGCGGGCAGCAGCAGCAGAGTGGAAAGCAATGCGCGCGGATAGAGGCAAAAGAAAAAGCCGCTCCAACACATTCACACAACATCGCGAATCTAATCAACAAACAGCGCAACCAAGTAGCATTTTGGTTGTTTTTGTTTTCTCTACTTCCCCTAGATAGGGGGTTATTGCTGGTTGCAAAAAACAGCAACTTCACTTTGTACTGCAGCAGAGAAGTTGTTGTGTTGTTCTGTTGGAGCTTATATTTATTATTTTGCTCATTCTGCTTTGACTTCTCAGTTCCGCGATGATTCAGCCCCCGGAGGCCAATGGTTTTAGTTTTCCACGTATAACCAAAAGTGCTAAAAGGAGGAACATTAATGTGCTATCACATCATAGACTTTTTCTCTAGGAGAAATAAGGTGTGTGTAAAATAAATTAAAGCAATTTCGCTTGATGATGAGTACCACTTTTTACATTTTAATGATGCATATTTTCCATACTGTATGTAGATAAAGTAGGGAAATTTAAATTTCTATTTTCGTTGCGCAGCACAGCCATAAGGTTGAATAACTCTAGCGACTGTATTGACATTGATCTAACAAGTGCCTAACAAGAAAGTATGTTGTTTTAGTAATGCGTCCAGTCGATCCAAGCGTCACTTTTCGTATGCCTACTCTCCTGTTCCCAGGGCTGTGGAAAGAAATTACGGGTTTGGGAGGTCCAGCATAAGGGCCTTCTCCATCATTGTAGTTTTTTCGAACACAGAAACGGTTAAGCTCCAAATCTGTTGAAAACATTGTTCTCTGCTTTTAAGTATAGTACATATAAACTTTTGTGGCAGACATGTAGTATAATGCACTGAGTGCTGCAAATTCAAATAATTTTTATAATTCAATTGTTTATTTTCGTTTATTTTTCGTCTGTCCACACTGAGTGCCTATCACCGACGTCAGAGATGTGTTTCCACAACCAGATATCGGGTCATCAACACGTGGACCGGTACCAACGTACCAACGGCTCCACTTTTCTTGTGAAGGAAGTCGTGACACAGAGTTTTCACCTCAAGAAATCTCACCGGCGGGGATTGAACCAAGACCCACTGGGCTAAGTGGCAATCACGCTTACCACTTATCTACCAGCAGCGCAAACAAGAATGCATATTTACTGATTATTACATTTCTTACAAAAGAAATGTATAGGATTCGCTCAAACTTTGAAAAAAAATTTCCGAGTTTCATATGCCAATCGACTAAGCTGGACAAATTGAGACAATGTCTGTATGTGTGTGTATGTATGTATGTACAAAATGTCATGTAATTATCTCATCAATGGCTGAACCGATCTTAATGAAACTAGTTTCAAATGAAAGGCCTAACGTGGCCATTTGACACTATTATTTTTGTTTTTCGATATATTGTTCACTTTTCGAGATATGGGTGATTTTGTCAAAACAAAATGGTTTTTAAGCGAATAACGTTCAAAAAAGCTTATGTCGCGCAAACTAGATAGATATCGAAAGCTCATGAAAATACCTTTCTAACAAGCTATAGATTGTCAAAATCCGTTCACGAGCGGCGGAGACATTAAACATTTTATATTTTTATTCCCCGGTTAACAATTTTCACTATCTAAAAATGAGACCGTTACATACAGAGTGTTGATTTACTGGTGTTTTAGGGGCTAAACTAAACCGATTTTGAATATCGAAGTATGGAAACGCATCTACGTGATTCAAGGAATTCGTTTCTTAAAACGTTTTGTGAATCACCTCAATAATATATAAATTATTTCTCAAAAATTAATATGCAAGTTTTCTTCAAAAACAAAATAATGTGTAAGTTGATCTCATAGTGAAATTTTTTCCAGAGTTTATGTATTTAATTTATCCCTTGAATAAGGTGTTGCGTTCAACCGTAAGGTAGATGTTGGAGGGTATATTAATTCATAGATCACCAACTAATCAACCTAGGAGTGAGATAAAAGATTATAATTATAGTCGTAGCATCACCGAGAGCAACTGTATTTTTGAATCCCAAAATTCTAGCGAAAATTTGGCTTCTTTCGCAAGATTTAAGTTATACAGGTCATGGCGCAAAAATTACTTGTTACGCTATATACAAAACGGGTGTAAAGAAATAAATATATCGCATAATATACCTATAAGTATAAGGTCACGGCACTAAACATCATTTGCCCTTTCTCACACGCCGCCCCTTTCTCACTATCACTTACTCTCTATCTTTCTCCCTCTCTTCTATCTCTCTCTCTTTCTCTCTCGCTTCTCTCTCTTCTCTCTCTCTCTCTCTTCTCTCTCTCTCTCTCTCTCTCTCTCTTTTCTCTCTTTCTCTCTCACTCTCTCTCTCCCTTTCTCTCTCTCTTCTCTCTCTGTCCTCTGTCTCCCTTCTTTCGTGTTCGTGGTAACTGGCACGACTCACAACTGTCTTGCTGTTTCTCTATCCATTTCTAAGTTGTGTGATAAGATCTTCTGATAATTTGAAATATTTATTAATGTCCAATCACGTGTACGATGTAATTCTTGAGGTTTGAGAAGACAATACTATTTTTTGTCTGCCGTTACTCTGTAAATAGTTTTTTTTTGCATTTTAGTGTAGAAGAAAACAAGTCTAATATTACATTCTACTTGGTAAATAAAATATTTGTAGTCCTGAGAAAATTTGCAAAATGTTTGTGTTGCGAGAAAACTATAACTGTTTTCAAATGTTCACACCAGCAAGATGAAAGGTGTATCTTTCCGAAACGTTGAACTATGGGTAGGCAGGCGACCAAAAATCGAAAACTACATCAACTCAAATTTAATTCAGTTCTATTCAGCGCTTCAACATACACTATAATTATGGAAATTCATAGCTATCTAGAACAATATTTAACTTAACTTAACTCAAATATGCCATGAGAAAAGTAAGAACTTTTTTTTGTGATGTATTATTGACAATATATATAAATATATATATGTATATATATATATATATATATATATATATATATATATATATATATATATATATATATATATATATATATATATATATATATATATATATATATATATATATATATATATATATATATATATATATATATATATATATATATATATATATATATATATATATATATATATATATATATATATATATATATATATATATATATATATATATATATATATATATATATATATATATATATATATATATATATATATATATATATTCACTGTATTGGTATGAACTCTTATGAAGAATAACGGATCAAAGTCTAAAAATATCCACGAATTAGCTCCGGGAAAATAAGTCTCCAAAAGACTCCACTCTCGATGGGGGATCCTAGTACAATGTTTCTTCTAATTTATTGTTGTCCATTTTTGCTCTATATTAAGGACAATTCAATTGATGTTTCAATGGTAGTCACAATTAGTAGAAAAGCCTTGGATGTACTGTGTACGGAAACGTTTGATCTAACTACATTTTTGCCATACACATTACTGTGTAATAACAAATGAAGCCGAAGGTACTTTTTTCATGACCATTGTAATTAGAAACATATTTATTCGCAGAAAATTAAGACTTGTAATGTCAAGTATGTCTATCCATCAAGAGCAGTATTATGTCAAGTGACACTTTCATTGGCCGCTTGCGTTTCCAACAAATTAAATACTTATCCTGAAAATCAGAACCAATTCTTTTTCGAAGTATTAGTAGTATTTGTATAGCGCTCATTTATCCATATTTCCTGAACGAAAATTTCGAACGAAATAATATACAAGCTATAAGGAAAGGGACTACATTATAATCAACTGAATGGCTTTTGTGCTATCGACATAGCATAGCTTCATACTATTTACGTCAATACAAATGAAAACATTGAAATGTCTACCTTTCCCATTCACAAATTGCATTCTCCGTCTGTCGCTTTCTGTTTAAAGGGTTTGAAAGCACATGTGGCCTTGTCTTACTTTACTATCCAATATTGAATTCCAAAACAAATTGAACGTTCCAGGTTCCTTATAACTAATTAAGGTCCATTAATAAAGTAGAAACATCTTAAACGACGCCGCCAAGAAAAGAGCAACGAAAACGAAAAAGTGAAAACAAAACAGAATGAAAACTTTAGAAAGTTCATTGCATACTAATTAGCCATTTTTCAGATGATGAGGTTTTCAAAAACAATGCACAACTTTCTGATACAATAGTTCTCACAATACGGTTTATTCATTTACTTCATTCAAAAACGATTTTTGATTTCATTCTAAATCGTCAATTTTTTCACTTTCTTCATTTCATGGATTTTATTCGTCTTGTTTATTTTATTTATTTTGAACATTTGACTAATTTTAAGTATGTGATCTTTGCATTTTAATTATTTATTTCATTCAGCATTCCTTTTATTCATTTGGATTTATTTAATCTATTTTATTCATTCTTTGGATTCACTCTGATCAGTTTATTTTTTTCGTACATTTTATTCATATCATTTATTTAACTTATTTTATTCATTGTTTTCCTTCTATGCATTCTTTTCGGATTTTCCAGTTTTGAATATTTTCAGTTTCTTCATTTTAATAATTTGAGCTTTTTCATTTCAATCTATTCATTTTCTTTTTATTCATTTTATCAATTCTAGTCGTTTTGTTTATTTGATTCGTTTGTTCTATTTATTCATTTGATTCAATTCATTTTTTATTAGTTTTATCCTTTTCATTCATTCCAATCATTTTATTCATTTTATCCATTTCATTCATTTCATTCATTGTATTCGCTGGATTTATTCTATTCATTTGATTCATTTGTTTCAATTGGTTCATTTGATTCATTCGAATCATTTGATTCATTTGATTAATTTGTTTCATTTAATTCATTTGATTCAATTGAATTATTTGATTCATTTTGTTCATTTCTTTAATTTTATTCATTTCATAATCAGTCATTCCACTTATTTATATCATTCAATTTGTTAGTTTGAGTAAATTTAATTTGTTCATTTAATTTTATAACTACTTTTAAATATTGCCTAATTTTTCATTTATTGAGCTAATCTAATGCAATCATATTAATAAAATAACTTAAATTGTTACTAGGGTAGGTTGGTATGGCGGCGCTAGTGTTTATCGTATAATAATTCAAATGTTTACACACGATTTTTAAATATTTTTGTTCGATCATGGATGTCTGTTCTCTGTGCTACTACCATCAAATTCTTAACAACTACTTCGTCCACTTTTTTAAATTTACTCAAACAGTTATGGGTCTTGTTCAGGTTCCGCTTGGCGATGGACTAATAGTCCTCGATTGGGCCATGCCCTAATATGTAGGAAGGGTTCTTGTCTTTGTGCGCCACCTGTACGTTGTTGACGGCATACCACTAAATGTCCATTTTCCGTAATGGTACGATTCAAAGTCCGTGAAAGTTACATGTTTTCAATAATGAACATGTTACAAATAAACATAAGAGTATAACATGTAGATAATTAATAAGTTCTTCCATTGAGATAGATACTTAACATTCCGACAATCGTGCGAATTCACTGAGTGTGGCACGTTCAGAAACTCTAGCGAAACCGTCTTTGAACTCCAGCGCCAGCTCTTTTAGGGAGCTATTTGAAGGGCTTACGGGTAGGGTTCGTAGTACTGACCCATTTTGGCAAGAACCGATACTGCGATTGAATGCTCAAACTGATGATCTTCTTCTAAAATGATTGAACTTTTGCTGATGTTTTCAAATGATTAATTTTTGCTGATGTTCATTGTTTTTAATGGCTTCGGAATATTTTTCGTTCGCGGCATTTTGAAAGCTAGGCCGCTATGAAATCAATAACTGCTTAGCGGTGCGACTTTCGTCTTCTTCAACAGATGGTAAATGTAAGAAAGCCTATCACCAACAGTAATACAAAGCGAGAATGGCAGGAAACCTGAGCATGTAGCTAGCATTTGCTCTAAGCATTAACCATTAAAAACAATCCTTACTTTTCACGCCCTTCTTCCCCTCGGAACTACGTTAAGTTATTTATTCGTGGGGGGGGGGTCGTTGTGCTTTCGTCGCACCTCTTTTTTCTGCTTTATCTCGGACCCTCACTTGGTTCATGGAATGGCTCGACCTATGAGCTTTGATTTAACTTTCGATTCTTCTCTTTCTTCTTGTCTCCATCTATTACGTCGCCATTAGCTCTCGTCCTTGTGAGCCGTTTAGGTGCTGATTCCTTGATCCATTTAGCTCGTGTTTCCGTGAGTCATTAAGCTCCCGGCCTTATCACGATCTACTTGGATAGTGCCCAACAGTGAACTCACCCTACTCCGACCGATAGTTCCCCGTCGGAGGAATTTCCTCCGACACCGATACCCGGCCAGCCAGTAGGTGCTGTGGTCCATCCAGCGATTCCGGGTGGACCGTAGTTTCCGGTTCACTGGCGCCCCAACTATGCACTCTGCTAGCTATTCGAAACGGTCTACTCGGTCTAATCCCCGGCGGTGGATCTAGCCTGCTCACTAAAGTGACAAGAAAAAAATGACCCCTATCGGCCCACCCCTGAGTCGATTCCTAGTTCCACCAGGTGTATTTGCTCCAAATTTGAAACAAATCGGACAAGTCTAGCTACCGGACCAACGTGCCTGAAGTTTTTATGGGATTTTTCGAAAATTTACATGGAGAAAACCCACTAGCTCGCATTTTCGCCGCTAGGTGGCATTATATGCATCGTATTATCACTGTAAGTGAAAATAAGAAAGATAATTTATTTGTCTACAACTTTGTCGAAGACTGCTAATCAATCTGGCTTTGCTGAAAGAAGTTATTAAGCTTTTAACGAAGTGATGTCTGAGTCAGTTTTGCATGGGGCCTAGCAATGCATGGTTATGTATCAGTATTCAGTACTCGATTCTCACGAACTGAGTAATTTCGTGAAATAATGGTTAGGTTTAGCTCAATAGTACGTTCAGAAAAAGTATAGTAAATAATACGAGTGATGTTTTGGTTAGAACATTTTAGTTCCAGATGTTACCTTACAGAGGGCGCCAACACTAACTTTTCAACGAAAAGAGATAGAAACTAGGCGCTTCTACAAAGTTGTAGAACAGGATTTTTTCAGTAATCCTTCCGAACATCCCAATATTCTATCTCTCTTCTATCAAAAGTTAGTGTTGGCGACCTCTATGCGGTCACAGGTGGAACTAAAATGTTCTAACTAAAAGATAACTTGTATCATGTACTACAATTCTTCTGAACATACTATTCAGCTAAATCTAACCATTACTTCACAAAAATGTATGGCGCGTGGAAGTCGAGTACTAATACACAACCATGCACTGCTACGCCCCATGCAAAACTGACTCAGACATCACTTCGTTAAAAGTTTAATAACTTCTTTCAACAAAGCCGGATTGACTAGCAGTCTTCGACAAGGTTGTATACAATTAAATTATTTTTCTTATTTTCACTTACAGTGGTAATACGATGCATATAGTGCCACCTGGCGGCGAAAATGCAAGCTAGTGGGTTTTCTCCATGTAAATTGTCGAAAATTCCCATACAAACTTCAGGCACGTTGGTCCGGTAGCTAGACTTGTCCGATTTGCTTCAAATTTGGAGCAAATACTTCTGGTGGGACTAGGAATCGACTCAGGGGTGGGCCGATTGAGCTTTCAAAAATTCATTATTTTTCTAGGCAGTCTACTGCTAACGAGCTACCCGGTAGGGTGTCGAGTTCGGTCCGGTGATTCCGGTGAAACCAGACGTCCGGTACACTGGTGCCCCAACGAGCCAAGTCTGGTGCTATGTCGCGTACTACTCAACTGGTCCCCGGCTATGGACCTAGTCTACACCGTTGGAGAGTTCCCTTGCGGCGGAATTTCTCCCGAAGTCCGATTTGTGGTTTCTCGGCAGCGTTCTAGCCAATGGCGCTATTTCGTTGGTCCCTTCGCCACTTCCTCTGCAGCTAGGACAGTATACTCGTAACCGCTCGTACAGCGTACGAGATGTGCTCGTCGTGGCACATCTCTTCGACTATATTGTCCACTGTCACACCAGGCATATCCCTTCGGACTTCCTAGAATCTAGGGCATTCGAAAATCACGTGTTCCGGTGCCTCTTGCACGCTCACACACTCCGGGCAAAGGGGTGACGAAGCGTGTCCAAACCGATGCAAGTACTCCCGGAAGCATCCGTGCCCATACTGCTGCCACTTAGCCAACGAGTCCGCTCGGACCAGTCTCCTTGCATTACGTGAATTTCTCCGCTGTTAGCATTCCACGTCCTCAGCCAAAGTGATGCAAATGGGGATCATCCCGGCAATTACGCATTCCGCCTCCGACGATATCGTTCTGTATGCACTCGCGACACGAACAGCTATTAGGTGAAACGTGCTTGTCAACTTCCTTCGGTTCCGCTTTGAGTTCAGTGCAGGATGAGATACCCGCCAGGAGATGTCTCGTGCTGCCTCTTGCTCCTCCGTGATTCGACATGATCCTTGCCAATGCGTTAGTTGTCCTCGCAGCCTTTTCACATACATAGTCGTCATGGCTATTGTAATTTAACCGATCGTCGACCATCACACCCAGGTGCTTTAGCGCACGCATCGATGGGGTGGATTGTCCCCCGACTGCAACTTGACGTTAGCCATCCAGGTTTCCACGATGCCTATTGTCTCTGCCGTCAACATCTCCACGTCCTCAAGGGTCTCGCCTGTTATCGTTAGGACAACATCATCTGCAAAGCCGACGATCTCCACTCCACGGGATAGTTCCAGTGTTAACACTCCATTGTACATTATATTCCAGAGTGTTGGGCTGAGTATGGAGCCCTGAGGTACTCCCGCCGTAACTCTAATCGACCTCTGCCCCATGTTCGTTTCGTTGACCAGTACTCGGTTCTGGAATAAACTTTTCAGAACCTTGCACAGATAGTCCGGAACCCGCATTTGGTGTAGCGCTGCGGCTATCGCCCCCCGGTTAGCGTTCTTCACGTCGATCGTTACCACGGCGCAGTAGCGATTACCCCTTCTTTTTGCTTCAATGTCTTCTCCGCGTTCGCGATGACTGTACGGATTGCGTCCACCTTCGATATCCCTTCCCGGAACCCAAATTGCCTCTGCGATAGTCCGTTCTCACTTTCAATGTAGGTCGTCAGGAGTGTTGAGGATGATCCTTTACAGGAGCTTACCGAGAGTATCCAGCAGGCATATAAGCCGAATCGATGCTGGATCTCCTAGTGGTTTCCCTGGTTTTGGCAGCAACACCAGCTTCTGGATCTTCCATCTATCCAAGAAGTAGCCATCGTCAAGGAATTTCTGTAGGACTATCCTGAACATGGCTGGAAACGCCAGGATCGCAGTCTTCAGTGCCACGTTGGGGATACCATCCGATCCGGGAGCTTTCTTCGTTTTCAGCACTTTTGCCACTATAAGCATCTCGTCGTTGGAAACCGGATTGTCACCTGCATTTCCACCATCTGCATCAGCGTACGGTGTAGGCGGCCATGCGGTTGGGTCGTGCTTCGGGAAAAGGCCCTCCACGATAATTTTCAGCTTGTTGGCGCACATTTCGACTGGCGTCATTGGACTCTTGATCTTGGCCATAACGAAACGGTAAGCTTTGCCCCAGGGGTTACTACTCTTAGCGTCTACTACTCTGCACAGCTCCTTGTAGCAGGGGGACTTACTTAGCACTATCTCGCATTTAAAAGCGGCCCAGGCCGCCCGGAATGTTATCTTACACTCTTCTCTGACTGCCTCAGATATTGCTCTTTGAACGCGTCTTCTGGCTTTTAGACAGGCAGCCCGAAGGATGCATAGCCTTTCGTTCCACCAGTACGCTGGACGCCGGTAGTTCCTCGACTCCATTTTCCTCGGCATTGTTCCATCGCATTCCCTAACTACTGTTTTCGACAGCTCATCGGCACTCGAAATTGGAGTGACGCTGTCAGCACGAAGTGCTTCCACAAAAAGGTCCTTGTCGAAGTTCTTTATTTTCCACTTCCACCTCACTCTCGGCGTTGCAGTACAATTTCGTCGCGCAAAAATGTGGTGGATCGCGTGGTGGTCACTATGTGTGTACTGCTCACTAACTGGCCAATTCATGTTATCCACCATCGACGCGCTGCAGAATGTTACATCGATGATAGATTCCCGGCCGTCTTTACGAAATGTGAAACCTTCGTTGCACCGCTTTACGTCCAGCTTCGCAAGTGCTTCCAATAGGCTGTAACCCCTATCACTATCCCTATCACTATCCACTATAATTGCAACATCGCACTTCGTTTCTGTTGTTGAATGGCAGAATAGTTTCTGTGCAATGTAATAATGCTTCAGTTTAAGCTGTGTGTGTATGTGCGTCTGTGTGTGTATGTGACCACAATTTCACTCACTTTTCCCAGAGATGGTTGAAACGATTTTCACAAACTTAGCCTCAAATGAAAGGTACAACGTTCCAATAGGCTCAGTGGCGTAGTAGCGGGGGGGTTTTGAGGACGAAACCCCCCCCCCCCCCCCGAAATATTTTGGAGAATTTTGAAAAAAATCAATATGTTAAACAAAAATATGCCTAAAATTTTAAATGAAATGAAAGTTTCATTTGCAAAAGTTATCTTGTGAAAATATTTCCTTGTAGTGAAAATTGGCTGTAGACTCGACACCTACCTGACGACACGTTGTGGAGGCTAGCTCAACCGCCGAGGACTATAACAAGTAGATCGCGGCGAAGCGAGGAGCTGGGAACTTATTGGTTCACGAAACGGATATCGGTACCGAGAGAAATTTCGCCACATTCTGTAGTCCTTGACTGACGGCGAACTTGGACTGGAGAGTGTGAGAGAAGTATCCCCATAGAGAGCACCAGGCGATTCTGCAGCACGAAGAAGGACGGGCCGCAAGCTAAAGTGGAAGACGAAAGCCTTTAACGAAAACCTCTTTGTTGAGTTACTGCGGCGAACAACGGAATCAAGTACGTTGATGCGGCAAGAAGGATTGTGACGGCTTGTGACGTTACAATGTCACGAAAACTAGGGCCATGCAGTAGACGGCGTGCAGATTACGGGTTAAATGAGTAGCTCAGTACGCTACACGCTGCTTGTCTTAGATCCAGAAAACGGCTCAGAGCGTAAGATCGGAGAGTGAGAGAGGAGCACAAGCGACGTTTCGAGGAGGTAGAGACAAAAACGGGAGATCAAGCTTAACAAGCCAATTGCCATAAGTAGCTGTGCTGAGAAATAAACGCCAATCCCTGGGGGACGCGTACTGAGTCGTCATGACGAAGACGAGGGTCTGCGAAACCAGCTGAAATATACCCGGGAAAACTAAAGATAATCGTTGAGGGTCTCTTCCCGAATCACGATTCAACTACCTGGTCACCGACACCGTACGATGAAGAAGAAGGAGGTAACACAGTCGAGTGGTAAGTGACTAACGACGAGCTCAAAGAAGCGTCGATGTAACTAAAATCAAAGAAAACCCCCGGTCCGGATGGAATACCAACCGTGGCGCTGAAAGCTGCGATCCTGGCGTATCCGGACATGTTCTGGATGCTACTGCTAAAGTCTTTAGATGATGGTAATTCCCGAAATGAGGAAGGTGCAGAAACTGATGTTGCTGCCAAAGTGTGGGAAGTCACCGAGCCATGCAACCCCGAATAGACCAATGCCGCAGCGTGGCATAAAAGAATGAGCCAGATCCTGAAGAGCTACTTCCAGAGTAGAGCACTTCTGTATCAGACGAACAAACGGACAATAGGCAATGCGAGTCACAGCGGGCATTCCTCAGGGCTCCATTCTCTGTCCAACACTTTGGAATGAGATGTACGATGGGGTCTTAACACTGTGGCTTCCCAGGAAAGTGAAAATCGTTGGTTTCGTGGACGATGTGTCACTAACGGTGAGACACTTGAAGAAATGGAGGTGTCGGTGACGGAGACAATGAAACCGCGAAAAGCTGAACAGGACGCTTCGACTGCTGGTCGTACGAGTTGTGATTGTGTACCGGAGGCAGTATGCCTTGTCGCCGAGATGATCCCCATCTACATTACCCTGACGGAGGATATCAAGTGCTACAAACAATGAAACGCCAGAAACGTGAGGAAGATGATTAGAATCGATTCGATGGTGACGTGGCAGCAGGAATGTGACAATACGGAGAAAGGAAAGTGGACCTACCGGCTAATTCAAACCTGTCGGCGTGGGTCAATAGAAAGCACGGAGAGATGACCTTCCACCTGAAACAGCTCCTACCGAGCCACGGCTGCTTAAGGAGTATCTTCATTGGTGTGGGTACGCAACGTCAACACTGTGCTTGGAGTGTGAGATCGTCGAGGAGACACCGGAGCGTCTTTGAATGTCCGAGGTTTGAAGTCTTTGAATGTCCGAAGTTTGAAGTGACGTGCAGGGAGCTACTTAAAACGGGAGGACCGGACATCACCCCGGATAATGTAGCCTACAGAATGACAAGCGACGTAAAGACGTGGAACACAGTAAACAGAGATATGATGTAGATCAGTGATTCTCAACCTGAGGTCCGCGAAGTCATTGCTGGGAGTCCGCGAAGAAAAATATATTTTCCGAGTGCATATTGAAATTTCAAGTCATGTTTCCTAACAAATTGAAAATAACATATTGATAGCATACAAAATTGATGTTTATCTATGGGGGTCCGCAGCAACCCAGTGTGATATCTAAGGAGTCCGTGGTACGAAAAAGGTTGAGAACCGCTGATGTAGATCATGACCGTTTTACAACGGAATGGACATCGAACAACGGTTTCGGGAGAGCAATCACTGCCAGGGAACTCTCCGCAGGAATAAGCTAGATTCAGCGCCGAGGACTAGTCGAGTAGACTGCAACAGAGCAGCGAGTATGAGTCGTCGAAACGCCGCCGAACGTCACGCTCCATGCGGATTTGTCAGACCGACCACGGCACCCCACCGGTTGTTCCGATAGAAAAATAGCGAAAACCAAAGAATAATCGATATTAAGAGAACTTTTTTCGCCAGGGAACTCTCCGTTGGCGTAAGCTAGATTCAACGCTGGGGATTAGACTGAGTAGACAGTGACGAGACACCACTAGTCGCGGGTTATCGGCGCACCAGTGCACCGGACACCCTGCTTCACCAGAATCGCCGAACTGACCTCGGCACTCAGATGATTAGCTCGATCTCGGGAGAACTTCTTTCGCCGGGGAATTCTCTGTCGGAGTAGGTCAGGTCCATTGTCGGGGACTAGACCGAGTTGTTCGCGAACAATCGAGGAGCTGAATGGATCATCAAGGAAGTAATGCTAAATGGCCCAAGAAGAGAACTAAAGGGCTTAAAGGAGTTGCGGTGCTAAATGGCACCGGTCACGGAGCCAAAGGGCTCAAGAAGTTGTAGTACTGAAGAATCGGTATCGGGAGAACTTTTTTCGTCTGGGACCTCTCCGTCAGCGTATAGTCAGATTCACCGCCGGGAACGAGACCGCGTAGATCGCGACGATATACCACCAGCCGCGCCGGGGCTCCAGCAAACCGGATGCCCTACTCTACCGGAATCGCCGAACTGACCGCAGCACCTGGCTGGTTGGATCGCTTTCGAACTTCTCTCGCCGGGGAACTTTTCGTCGGAGTAGGCTAGATCTATCGTCGGGGACTAGACCGAGTAGTTCGCGAACCAGTCGGAAGCTCAACGAAGAAGTGGTACTGAATTGCACAAGGGAACTGAAGGGCTCAGTAAATTAGACAGTCTGAAGTTTGCCGCCCAGATTTTCGTCGTAGGGGAAAAGCATTAATTCTATACCAACAGCTAGCTTTCCTACATTGACTACCCAAACCCGTTCCCTGAGTTGTTGATTTTGAACATTTTTTTCCTGCTCAGAATGTTTTTGAACATTTTTTCATATGTATACAAAAAAATCGCATATCCCCCCGAAAAATTTTCTTACTGCGCCACTGCATAGGCTGCTATTGAATTTCTAATGAATCCGACTTCCGGTTCCGGAATTACATGGTGATAAGTACGATCACGTAGAAAAGGTCGATTTTAACAAATTCTGCAATGAAAGTATAATGGTGAAATTTTTTCCAAAATGTGGCCACATCTGCACATCTGTTTCTTTGGCCACATTGGCCACCATCATCGGTTCTGGAAGCCCCGGCGGAAGTATCCAAATAACAGTCGCATCGGTTTCTCGAAGATGGCTTGACCGATTCGACCAAAATGAATGGTGGTTTATTCTCGTAAATGGCTATTAAATTTCATCCCGATCCGACTTCCGGTTCCGGAGTTATGGGTTGTGGCGTGCGGTCACATAGCAAATTCTGATTCAAACCGATACTCCGATGAAAGCAAAAAAGGTAAAAATTTCGCTAAAATGTCTGTCAAACAACTTACATTTGCAGTTCTAGATCAACCGAACTTTCGTTGGTTACATTAACCACCATAGACGGTTTCGGGAGTGCCCGGGAAAATCGGCCGTCTTTCAAAATTAACAAACTTACATCAGTTCCCCGGAAATGGTTGGGCCGATTTTTACAAATGAAATGATTCAGTCCCAAATGAAAGCTATATTATCCCCACAGATGTCTATAACATTACGTACAGATCGCTTGTATGGTTCCGGAAATATAGACTAAACCGTCCGGTCACATTTGAAATTCCCATATAATCCGGAACGTAAAATTTTTTTTCGAAAGGGGGACCCCATGAAATTTCAGAAATCGAATTCGTCCGAATGCATCAACTCCTCCGAAATTATCCTATGCTAAATTTTTCTGCGCTTACGAACGACGAAATATTGATTTTTGTAAAGTGAACAGCAGCTCTTAATGTTTCTATGAATAGAGGATTGAACTGGTTCCACTGCAGCAATCACCATAAATAATCCCCGTGAGAAATAGCCTTCCTATGACCGATAATTACACATTCGCCGCATTAGTTTTAGCGCTGATATGGCTTCGTTTACTGATATGAATTGCAAATCGGTTGAATAAATATTGGTCTTTTACTGTTTTTGGAACTTGCAAACGAAAAGTCCCGAACGAACCACCTTTTGGCTCGCTTCAAGCGCCACCCGAGTCCAGTGCCCGGTTGGCAAGGGTGAAATGTAACACCATATCGTCGCTAATATATGCACCATGGCATGTAATTATTGTTTACCACCCACATCTATCGCAGACGCAAGGTGCGTTGGTACTTTCACAGTGCCATTCGCTATTTATTTTTCGGCCGAAATTTAACCCCCGAACGATTATCACGCACATTTGGCGTTAGTGTGATGGAGCGGTCTCCGGTGTTCAGCAACAATTTTAGATTAAAACAAGCAGGTAGAGTTGAACCGTACAGCAACGCTACGTTTTATTTCAATCATTTTTTCGGGGGTTACTTTAACGAATGCCGTAGGCTGGGTTAATGTTGGAACACTTTTCCGTATGTATTTTTTCTGAAATGCATGGGTTGAGAATCAAAGGTATGAAAAAATTGCATTTGTTAAATTACGAATATCCTAACACTACAAATTCCACAATGTTATACAGATAACATGCATTTAAGGCATCCATGTACTGTATCTTGGCATGTCCTCAACTATATTCAATTATATAAATTTGTAAGAAATAGAATAGTAATAATCACGGTCGGTGCAACTCCCTTTGACGGTACGCGTGCGTTTGTTTCATTTTCCGCATTTGCAATAAAAAAAGCGCGGGACGGGCTGCATGAGCGGAGTGCGGCCGAAAGGTGGGGGCATAATTTTCTGATTGAAGTGAAAATTACGTACCGAGTTCCTGTCAAGTGGCAGTAGCTATAGGTATAAGATGAGGCATGCAAACGAATAAAAACAACCCCCTTCTCGGCCCGCGACAATGGCCGTGTCCTATGCAAATGCGAGAGTGGTCACGAATAAAAGTGCGTTTCATATTTATTTTAACAACATTCCTTGGCGGGCGTAAGGTCACAGCTATTAAATCGTTATACCCTTTAATTATACCGAAATCGCAGGACACGGAAAGAACGAGGCTTACGGGTGATTTTTATTTTAATTCCTCGTTTCTTCCTGCCAGAAGGCATCGCTTTCGGGCTGTAGCGGTGCCTTCAACAAGCGTAGCACTGTGTACACAGTAAAAGTAGCACGAAAACTTATTAGAGGACTTTTAATGGTCGAATAGTTTTGTGATGGATTTGCATGCGCTTTGAATTACCATCAGAAAGCAGCTACCGATCGGGTGCGAGAAGAAAGTATTTTCGAAGTGGCAAGCACATGAGAATAATTTTTCGCGTTTCGCTGATTACAAACCGAGGCGGAAGAATGGGTGAAATATTTTACAGAGCTGATTAAGTTTTCCCCAGGCCAAGCGATGCTTACTGCCGGGTTTTAGTAATTTAGTGCCCACGCAAAATCAGCACTATTATGGCGGAAGGCGGGGTTGATTGATCAAGTGCTGTGCGGGAATAAATTTATGCCTTCCGGTGAAGGCGATTGTAAAAGGACACCATTACGGCTGAAATATGCTATTTTTTTGATATAGCGTAGAAGCATGGTGAATTGTTCCCTATGGTGCCTGGTAATATTTGAATTCTTTGAATGTTTGCATTTAATTTTATTCTAGTTGTGTTTATATTATTTTCAATGTAAAGAAAATCAGTTTGAATAAGAGTTTTGTGTTGATGAAAAAAGCATACTACAAAATTGTACTGAAAAACGATGTCATAATCTGTCAAGTATTAAAAATGGCCCTGTAATCTGATTAAGTCAGATATCATGGTTTTGAAGACCAGATCTAAAAACATTCCGTTAAGGTCGTATGATTACTTTTGTATATAACGACCAAGTACACGTTCTCGGGAAATTATTTTATTCACTTTGAGCGATTTTAGATCGACAGTTCAACTAAACAAACTCAATGAGCAAACTTCTGAAAACACTCGATGTTAACACTCTTAGACCCGACTGTTTCCCGCATGCAAAACGAAAAGTGACATTTGTGCTGTGGCTCTTCCAACCGCAAGGTTCAATTAAAGTTAGTTTTTATGAGCAGTGGTACATTTAGGCATTTTAATGAGAATATTGAATTTAGAAATTAAAACTTCGAAATCACAGGGAGGGCTATTATATATACTTCGGGAAGACCTTCAGGAGGGAGAAATCATGGCAGCAGCAGTCGCATCAAATTGGGACAGAGACAGGTGGAGACAGAGCGGTCAACGATGACAGGGAGAAGAAAAATATTAATTTGTATCCTAGGCAAACGGGAGATCCACGACTTCGATTACAGACTCTGTAGGCCTTTATCAGGAGACACCATGAACAGAGACGCCTAGTTGTCCTCCTCGAACCAGCTGGGCTTTCTCCAGACAATTTCTTAGATGTGGATCGGCAACACACGGAGTTGCGTGTGTGATGTTCTTACTGTAGGTCCGATGTTTGTTGACTACGAGAGATGTAGTGTAGATGTGGTGTACGGTACAGGTAGAAGAGGACACTTCTGAGAATGAGAAATATAAAAAAGAGTGAGCTAAATCTGTGTCTTGATGGTTTTTAACCTTCCGGAAGTCGCGCTAATGGCTCACTGAACCAGTAGCCGCTGGTGCCTTAATCCGATTTCGCTAGATTGCACTAGCGCGAGTGACGGAAGGTTAAGAAGGTGTATACGAGGGACATATCATGGAACAATTGCCAGTCGCCACACGCGCAGATACCACTATTTACGTGCCCAATACGTTGAAGATGAGCATCTAATGTGTAGTGATTGGACATGAGCCGAGACATCACACGAATAAAATCGTTACCCATATCCATTATATTTCCTTCGCGATAATAGACTTTACCCAGCGTCCTAACTCTCCATTGCTCCACGATTTTTACTAACTTTACTAACTAATTGAAGCAGTTTGGTATTTCGTGAATGTCACCTTTTAATGATTCCGCCTTAGCTAACCAGATATCGAGATATTTGAATGTTAAAACCATTGGTCAGTTTGACCCATTAATTGAAGCTATAGTTGCGCCGGTTCACGCTTCCTTGAAAATACGATTAGCTCAGTTTTCTCTGTCGAGAACTCGATAGTCAGCTGGAGGGTCCAAGCAGACAAATCGTCCAAATCGGAACCTGTGATAGAGACCACACTGTCATCTGCAAGCTGCCTTAGCGTGCAGGAATTGACAAGACATTCATCATTTGAAATCGGTGAAAGACCATGCCCACGTAGTTTCTCAGAAGGAATGTTGATTGAAACTTAGAATAGAATAGAAAACCAAAAGCCCCCGTCATATTCAAGATATCTGAGGCCATCTGCTCTTTGCTAGCAAAGGACATTTGAGTTTGTGTTTGTATTTGTATTTGCATTTGCATTTGTTAAAATTTTATTCATCTAACATTTAATGTCTCAATTAAATTTCCTAAAACTAGTGTGATTCAATTCGTCTTCTAAATCCAGATGCGGTGAGGTTAAAATCAAATAATTCGGAGAACTCGTTGAACCTCCGAACCATTGCGATGACAGGACTGTTGGCAGCATAGTCAGTTGGTCTCATTTCAGGAATAAGCATAACTCTTTGACGAAGAGTACGAGATGGCGCATAGAAATGCATTTGTGCTAGTAGGTCAGGTACATCGAATTCATCCAGCAGTATTATTGCCACAAAGACTGCATGCGATATCATTCTCCTTTCAGCAAGGATGTGCAAGCCTAACAAACGACAGCGGTCTTCATACGGCGGCAGGGTTTGCTGATTACTCCATGGCAAGAAACACAGTGCGTACTTGACAAACCGTCTCTGGACGCCTTCGATCCTATTGATCCAAACAGCATAGTAAGGATTCCAAACGGCATTGCCAAATTCCAGTGTCGAACGCACTAATGAACAGTAAAGAGCTTTAAAATACAAAGGATCACGAAATTCGAAAATACGAAATTGGCCTTGTAAATTGTAGCAGAGAAGTGACGATGGTAAGTTAGCTTATAATCCAATATTACTCCATTTTCTTTGATGCAGTCAACACGTTGTAGCTGATTTCCAGACATATTGTAATCAAAAGGGATGGTGTTCCTAGTGCGATGAAAGCTGATGACACTGCATTTGGGAATGCACAAAACCATCATAATCCGCACACACCAGTCGTTAAGAGTATCCAGAACGGCTTGTAGTACCAAGCAGTTAGACTGATCACGAATTTCGTAATTTAACATCGTCAGCGAAAAATAGTTTTCCACCAGGATTTAAAAAACCAGCAACGTCATTAATAAACAGCGAAAATAGCAGCGGTCCGAGTGTGCTACCTTGAGGAACACCAGAGCTGTTCTAAAAGCAATCAGACTGGGCAGTGCCAATACAAACAGCAACTTGACGATGAACGAGATAGGATCGAAGCCACTCACAATACCTAGTCGTGCAGCCAAGTTTTTTTCAGTTTGGCAATCAGGATATCGTGATTCACTTTGTCAAAGGCGGATTTAAAATCTGTATATATCGCAAGTTTTTTGCTCATATTATCCATACAAAATGACGAAAAGCTTACTATATTGGTTTCCACCGAACGGCCGGGATACTGACATGGATGATGACAGGTGCTAATATAGCGTCGGCAGGAAGCAAATAGTGTTTCGTTAACCAGTGACTCAGTCAGTTTAGATTCAACTCCAAGCGAAGTAATTCCACGGTGGTTTTCAACGTTACGCTTGTCGCTTTTTTCGAAAATTGGGATTAGCGTCGAACATTTTCAGTTCACTGGAAACGTTTGGTGCTGAAGCGACATATTGAAAAGTTGCGCGAGTGGTGTAGCCAAGATGTCCGAGCTGCTTTTGTTGAAGCAAAATTCCAACTATCGCATTTTGGAAGATTTTTATTGAATGCATTTTAATTAAAAATGATACTTAGAATCATATTCCGTATTGAAATTACAGTATTGTATGTCAATTAGTATGAAATTTAAAAGGATGTATGAAATTATCGTTAGAATACTTTTTACGGATAAGTTCTCTATCATGTAATCACATTCAAAATATTTCTTTTGTCTTTAGGTTTTCGTTGACAAAATATGAAAAATTAAAAAACCCGGGTTTTTTTGCTATTTAAATTTTTAACTAAATTTTTGTTTTTTTTGTGAAAAATGCAGCAACATTTTTTTAGTGCATAGGAGAACCCGGGGCTATTCGGACCTACTTAAGCAAATCACCCTTTTAGGTGGATAGATGTGAAAAAAAATTACCTATCGAAGGTCCTAATTGTTAGTTTGAAACCTCAGCTACATTTTGGTGACATAAAATGTTCATTTGCACCACTCAATGGCAGGGCTGGGCGACGATTTGCAAACCTCTTCGTTTCTCCATCCTTTTACAATGTACTTTTACATCCTTTTACTTTTTCACAATGAAATTATGTTTACCTATGAAATATTTATAAGAGACACTCTTTAAGAAGCAAAAAAAAACTTTACAAAAACTTAATCTGATAAGTCACAGCTGTCGATTGGCGGCCCATGTATTTTCTTTGCTGTGACGTGTGCAATGGTGTGCGCAGCAGCAAGCCGCTGAACGGTGGTTTACGGAATAGGGAGTCCGAATAGCCCCGTATGCTCATTTCGCACAAAAGTGGTGAACGTCTCGAAAATATCTGTGTTTTCACCCAAACAAAAATCAATTCATAAAATAGGAGCCTCAAGCTTTCCAAAACACTTACCTTTTATTTTTTCACTTTTATTTGTTGCTTTAATCACGGTTTTTCAATTAAAATGATTTTTGTTTTGTATCTCCTTTCTACAAAGAATCAAATTCAGCTCTCAAAATTAATGTTTCAGAATAGCGGTTCCACGAATATGTACCATAGTCAGAAAGTTTTGCTATTTTCTGAGAAATAGAGGGGGGTCCGAATGACCCCCACTGTCTTAATAGCCCCGGGTCCCCTATATATTTCGTACAGAAATATTCGTCCCGTGTCACTCGTTCTCAGATAGTTTTACTGTTTAAAATACAGCAATGGAGCAAAACAACGCAACGAAATTAACGCAGAAATGTCCACGTCCTTTTGAAAAATTGCTCTGATATCAAAATATTTCAATTACCAGAGAAATTCATGGAATTCATAAACTAATCATAACTGCAAAGTTTCGTTCGAATCAGCGATGGTGATATTTTGCGGTCGGCTGGTTTCTCATGGAATCCCTCTACTCACCAATCTCTAGATGCTCCTATTTCATCTGAGAATAACTTTAAAATGATCTTTTTATTGTTGTAACGACATAAATTAGCAAGGGAATGGAAAGTGTGTAATATTTTTTTTCAATATTAATAGTAGTACTTAAGAAAGAGCAAGGAGTTGAAGGAAGAAAGTTTAAAAAACCTGTTTTAATCCACCTATCAGTGCAATTGTGCCTTTTTCATTTATCCAAACTGATTTAAATTTAATAGCTGGTGACGTTCATTATAACATTGTCTATTACATTCTTATTACACTTATTACTGGTATTCATATATAAGAGCACGACTGTCACAAACTTGATAAGCAACATGTCGACGCTGATACACTTGAAACAAACAAAAATATATTATTTAATAGGCTAATCAGCGTAAGTTTAATGTAGTCTTAATGCGAACATGTTTTGAAATGTGAGGTGACGTCAGGAACCACCTAACTTATTTTGGTAGACGGGGTGGATAAAGGGAATGCAGGTGCGAGGTTGGTCTGAGAGGGGGATAAAAGAGTGGATAAGGGGGGGGGGTTGAGGAGAAAGAGGTTGAGGGGTGGATGTGGGGTGCAACAGCCAACTTCATATTATACCCTCCAATTGAGATTTGAAAATTGGTTCAGTCACCACCGAAGTGGTTTTAGTTCTGGACTATGCCTGGTACCCAGGACTTCCGGAATTGTCGATAGTGGATAATACATTTCAAGAAATTTTGATTCGCCATCATTCATCTGAACCAGCCAAACGGAGTAATTTGTAAAGCTTCCATTTCCCGACGGTTTTTAGCTTCCCGGGATTCGGGTAATAAATAATAAATTTCCCGGGAAATCCCGGGATCCCGGGAATATAGAAGAAAAAAGGGGAATGATTCTCTTGAAAACAAAAGAATAAATTGAAAAGTTTTCAAACCCGTTTGATTGCATGTATATCTGTCCTAAAGCAGTTGTCAGAAGATGGCGATTTGGTGGGCTACACATCGTTCAATCATTTGATAACTCGTCAATAAGTATACGCAACATCAACTTTTTCTTGGTCATATGTATAACCTAAATTTTGGTAATTACGATTACGATTGGGACGATATACTAAAAGCAGCTGCTGGAGTTACTGTTCAAAATTGGAATTCGTTGTTCCGATACGATAGAATGTGATCAATTTACTGCAAAGCACCTTCTTTGATGATGAAAAGATTGAGCTGCTTCAGGGTAGTGTGCAGTTACTTCCAAACAAAAGAGGTAAGTTTATATATGGAATCCATTTCCGTTTCAGTAGGATCAGCATCATTTCGAATTAGGTGTGAATCAAAATCAAGCAGATAATGGACGAACTGTGCAGCGATGGATGAAGCCTATTATCGATTTCCTGTTACGGGCAAGTATCTGGATTGCTTGATCGTATCCCTTCAAAAATCCTGCCTGCATCTTTGAAAGCATTCAAAGAGTTTGGATGCGCATGATATTGGACAGATACAACGTTATGTATTTCATTTCATACATCCAAAAATTTACAGATATTACAGTTACGGTATAACAAATAAGACGAAATATGCATTCGATGAACCGATCAAATATTCCTGCAGACGTTCTAGAAACATTCCTTATTTTAAATAGCGTTTGCGTTAAGCATGATATCACTACAAACCATACCAAGTTTTGAAACAAACACACATCGATTTTTTAAGAAAGTAACGCAATTTCCATTACTAATTTGATTGCAAGCCCTTTCATTCCAGATCTAACTATTAAAATAAACTATTAAAAGAACTGTTAAAAATCTGATTGATCGTTTCATCGGTTGCAGAGATATCGTGCGCATCACTAACGCTACTGTAAGGAAATGGTTCGGTATAACGGCCGGCAAATTAATCCATTTTTGAATGAAAAAATCAACACTATTTAGCAGGGTTTGGAGTATGTCGTGGACTATGTACCTAAAAAAATCACGAAAAGATATCAGTGAGCCTAAAGATATATGGTCCATTGATCTGCAAATCAGTTGGAAAAGCACAATCTGCATTCACTACTCACTCCAAATGTTTGCCGGTGAAGATATTTCCTACAGAATTTCATTTGGAGAATCTAAGTCTTTTGGAATAAAATAAAAATCCCGGGAATGAGAAAACACAATTTCCCGGGAATCGGGAATCCCGGGAAATCCAAAATTCCCGGGATGGCAGCTCTAGTAATTTGATGTTCATTTCAATAAATTTTTAACCAATGAGGTGTTACGAATGTACCGGCTGATATAAGAAATTCCAATGTGTCCGCAATAACTAACCTGTAACTGCGGAACCAAAGGTTAGAACTGAATGAAATATATTTGAAGAATGTTTGATGGCAATCAGTGATCTAGACCTGTGAATCGAAGTAATTTGGTGACCATTTCAATAGGTTTTTAGCCTCTGAGGTATTACGATTGTAACGGCAAATTATATGAATCATTCCTATGTGACCATACTAACCAACCTGTAATTCCGGAACCAAAAGTCAGAACCGCGTGGAATTTAACAGTAGTCAATGGGATTACTGTTTCTTTCATTTGAAATCAAGTTTTTGAAAAATCGGTCAAGAATTCGCTGGGGAATAGGTGTGATATTAGCTAAGGAACTTGGCGAGTTACCCGGGGGAGTCATGAGCCGTCATACGTGGCCAATGTGGTCAAAGCTACTTCTATTAATTATTATTGATCGAGACCCGCAAATCCATGTAATGCTGAACCCATTTTAATATGTATTACATCATTTGGTCATCATGGTGGTACCAGTTTATATGGGAATTTGCTGTGTAACCGCACTCTTCAACCCGTAACTTCGGAACCGGAAGTTGGATTCAATAGCAGCTTATGGGAGCGCTATACCTCATTTGAAACTAAGTTTGTGTAAATCGGTTCAGCCATCTCTGAGAAAATCGAGTGACAATATTTGACGCACACACATACACACACATACATGGTATTTGGTATATGACACTCGGCCCTCCGGGTCTCGGTTAAGAAGTCAATTTTTACAGTGATTGCATAGTCTTTCTTTATATGAGAAAGGCAAAACGTGGATTAGGGTCCTATGAGCAAACTTAAAGTTTTTTGCCGATTTAGCCTTTTGTCTTCTACACGCAAGAGTCAGAATATGTTGGTATTGAATGCGAATCACCTGAGTCTGCGGCATGTCCAGACAAGCGTAAAGTCACTTAGTGACGTATGCTGTCGAAATCGACAAACAGTCAACTCACGCAAATCTTCCACACTAAGTAATTTGCGACGTAGAAACTCTTGAATGAGCTGCTACTTTCTTATTGGATTTGCGATCACTACAGAGGAATTCCACGAGGATCCGTCCGAAAATCTTTAAAATCGTGACCGACCATCTTAGATTCCGATGAAACTTTACACGTTTCACCGGCATGGAAGACTAAACATTTTCCACAGGCAATAATATTATTTTGACTCAAGAGCAACTTTTCAAAAGAGCGTAGACATATCTACGTGCATTAATTTCATTTTTTGTTGCTCGATTACTGTATTTTACACAGTAAAACTATCTGATAATGAGTTACAGGGAATGAATACTTCTGTACGAAAAAATATACACTGAAAAAATATTGCGTCATTTTGCAAAAAACCAAAAATTTATGTTAAAAATTTTAATTGCAAAATACAATTAAATTTCATACTAATTGACATACAAAACCGTAATTTTATTACAGAATATTATGTAATGTGTATCATTTTAAATCAAAATGCATTTAACAACTTCAAAAATGCGAGAGTTTTAGAGATATTTGGAATTTTGCTCCAACAAAAACAATTATTTTTTGTAGTTATGCTCTTCTTAAAAGTTATTCGCGTTACCCCATCATAGTACGTCAATAGTGTCTTTTATAGCAAATAGAGTTATATATTTTGTCATGATATAATATCTTATTGTGTTAGGGGGACCCGGGGATATTAAAACAGTGGGGGTAATTCAAACCCCCTTGATTTCTAAGAAAACCCTAAGATTTTCTGACTGTCGTACATATTTGTGGAAGTGCTATTCTGAAACATTAATTTTGACAGATGAATCTCATTCTGCAGTTTTTTTTAGAAAGGAGAAACAACGTGTTTCATTTTTTCGCTATCCTCAAAACAAAAATCATTATAATGGTAAAACCTTGATTAGAGTAAACAAATAAAAGTGAAAAAAATAACAGATAAGTGTTTTGGAAAGCCTGAAGGTCCTGTTTTATGGAATGATATTTGTTTGAGTGAAAATACAGATATTTTTAAGACGCTCACCACTTTTGTGCGAACTGAGCATAAGGGGCTACTCGGACCCGCTATTCCATCAATCACCGTTCAGTGGCTTGCGGCTACGCACCCGATTGCACAAATCAAAGCAAAGAAAATAAATGATGCCCCAGTCGACGGCTGACCACCCAGATCAACTTGTTACACTTGTGAATATAGCAGTTACATTGGAAGAGACCATGGTCGCGTCGTCTTCACCAAAATTCTCAAGTCGAACTCTTAGATGCTAATGACCAAGCGACTGGAGAACTTTCTATGCATGGTTAGTCATTTTATAACTTCTGATTTTCTAGTATAGAGTTGATGTTTTGCAAGTTTTCGACTTATTGTGAATATTTACTCGAATACTGGGGCAACTATTTGTTGATACTGAAACTGATAATTTTCATGTTAAGAAAAAAAATCATGAAACTGAAAATTTTCATGATTTTTCAAAAATCAGCTTATTTTAGACAAAAATGAAATTATTAATTATGCATACTATTCATGCATTCTGAATCGCCTTGAATTTCCTAGCTTCAGCAACCAGTCTGTACGTTACACTTTCCTCTACATATATCCAATCAATGATCTCGAACGCACATGCTGCACAATTTATGGCCATGTGCTGCGTGTACGACCGCATGCTAAACTTTGCGGAGAGCTTGACGAGAACGCTTACGGGTATCTAATGGCCATCCTTGGTTCTGCAGTATGAAACGAAATCTAGCCTGGTTGATTCCACAGCTCGTATACTGCAGACACGGTCAACCGAAAGTCGGAACTTTAAGGAAAATTTTTCACCAATTGCATTACCACGTGATGTTTATTTGATAGAGCCACACGGTAGCTGAATTTAGAGGAAACAATAATTTTTGTGCTAGCACACCCTATGGGCACAACGTGTAGTCGCATACCACAAATCTTCTCATCAATGTTCAATTGCCAAAAAGCATGACCAAAGGGTGGACAAATGGGCATCGCTGAAGCAAACATTGGTCTGCAGACCTACATACGGTGAAAATGGGAAGGCTGGAACCATTTCCGATATCTGTCTGCATGATACAACGGCCGATATTTTTCCCAGTCCTTGTCATAATTTTCATCTCCGCTGCTGGGTTGCTTCGCCGGAGCGCAATGTTCGGTTGCTTGGTAATTTGAATGGAAACCAATATAATTCTAATAGCATTTAATAAAAACGGTTGTGCGGATAAAATACTGATGCGGCAGGTTTTATGCTTGTGGTTTTCGGCTCCATTCTCTATGATGGGTTGAGCTGAAACTACCATCTATCGGGGGTTTGTATTGTGTATGTCCTGCTATACACAACCGATTCCTGCGGTTAGCAGCATTGATGGAATGGATTAGGCTCTACTGTCAGTGGTAAAGGGAACTGTTTGTTTTAAACGCTCTTGTGATGAATCTGGAAAGGATGAGTAGGTTTTTTGATTTTCATGTGCTTAGCATCCATATTACATCAATTCTTTGAGATTACGCTTCTTTTTAAATCATCTTCTGCCTGTTTCGTCAATCTGATCATTTAGTAATTTACTTACTCCCAGCAAGCGAATTTTTGAAAAGAAAACTAAAAAAGAACCCAACAGAAAAGGTTCAAATCCCTTGAAACTATACGATACAGCCTACGTAAATAGTCGTCATAGCAATAAAATCATGGAACAAACGCAACAACATCAACTGGGACGGACATTCAGCTTTGGACTAGTTGAAACCCCAATCTCTGCCGATGATTCGGTACCGGTTACGACGAAAATAAAAAGCAGCGCATTTTTTAAGATACCCATAGACCTTTTTCAATGTCACTCACATAAATAAATACTGAAATAATTTATGTGTGTCACAGCCGCCGGGCATGGTGAATGTTTCGGCCCTAAGGTTTTAGTGAGACACAGACGCATGCTTCCACCAGACTGTAATGGGGTGATAAATAGCACTAGGCACAGCAAGTGGTCTGTCGAAGTAGTTGTGATTTTTTTTAACAAGATTGAAGTTAGGGTAGAGCTTACCTTGCCAAGTCAGCCGATGATTTTGAATTATAATTAATTTCCGTGTTTGTATTTTGTTTTGACTGTTCATTTAAATTTCCGTGTTTGTAATTTATTTTTAAGTGTCCACTTTACTAATACTAGAACTCAAATTTTACATTTGCACCCGTTAGTACGTTCGAATATAGGCGTGGTAAATTTTTTAGTAGGGTGAGGTGGGGCAAATCCGACATAGTAAACGGTTTTGGCTGTAAAATGCTCATTTTACATCGGATCAAGTCGTTTTATATACCAAATTAAAGGTTAGACTTCTAGGCAACTTCCTTCGTATATCATTTTACTTGGATCTTGAGAATATCTTGAGATACAAGCGTTTTACAAAAATGTTCATTTTTGCTGTTTTCAAAAATGGTGGGGTACCCGACCCCCTATGTTTTTGGTTCTTTTAGTTCAGATAATACTCAAATTTTATGGTTTTTCAATGATAAATCAATGAATGTTGTGTTATTGAATTGTAACATGAAGAAAATGGAGTTCAATGTCAATCTTGGAATGCTACAATCACGAGCAGTAGCACGTAATGATATTCCCATTTGCATCGGAGCAATTGTTCGACGAATACTATAATCATCACGGTTTTGTGTCTTTCGTTTGTAATTATGAACGCTTTTGCATAAAAATAATAAATAATAACAATAAAAATATATTTCAATTTGATAAATAAAAATTTTCTGAGCAAAAAAGCGGTCGGATTTACCCCAATATTTAGAGGTCGGATTTGCCCCATCGCGTCATTTTTCATTACGATGCAATTAAAAAAAATATGAAAAAAGTTGAACTAAATTCATCTATGCACTTTGTAGAACTTAAATCAAAGAATTTAAATCCACTTACATTTATTATGCAATCCCTTTAACAATCAGAAATATCCTGTAGTCAATGATGCACAAAAGTCAAATCAAAAATTGTAAAAATACACTTTTTGTCGTATGAGCAGCGCAATGTAGACTAATAAAATGCTGTCATACCACCATTATGATTATTTTCGATGCTCTACACGACAACATTGATATTAGTTCGCGTAGTGCTTCCGATTTTCGATAACAGAGGGGGGTCGGGTTTACCCAACGGTCGGATTTGCCCCACCTTACCCTACTATCAAAGAGATAGGTATTATGAATCATAGATATTTTCTATTTAAGTGGATAAATAAAAATAGCTCTTGGTCGTTTATTGGATCATGCGTACACAGATTACCAACGAATGCAAAGATTTTATTCTTCACGGTGGAACGTTTTTAGAAACGCGTGTGTTGGCAAAGGAATTTTTGTCATAAAAGCCAATATCAGAGAGTGTATGTGTACTCTTTGGTTTGGGTATTTGGCTGTCATCATGTAAAAACAATCTCATTATTAGTACCACATCATTCGGTATTTCATCAAATGTTGGTCTTTGAGCAGCTTTGAGCAAAGAGAGTAGAAATTGTAAGCCAGTTGAAAAAAGATGGAAGATACATACTCGGAGTGAAGGAGAATACACTTTATACTGTTAATTTGAATGCAGCAATTGTTACTCTCTTGTGAAAGATTGAAGTTATTGCGGTATTTATGAATGTCTATAAACATCGGACTTTAATATCGATTTCGGCTATGGAAAATATTCAAACATTTTCCGTAGATTTGTGTATGATGACTTTGAAAAGAAATTGCAATGTCAGTTAAAGAACTGATTCGACATCAAAAGAAAATATTACATTCGTCTGAGACTCCAAACGGCGTCTGCGATTCGTTTATAGATATTGAGAATGTTACTTCACTGTCTGGTGCTAGGTGTCATTCTAAAATCTAAAATATCTCCTATGTAACGAAACTATGTAAGGTTTGCGCGCTTATAACTCCGCTATTACTAGATGGATTTAAATCGTTGATACACCAGACGATTAAAGATTTGTAATAATTTAATATCTGTGCAATCAAAGTAAGGGTGACCGGGGCTGGTTGGTCGAAGGGGCAGGTTGGGAGAGTGTCTTTTATGAAAAAACTATTATGCACAATAGTGGCATATATAGTGATTTTGGGTATTAGGTTACCCATATACCGACATAGTTTCAGGTGTTTTAGTAGTGTCGCTGGTACAGGAGCACGTTGGTTCTTTTTCCGGCACTGGTGAGTAAATCTCCTGTTTCTGTTAAATAATATGTGTAACGCGAATCAATTTATATTCGATCCCCAATAACTTCGTACAGCTGGAAAGCGTATTCAAAACCCAACATAATGGTATAAAGGTTATCAGTGGAACCTTATATTTGTTTGTGTAAATCATGATTGTTCTCGAAAATATGCATTGGGGTAGGTTGGCCGAGTTTTGTGCGGGGCTGGTTGGCCGAGTTGTAAATTTAGCGTATAGCAATGTGAACTTTGATATTTGTGAAATGCCAACCTTTTCCAGAGTGAAATTTAATATTATGCTAATATTGATCATTTTAAGGAAAAATATACACGAGAAATAAATAATAAAAATAATTTAAAATTATTACCAAATTAAAATAAGAGATTAGAATCATTCAAAGTTGGAAATTGTTTATAAAAAAGTTGATTTCAATATTTAACAATATTCGAGCTGGGTCCCTGGCGTGTATCTCTTCAATGCCGAAATGTATCCTTCTGAGGAGTTTCTGGCAGGATTTGTCACAGATCGCTTCAACCCCGAGCAAAACTCGTCTATTAGCATAGAATTTGCGGCAGATGTAAGCCTCCCTGCAGATATCAGACCTCTCCCCAAGGCTATTGCATGATCTGATACGAAGAAGCGGCATATTCGCCGGTGGACTCAAATTTTGACCGATTCCCCAATAAAAGCAGCATTAGAGGAGGAGGGAAATGAAATCAAACGTAAGCGTGCGCATGCGAAAGAAAAAAAAAACAGCGAGATCTGTTAAAAAGTTCACAGCTTCCGAAACTAAGTCCAAAAGGGTTAAAAAGTGAAGAGTAGATTTTATTTTCTTTACCTATATATAAAAAATAGTGTGTTTTAAATTAACATAGGTTTGCCACTGACACGTTTGACGCGTTTCACTTATTTTACCAAACTCGGACAACCTACCCCAGCCCTAGGGTTGGTTGGCAGATTTTTCTTTTCACATTTGTTTGCTAATAACTTTTTCCCTGATTTTTATTCATGAATGAAAAAATACATATGTGCTCAAGGTTTGTATCTTCATGACAGCACAAATTGTTTTTTTTTTAAGTCTAACAAGAATGAGTACAGAAATCCCGAAAGCAAAACTCTGCTAACCAGCCCCGGTCTCCCCTAGTCTATTGAAAATCGGTAAAATTGAAAAGTTCACGAAGAAAGGGAAAAATTTCCATCAACACAAGGCAGTTATTTCAGGCAGAGCCGTCAATAGGAAGCACCTAAATGGCTCAATCAAGCACGAAAACTTATAAATAGAGGTACCGCGTGTTTGTTTGAATCAGTTTTTGCTCTAATGCCAAACGAGTAACATCATGGCAATAGCTTCTGGATCCTGCAACAAGCGATAGACGCTATGCATTTTCGCACACAGCAACGTCGTATATGAATTTTTCGGGTACCAGCAAATACCAGCACGGTATCACAGAATGATTTGCGAAGTGGGTTGCTTGAGAGTTTGCGTTTGAATAAAATAATTTGTTTTTATGCTTATGTGTGCGTTACATCAAGCCATATTTTCGACAAGATACGTGGGGTAATGAGCCTAGTGTCACACATGTTTCTTATTTCGGATGTAGGTGATACTAGAGTGCCTCGCGGTTGTATGGAAAAAATTTAAAATGATTTGAACTAGCGGGCAGAGCACTTTTTGAGTTTCCTGTGAGGTCCCAAATGCTTGTGTAAAATGGCAGCGGTTGGGTGCTCCCCGGGCTTGCGCATTGTGTTGAAAGTATGTATGGGATTTTATAAGGGAAACTCAATTATTTTGCATTTACGTTAATAAAGATCGCTATTTCACTTAATATGAAAACCGAGCTTTATAAAACTATAGTTGAACCAACTTTGTCGAAAACGGTTGCTAGCTACGAGTTTTCAAAAAAAAAAATAGTTATAACAATTTAAAATCTTATGGTTCAAACCAATTGCAGAAACACTTTAATTCTCCCAACACTGCTAGTGCATCACCGACATCGACATTTTAAACTTAAGGGGTTATATACAACGTTGGGGCGAAAAAGTGAGCTAAGTTCGTGATGTTTTTAAAGTGTTTTATGTAAACTTTATATGAAGAAGCGAAAGACAGTTCGTTGGTAGTACTATCAAACATAAAAAAACAAGTTGAATTAAAAAAATATTCAAGGTTGTCGGGGATATGGCCTATCGCTCGATTCGTGTTTTTGGCAGAGGTTTGCGGTGAACGCTCTCCAAGCCGAACTGCTCAACTAAAATCCAAAAACTAAAAAGATTATTGACGAAAAATGTATTGTGGTGTACTTGAACGGATCGGTTTACCAATAAAAAAAATCTTCTAGCAAGAAAAACTTGTTGACCAAAAAAACTGAGTTTTGTGGGGCTCAAAATTTTAAACAAAAATTCATTGCAAAGAATGGAAAGTTTTTTGATAAAAAAGGAACCGTTTAAGTACACGAATGTAAATACAAATAATTCAATTTTTTTTTTTGAAAATCTTATGAATAGTTTTTGAGACATTACGTTTATCGGAACGGTACTTTTCAAAAAAACTTCATTCCGAGATAACTGCGTTTAAACTTTTGTTTTTACTTCATTCTTGGAACAACCAGCACACTGCAAACGGCTGTAATTTCAAATTGAGTGCTCCGATTTTGATGAAATTTCGCACAGATATTTTCAAAAGTATGTACTTTCGAAATACTATTTTTTTATAATTTTTGAGTTCCAACTTTGTATATAACACCTTAAATAAATGAGAATATGTTCATAGCAGAGACTTGGTACCTTTGAATGAATTGTTGAATAACATAGACGTAGTCAGAAAATGAAGAAAGAGGGAGGCATGTTCCATTCAATCCCTTTGCTCGATTATTTAGTGTAAGATAAAGAGTATATCTTCAGGGCAGGTTTAGACCGTCGAATTAAGAAGAGGTCTCAGATGTTTGAATGCCACTATTTAATGGCTCAGCTACTATCACATTTAAAACAATCGTAAGCAAAGCGTCAACGAGCGCCTTCCACCACAACAAGTCGCTGCCGCCGCCAATTTAACTTCTTTTCCAGGACGAAGCATCAACCGAATTTTGCGTCTATAATGCGGTTATTCTTGCAGCAAATTCCAAACTGAAAGCATATTCTAGTTCCCTGGGCCCGGATGGCGACCCTCGATTTTTGTCAAAAAGTGCATCAGCGGGCTGCTTCGGCGAGTCTTCGTGCTATCACTCACTACTGGAACATTCCCTTCCTGCTGGAAAGCAGCGCACATGTTTCCAGTTCGTAAAGAAGGAAATAAATCGAACATTGATAATTATCGGGGAATATCGTGTTTAAGTGCAGTATCAAAACTATTCGAGCGAGTTTTTTTAGACCCTATTTTCTTTCACTGCAAACACTACATTGCAGGCGACCAACACGGTTTTATGCCTAAGCAATCGACAACGACCAATTTCCTCTCGTTCACATCATATGTACTCGATGGACAGGTTGCTATTTTCATGGATCTATCTGCGGCCTTCGACAAAATTAACCATAATATCGCAATAGCGAAACTGGACAAACTCGGTATTCATGGACAACTTCTGCGCTGGTTTCGCTTCTACCTCGATGGAAAGAAACTCCACATCAGCATTTAGGACTGTCTATGTGCACCATTCTTCGCTACATCCGGTATCCCACGAGGAAGCCATCTCGGTCCAGTAATATTCCTCCTCTACTTTAATGATGTCAATATAAAATTACAAGGACCACGCCTTTCATTCGCTGACGACTAGAAAATTTTTCAACAAATAAAGGATAAAACCGATGCCGAGCCACCACACAATGGAGGAAAAAGTTAATCGTGTGTAGGACCAGTAAGCCAACCTCGGTTTGAGACCCCAAGTTTTCCCGAATAGTTTACTGCACGTTGTTGCTTTATTAACAGCGTATGCCCGTACCTGGCATTTCCCATTTAGTTTTTGTCTAGGATAAAACCTAAGTGTTTCGTTTCTTCTGCGTAGTTGATTGTAGTTCCACTGAGCGTTATAACTCTCTTCTGCGAGTTCCGTTCAGGAGAACCAACTATGGTCGCCAGAGCGCTGTTACCGGACTCAAGCGAATTTTCAACAGTGTGGCGGTGGCCTTTGATTTCAACCGAACGAGGAATTCGATAAAAGCGAAAATATTGACTATTTTGAAATGTAATAAATTTAGCAACCACCATTGGCGCCAACGGGTCTGTTGGTGAAGGTAATAAACATAAACATTTCTTTTTCGTGGTACTGGTTTGAATAGGACTCATTAACTTATATCTCCGGAACGAGAATTCCGAACGTAACAATTTGTAGGCTATAAGAATGACTGGAAATAGACTACATTGTAATCGACTGAATGCATGGCTTTTGTGCTATTGTTAATAATATAATCAACAACACAGCCGAAACACTTCACACTTCCTTCAATGTAAATGAGAACTTTGAAATACCTACCTGTCGCTGTTTCGCTCTCTGTCTATATTCAGGAATCGTTGACTAAAAATACATCATTGATTTCCAAAACAAATTGAACGTTCCAGTGTGCTGATAATTAATTAACGCTCATCAATACAGTACAAACACCAGATAATCTTAAACGACGCTGTCAAGAAAAAAAGAACGAAAACGAAAAGGTGAAAACGAAAAGGAATGAAGTCACCAGAATGGGAATTATATTTGTATCTTAATTAGCCATTTTTCAAATAAAAGGATTTTAACAAATTTTTTAGAACTTCCTGAAACAATGGTTCTTAAATTTGTACAATTAGTTTTATTAAATTATTTCATTTAAATCATTTCTTTCAAATTCATTCTATATACTCATTAGAGTGGGACATGGTTACATGCAAAAAATAAAATTTCGCTTCGAGTAACTTTTTGGGTCTCATTTAGCTCCCAGAACAACTCTGAAAATTTTTAGTTCAATCGGTGAAACTTTATTTTTGCGCCCATGGAAAAAGCGTCTTTTGCAAATTAATTCTTCTAAGAGTCACCCGTTACCTTCTAAAATAAATAGATGTATAGGAAATTTGTCAAGGAAACAAAGTCTAGAAGACCACGAAACGATCTGATGCTTGTGGAAAAAGTTATTAAGCAAAAACCGATTGATGCCCTGAAGATTAATGAAAATCTTACTTTTCATAGCATCACTTCTGCTGACGGTCGAATTATATACAAAATCTTTAATTTTCTCTTATTATGTACAAAAGAAGATTCAATTTATCCCTCAAAACTCTTGCGAAGTGGCCAAACAGTATAGAATTGATTTAGACACATTAGGAGAAGATCAAAACAAAATTGCATATAATTGGACAACCAACAGCTAGAAAAAATGAATATTTTGTCAATCGTCAGAGCATCAATTGGTTTTAGCTTAATAACTTTTTTCTCAAGCGTCAGATCGTTTCGTAGTTTTCGAGACTTTGTTTCTGTGTTAAATTTTCTACAAAAGCCACATAACGGTTTATTTTTAGGAAGCAATGGGTAACTCCTGGAGGAATTATTTTGTGAAAGTTAATTTTCCCATATAAAATCCCATGTGAACTTTAAACAGTGGGCGCAAAAATATAGTTTCAGGAATCAAGCTAAGAATTTGCACAGATGTTCTAGGAACCAAATGGTACCCAAAAGTTGCTCGGAGCTGGAATCTATTTTTTGTCCCACCCTAATACTCATGTTTTCAGTTTATTCACTCCATGGATTTTATTCGTTGTGCTTATATTTTTTATTTTGAATATTTGACTAATTTTAAATATACGTTTATTTAATTTTAATCATTATTTCATTCCGTTTTTTCTATGTTGCATTCTATTTTTTTGATTTCATTTTATCTATTTTATTCGTTTCAATCTTTTGATTCATTCTGGTCAGTTTGTTTATTTCATGCAATTTATTCATATCATTCATTTAACTTATTTTGTGCAGTTTTCATTTTATTATTTTTTACCAGTGCATATACTTTATTCAGACTTTTCATTTAAATAATCTGACTGATTTTTTCAGTCATTCAATTTATTCAATTTATTCAATTCATCCAAATTATACATTTGACACAATTTTATTTTCACTGAAGTCTTTTTTATGCGGTTTTTTATGCAACTTTTTACGCGGATTTTCAAAGTTATGCGGTTTTTTATGCGGATTTTCAAAGTTATGTGGTTTTTTTAATGCGGATTTTAAAACTTAAGCGGTTTTTTAATGCGGATTTTCAAAGTTATGTGGTTTTTTATGCGAATTTTCAAAGTTATGCGATTCTTTTTATGCAGCTTCCTTTTAATTTCTAGGGCACCACCTGAAGCGACTTTTATCGAAAGACAGATCCTCGTGAATGCACATGCTTAAACAAAAGACATAAAATGTTCATATTTTTATTTTAGGTTATAAATTACTAGTCTTTGGGTTAAGGATATGAGAAGCATTCAAGATGCAGTGAAATTAAAACAGAAAATGACTGAACACCTTTTTACCTTTCTCATAATAAAACTTATGCAATCGGTCGGAATTTCGACTTTTTAACCGAGGCCCGCAGAGCCGAATCTCTTATACCATTTGATTCAGTTCGGCGAGATCGGAAAAAGTCTCTGAGCGTGTATTTTTTTTACATGGTGGTAAAGCTTTTACGCCGACCCGACTCACGTTCAGTAGTTAGACCATACTACCGATTTCGTCCATCGTGTGCCAGCGTTCGGTGCTACTCGGCGTAGTTCCTGACAGTGGAGCTAGCCTACCTCGGCGGAGAGTTCCCCGACGAAAGAATGTGTCCTGCAACCGTTGACGGACACGTTATTCTTCCTTAGATGCAGTCCGGTGGAGGATTGCGTCCGGTTCACTGGCGCCCCGATGATTCAAGCCGGCGATTCGCTTCGGACTACTCGGAATAGTCCCCGACGGTGGATCTTTCCTACTCCGACGAAGAGTTCCCTGGCAGTGGAAGATCTTCCGAAACCGGTACTACCCGGGCAGATGCCGAGGTCGGTCCTGCGATTCTGGGTGGAGGGTGACTTCCAGTTGACAGGCGCCCCGACGAGCATCTGCCGGAGCTACTTCCCGATCTATTCTACTAGTCCCCGGCTGTGGGCCTAGTCTACTCCGACGGAGAAATTTCCCGACGTTGAAATTTCTCTCGAAATCGTTATCTCGATGCTGGTCGGTTAGGTGCCGAGGTTAGTCTTGCGATTCCGGGCAGTCACGGTTCCGACAGCATAAGTCATTAAGTGACTTTACGCTTGTCTGGACATGCCGCTGACTCAGGTGATTCGCATTTAATGCCAAAAGATCCTGACTCCTGCGTTGCAGAAGAAAAAGAGTTAAGTAGCCGGGAAATTCTAAGCTTGCTCATACGACCCTACTCCAAGCTTTTCTCTAAACTTTCTTACTTCAAATACTTGAGTACTATGGCTCTTAATATTGAAAAATTTTCACACCTTATGTGTTTTTATGCGGATTTTCAAAATTACGCAGTTTTTTTATGCGGATTTTGAAAGTTATGCGGTTTTTTTTATACGGATTTTTTTATGCGGTACGTATCTCCCGCATAAAAAAAGCTTCAGTGTACTTTATATTTTTCATAACTTTTTATGATCTATTTTTTAAATTTTTATCTTTTATTATTTATCTCTTACTTTTATTCATTAAATTCATTTTGTTTATGTTATTCAATCTATTTTATTTATTGGTTTTTTAAAATTTTGTTCATATATTTAATTTAATTTGTTTAGTTTTTATTTATTTACTTTTAATTATTTTATTTGTTTTGTTACTTCATTTGCTTTATTCGTCTCATATATTTTTTATTTCATTCATTTTATAATTCTAATATAATATTTTATAATTTATAATATATAATTCTTTCATTTCATTTAGTTTATTCATTTTATTGATTTCATTGTTGTTTTCCAGCTCATGGATTCTATTTTATTAATTCTGTTTTCGTCATTCGTTTTATATTTCAACACATTTTGTTAGTTTGAAACAAATTTCATTCTATTAATTTTATAACTATTTTATTATTATCAAATTTTGCATTTCGTGAGCAGAACTAATTTGATTTATTTATTTTTATATCAATTTATTTTAATCATTCTACTCATTTTATGAAATTGATGACTTTTTTCATGTTTTGGACCTAATATTTATTTAATTTAATTTTTTTTTATTGATTTTCTATAATTGATTAGTGTATTAGTATTAGGTTTTATTAGTGAAGGAATCGAAACTGTGTTCATCCAACCTGTAGGTGGGTGATCCAATAGTGATATGCGTAAGAAATTATCTAACAGAACCGCAGTTAGCAGTTCAAAGCAGTTAATGAAAGAAAAAACTTTTCTCCTTTCTTTACTACCAATATCTGTGATTGGCGAGTAATATTTGGTCCGGAATTTACTTTTAAAGTGATTTTTGACAGCTGCCTTTTATGCCGTAATCATATGTTTGTCGAGAGATTGTAATGCATAAATAAAAATAAAAATCTAAATATTTTTAGCCAAATCTCTAGGTAATTGCTTGTTTGAATTTCAATTTTTAGTTTCTGGCAAATACATCGATTTGGTCGAAATAGGTGCCTTAAACTGTGATTGAAATCCGGGTCAATTTGGATTCATTCCTTATTCGTATTTTTTTGCACAGTCCTTCATGAATGTCCAAAAATTGTAAATTCTATTCAAAATTGTTGCTTCACATGTAGGAGGAAAAGCCGAGAAATTTCAAACTTCTAGGTGTAACACTTAAATAGTTATGGCATTTTGAAAATTGATTTTAGGTCAATTTGAACCCAAGACCTAAAGCATCCGTAAAGGGAAGGAAGCTTCGATTGTCTTTCTTTGTAATCTTGATAAAGACCGCCATTATAGCATTATAGTTTTATTAATTGTTGGGATCTTTACGAATATAAATATGGTCGTTACGTCGAGTTCATTTTCTTAGCCTTACATTATACTTCTACAGCTCTGAAATATGATATTATTATTATAAAATCGCACAAACTAGAGCTACCATTTTCACCGAAATTATCAGTTAACCCAACGACGTACCCTGATATGCAACCTGGCCGTCGTAGGTTAACTGATAATCAAAACATAGCGTTAAAATGACCATATCACCGTAGGTGCTTCAGTCCTAAATAGTTTTCGAGGCCGCGCATCGAAAGATCAGTCACTCTTTGGCGCATGTGCTTCTCCACGTGGCAGATACACGCAGCTGATGTCATTCAACATACTATACGCCGCATCATGACCATTCCCGTCAGGCTTCTGAAGCTTGATCGTTTCGAAAATAGTAGTGGTGCATTAGTGAGCAGGCAAAAAACACATAAAAACCCGCCCATTCAACTTCGCGTTGCGTACAAGTGTGTCTTTCGGAATTTTAAATGTCAAGGGATAGGGCAAAGAATTACACAGCGCGGTAACGATTGTGATTGCCTTTTTGAATTGGGATTCCGAGCGGTTCCGCAAGTGTTCAACAGCACCGAGATAGGTGTCCGTTGTAAACTCATTTAGCTTAATTTAAACTCTATCCGCGCCCAACGCAAGACTTGTAGATGTACCTATAGGTACATAGGCATGTATTTCTGGTAACTGACGAGGTTACGCGCGAACCACCTGCGGTGCGGCGACATTTAGATGCGTGGTGCTGGTGCTCTTGAAAAAGGGCTGACTAATGTGTGTGAGTGTTCATTTGTCTATGTTTTATGCATTGAACTGGTTTTTGCCACGCGGTTATACGCGCAAGCTACTAAGCAGCTTGCGGGTTGACCTTGCTTCTCCGCTGACGATATCAACAAGTTCGATGCGGAACTGGAAATAAACACTTCATTATGAAATCCCTTCAAATTTTCAAGTTCAAAGTGATCGTCTCAGCCATTCAAACCTGTTACTTGTCTCTGTTGTTTTCAGCGTGAAGGGTTATCTATATTCATATACAGAGTGGTGGAAGAGTTTTTTTTACTGACAACAATAGAAATAAGGAAAAAAACATAAGGTGAGCGTCATTCTATGCGAATGAAGGGCACAAATCATAACTCAAAATCATCTCATCAGAATCCGATACTAACTTAGAGTCGGAATTTAGCACCGAATTGACACTAGTTCCCAAACGGAAGCACAATTTGTGTTTCGAAGCAAATAACTGGTCAAGCGTACCTAATATTATCTCCTTGGGCAGAAATATATATTGTACATAGAAGACTGCCCAGAAAAATAATGAATTTTTGAAAACCTTATCGGCCCATCCCTGAGTCGATTTATAATCCCACCAGGAGTACTTGCATCAAATTTGAAGCAAATTGGACAAGTCTAGCTACCGGATCAACGTGCCTGAAGTTCGTATGTCTGGGTAGGGAAAGTTATGAAAATTTAGAGCCATAGTACTCAAGTGAGAGCAAGGATGTGAAGTATACAGATTGGAAAACTAGAAGTGGCAGGGTCATTAGAAACAGGCTTAATATTCTACAGGCTTATAGCTTTTGTCTTCTGTTAGTGGGAGTCGAGCTTAGGCAGCATAACTATGAATCACTGGACTTGAGTGATTCGTAGTTATGCCTGAGCTTGAGTGATTCGTAGTTATGCTGCCTAAGCTCAACTTCAACCAACAGAAGACAAAAGATAAGCCTGTAGAATATTAAGTCTGTTTCTGTTTGAAAGTCGTTGAAATGTATTCTATAATTCAAATTCACAAAAACAGCTGTACGTATCAACAGAGTTCCATACAAATCGATTGGAAATTGGAGGTGCCATATCGTGTAGCTCAATCACGATTTTGACATTATCTATATACACGAGGCTATTGAATTTGATTCTAATACGTCACGACCTGCAACATGTTACAGATTGTTCTGCAAAATGATTTAATTTGCCTGGTGCAATCTATCGAAAATTATAGTTATGGAATGCCCGATATGATGGCATTGGATAGAGGTGATTTTCGCAAGCCAAAGCTATGAAACCTGTTTGTAAATACTCAAAAAAAAAACTCGGGCTAATACGAAAAGACTCGAAGTCGCGTTCTTTGATCAGAGTTCCATTTATGTTTTTCATATTCACACACCTCGGCACTAAACGATCACTTCGGCAATAATTGAAGTTTCCTTTGTTCTTCAGACAATACAAGCCGGATATAAGATAATTTTTTTCGTTAGTTTCGTTAACTCTAACTGAAGTAGAAAATATACTGGATACAGTGACTGTTGTTCAAATCGGCACATCCCGACGGATTCTATAATATAGTTGTTCCTCCAAGATTCACCCAAAAATCTTTAAAATCGCGTGCGAACATCTTCGATACAGATGAAATATTAGACGTTTTACCAGCATGGGTTCTGAGCATTTTGCACGGCAAAGCAAAGCATTTTAATTCAAGAGCAATACTTTAAAAGGGCCTAAGTGTTTTGCAGGCATCATTTTCAAAAAATTGTTGCTCGAAATCTGTATTTTGCACAGCAAAATACTCCGAGAAAAAGTTGAAGGGAATGATCTTTTCTTCGCAAGAAAAACAAACGCCGAATAAAAAGTTTTTTAATTTTTCAAAAAAATGGAAATTTATATTAAAAACTAAAACTACAAAAACTAACTCATTTTTTGAAAACTTAAGTCTGAAGGGAATGGAAACATTTAATGTGGTTGCATCGCGGAGAAGTAAAGGGCGAACACGAAATTATTGCGACACCGAAAATGTAATGCAAATTTTCTTATAATGTTTAAAATCAAACCAAAATTTTAGGGTAGTTTTATACATATATTTACTTCAAAAATCAAAAGAAAAGTTAATCGATGGAGCCTTGAGTGTAAAATTGAACGCATTTTCGCTTGATGCCCTCCATCAAAGTCCTTACGGTGTCATCCGGTACCAGTTACTCAGTTTTTTTCCATTTTCTTAACATGTCCTTCTCGTCTTTGACTGTCTTCTTGCTCTTCCGAAGTTCCCACTTCATCATTGCCCAGTACTTCTCCACCGGGCGCAGCTCCGGACAGTTTGGCGGATTCATGTCCTTTGGAACAAAATGGACAGAATTGGCCTCATACCACTCCAGGACACTTTTAGAATAGTGGAATGATGCCAAATCTGGCCAAAATAGCGGAGCTTCGTCGTGCTGCTGCAAGAACGGCAAAAGGCGCTTCTCGAGGCACTCAGATTTGTAGATCTCGCCATTTACTGTTCCCTTTGTCACGAAAGGCTCACTTCTCAGTACGCAAGAGCAGATGGCCTGCCAAATGAGATATTTGGAGGCGAACTTCGACATTTTCTTCTTCTTAAATTTGTCATCCACATAGAACTTGCTCTTGCCGGTGAAAAACTCCAACCCCGGAATTTGCTTAAAATCGGCTTTTATATACGTTTCGTCGTCCATCACACAGCAGCCATATTTTGTCTGCATCTTCTCGTAGAGCTTCCGTGCCCGAGTTTTAGCCGTCGATTGTTGCCGCTCATCGCGGTTTGGGAAGTTCTGTACCTTGTATGTATGTAGTCCAGCTCGCTTCTTTGCATTCTGGACGTAGCTCTGCGACATGCCGATCTTTTTAGCCAAATCACGGCTTGAGACGTTGCGATTTGCTTTAATCATCCGCTTCATCTTTCCCTCCGTCTTTTTGTTCTCCGGTCCCGGTTTTCTTCCAGCTCCTTTGCCGTGATCCAACGTCAACCGCTCCTGGAACCGCTTCAACACTCTGGTGAATTCTTCAATGGTGAATGTTCAACATTTTTCACAACTGCCGGTGCGACAGGTCAGGAAATTCCAGGTGTTTGGAAAGAATTTGTTCTCTCGACTTGCGTTGGTTCACCTCCATTTTCGTTGAATCGAAAAACACGACTTCGAGTTTGACAGCATGTAAACAATACACAACAATGAGAAAGTGTGCAAAATTTGGTTGATTTTTACCCAATGGTAAAAAAGTTATGCCTTGTTGAATGTGTCGCAATAATTTCGTGTTCGCCCTTTAATTGGTAAAAATGTTTTTCTTGCAACGGCTTTAACCCTAGAACGTTGCACTGGGGTACAAATGTACCCCACGCCTTCTTTGGAGCCATGTGAAGATGAGAATTCGGCATTTACCCACCTGGGACCCTAACCAACTAATTCAATTAAGAGTCCCTAGTAAGAGTAGGAAAAGGTGGTATAGCCAGTTTGCTTATAGCTTTCGTGGAAGCTGGTGTCAAAGTTGGCGTGGGGTACATTTGTACCCCAGTGTACGGTTGCCGTTAGTGTTTCGTTCTGTCAGTGGAAATGTGACTCGTGACAATACCAGTTTAAATACTGGTTGTTTTACTACGTAAGTAACAATTAATATTAAATAATCGTTTTCAATCATTTATTCAATTAATTTAATTAATTTTGAAGTAGAAAAAAATTGTTGTCATTTTTGCCGATTTTTATAGTTTTATTAGTTATTTCTTATAGTTTTCAATACTGGCTCGCATATATAATTTGCGCACAGTAACTGCTGTAACAGTAACGTAGCGTGTTACCATTGTATAACTGGTCATAAATACTTTTTTCATTCCAATTTCCACCTTATTTCGTGGTATTTTCCAAAACACGATTTCACTCTTCGAAATACTTTTTCAAAAACAGCGAAATTCCATATTATACCATTTCTAGACCATTCTTTCAACTTTTAGAATCATTTGACTTTTTTCAAATCGGTTGAAATATCGCAAAGTTTTAGTATTTTTTGTGAAAAAAGTCCAAGCAGCAATTTTTTCGCTTTTTTTTGTTCAATCCAATTTATGTATCATTGATTCAATAAATTCCGTACTTTCACTTACACAGGTGTTTTCGCAATTAAAAAACGAAGAAAATGACGTATTATACATTTCTTTTGTTTGCATTTTTACGTGCGGAAATTGCAATCAAACGCGTGGGGTAAGTTTGTACCCCAGTGCAACGTTCTAGAGTGGAAAACGTAAGTGCAACGTTCTAGGGTTAAACATGTTTCTAAATTTCATACAAACTGGCAGACAAAAACATAATTTTACTGCAGAATACGATTCTCACAGATTTTTTTTTCTTTCTGGCTTTGTCGTTGTCTTACTGGAGCTGTTGAGCTAGGTTCACGGAAGGGCTTCCTATCAGAATCAATCGCTACAATTGAAGACGAGACGGGAAATGTCACCCACTATAGTCACTGCTTAAGTCCAATTGCAGCGGGACATGATGCTGATTGTAATATCGAGTGTATGGTTCAGTTGTGCGGCCATATAGACTTTACCATCCCGGGGGAATGTGCGTTTATTTGTGTGCGATTGAGACCGCGTTAAGACCGCGATTGGAAGTTCCGTAGCGTTCACTAAATCATTGAGGCGTTTTTATGTTAGCGAAATCTTGGGCGTAGTTGTGCGTGGATGATCGCGATTGTATGTTCGTCTTTTTGTACCATCGTGAAAGGCTCGGACGTTTGTATGTTATCGTATTCGATCGCGTGGGCGTTTGTTTGTCGGGTAGGAGTTTGAATGTCGCATGTGCTAGCGTGTCACTTCGCATGTATAAATTCGATTTTAAAACCGGTTGACCATTCGCATATTCGCGTGTGTTTTGTATGATCGTGCGTGTAACGAGGTTACAGAATTAATTATAAACCGATCAGAATTAGATTTAAAATTTTCATAATGGCGACTTCGCGTTCCAGGTCTCTGATTTAGCCTACTGCTGCTAGTCGCCAGGTAGAGACAACTCCGCGACTTTCGATGACGTTGGTAAGCGGATGTGGGCCCCCGAAGTCGAACGAATGATATCGGGTTAAGTCGGATAACCAATGGGGGTTTGAAGCCCAATAGAGAAGAAGTCAAGTCTTACAATCCTGACCACAGACAAGGAAGGTTCAGAAAAAGTCAGTATTCAGAAGATCATTTGAAACAGAAAAGTAGAGTAGAGTTACGGTGAAATAAGAAAAGTGTCATAGTAAAGAGTAAAGCGAGATCAGAAAATGAAAGAAATTGTGAAGAGTGAAGAAAAGGAAGATCTACGGCCAACCAAGGCCACTATTCGCGTCCAATCGGCCATTTTGTGCTCAAGTAAGCCACATTTCAATCAAATCCGCAATAGGTTACTTAAAATAAATTATTCCGGTTCAGGCAGAGCCAATAAGATCAGCAAAATACAACCATCAAGCGAGCACAGCAAAAATAGCCATAACCAATTTAGGTATTAGCCTGGTAAAAGGTAACTTAGACCGTTCATAAATTAGTTACCCGAATTTTAATTTTGGAAATCGTTTGAAGCATTTCCTTCAAACGAAGGTACCACCCTAGGGCAAAAACGACGAAACCGTAGCTTGGGCAGCTCCCTGTACCCGTCGTCGCTTATCTCGTCTAGTGACGTCACACGGTAATTAAATGTTGCACGTCGATAGGTGCGAATTCACCCCCAGTCGACGGACCTCACGCGGGTGTATGAATCGGGATGTGTATTGAGCGCGCTCACAGAGGGCAGTAAAAACAGGAAAGTGAAACGCGTCAAAGGGAGCACGCCTGCAGGCTGCAGCTGCAATTGCACTCGACCGCCGATGGAAGCAGAGAAGGCCGAGGGGTGCGCAGATGGGAATATAAGGGCAAGTAAAGTGGCGAAAACAAATTAATATATATACTAACCATAGTTTTAAGAACGATTATACAAAATTAGGCGTTTAGTTAATAGAATGAAATCAATTTTTTCCTTTATTCCCCGTCAGAATAAATCGCGATATATGGCCGAATCAAAGTAAAACGTTTGAGTTACTCATGGGTTTTTCGATTGATTGACACCGGTGTAGTGGATTGCACTGGTTTTGCACTTTCTAGCAGAAGTGTCAATGGAACATACCCAGTTTTCTGCACTTCTGCTAGAAAGTGCAAAAACGGTGCAGTTTCAGTGCACTCCACTACACCGGTGTCAATCAATCGAAAACCCCATCAGTGATCCTCGGTTTGGATGTTAGGTCGATTTCTTCCATTCGCGGTTTGGTATCGGTAGAATAGGCTCTGGAGAGGGAATCCCACAGCGGTAACCAATCCACCCTGTAGGTTGAAACAATTTGTTTGGTCATTCGTTCGGTTTGGTGTTCGCTGATGTTTCGGTCGAATTCGGTTGTCGTCGACAAGAACTCGCCCTGAGGTCTCCCAGCCGGGCACGGGATGAACTTTTACCGTCATAACTCGCTCCTTCACGACAAGACTAAAGCTTGCCTGGCGCATAAGTGAAGGCTGTAACCTGATTCAGTCGTCGGTACGTTTTACCTCCCGTTACATGCGGACCGCGAATCTGATACTTAATTTTCAGTGTATGGTTTAGATGCTAGAAGAGAGTGAGTTCTCTACCACTAGAGTTCTCGGTCATGTTGCATGGAACGTGTTGTCTAGTGGATATGAGCGTCATTTTTCTGATTAGTCCAACTGAAGGCATAGATCTAGGTTGCTAGGGCCAACAGGAAGTTACCAATCCATGATCGCGCGAACACGAGCGTTTGTAGGGTCATTCTTGAGACCGCGTTGAAATTTTCGGTTCAACCTTTCAAATAAAATTAAAGGAAAAACTTATTGATGTCGCTTACCTCTACGATGTGATTCTTCAATTTACTTCGTCGCCAGAATCCCTCCGATGAGACGAGGGCAATCATCGATCCAAATACCCTTCTTGTCGCAACTCTCAATTTACCAGGAGATGATCGCTTTCACCGACAGCAGCAGCTCGCAATGGCGAGCGAAGAAACTAACGAAAGGCAGTAACAAACTACCAGAACTGCACAGAACGGCAGGCAGCAGCAGAGAACTTCATCGGGGACTTTTAAAACACAGGTAATCTTCACGGTAAGTACTTTACACTATATTTCTCTGGCATACGACTAACACTTTGCACTTAACTTTTAATCTTGATTTTTATTTTTTTCAGGTGGAGCGACCTAATCCAGTTGCAGGTTTAATTTCGACTGAAAATTAATTAGTGACTTAATGTTGGCTCACTACTTCTGATCATTACCCTGTTGCCAGAAGGGCTAGAAAAACCGGTATAACGGGTGCCCGGTAGTACCAACCCAGTAAAGTTCAGCCGAAAATGAACCGGAATTCTGGCTGGTTCCAGTTCGTTCACGGGTTCCAGTGACACAACCGATTCTAACTAGAATCGGTTGTTTCACTGGAGCCGGAATACGAACTGAAACCAGCCAGAATTCCGGTTAAGCTTAACTGGGAATCTTTGCGTGAGAAAAGAGCTTCTCATGCAGTGGGGCCAAATAATATTGCGTGAACCAACACCTACTAATCTATGTAAATGAAAAATTTGAAAGTGTTCCAGAATCCACTGCAGATTTTACTTCGAGCACTACATTTTCCATAACGGAATTTAATCGGGTAAATTGCGTTTCGACTTAGATAAAACGACTTGACAGCTGCTAGACACTGAATTTTAAAATGCCACCCAACTTGGGAGAACGGTTAAAACAATTCATATTAGACACAAATCGTAAAGTTTACTTAGTCCCAAAGCTCATAAGAAAATTAAAAAAAAAAATAATATTTAGCACTCTCGTTCACTGGTTTCTTTTTGCTAACAAAATTGCATTTTTGGAACCGGGGAAACTAATTTGCAAAGTTATTTAGTCTTTTCTCATCTGTAGACGATTTTTTGTTGTCCCGGGAGTACTTTCACTTCCACTGAGGTTGAAAATTCCGTACAAATTCCGGACAAATATGTACAATCATTTTTTCCGGATACGGTTGGTCAGCTTGTCCTTATAAACCTTCAAATACTCAAAAGCGCGTGTTAATATGTTAAAAATAACGGCAACCCTAATCTATATGTACGCAGAAACAAAAAATTGTATCTTTATTTATCGATAAACTTATGATTAGGACCTACAAACCAACTGTCAAAATCAAGAGGGTGAATGTTTTGACGTTTCTTTGAAAAATGAGTGAAGCCAACATAAGCTGGCTTCCTGGCTCGGCTAGTTGCCAAAAATAACAGCGAACGCACTTTAAGCAATGTTCAAATCGCTACGAGCCAATGTTGTTAACTCTACCTGAAACTTATCGAATGCATACAAACTTTATTTTGATGTGCTTAACTGGTACTCAAGTGATAAAAGCATTCGGGCTCTGTGGAGCAGAAGCAATTTAACAGAACGCGTAATTTCTCATATATTGTTAATGATTACTTGTTTTGAATCCAACTTTTAAACAGTGTTGTACAGTTCATGTGCACAGACCTTGAACATTTGAAACGTAACTAGCGCTACTGGCATTTGGTGGCAGCTTCAGGCTACAAACAGTTTTCGCGGGGCTGGTCAAAATACATATTGAGTTGGAATTCCGAAAAACCGTTACTTACTAATCACAGCTGTTGATAGTAAACAAAAGAAAAAAAAGTATTGTCTCTTTCTGGTATGAACTATGTTCGGCCAATAGAGGTTTGTCCTAAATTTCCCCCCAAAGTTAATTTTGACAGTTCCCCCCAAAGTTAATTTTGACAGTTGGCTTATACTCCCTAATCATAAGTTTGCCGCGAGTTGTGAAAAATCATAAAAAAAACTACCATTTTAAGACCCTGTCTATAGCGGTCCCCTCGATAAATGAAATTCCAATCAACAGCACTTTGTATTGGGCCATTCAACACACAACAGTATACAATCTGTGCTTTACTAAGGTGCCTTTATTAGTCGTGATAACACAAACCGTGGTCTACTTGTATGGAGTAAGGCAATGCTCTCAATAACCAGTCATAATTTGTTTGAGGTCTGGCCAGGCATATTGTCTTGGGTTTTGGTAGAACTCATTTTTAATCAAACAGGTATTAAACATTTTAAAACTGATTGAATCATTTAATACATATTTTACAACAAAATGTGGATACAGATTCGATAGTTTTCTTGCATTATTACTGATTCGGGTGTACGCGATTGTGTAACCTTCGCTAGGAAACTGAAGCCTTATATCAATTGACTTCACGGTTAACCATTGATGTCAACAATTTGCAATCACGAAGAATCCCACGAAAGTAGCGTATTCAATTGGCACAGTTCACTGGCCTTAGCACTGCTTGCTGGTGGTATACGCGAACAGCCGCAAAAACGCAATACGGATAAATCCTGGTCACTTTTTGCAAACAATCGCACGCAGTCTGTTTGGTCGGAAACATGTGTAGTTTTTATTTTTGCGCGGCAGCGGCATATTTATTAGATTCTCCCTTAGTGGGGTGCGTGTGCGTTTTCTCGTTCGAGAAAATGTAGCGTTCACGCAGCAAAATTATTCGCATAAACTTAAAGAATGAGGTTATTGCCCCAACGACGGGGCGTTTTGTACATTATACTACTGATGCACGATGTATTTTTGGGGGACACGTCATCTAGAAAAAAACGTATGGCTGCAGCTTTACCTAAAAATTCAATTGTTTTGAAGCTACAGGTGAACCGCGGCTACGTGAGCCCTCGATTCCCAATTTTACGTAGTTTGATTTAACTTACATTTTAGCTAGAATTTATTAGTGTCCAGGGGCCCGAGCAGTCTTATGGTGGTCCTGGATCACTGTGTGCAATCGATGATCGGGCGTATAAGGCGACTGGTTATTGGCAGTCCAAGATCGATGATATTTTCGAGCAGTGACCAAAACCCAGAAGATATATTGGAATGTTAAGTGATCGAAGCTTTCAATATTTTCAATTCACAGAGTGTTCTATAGCACTACCATACCCTACGGATCGTCTATTTTTGAAACTCATTTCCAATCGGATTCTCCCTTTAACCTTAAGTCACTCACGCTAGTGCATTTAGAGTACGTCACTTTGAAAACTTAGCGAAATCGTCTTATGGCACCAGCTCGTTCTGCGGGCCATTTACACGACTTTCGAACAGTTAAATTAACATTTAATTTTTGTCACCTATTTATTCCAGTGATGAATATTCGTTGAACTTTCAAAACAATAGGAATCGTTCTCACTCCAGTCTTGTGTTTTTTGCCCCTGATTTTGCAAAGTCTGCATGGTACATCTCATGGTTCATGCGCCTGTACCATTTGGCATTTTGTACTGTACTGTTGGATATTGAACGCAGAATTCTTTTTTGAAACCACCTACCATGTACTTTGTCTTATCAGAGCTTATATACAGTCCGATTTCGCAGCCTCCCTTTCAAAAGACAAAAATGTCTCTTCCACTACTTTACGATCAGCGCCAATGATGTCAATGTTGTCCGCGAAGCCAAGAAGCATGTCAGATCTCGTGATGATGCTTCCGCTCCTTTGCACATCAGATCGCACCTTCGAGCGCTATGTTGAATAATAAATTAGAGAGTGCATCGCTCTCGCTTCAATCCATCTACCGTCTCAAACGAGTCGGACGCTTGATTTTAACCCAAACAGCGTTATAAGAATCAGTTCGTTTCGTTTCATTGAATTGTATGCCACTTTGTAATCTACAAACGGATGGTGAGTCTGCAAGTAACATTCCTCGAATAATTGTAGAATTTGTCGCATTTGGTGCATCGTTGATGGTTCTTCTCGAAGCCCGCTTTGATGTTCGCCGACAAAGGATCCAGCCAACAGGTCCAGTCTGCTAAACGAACACTCTGTAAGCAGCATTAACCCTCCGGAAGTCGCGCTTATGGTCCACTGAATGATTCTACAATTCTTGTGTGTGTGCAAAAAGCGTCATCTTTTGGTAATATTATTTTTTTTAAAAACGATCATATGCTACAGAAAATTTAACTTATGAACCGAAAGAGATAGCGCTTGGCTGTCTTCTACAAAGTTGTAGAAGAGAGTATTTTTATAAATTTTGCAGAAGACATGTTGTCTCTGTCACTCACTTTTTTATTTCTGATTTTTCGCATTAACAATTATCTAGGGTATTTTTTATCATCATAAAACACACAACTTTTCCGAAAAGACCAGATAGCTGTGAATGCTGTGTAAAGACTTATAGCTGATTTTGATTTAAGTTTGCCTGTTTTTGAACCCGTGTAACTTCACTATCGGCAAAAATTGTAATTATACTATCAATTATTCTAATAGGACTAGGTTTCACCTACAAAACGATGGTAAAATTGTTAGTCCATAAGCAGCCCTTCAAAAGTTATACACTTTTGAAAACTTTTTGTCTGGCCCTCCTGAAGTCGCGTGAATAGCTCACTGAACGAGTAGGCGCTGGTGTTCAAAGACGTTCTCGCTTGATTTCCTGAGTGACGCGCACTCTGTGTACTAGTGCGTCAACCGGTAGGTTAACACTGATATTGAATGATTTTCCAATGGGTGATATACAATTTCTTCTCGGTCCGGTTTATACCGTATGGATTTTTGTTTCAGGATATGGATAAAGTAGTAAAAGATACACATTTTCCATATAATTGCTGCATAGCCCGGCTGGTTATTTTCAAATATTTCATACTGTGGTGAAGGCAGCAATTTTATGCATCATATTTTTTCCCTGAAGCTAACATTCATACGATAATCTGGACCGAGATGAAATTGTATGTCACCCGTTGGAAAATCATTCAATATCAGTGTTAACTTTCCGGCAGACGCGTTAGTACACAGAGTGCGCGTCACTCAGGAAATCAAGCGAAAGTGTCTTTGAACACCAGCGCCTGCCCGTTCAGTGAGCTATTCACGCGACTTCAGGAGGGCCAGACATAAAGTTTTCAAAAGTGTATAACTTTTGAACGGGTGCTTATGGACAAACAATTTTACTTTCGTTTTGTAGGTGAAACCTAGTCCTATCAGAATAATTGATAGTATAATTACAGTTTTTGCCGATAGTGAAGTTACACGGATTCAAAAGCAGGCCAAAATTAAATCAAAATCAGCTATAAGTCTTTACACAGCATTCACAGCTATCTGGTCTCTTCGGAAAAGTTGTTTGTGTTATGCTGATAAAAAAATACCTTAGAACATTGTTAATGCGAAAAATCAGAAATAAAAAAGTTAAAAGTAAAAATAGGAAATGAAGGAGTTCACCATAGAGAACTTCTCATAACTCGATTACTATGAGTGACAGAGACAACATGTCTTCTGCAAAATTTATAAAAATACTCTCTTCTACAACTTTGTCGAAGACAGTCAAGCGCTATCTCTTTCGGTTCAAAAGTTAAATTTTCTGTAGCCTACCATGATCAATTTAAAAAAAAATAATATTACCAAAAGATGGCGCTTTTTACACACACAAACATTGTAGAATATGTGAAATCGCTAATATGGACAGTTTTGACTCCAATGAATTAAGTACCTCAAAACGCTGTTTTGAGCCACTGTGCGCTGGTGCCCTAAGACGATTCGCTAGATTTTTAGAGCAGCGTGCACTCAGTGCACTAGCGCGACTGCCGGTAGGTTAAGGATCGTTATGCCTCGATGGTTATTACACTCGAGTTTGTGGCCTTTACTGAAGATAGGACAGATGGTGCCATCCAATCATCCCGATGGCATTCCGTCTTCAAACCAGATCATCCCGAACACGCAGCGAATTGCTTCACTCTCGGTTTATAAAAGAGGTTTCAAAACCGCGTACAACCTGCTACCTCAGGATCGATCTGAAACACAAAACTAACATTAAGGCTCTAAATTCACTAAATTTATGATCCAAGAACGGGTAAAAAACTTCAATTTGGACGTAGTGGTGTGATCTCAAACATTGAGATCGATTTTCCACTTTAGGGCTTCACTAAAAATAGTGGATACAAAGAATTTGTAGATTTTATAGGTCATTCCTTCGACGAAAAAAGTTTTCTTTCGAAATGTCAAAAGATGAAGTCTTAAAATGGAACAGTTTTGAAGAATCATGTTTTGAGATAAGCCGAGCAAACGAAAAGCCCATAATACAACCATGCTCATGGGGTTTGACATGGGTGTTTGAAATGGGTTCAACTCATGAAAACACCATCACCATGGTCCAGTAGATCCCATATAAAATACAATATGTTGGTGTATTTATGGGTTATCGAGACCATTTTATGGTGTCTTGATGGTGGTGAATTTTGGCACGGACTATGTTTAAGGTCTTCCAAGGGGCTATGTAGTGTTTGAATCCATGAGTATTTGCTCGGGAAACGCGTTTAAAGTTTTGAGAACACTTTCGATGAAGTATTCGTGGTAGAATCTCAATATTTTGTAACAATTACATGGAATTATGGATTTTGGATGAATCTGAAGACAGTTTTTCGAAATTCAAAATGGCCGATCCATAATGGCGGACTTCCACTAAAAAAAATAAGTGGTATTTCAGCCAAAATCCAGAAAAAAGGTTTTGTGATTTATAAACACGAATTTGAGTTAATATGTATCAAAATTTAAAAAATAAAACTGGCGATTGTAATATGGCGGACTAAAATTTTGACCAAACTCACGATTGGCCTGTAATGCCAGGTACATTGCTCCTGGAGAGAAATAGCTTGGATTTTCTTTTACAGATAAGCTGTCCTTGCGCAACCGGAGACCCTGCGTTCGGCAGCTTGCAGACGTTGATTATCAGAGGTCCGGGCGAAATGGACTTCTTCAGACCCAACATCAACGCCCAGCGCGTTGATAGTCTTCATCAATGACGATCTTCCTTCGTTGAACAAGTTTGCGGCTATATAAGTGACACTTTCCATGGTTTGAGAAGCAGAATGCAAAAGTCTCACCACACACCCAGTGGAAAATTTAATGGAATTCTGGGTGTTTCCTCCAGTGCACCGCTGTAGCCAATCATCTGCGGAAGGAGCCTCGTATACGATCTTGAACGTCTTTTGATGAGGATGGTGTGCAACGCGAAATATTCTGGGAACGTACACAATACCATGAAAAGGTTTCTATCTGAGCCGGTTCCCATGTTTCGAGGCGAGAGCGTCCCATGGCGGCCAGGAAGCCACTAGAGCTTCCATTTCCCGACGGTTTTCAGCTTCCCGGGATTCGGGAATTAAATATGAAATTTCCCGGGAAATCCCGGGATCCCGGAAATATGGAAAAAAATAAATAAAAAAGTGGATCATTTTCTTAAAAACAAAAGGTAAAATTGAAAAGTTTTCATACCAGTTTGATTGCATGTATATCTGTCTTAAAAGCAGTTGTCAGAAGATGCCGATTGGGTGGAGTACACATCACTGAATCATTTGATGACTCGTCACTCAGTTTGCATAACATCAGCTTGTTTTAAAGATTTTTCTTGGGTATATGTACAACTTAAATTTGGTAATTAGGATTATAATTGGGACGATATACCAAACGCAGCTACTGTCCAAAATTGGAATGAGTATCAGAACATTTCGATTGAATGTTAACTTAATGCAAAGCACCTTCTTTGGTAATCTTAAATGAAATGATTGAGCTGCTTCAGGGTAGTGTGCAATTATTTTCGATCAAATTAGAAAACATGATATATGGAATCCATTTCCGTCACATTAGAATCAGCATCATTGCGAATTAAGTATGAATCAAAATCAAGCAGATAATGGACGAAATGTGCAGCGATAGGTGAAGTCTACCATCGATTTCCTGTTACGAGCGAGTATCTGTCAGAATCTGAATATCTTGATCTTAAGGTCCTTCAAAAATCCAGCGTGCGTCTTTGAAAGCGACTTTTAAAGAGTTTGAATGCGAATGATATGACATGACATGACGGATAAAGCATTCTGTATTACTTTTTATGCATCCAAAAATTTAAATATACGGGCATAAATAAAAAGGGTTTTGGAGAAAAAGCCATAACTCCACTCATTATCAATTTATTTTTATAAACTTATGCTTGTTTATTTTACTGAAAAATGTGCTACCAAAATATTATAAGTTTGATGTAATGAAATCATTGCTTTATTCCTTTGCTTAAATTCAAACTTTCTTGACATTTTTATCATTAAAAGGTATGTAACCCCTTAATCAAGAATCCCATTGAAAAGAGTTTATGTCGTTAAACAAATATTCCATTTTAACTTTTTTATTTTCTTGTTTAGTGCTGAGGAAGAATCAGAGAAAGAAATAACCACCATAAAATTATGTATTGAATTTGACATAACTATTTATTTATTTTTTTATATTACATTGCCATTCTGCGCTTAACTCCTACTTTGACTGGAATCTACACAAGCTTGCTAAGTTTTTCTTATTTTTTATTGTGCTGCTGCTCCATCAGACATAAAATAAATTTTAGAAAAGTTTGTCAATTGTTTCATAACATTTATCAGATTTGAGAGGAACAAATGAACTGCAGTCTTCAAGTCTTCCAATCTTCCACTCTTCCGATCTTCCAATCTCCAGTCTTCCAGTCTTCATTCAAGTTTGTTATGAATATATACCAAATTCGTTACTGATACTTTTTGCATGTTTCAGGCAACTAACAGCTGGGAAAATGGATTTTGAGATGATTATGACTTTCATTGGTTTAGTTTTAGATAAAAATACACTGAAAAAAAATTCAGTTTGGACGAGGAAAAGTTTTTTTCAAATAACTTTTTTTCCTTGAAAGTGCCCAACTTGAATTTTTGACGGTAGGTAGGGAACATAATTATCTATCTTGGTACAAAATTTCATCAAAATCATAAATGGGTTTTTTTTTGTAAATCGACTTTAAATTTTTAAAATCGATTTTTTTCAGTGTAGGAGTCAATGAAGATTTTTTTTCAATATTTTTATTCGAAAATTTGACTAATTTTGTAGGAGTGAGCCCTACAACATTTTTGTAGGATTTGTCATTTTTAGACTGTAGCCATTTGAAAAAAAATTGGTAAAACAAGTTTGGCCCTTTTTAAGACAGTCTAGATCTTTTTGGAAAAACAAAGTATGCAAAGTGGCTTTTTGTAACAAAGTTCTCATGTACAGAAAGGTTCATTAAAATCTGAGAGGGTGCTGCCAACATTTGTTCGAGTTGGCGCGAATTTCTTCATATATCTTTCAAAGATGCAAAGATAAAAAATCGAATTTTTGAAAATTTTAACTGAGAACGTCCCCTTAATGGAGGTAGCTAAAGACTGCTTTATTTGTATAACATTCGGGGCTTTCCAAGATTTCCTCCAATATCAAGATTTAAATGATATTTGGAGTGGAAATTGGATTGCAAATTGTAACTTCTTTCGTTACCGCCCGCTCAGTCACACGGAAACTTTACCCAGGGTCGGCACAATCCTCGACGTGTGGTTTCTCAATGTGCAAAGGGGAAAAATCACTTTTTGATCCTAACCTTTGTTTTATTTGGCACGCTAACCTGAAGGTCCCTAATGTCCATAATACCCTACTTTGATACACTTGTGATTACTTAAAGGTATTGTGTGGGTGTGAAGTGTGTGGGCCCGTTGCGCACCTGCCGTTGCCGTCGTCTTCTTTTGGTTCTGGTTATGATGACTCCAACTCAGACCAAGGCGATCCTCTTCCGGACCCCTGATGGCCTTTTGGGTGGAAACAGGCTGGTTCGGGAACTCGAGCGCTTCTCCCTCGATCTTGCCGTCTCGTTGAAACGCTGGAGCACGTGGATCGGTTGCTCGTTCTCCGGAAAACCGCAATCCGAAATGCGACCCGTGATCGATGGTGCTACGGTCGTTACGATAAAAGCTCCTTAAAGATGAAGGCTTCCACAAATTTACGGTTGATAATTCAAAACTTTAATAATATTTTTCTTCGTACTAATTGCTTCAATTCGGTTTTCCAAAAGTCGTGTGGATGGTTTGTAGTTCGTAATGATCGGTCGGTTGCCGAGTTTCCCGGAACCTTGCCTTCGATTTCCAATTGTCCAGCCGTGGTTACCGAGCTCAACTTTAGTTCTCTGCAGTATGGGTGTTGGTGGGTGTTTGTGGCGTGTAGTGTTGTATGCATAGTTGAATCCTGTGTACATTTTTCGCGACCTGTCATTGTTCTGCTCGTTTTGCTGTTTTGTTCTACCTGCACTAGATAGAAACGAAACGGCAAGTCTCAATCTTTAGATGTTTGTCATCAAGCTAAACTAGTGGACAATTGATTTAAGAAAAGTGTTGTTTTCGACATGTGGATGAATGACAAACACTTTTCACTATAATTAAGCAATAATAAAACGATGCCGAACGTCACAAAGTCGTGTTGTATGAAGTCAATTCTGTCGACGTTTCGGATCTTGGCTTGAATATCATGTCGGCATAGCAGATACCTGAGTTTTCCTTACAGGACATTCCATGTGAAAATTCCTTCTAGAGCGGAGTGGTTGTATGACTAAATGTAGAGAAAACAGCAGGTGTTTGTTATACTGCTAGTGCTGATGTCTACTGCCGCGAAATGGGAACAGTCTCATTCGCTGGGTAGATACTGCATTTCATTCCAAGCAGAATTATATGTGTGGGGCACAACCGACTCTTCAACATGGCTTGTCCGGCAAAGTTAACTTCTGCTCCCATAGGCCGGTTACAATACAAACACAAATCTCAGAATAACATGGGGAACGGTAAAATCGAGCCAATGTATTCTGATTTCTGAAAAACCGGGACAATTCACGGTCTAAGCTAGTGATCGCCTGTCGAGCTCAAATTGAGATTGTTGATATAGTCAACCTCTTTTGAGTGCCCTGACATTCTGGTGTTATTGAGATGAGTAGGTTGACGAATTGAGAAGAGCAGGTTTCGTGGGTTCCGAACCTACTTTTCCATTTTCGACGATTGGGAAAAAATAATCTCTCACGGGTTTCATCCGAGTACTGCAACTATTGACGGGATCTGCAAACTTGTGAAGCAAATTTTTTTTGGAAACAAGGTTAGGGGAACTGTGGGTAAGACGGACAGGTGGGGTAAGCGGACAGGTGGGGTAAGACGGACACATGGTTATTTTAGGCATATAACATATAAAGTTCAATTGCTTTATATGTGTACCCTCTTTTTATGGATATCCTTGAATTATGAAGCACTCAGTAGGCCTTGAATATTGTTAAACGCGAAAAATTTAAGCAAACATTGATAATCAGTAGTGCATCTTCGAGCGGATGTAATTTTTACGTCTCTGATTTTAAGGTTTATCGAGGAAAAAATCAATTTTTTCGCGGATTTTTTCTTTTATTTCGATAATGTAACTCTTAAATGACATCTCGTGGAAAATAATAACAGGTATGTTTATATACGAGTAAATAAGTGCAAGCGTTTAAAAAATATGTGTACTGGTGGGGCAAGACGGCCAGTCTTGATTAATTCTATTGATTCATCCTTATGTCTCGCGTGGGGAAACGAAATTCTAGCAGCCAAACGTGGAGAACCATCCTGTTAGCTGAAGTCTCACATGTAGTAGACCGCAAGATGTACGTTAATGTGACCGAGGCTGAATACGGAATTCCTAGGACCTGGACGTAGGTAGACGACTTTGTGCAGGTCCCATATTCTGGCTGTGTGTACTCGAGGAACTGATGTTACCATTTGCGTATTTAATATGTAATTTTCCAGTTTATGATTGTTATTGATCATTGGAACTGATTGTATAGCCCTCTTTATGACAACGAAAAAAAAAACGATATTAGAAAATACATCATTTGCTTCAACTTTAAATCGAACATCAAAACATTATTTTTCACCTCGAATTGAACATATATATTAAGAAGAACCACAAACTATCCAAAACATCCGTTAGAAACAGTATATTTTAATGTTTTGTATTGTATCATCCTTTCGGCGACATGTCCGTCTTACCCCCACCATATGTCCGTTTCACCCGCAGTCTGGAAAAAGTGCAGATATTTCTTTGTTTTCTATTTCTTTCAAAAAAGATACTTGTTGATTTTTGTAACATAATCCCTCTGGGCACTCGAAAGCCAACATATGGAGCTACAACATAGAGTATTACATGTTGACAAAAACATGCTTTTACTATGTCTTTTTTGAGTATATCCTTAACATGTCCGTCTTACCCCCAGTTCCCCTACCTGATTCTATCAAGATTCGTGCAATTGGGGTTTGTCCAAGCTTAGAAAATTGATTCTTTCAGCAGTAAACACTGACCCTACCCACGCTTTTCAGCTGTGAGGGATTCATATATAATTGATTTGGTATTGACAAATCAGAACCACATTTGAATTAAATTGATTACTCATGCTGATTTTGACTTCTATCATCTTCCCTGAACTTTCTCGTTTTCTCTGATTAGGCAGTTACTAATCCAATTAGCGCAGTCTTTCATTATCACTTAGCGAATTAGAAGAGGCACACAACATCGAAAAGAAATTTAATCCTCTAAAATATTGTTATCTTTGATCTCCCAAATTTAATCGTCGGCCTCAAAAGGTCACTCTGCTGGGATGAAACAAGCATCGACTACATCAACTTAGGTACTAAAATATTGAAAAAATTTCCAAACGCGGCAAAAATACAATTGTTGTTTTCCGCATAAGACCAGAACAACTTTTTCCTTAATTATACATGAATCATATTGTGAAAGTGACTCCCTCTTCACAATTTTGCGTATGACATCATGAGGTTCCATCATGTATCATAATGCATTATTTTATTTCCAAATGTGTCAGCAATGTAATGGCGCTGCAATACCAGCAATCTTTCAATTATGTTTTTAAAACAAATATTGTTTTCCATTTTTTGCCCATATCAAATAAAACAACTAACAGCTAAGTGGTCTGCGTGAGCGCGTGCGTCAAGTCGTAACGAAAGAACACCGGGAGCATCCTGTTATCGTATGACGGTCTAATCTGCGATCGATCCCCCACACATCGAAAGACACTCACAGTACTCACACGTCTAAGTCACCGAAAACCAGGCAAGTTTTTTTTACTATACTACATGAACCACTGCACCGCGTTTTCTAAGATCCCTCCTTCCCCCGTGGGACTAAACGTTGCGTTTTAACCCCCACTCGTGGGCTGCGTGTGTCACGCTTCTTCTCTTCCACATCATTCGGGAGGAAATTTCGTTCCTTAGTCCCGCGATGAGATAACGTACGAACGAAATTTTTGAACTTGGCTCCCCGCTGCAAAATGTGTGTTAGAGATTAGAAACGATTCTGTGCGTGTTGGTCATATAGTAGTATTCTGCACGGGTGAGCGTTAGATTTTTTTTCTTCAAAACACATTCATTAGTATTAGGGAAGGGTAAATAGTCTCTACGAATTTGACATCCTACGGTTTGTGAAAAAAAACTGACACGATTCAACGCACACACAAACGCATGTTTATGAGCCACTTAGACTGTTGGGAACGATCTGAATTTCGAATGGTAATAGCAACCTGATAATTTAAATAGTTCCACTTTCGATTAATAATTTAGAAATAATTTCTCACGTACTAAAAGATAATTTGAAATGTTTTACGTTCACATTTTACCACGCGTCTCCATATATCACGGTAAAGTTCTCGTTGTACATCAGTGGTAAGCATATTATCGTTCGGTACGATTTTAAAAATGCTTTCCACTCACTGCATTGTAAATCATTCGAAACGATCTAGTCTATTTGGGTGGCAGTAAAACCAACCGAATTGCACGCACTTTTTCGATGTGTGCTACGCACAGATACTTACACAGCGGTATAAAAAACAGCACATGTGCTACCAATCATTCGAGTGATATTTTTCTTCTCTCTCATTTCTTTTTTGGACAGGGTTTCTGCATCTCGTATCCATCATTTCCGATCCCCTTCCAATTTTTGCCAAATTGATACAAAATCTGACCATTTTGAGACATAGTGTATTCAATTATTCAGGAACAATTTCTTTCCGTTGAAAGCCGATATCGCGTTAAGTCTTGTACCGAATATTGCAATTCCTTTTTCATGTTGCGGCGGGTACCAATTATTCTATGCTGTTGAAGAGCATTTGCATGATATGCTGTACCAAAAAAAAATTTCACAACCAACATACTTTTACGATATCTCACTCTCGTCAGAAATATGGAAAATCGTCATCTCGACGATCGACAATGCACTGACAGGAGCCAAAATACTACAATGCATTGGCAATTGTGGTACGAGCAATTTCGTGGAGATATTACAACTAAGGTAGAGAGCAGAAACTTATTATAGTATTAGGGTTTCAGTGTGAAAAAAAAACTTTTTTTTTGCGAATTTTCATTAGAAATTTTGAAAGAAATTTTTTCATTAGAAAATAACATTCTGTAATGTTTCTATGCAAAAATGTTGACAAGCGGTGGCAAACAGTGGTGGATCCAGGGGTCTTGGGGGTTTTTTGTTTTGCACATGAATTTTTTAATACAACTTTGAGAACTTAAAACATAGATTTTTTAGGAAAAACGTTCCCGAATACAGGTAAAAAACGCTTTTAATCCTCCTTACAGTGTGATGATACATTTCTTATAACTCTTATCGCTTTCTTCGGGTATTATACCGATTGAGAACATTTAGAACTTGATGCTTCGTGATGTTTTTGATAACACATACTACATGGGATAGTGGCAGGACTCAGAGAAACGCTCAAATTAGCCTAGGACAATATCAGTGCAAGAAATCTCAAAGGTTAAACCAATTTAATGGAAAGGCGGAAAAATGGCCCATAAAATAGAAATACAAACGAATTATTGCTAATGCTCCGTTAATAACATATATAAATTTTTCAAGGGGTTACAAATGTTGTGCTGAGTCAAAAAAAAAATTCGAAAAACAAATTTTCGAATGGATTTGAAGCTCATACTCAATAGCGTTTACTCAAATTCCCAACGCGGCTGAGAACTAAGCACTGAAATTTCAGCTCTTGATATCACGCTACCTCTGAAGTACATGCGCGCATAGTTCAAACTTTACTTCGATAATCCTAATGTCAAAGAACAACGAAACCCGTTAGGGAAAATCATTATCATTACTGGAATTTTTTTTCACGAAACTTTTGGATAACCTTCCGTCACTTCTATTAAAAATTTTCAAATACTTTATAATTTACATAATCTTATTAGGAACATATGAATAGGGTTTTTTTTTCTTCTATACAGTCTATGGTAGCAACAAAAACGATGTATCGCTTCAACTCCGACGTTTTGGTGGTTTATTCCACCTTTTTCAAGGAATCTAAGATTAATTTCATTTTTATATAATTTTTATTTCATTTTACGTTAGGGAGAGTTTACTGTGTGTTAGACTTACAGAGGTTATTTCGTTTTGTTGTTAAGTGTGTGTGTATCTCTAACATCAAATGGTGTTGGTAAAAATGTAATGGTATCTGAAAAATGTGCAAGTGTGCCGATATTTTTGCGGTCGATTGTATTTTCTCTTTTTGCATCGAATTGCTAGTCTGCTGGTACGGTTTGAAAAATTTCCTGTCAATCTGTTTGCCTAATCTCTTTCTGCTAGTTTTGTCACATTGGTGTTTGTGTTTCAAGTTTTTATAGCAACTATGACATTTCTTGGGTTGTCATTTTCTTGTCTATCGGAATTGTGTTTGTGTTGATTTATGTTTTTTACTGTATATACAATTCCTGCGTATATAGTACTTAGTCCCTGTGTGTCGGTTCGTTTGTTTATGCTATTTTCGGTGGATGGTTAAGATATGCTAGTGACTGTTTTCTGTTGTGTCTGTCTACAATCTTGCTTCGTTTTAAATCGAACCTGTGATCAAATGCTATACTGTAGTCCATAAGTGTTGTCCGTTCTCTTTGTGTTATGATCTCTGGATCGGTGTTGCTGGTGCCTTGAGAAAGAAGTTTGTCCCGCGCATTGTAGAGTTTTTTGTGTCCGTTGATTCTTGTTTTTACCTGTTTGTTGTCATTCCTAAGTAGCATGCGTTGCAATTGGAACAGGGTATGCTATAGATGACGTTGTATTGGTTTTCCTCGGAGATGGTGTCTTTGATTTGGAAGAATAAGTGTCCCTAATTACAATTGAGGTTTTATAGTACTCTTGAAGACCTGCTTAAAACGTAGAATGCACTTGTAGTGTGCTATAAAACTAGAATTGCTACTTAAGTCCTACTGTATTGATGTTGTATGTCGTATGTTCGGGTATTATTTTTTTCAGGTGTTTATCCATTTTTCTGGTCAGCTGTGGTATGTATGCAATAGAACGGTAGGTACGCTGCGGAATATCGGATGGTTGGTTTGCTGGTGTAACGCTGTGTTAATGCATGCGATTTATGAGTCGGCGGTGTAGATTCTTAGAGTAGTCGTTTTTTTCAATTTGTTTATTTGATAAGGCACGTATGCGTTAGCTTAAAGGTGCCATTTTTTCATTGTTTTACATTTTGAATTTCTTAAAACTAGGGGGTTACACATTTCAATATTATTTTGTTTTATACAATGAAACTAAAAAAAAAAACTTTACAGCTAACATATAAAAGAGGGTATAATATAATATTCGTAAGATTTGGGGGACGGGTAGAGTAGTCGTTAAAGTTTAGTTGTTGTTCAATTATTGCAGCTTTTTGTGATGTGTTTAGGTTGGTCGATAAACGGTTTAGACGGCTAACATAGCTTTTGATGTAGTGGATGATGAGAATGATAATTTTGAAACCTACCGCTGGCGAAGGGTTTCAGGTACCATTCCGTTTTATTTATTGATCTTCTTGCCGAACGAGCATCATATCCAAGAACGGTAATCGTTTGTTTGTTTCCAATTCAGAAGCGAATTGGATGTTTTCATTGTACGTGTTAAAAACTTCGAGTACGTGTGGTAGTTTTTCGGGTGGAATCGCTAGACCAGATCGTCAACAATTTTTTTGAGAAATAGTGGTTTGAAGTCTAGTAACCGGATGACTAAATTAAGAAGATTTTCCATAATTAGTTCAGCTAAGATTAGCGATATAGGATTGCCCATAGTTGTACCGAAAACTTGTTGGTAGTGTTGGTTGTTGTATTTGCAATAGCTACAATCTACGCAAAATTTCAAGGAAAAGTTCCAAATTAATATCAGTTTGTTCCTTGATTTCGCTTCCTATTAAAAGAGATCATAATTTATATTACAGTACACCCCTTCAAAACTGAACTCAATATGATCGGAAATTATGATTATGATTATGATTGATTTCAGAACTCTGGAATGAGTTTTTAGGCAAGTATTTGATATTGATGTTAGTACACAACTATGAGATCAAGACCAATAGATCAGTTACAGATCAAGATCGCATTCCCACATTTTTTCAAAGGTCCTCATGATGTTTCAAACAATTGGTTATCAATGTACTGATCAGATAATTATCATTGTAATATTGAATTAAATCAGTCTGCATCAATACATTTTTAACTTCAATATAAACAATATGTTTTAGATCGATCCGATAGTTATAAGTCAGAAGGATCGCCCAAATGAAAATTTTTGCACCGATAACGGCGGCCCGAGAAGCAGCACGAGACGTCTGCTATCTACTGTTTCGTCATCGATACTCCGATATGGGGTTCCTGCCTGGAGTGCTGCGCTGAAAACCAAGAGGAACCGTGAAAAGCTAAACAGGACATTCCGGCTGATGGCCGTACGAGTCGCGAGTGCCTACAGAACAATATCGTCGGAGGCAGTATGCGTTATCGCCGGCATGATCCCCATCTACATTATCCTGGCGGAAGACGCTATCAGGGGAGAAATGCACGTAACGCTAGGAGACTGGTCCGAGCGGACTCGTTGGCTAAATGGCAACAGGAGTGGGACAACGCGGAGAAAGGAAAGTGAACCCACCGACTCATCCCAAATGTGTCGGCCTGGGTACATATGAAGCATGGAGAGGTGAACTTCGTCATCCCTTTGCCCGGAGTGTGCGACTGTGCACGAGACACCGGAACACGTGGTCTTCGAATGCCCTAGCTTCGAAGAAGTTCGTAAGGGTATACCTGGTATGACAGTGGACACTAGACTGACCAGAAAAATAATGAATTTTTGAAAACTCAAACCTCTGAGTCGATTCCTAGTCCCACAAGGAGTACTTGCTACAAATTTGAGCCAAATCGGACAAGTCTAGCTACCGGACCAACGTGCTTGAAGTTTGTATGGGATTTTTCGACAATTTACATGGAGAAAACCCTCTTGCTCACAATTTCGCCGCTAGGTGGCACTGTATACATCAGATTATCACCAAAAGTGAAACTTAAACAGATAATTTTATTATCTACAACTTTGTTGAAGACTGCAAAGCGATCCGACTCCAATAGGAAAAGTTATTAAACTTTTAACAAAGTGATGTCTGAGTCAGTTTTGCATGGGGCCTAGCAGTGCATGATAGTGTATCAGTACTAGGTTCTAACAAACTAAACATTTTTGTGGATTAATGGTTAGATTTAGCTGAATAGTATATTCGGAAGAATTGCAGTACATAATACGAGTTATGTTTTGGTTAGAAAATTTTAGTTCAATCTGTGACCGCATAGATGGCGCCAACACTAACTTTTCAACGGAGAGAGATAGAATATTGAGATGTTTGGAAGAATTACTACAATATTCTTGTTCTACAACTTTGTAGAATACACCTAATTTCTATCTCTCTTCGTTGAAAAGTTAGTGTTGGCGCCATCTATGCGGTCAGATATGGAACTACAATTTTCTAACCAAAACATAACTCGTATTATGTACTACAATTCTTCCGAACATACTATTCAGCTAAATCTAACCATTATTCCATAAAAATGTTTAGTTTGTTAGAACCTAGTACTGATACACTATCATGCACTGCTAGGCCCCATGCAAAACTGACTCAGACATCACTTCGTTAAAAGTTTAATAACTTTTCCTATTGGAGTCGGATCGCTTTGCAGTCTTCAACAAAGTTATAGATAATAAAATTATCTTCTTAAGTTTCACTTTTGGTGATAATCTGATGTATACAGTGCCACCTAGCGACGAAAATGTGAGCAAGTGCGTTTTCTCCATGTAAATTGTCGAAAAATCCCATACAAACTTCAAGCACGTTGGTCCGGTAGCTAGACTTGTTCGATTTGGCTCAAATTTGGAGCAGACACTCCTGATGGGACTAGGAATCGACTCAGGGGTGGGCCGATGGGGGTCATTTTTTTTCTGTCACTCTAGTGGACACTTTCGTCGAAGAGATGTGCCGTGACGAACATACCTGGGACGCTGTCAACAGAGTGGTCTCGAGCATACTCTCCGAGCTGTAGAGGAAGTGGTGAAGAGACCAACAAGAAGCCACAAATCGGCTTTCGAGAGAAATTTCGCCGCCAGGGAACTCTCCGACTGTGTAGACTAGGTCCACCGCGTTGAGTAGTACGTGACGTAGCACCGAGTTGGGTTGTCGGGGCGCCTGTGAACCGGACGTCAAGCTTCACCAGAATCGTCGAACCGATCTCGACACCCTACCGGGTAGCTCGTGAGTAGGCTTGATCCATCGCCGGGCATTAGACCGAGTAGACCGCGTCGAAGAGCTAGCAGTGGGTCGTTGGGGCGCTGGTGAACCGGAAGTTACGCTCCACCCGGAATCGCCGGATAGACCTCAGGACCTACTGTATGGCCCGTTGAGTAGGCTAGATTCACCGCCGGGGACTAGATCGAGTAGATCGGGACGACGCGGAGGGTTAAATGGCTCACAAAAACGAACATCGGTATCAGGAGAAATCTACCGCTCGGTTGCAGGAGAACAGGCTAGATCCATTGTTGGGGACTAGACCGAGTAGTTCGCAAACAAGTGAGGGCGGGAGCTGAATGGCTTATCGGGAAAGTAGAGCGAAACGGAACGAGAGGAAGCCAAAGGGCTAAAACAAAAGAACAATCGGTATCGGGAGAGCTTTCTTCGCCGGGGAACTCTCCGTCGGCGTCAGCTAGATTCACCGCCGGGGACTAGACTGAGTAGACCGCGACGAGATACCACCAGTCGCAGGTCGTCGTGGCATCAGCGAACCGGACGCCCTGCTCCACCGGAATCGCTGAACTGACCTCGACACCTGTTTGGTTGGCTCGGTTTCGGGAGAACTTCTCTCGCCGGGGAATTCTCCGTCGGAGTAGGCTAGGTCCATCGTAGTTCTCGAACAAGTCTGGTGCTCAACGAGTAAATGGCGCTGAATGGTGTGAGAAGGGAGTTGCGGTGCTAACTGGCACAAGGGAGCCGAAGGGCTCGGTGAATTAGACAGTCTGAAGTTTGCCGCCCAGATTGTCTTCGTAGGGGAGGTGCACTAAGTCTCGACTCACAGCCAGCTTTCCGACTGCTATGCAGAAATTGCCAGTCTGTGTGGATGGTGGAGAATTGGTGGTGTGTCGAGGAGTGGGGATGTAACCCTGCGGAAGAAACGAACTAGTAAGTAGTTGAATTAGAGTGTGTGCTATGCACATAAAAACCCCTCCCCGAAGTAATTCCGTATGGTAGTGCCAGGGAGGAATCAGGTTCTGGGCAAGAGCAGTGGTTTTTTAGCGGGTCGGGTGATGGCATCCCAAACCCGTTCCCTGAGATATTGGGATTTTTGTACATTTTCCCTCAGGTCTCAGGGTTTTCCTGAAATTTTTTTTACTGCTCTCTAAAAAAACGTACACACATATACACATACATACACACACATACGCACACACACATACATTTGCCGAATTCGACGAACTGAGTCAAATGGTATATGACACACGGCCCTCTGGGCCGGGATTAATTTGACGATGTTCAGAGTGATTGCATAACCTTTCTATAGGAGAAAGGCAAAAAATCAATGTTGTCAAACATCGATCTTTAGAGATTGGATGAAAAAATATTCGAAAATATTGTTCAGCGAACGAAAATGAAATCGTGCGACTAACGAAATATTCGTAAATTAGTTATTGAATTAGCGTTTTGCCTTCGTCTCATCAGAATCCAACACTTACTTAGTTAACGGACTATATACGAAAATATTCGTGATATTTGGTAAAATAACGAAACATTTCGATCATCAAGTCGCCTTGTTTCTAGTTCATGAAATGAAAGCATCTAATTGATAGCAGATTTGCGAATAAATTCGTTTAGCGATATATATTTTTTGTGCATAATTATTTTGGGAATTCTTCGGAAAAAATCGTTTATATTACGAAAATATAAAGGCTTTCGTGTATTTTATCAAACAATTTGTTTGATTCATAAGAAGTTCGTGGTTTTTACGAAAAACTCATAATGAAAACAAAAACGTTTCCGTTTACGGAAAATTCGTGAATTTTACGACAGTTTTCTGTACGAAACCTATTCGTAGCAGATTTACGAATATATTCTCTCAGTATAGAGTCGTACATTTTGGAGCTATACTAACTATCCTCTGAAGCCGCAGTTGTATCAAGAATGTCATTTTGATGTTGACGTGCCATTCTTCCACCTATGGTAGCCTCTAACCTCGTCCTGTTTTGTTACAAACGGATGGGCATTAGCCATTACTCAAAAAATCATTAAAACTGCAAAATTACCACCGTTGAAAATGCAAACGGAAGTGAAAGACTGGTAAACAACCTTCAGGAAGAATATTTTGTCTAATTTTCAAGATGAGTTGATTACAACTCACATTATTGTTTTGCGTGAATTCGCAAACACAATTGTCAAGCAACTTACTTTTCGAAAGATCATGAATGCACTAACACTAATGAACACTCTGACCAACGTGACTTTTGGGATGAACAAGCATGCGGTACGCATTCCGCGCATTTTGTCTTTTGGAGAAAACAGGGGACGCGCGAAAATGGATGTCACTTATGTCGGTTATTTAGTGCTGTAATTTCAGTTCTAATATTCTTTTGGAATTTTTTGAGGGATGGGACATTAGGGCAACGCAAAATTTTTTTTTCGAATTTTTCGACATGGTCAAGTAGAAGTGGCGTGAAGTGAAAGTATCGAGAATTTTATCAAGCAACTTCCAATAATTGATTAAATTTATAGAAACTGTGCTTAATGACTGCACAAATACCATCTCCCCAAATTTGGTTTTTATTCGATGCATACAAGATATTTGGTAGTATATTTACTGTACTGCAATACACGTTCAAAATCCGAACAAGCCCCTCTTTCACCAGCCAAAACCAGCACAAAAATAATATTAAATTTTTTTTAAAGAAGAATAATAAAAAGTAACTTTTGAGGCACATTTAAATGGAAACATTCCTGGGCAGTTTTCGTTTTCTAATCACCCATCGTTCGTTATCTGCGGCAGCAAGATTACTCCGTGTAAGTCCGAACGCGAAATGACTGTTTCGCGGAATAGTGTGCGTAAAGAAATCCGCCGCCGAAGTTACAGTACGAATGGCACGCACAATCAGCGAATCGTGTGGCCTGCCTGTTCAGTATAGGCAACAAAAAACGCCAGAACCACATTCGTCCGGATCTGCCGGTATCGAAGGTGGTACTGGTGGAGGTGATGGTGGAGGCGAAGCTTTAAAACGAGACTAGAGTGAACCCGAAAGCAAGAAGCAGGCAGGAACCGTCCTCGCCGCAGCCGCCGCTGCCGCCACAGGTTTGCGAGCAGATCAAAACGAGCTGCGTTTGCACTGACTTGGGCATATGGCGATGTCCGTGCTTCTACAGCTTTTTTTTCCTCACCTTTTGTCGCGCTTTCAGCTGTTGCCTACCTACCGCTGCGTTGTACCATGTGGAAAGGTTCAACTGAAGATAAACGCACTGCAAAAGCACGATCGTTTGCTACATTATTTGATGGGGACGCATGATGGATTGTAAATTTTCATGTCACTTGATATGCAATTTTGCGCCCATCTGAATGAACAGGAATAAAAATCGTATCTTTAACTATAAATTTTCACAATTTGCATACAAACATTTCCAGCGACACATGTAAGCTATATGAAAAATATTTCAAATAATAAGAATTGCACCGAAAATTGCCATGTGATAACTCGCAGATTATCGCAGATTTATGTGGAAACCCATCTAAGTTAATAGAGTAAATTTTGCGTTTGGATTTTCGTCAGTGTATTGGCTAAACAGTTTAGAAAATAAAAAAAACTCCGCCGGATTGAGCCGCATCGGTCGTCCAAAAATGGGTGGCACAAGAGAAGTGCGATTTGGCAGGTGCCGATAGGTGGTCTCTTGTGGCGGGGTAGGCAGAACTGAGCGCAGTGACCGCTTTTACGCTTAACTGTGATATACATACACACATGTTGTGGTGCCGATCGCCTTCGCGTGCTGGGTGACGATCGTTAGGGGGTGCGTTCCGAAGTGCGTGTAAGCGATGAGGATGCGGTGATTTCGTGCGAAGAAGCGTATGAAGATTGTTGGTGCTGGTCGTTTTGTTTGTTGTCTTCGGAGTTTTATTTAACAATTTTATTTTTAACTTGTCGGCCGTTTAATTTTTTTTGCGATGTGCCAAGCGAGTGCTATGCTAGAAATGCTGATATAAAATATGCTAAGTTATGCGTTTTTTTGCCCGCCATCTCAAAAGCGTTTATGGCGTCTGCAAATGCGTGTGTAGCGTGTACTGCTGCCGCCAGAATCCAAAAGTGCGTGCCATTAAGATGATGACTTCTCCGAACATCTTTTACGATCACAATGAAATGTGCGGTCCGAAGCAAATTTAATGCCACTCTGAATGCGGTTTTGTGGACTGAAAGCAATAAAGAAAGTACGCCCAGGAGAAGAACTAGAAAAAATAAAGCAAATAAAGGCGAAGAACACAACAAAGCCGCACACTAGTTCGAGTACTACCACAAATTAAGAAATTTCACCAACTGTGTTATCAGTCATTCACCGCATAAAAATAAGCCTACAAAAAGAAGTACTTGAGTGCACAAAACAATTTCGTCATTCAGGTCATTAGCCTGAATCAATTTTTGCTGTAAGTGTAAAATCTTCGCCAATACGACCCGGCATTGTGTTGGTGGACCCCGCGGATTCATTTGCGTAGGTACGTGCGAATTTGGTGCCTGTTCGTTTTTTTTGCGAATAGTAGCAAAACATCTAATAGTGTTTAGGTGAGCGAACTGCCGCTGCGTTGCTTTTATGTACAATGCAGGAATATCGCAGGGAATAAAGAAAATGATACACAACTGCGTTTGGTTCAAGGACACGCACACATTAAATTGGTTGATTTGTGCAAAAATACGCAAGTTGGTGTTGAATGTAGGTTTGTGCAGTTTGTTAACTTTTTTTGCGTTCAAAATATTGAATACATGTGTAGGTTCGATAGATTAGAAGCTAAATTTACGATGAGGGAATGCTCGTTGGAGCGAAATTAAATAAAGTTTTGATGGGAAAAAGTGTTGATGGGAAGAGTACAAATTTTCAATGTCAATAGAAATTTTTGGCATGCTACGTCATATATTTGGCAATATTGAATGTGAACTTGGCTAGGAAAGGATTAGTGAAAGAAGATATTCTTACATTGCCTTGTATACGACATGAAAAACGTCGCAATGCTGATAATAAATGGTTTGTTATTTTTTTCAGCTCAGTTATTTAAATATCATTTAAATGCGTTGCACGGGTCAAGGTTTGCCCAATTCAAATATCTCTTTATTTTGCAATAAATTCCCAAAAGGGAAAATTGGACTAAACCGCTTTGTGCGTTAAGGGCACAAGACCTAACTTAAATTAAGTTTTGCTTTTTTGTGTTTCGAATTCATATCGTCAGTAACTAGCACCATATGGGTGTCTATCTAAAACTATCTAAAACTAGTACCCAAATTAGCACTAGTTAGACACAAAAAAATTCCAAACAGTTCACACGGCATATGTGAACGCCTAAAGCCACATTTTATTGCATACTACCAGGCGTTTGGTTCTTAAACATATGGCTTTAGGCGTTCACATATGTCGTGTGAACTGTTTGGATTTTTTTTTGTGTCTAACTAGTGCTAATTTGGGTACTAGTTTTAGATACACCGTCTAACTAGACACCTAGATGGTGCTAGTTACTGACGAGATGAATTCGAAACACTAAAAAGCAAAACTTAATTTCTTTATTTATTTCGTTATTATATTTATCGAAATTTAAAATCCACATGAACAGGATAGGAAAAAGTTCATATGAGTTAGACATTTTTTTACATTCACAGCCGGGCAAAACAATCGCCATCTTTGAAAACCTTAGATAAATTCATAAGAGTGTATCTTAAGAGCTAACACAATTCATTACGTTACAGTTAAAAACCTACAAAACACTGTAGATCATTGTACTCAGTTTGGCACCACTAACCCGACAATTCCATATCAACTTTTGAATAGGGATAATAAGGTTTGTAAATAAACTTTTGTTTTGCTGATTTCTCTTAATTTGTTATAATTTCAACACAGAAAACATTTGAGATTGATTCTACCGAGGATAAAGATGATGATTCTTGCGTATTTTTCATGAAATTCAGCTTGGCAACGGAATAATGAGCAAAATCAGTTTGTTTACAAAAATCTCATTAGCCCTTTTGGAGAATTATTATTGAATTGTCCTGTCGCTAAGAAAATAAGGTGATTCATCATATTTTTTAAAGGAGCAAAATAAATAAAATTGCGAAATCTTTATTATCACTCGAAAGAATACAATTTGTCATTTTATGCTTGAAAACAATTTCTTTTAAATGTTGACCATAGCAGCGATTGAGCTGGTCCATTTGAGTGTTTGGGACGCGTTCGAGCATTGCAAGTATGTAGTATCTGTCTATTACTCTATCTGTATTACTCAAATGACGTTGGTTGCCAATACTTTAATTGTTGCAGGCTTATCCACACAGACTTTTGACTTGAGCGTAGAGGTGCGATATCTCATTTTATTTTTTTTCTAAACTGCACATTTTTGTAGTGTGTAATTCTAAATATTCGTTGATAAGATGACATTGTAAAGGGACAGGTATCTGCCGGTGGAACAATGTTTTAAAATGCCGTTTTCTGCTCAAAATTAATATCATACAAACTGTTCACTTTAGAAGTAAAGTTTGTTTGAAGAAGTTATTGCCTTTGTGATTGCGCTTCTACTGAAATTCACGGTTCAGTGACTAATTTATCTATGAGCGAAACGCAAAATTAAAAAAAAAATGTCTTCGGTAGCTTGTGTAATTGCAAACAAAATGGCTGAAGACATCGTATATCTAGTTTTAAGAGGATACATAAAATCTCCATCTAAATTCGTATGGAAAACAAATTTTGTATTTCACATATAGGTGATTTATCCACTGAACCGTGTATTCCTATAGAAGCGCAATAATAACTGCAACAACTACTCCGAACAAACTATACTTCTAAAGTGAACGGTTTAAACTCTATTAATTTTGAGCATGAAACGGCATTTCAAAACACGGCGGTTGACCTATTTTTGAATTGAGCAAACTAATTTCTTTGCTCATTTAGTGTTTATTTGGCAAGTATGACAATTCGCGAAAAGGATCGAAAATCAGTTAGCAATTTGCGACCATCAGTCATATCAGCACAAAAAAAACAAATGATTCGTTAACATATTTATTGGAATGACTAAAATCTTTTAAATCATGTTCAATAGAGTGAGGACCCGATTTTGTCTATCCTCGATTTTGTCAGCTTTTGAACATATGTTTGATGGGCTCTAGCAGACGAGCCCCCTCAAATTCGAGTAAATCCTTTATTAAACACTTTTTTCCTATCTAAAAGATGTTCGCACTCGAGGCGACAGGAGACACGCCACAAAAAATATTTTCTATGAATTTTGTTCTACCTATTCCAACACTGTTGCTATTGTCGCGTTGGAATAGCTAGAACAAAATCCATAGTGAATATTTTTGTGATGTTCGTCCTGTCGCCTCGTATGCTTAAAGGTCCAAAATATGCCAAAATAATTTTTTTTTTTTTTAAATTTTGCATTGGCAGACCCCCATAACAAAAAATTATACTGAGCAGGATCAGGAAGGGTTATGAGACTATGCCTAGGGACAATTATCTCTCTGTCGCTTGGGGCTTGAAAGCACATGTGGCTTTATCTTTATTAACTATTTCCAATTACGCGTTGAAATACTGGACCTGAAAATCCCATTCAGAACAAAAGTCCTAAACATAAGTGTTTATTGATTTTGGCATGTTTAAGGATCCCTTTATGAGTGTCATACAATATTATCAATTCCAACAAACTTCTTGCGCAAGAATAGGAGACACATAATTTTTAGTCACCGGTTTGTATTAAACTTTACCAGTGCGTAGCCCATTTGAGGCAAAATATATATTTTTTCAGAAATCAGTGACTTAAAAACACATCTTTGAATTCCAAAACAAGTTGGACGTTCCAGCGTCCTGATAACTAACTAAGGTTCATTAATAAAGTCGAAACACCAGATAATCTTAAATGACGCCTCCAAGAAAAGAAGAACGAAAATGAAAAGGTGAAAACAGAAAAGAATGGAAACATTAAAGATTAAATTGTATATTTACTAGCTATTCTTCAAATAATGAGATTTGCACAAACATTTCTGAACTTTCAAAAACAATAATTCTCTAATTCGCTTAATTTGTTTTATTCATTTTCTTTAGTTAAATCATTTTTGTTTTCATATACTCATTTTTTCAGTTTATTAACTTCATGGATTTTAATTGTTCTGTTTATTTTATGCGTTTTTAATATTGGAGTTATTTTAAATATAGGATAATTTCATTTTAATTACTTCTTTCGTTCAGTTTGATCAGATTAATCATTTCATGCATTAACCTTATGTTATTCACTGTTTTTATTTTATGCATTTTATTTTTTTCAGTTTATACATTTCGTTTAGTTTCTTCATTTTAATATTCTTATTTTCATTCATTCAATTTAATCATTTAATCCAGATTGTTAATTTTACGTTATTCAATTTACTATATTAAGCTAAAACTTTTTTTAATATTGTTTAATTTTTCATTTTAATAATTTAATTATTTTCATTATGTTTATTTTTTATTTTATCATTTTTATTTTCATTTAAATTATTCTATTTAGTTTATTGATTTTAATAATTTTGTCCACATTATTTATTTATTTGTTTCATTTTTTAATACATTTTATTCATTTCGTTTATATTTTATAATCCCAATTTTCTAATTTATTAATTTTATCTATTGATTTCATTCATTTCATGAATTTCATTCATTTTATTCGTTTTATCCATTTTATTCATTTAATCCATCTCGTTTATTTTTTGTTCTATTTATTCTATTCAATTCATCAATTTAATTTATTATACTCATTTTATTATTTTTATTTATTTTATTAATTTTCTTCATTTGATTAATGTTATTGATTTCAATAATTTTATTACTTTATTAATTTCGCAAATCAAATAATTTTAATTATTTAATTAATTAATTTATTTATTCGAATAATTTTTCTTAATTCAGTAAACTCAATTCATTTAATTCAATTAATTGGTTTACGCTGCGTTGCGCCTAATTAATTAGTTTAATTCATTCAATTCAAATAATTCATTAAATTAATTAAATTCATTAAAAGCACTAAGAGTTGATTTCTTCATCCTCGCTTAACTTTTAAGCCAGGTTTACCGGTGCGAGCAAAGCTTGCTTAAGCGGCTTTAAATGCATTAAATACATTGAATTAAATCAATAAATTAAATCGATTTAATTCATTTAATCCGTTTAATCTTTCCAATTCAATTAATTCATTTAATTCATTCAATTAATTCGATTAATTCAATTAAATTAATTCATTCAATTAATTCACAATATTTACACGAACGGAGGTCTTAGTGGAATGTACGTAATATTTCAGAGGTTTTCTTCCATTTCATTCCACTATGTTAATTCAATCCATTTAATTCATTCAATTCATTCCATTCATTCAATTCATTCCGTTCATGCCGTTCATTCCGTTTATTCAGTTAATTTCGTTCATTTCGTTCATTCCGTTCATTCCGTTCACTCCGTTCATTCCGTTCATTCCATTCATTCCGTTCATTCCGTTCATTCCATTCATTCCATTCATTCCGTTCATTCCGTTCGTTCCGTTCATTCCGTTCATTATGATCAAAATCGGTTGAAAAATGTGATTATTTTTTTACAAATTAGAAACTTGGTTTTTTTCTAATTTCTAGTTCAAAGGCCTTTTTTGACAAACTAAGATTTACTACCTAATCGATTATTGATTTTAATCGATTATCTTGGCCGATTAATCGAATCAATTAAGGGAAAGACAAAGATGGAACTCAAAAAATCGAAATTTTGTTTATTGAATATTCTAAAACTACATACTTTGGAAAATATCTGTGCGAAATTTCATCCGGATCGGAGCACTAGATTTTAAATTACAGCCGTTTGCAGCGCGCCGGTTCTTCCATGAATGAAGTTAACACAAAACTTCAAACGCAATTATATCGGGATGAAGTATTTTGAAAAGTACCGTTGCAGTGAACGTGATATCTCAAGAACTATTCATCCGATTTGCCTAAACTTTGTTTCAAATTGTTTGTATTTACATTCTTGTGTACTTGAATGGTTTCTTTTTCATCAAAAAACATTCGATTCTTTGCAATGAATTTTTGTTTAAAATTTTGAACACTACGAAACTCAATTTTTTGGTCAACATGTTTTATTCGCAAGAAAAAAAATTTTTATTAGGAAGTCGATCCGTTCAAGTACACCACAATACATTTTCCTTCAATAATCTTTTTAGTTTTTGGATTTCAGTTGAGTGGTTCGGCTAGGAGAGTGCCAAAAACCACTTTTCGGGGGACCGACCATAACTCCGTCAACCTTGAATATTCTTTTAATTCAACTTGTTTTTTTCTATCTTTGATAGTGCTACCAACGATCTGTCTTTCGTTTTTTCAAATAAAATTTGCGTAAAATGCTTTAAAAATATGACGAACTTATTTCGATTTTTCGCCACAACTTTGTATATAACCCCTTAATCAAACTCTCGAAAATTACTCGATTATCGGATAATCGATTATTTGCGAAAATCAGACAATACTATTCATGAGAGCAAGTTGCCAGATCGATCTCTTTAATATAAATTATCTATGTTGTCAAACATTGATGCTTGAAGAAAGGATGAATACATATTCGAAAATTTTGTTCGCAGAACCAAAAAATGAAATCATGCACCCAACGAAATGTTCGTGATACATACAAACATTTTGCAAAATAACGAAACATTTAGTTTTAATCACGAAAAACAGTTTTGTTTTCTACGATAAATTTCGTAAAATGTAGGTACAATAAAAAAACCAACTTTATCCACCTAGCAGTGAGGTGAGACATTTCTTACACATATCACTGTTGGATCATTTTTTAGTTTTCAGAACTCATGCGAAGTAGGCACACAACAGTTTCTAGTGCTGGACGAATAAAACCTCGAATAAACTGAATAAATTATAGAAAATCAATGAAACAAACTTTTGCCGTCTTGTATAAATATCAAACGTTTTGACGGCCTTTTTCAAAAAAAATTATCTGTCTGTCGCTATTGTCATGGATATTTTTTCCCACCAAAAACGGCCGAAGCATCGGACTATCAAAAAATAAGTCGTTTGATATTTATACATGACAGCGAAAGCCAATACCCAAACATGAAACACCACCAGTCGATCAAAAAGACATAATAAAACGAACGAAATAAAACAAATCAAGCGAAAAATGAAAAAAGGTTCGTCATAAAATGAATAGAATGATTAATATAAATCAAAAATAATAAAATACATAAATCAAATTAGCTTAGCTCATTAGATGGAAAATAAGACAATATTTAAAAATAGTTTTAAAATTATAAGAATAAATTAAATTGACTCAAACTAACAAATTGAACAAAAGAAACAAGTGGAATGACTGATCATGAAATAAATAAAATTAAAGAGCTGAATCAAATAAATCAAATGAATTAAACGAATTAAATGAATCAAATGAATCAAATGAATCAAATGAATCAAATGAATCAAATGAATCAAATGAATCAAATGAATCAAATGAATCAAATGAATCAAATGAATCAAATGAATCAAATGAATCAAATGAATCAAAGGAATCAAATGAATCAAATGAATCAAATGAATCCAATGAATCCAATGAATCAAATGAATCAAATGAATCAAATGAATCAAATGAATCAAATGAATCAAATAAATCAAAAGAATCAAATGGATCGGATGAATTTAATGAATGTAGTATATACAATTAATCAAATGAATGAAATGGATAAAATGAATCTAATTATTAGAATTAATGAAATGAATAAAATAAAACAAATAAAAAATAAGTGAATTGAAAAAATTAATAAATAAAACAACCGAATTCAATAAACAAAACTAATAGGATTGATAAAATGAATAAAAAGAAGATGAAAATGAGCAGAACAATATGAAATGATTAATGAAATGAAAAATTTCGCGATGGTAAAGAGTTATAAATTTATAGAAAAAATAAATTTTGTTAAATAAATAATTAGGATGAAATGAATAAAACTGAAAAAATAGTCAGATTAAAATGAAGAAACTGAATAGCATGTATGAACTGGAAAAAACGAATTCAATGTATAGAATGGAAACAGTGAATAAAATTAGTTAAATGAATACGATATGAATAATGGCTTATTAATATACAATGGACTTTCTAGGGTTTCCGTTCTTTTTTGTTTTCTCCTTTTCGTTTTCGTTCTTTTTGCCTTTCTCATATAGAAAGGTTATGCAATCACTCTGAAAAACGTCAACCTAATCCCGGCCCGGAGGGCCGAGTGTCATATCCCATTCGACTCAGTTCGTCGAGATCGGAAAAAGTCTGTATGTGTGTGTGTTTTTTTTTGCCTTTCTCATATAGAAAGGTTATGCAATCACTCTGAAAAACGTCAACCTAATCCCGTCCAGGGCCAATTTTTTTTTCGACTCGCATAAGGTTTCTGGATTTTAATAGGGGCATAGTTGATGGTTTACGGAGAGGGGTTACACCCCCCCCCCCTCTACTGTTCACTCCCCTTCTTTAAAAATCTCTTTAAATCACCCCTCAGACCACCACCCCTTCCAGCCCTCATACCCCTCCCTTTCAACCCCATCATCTTTAAACCTCCACTATATCACAAAGCATACCAATTTAAGCTGGGGAGTCGTTCGTTCATGGGACTTTCGCCCTCTTCACATACCCACCCCCGCGTGACAAAATGAGTTAGCAAGCAGATAACATTGAACTAATGCTGATTAGGCTAATGGAGTATGATATTTTTTTGTTTCAAGTGTTCCACCGTCGACACGTAGCTCATCAAGTTCGTGGCTGGCATGCCATTGTGTATAAGTGCAAAGTGTACTAAGAATGTAATGGACATTTCCACGATTATGTTGAACATAAAAAGCTTCCGTGTCATAGTTTAGAGAAATGAGAAAGGCACAATTGCACCGCTAGGTGGATTAAAACAGGTTTTTTCTTGACGGATTATCTGGTGTTGCTACTTTATTGATGGATTTCAATTAGTAATCAGGAACGTGGAACGTTCAATATGTTTTGGAATTCAAAGTTGTCTTTTTGGTCACATGTTCCCCAGAAAAAGATTTTTGTACAGGTAGGATTAGTATATTTTACGAAATTTTTCTGCGCAAATTCTATTCGTAATAGATCTACGAATATATTCTCTCAGTGTGCGAGCAAGTTTGTAATTTGGAAAAATATAACTGACATTAACCGATTTTAGTGATAAATAGGTCACTATATACGGAACTAAATGTTTGCCGCAATTTTTCAATAAAATAAAGATTATTCTTTGGAAGAATTGTGAGCAATTTTCATAATTTTTAAGAAAAAATCATTTGTGGTTGTTTTTATATCGTTGTTTCAAAAATGTACAACAAAAAATATAATAATTACGAAATAGAAAATCCCGAATATACGATATATCCTATTTGATGCGACTCAAATGGATGTAACCACTTAATCCTACGTATATGTCAAGCCTTTTTGCCCGTGTAAAACCACTAAATTGCGTGGAATGGTATGCGTAAAATGCGCTGATACGCATTAAGTTCTTCAACCTCTACACAAATCAACTGTCAATTTCTTACGGGGTGTGTGTTATCATTGCATTCCGACATGTGGCGCAAAACAAGTGCTAGGAACTCAGTTTTGTATTTTGTTCAAGTCAAATTGCGTTGCAATTGCGTCCGGTGGGACATCAATTGGCGGTTCAAATATTTTAGCCTTTCTCATATAATCGGATACGAGTAGCCAGCATAGATACGAAATCCAGCCGATCACGCTTTTTGTGCGTGCGGTTTGAAATCAAGAAAATTCTTGCAATCATTTGGTTGAGGAACCATTATGTTCCAATGAAGAATCTAGCTAATTAAATGGCGTGGTCGGTTTTTCGGTACGCACCTTTGCTGTCGGAGCAGTAAAATTCATAGTTCCAAGAATGCGTACAACAATTAATCATTAGCGATCTTCTCGGAAATCCTTCAGAAATCCAAATAGGTAGAATTACGCTTTTCAGCCGCACGGGATTGAATTTATGGCCTCTGTGTTGCCCACAGCAATAAAAAACAAACCTAATATATCCGCTGGAAACCCTCGAAGGGAATTCATCGCAACCTATAATATTGGCCAAAGGATCGCTTCCAATTCGACCGACATGTGCGTAGATGTCATTTCAAGGCTTAGAACTTGATATTTAATTACCGCCAGTCGTGGTTTGAATATCCAATTTTGTAGAAATTCGCGGCGCTGCCGGTCAACTGGGGACGGTATGCGTAAAGGCAGATGTTACACCGCCTGTCTATGATTGGGTATAAAATTTCCGAGGCTTCCTCGATGTCGATTCACCTTCGTTTGATGCGTTTTGAATTTGGGTTTTTTTTCGAAAAGGTGCGTATGGACTCTACCACCGTAGTTCTTTTGCTTTGTTTCAAAGGATGCCGCCATCGTGTCGGTAGGTCCGTACCAAGATACCCTTTGTGTAGCTTGCTAATCACTCCAAAGCACTAAAATCATTCACTGGTAGGGTTTCGCCGTTTCCGCGAAGGGTGTGCGGTTTTTTGCGTAACGGTGGTCATTCGGCAGACATGGGAATTGCGTTTATTTATTTTACAAAAATTGAGTATAATAATTATCCATACTGTTTTTTTTTATTGTTGAGAACAATCCCACGAAAATGGTTACAGATGTCCAACCTAACTGACATCAATAGTTTACTTTTATAAATTTACCAATTGTATATAACAGTTTCATCTTTAGCTTTTTTTTTTTTTCTAATTAGACATATATCAGTTGCTTTGTCTCTAGAATATGATATATCCGTGCAATTTCCAAAAAGAAGTTCAACTATCCTGGCCAAACAAATCTCATGATGATGTAATGAATCTGCGTCATTAGTTACATGTGGAATCAGCTGGAGTGAAAACACCAACAAGAAAGTCTTTGTTTGAGCAGCTTATGCGTAACACTTGTCCTTCCGAGCCGCTGACCCATACGACGTCCTCTAACAGCAAACGCACCATCTCCTATGACCTATGACCAGAATAACGCCCTTCGATTCTGCCCCTTCATCGTGTGTTTCATCATGAATAAATGACAGTTGAAACATGGACGACAGGCCGACGCTCCAGACCACCCCATTATGGAGGGAAAACGTAGGTAATTTTCTATGCTCCAAGCCCCCAGCAATGCGGAGGCTGACATCGCCGGTCTTAGCTGAAGCGCGGTCGGTTAATTTACTTCTTCGAAAGGCAGTAACTTCCCTGTGCTGCAATAGTTGTCTATCTCGGCGTTCATCTAGCTGGGCACTTTTTTCTATACGTCTTTTTCTTCTTCAAATTACCAGTTTGTAAAGCAATCTATGGCATGAACTGGCGGCAGCCTAGCATATAAAAAAGATTCCGAGTCCTGGGTCACTAACCACGTGGCCTTGAAATAGTACAGCCTATGTTACTGCAGATTGGGGTTTTGATGTGAGTAAGGGGTGAGCCCGGGGGTAAGCCGGACTGGGGTACGCATCGTGCGTTGTGTGTGCGTTAGCTTACGTCTCTTGAGTACCCCGTCGTCGGTGGTTGGAACTGTAGCTGCTCGGCACCATAGTCGCCTCGGCATTCGTCGCCAGTCGGAGCGATTGGGGCTTGCTCTCTTGTCTGACAGTGGAATCTATCTTCTGCCTGGGAATGGAACTGAACAAGAAGCAGGCCAGTTACAACGCATTATTCACTTCCTTTTTCGTTTTCAGCCCGATGACTTCACCATTTTCTCAATCCAAGTGTATTAGTAGGGAGATACAGATTTAGTACTAGCTGCAGCAATGTGTTTTTTTCTGTTTTGGTTTTCTTTACAAATGTGGTTGTACTCGTTGCGTGTTACACTAGGAATTGATTGAGCTTGAATTTGAGGGTAGGTGTTGTCTTGGCTCCAGTATATTGTTTGAAAGGGTTCCCGCATAGAGGAAAAAAACGTATATTTATTAAGGGGTTAACTTAAAAGTCAAACTAAAAGCTCTTGAGTATTTAACTTCGACTTCTTATATCCTTAAATAAATTTAATAATTTACCTAAAATAAATTATTAACCCAGAGATTTAGAAGTTGCACAAAAATTATACATACGTTTCTTGTTGCTTTGTAATAATGTGCACTAGCTATGCAACTTACAAAATTAATTCAATAGTATTACATTTCTTGCTGAAAATTTATAAGTAAATATATCAAGTAAACAATCATCACGCAAGAGTATATATTTCAACCAATTTACCATTTGTTGATGCTCTGGGTTCGGATCAAAAAGGTTCATTTGTTTACTAAACAATACATTGTTTCATAATCTAATTTCGCGCGATAACGCGTAAATTGTATACATAATGTAAAAATCTTTACAGTTATCAACGTGAATTTGTATACCACTGTACCAGCTATGCTCGTAGTCAGGATGTTCACAGAAAGGCGCAAAAGAAATCAACGCTTTTCTTCAGAACTTGTAACGTCTGGTACCAATTTAGAGGGCGACCCACAAATGGTGGTGACTGGTGATGGTATGGACCTATCACATCCCATCTAGTTTATTGTTATAATAGAAATATCTCGTAAAGCATTTTTAAATCCACTTTAAATTTGCCATGTTTCCAAAATCAATTTGTCTCTAACAAATGCAGTATATATAAGTGAATTAGCTGAACAAACATATTCCAAAATTATTTCCAGTGAGCACATACGAATTCGCAACTATCGAACAGTTTACGAGTTATTAGAGATTTATGTTCAATACTCGTATCTGAAGTATTGAAAAAAAAAGCCTGTCGATTATTTTTCGCTAAAGAGCGCGATTTATTGACTTTGTGACAAATGAGATGTAGAGTTGCCACCTCTGGAAAGGCTTTGACCGAGAGGTTTTACTGCCGAGGGGAGGGGAGTGTAGTCGTTAAGATAAACCAGATATAAATTGGAATCAAAGCGATTGCTCCACATTTTAAAGCACTTTTATCGCTTTTTATTACCTGCAAAAAACAAGCATGTACTTTTGCATTCCTTCTGTACGAGAATGACATTTAGTACTGGTTGATATGCAAAAGCATCAGCTGCTCTCGCTGTGGAGAATAATCAGAACGAGCATTGCTCTACTCCACAACTAACCGGAGAAGAAGAGCGAAGCCCTAGTAACAATTAACGTTTTATGGCACTCTTGAAGACTTCCTTAAAATTTAAATTGCACTTGTAGTGTGCTATAAAACTAGAAATGCTACTGAGAAAGGAGTTATGGCAGCGACATCACCTGAGTAACACACTGTGATGTCGGTTATTCGTCACCAGAGATTCCAACAAACGGGTTTCGTGTCGGGTTCGGGTTCTGTAAATTTAAACTTCTCTGGTTCGGGTCGGGCTCCGGGTTCGGGTCGGGTCCAGATTATGAAATTTTAAACTTTCGGGTTCAGGTCGGGTTCGGGTTTTTCGAATTTACAATTTTCGGATTCGGGTCGAGTTAGGGTTTTTAACAGATCACACCCAACAATTTCTTGACGCTGTTTAGGCGTATACGCAACACCCAGTCTATTTTCATAGTATTTAATTTTACTTCGTGATCAGGGTTGCCAAAATTAAATCTGTATTTTTGTTTTAAAACATCTTTTCATCTGTATTTACTCTACCAAAAATCTGTATCGATATCTGTATCGAATCAGTTGAGTCGTTTAACCATTTGCTGGATTATCTATCGAAGATATTAATTCTTCTGGTTTAAATCAGTGAAGCAAGGACCTTTTTACGTTTTCATGAAAACACACTACAAGTCGTTCTGATATTTTACATCCAGAAATTTGAACTTTATCGATGTGCGCAATGGAAAAATAATTTTCTTCTTCATTTAATGACTTTTGTTGATATATAATGTTATATACATTAAGTCGACAAATGTAGCTGTCGAATTTTCGGACAAAGAATTTAGACTTAACAAAGTCACAGAGCATTACAATTAACGTTTCTGGAAGTAGACTTCAGCCAGGCGATTGCTGGGTGCTAACCCGAGTGTATTACAAACCTTTACCTTTCAGAGTGAGCGACCAATCTCAAAAGTGTAGATATATTTTAATATAATGGGCTAAGCTGAGAGAGACAGAGAGGAAGTATTACTGAAACTGAAAAAAATATTTCTAAAAATAATTTTGGCACATCATTTCTCAAAAATCTGTATATCTGTACATACACGGAAAAATCTGTATATCTGTACATACAGATTCTTGGTCTGAAAATGGCTGAAAAATCTGTATAAATACAGATTATTCTGTATTTTTGGTAACCCTGTTCGTGATACGAATGGATGACACATTATAACCGTACTAAATTTTACCACCTTTGAATCGGTAGAATTCGTCATATTTTCTGATGCTCAAATATTGTATTTTTTATTCAACTCAATTATATTTTTATTTATTTTAAAATGACAGATTCGCAAACTGCCCGAATTGTTTTATTTTTTAAACGTGTACTAATGAGAGAGCATTCAACAATAAATGTTTCGCGTCTAAAGTCTCTATGCGATTTATTTTTCATGATAATCATCAATAAACCAAGCCAAAGGAAATTTGTTGGAAAATATTGGTTCAAGCGACTGGGTTACCACATATACAGATTAGTCTGTATTTTACAGATTTTTCTAGATAATTTACGACCAAGATTCTGTATATACAGATTACAGATTTTCGGCTAAAATACAGATTTTCAGTGTAGATATGTAGTATCCAGCCTATCAGAACTAACACTTAAAAGGCACCATGTGCAGTTCAGATCTTAAGAAACCACTCAGCCGTGGAACAAAAGTGCCAAATTTTGATATCATTGTCAAATGAAATATTATTTTTTGGAAAGCTTCTAGTTAATTTTTGAATACAAATTTTTGATACAGAATTTTTTCTCGCGATGAAGATTTCCAAATTTATTTTACGAAAAATTACAGCTTTTAATGTGGCAACCCTGCAAGCGAGAAGTAAACTACGGAAAGTAAAAAACAATCTTAATTGACACCCTTCGACATAAGTTTGACCGCACCGTGTAAACTGTCGAATACGAATTGCCAATTGACATAGCTTTACAACATACATGTAATAAAATATACAAAATTACACTTGCAGGAATAGTTTCGGTTAAGGTTCAAGTAACCTTTTTTGAGCATGTGTTAGATTTGAACGCTGGTTAGTATGGGTAGGAAAAATTGTGTTCAGTTTTGCCACCAGATTATCCATTTAAACTTTTTCAAAACTCTAAAAGAAGAATATCGGCCGATTTATTACATCACAACGATTCAAATCATACAAAACAGCGGCTGGAAAAACTATCGGTTTCTCTAAAAGGAGCTTTTGAAAAAGTGGCTGTGAATTTTTGTCACACCACCACACCGTGCTGGGGTACGCAACACAACTGCGCAATGAAAAAATCACAGCCACTTTTTTAAAAGTACCATTCAGCTAAGCCGATGGTTTTACCAGCAGGTATTTTGCATTAATTGAATCGTGATGATCTAATAAATCGACTGATATTCTTCTTTAAGAGTTTTGAAAAGGTTTAAATGGATAATCTGGTGGCAAAGCTGAACACAATTTTTCTTACGCACACTACCAAGCCTTGAGGTAATTTGAGCCTTAAAAAAAGAAACTTTGGTTAAGGGGAGGGGTGTAAGAGTTTCATCGTGAAAAAACACTGCTTTTGCGATTTTTTTTGGAAATTTGTGTGAAGCGAATTGATCAAAACTTTTGTATATTATAATGTATCAGTTTAACAACATTCTGTAATTTTTTCATGCAAAATTATCGACAAGCGACTTGGTGGCGAAGTTTTTTGTGGAATATCTCTGGAAAAAACATGATTTACGGTGTTAACTGCCATTCACAAACTAATTAACCGATTTATATCAAACTTTGCATACACATTCTTTGTAAAAAAACCCAACCCCTACGTTGAGTTTTTGAGATATTTTTTCAATTAGGGGGGTTTTTACTCAAAATGGCGGATTTTTTTGGTGAAAAATAGCAATTTTTATTTCAAATGTTTCACAATATCACCAGTAGCATATTTGGTCAAATACAACCAATAAATTTTCTCCTGCTTTATTCCGCTTATGAGAACAAAATCGTCCGCGGCCGAGCGTTGACACGAACTGGTACAATCGTAATACCTCATAGGTAAAATCCTGTTTTAATCCACCTAGTGGTGCGATTGTGCCTTTCTCATTTATCCAAACTATGATTCATTAGCTGGTTATGTTCAGTATAATTGTGAAAATGTCTATTACATTCTTATAATATTCAGAACGTATCCCACTCATCCCGTATTTTCAAAACTTTATTATTTGACTAGCTTAATCAGCATGAGTTCAATGTTATGGGGGTTGGGGCTAGTGGAGTGAGGGTCGAGATTATGTCAGAAATTCGTTATCTTATTTCGGTATTCTGGGTTGATGAAGAGAATGCAGGTAAGAGAGTGGTCGAAAGGGGGTGGTAGAGTGATGAAAGGGAGGGGTATTGGAAAGAAGGTGGGGGGGGGGGTGCAACACCCAACTGCATATTACATGTTGAGACTTGGTATGAGAAAGAAGGTTCAGTCATCATCGAAGAATCGATGTGACTTTAACTGGGGAATATGCTCGGGACTTCCGGAATAGTCGATAGAGGACGATATATTCAATGATTGATTGACGATTGACGATTCAGTGCTCCTGAACGACCTTAAATTTTTTAAGCATTTTTTTTTATTTTCTGAAGGTCCTAATGGAGAAGTTTGGTTAGTTAGTTTGTACAAATTTTGAATTATAAGAGCGGCAGAACCATTAAAACTTAGTAAAAAGTAAAATTTTTGGTGTTTTTCAGTAGTTTTTCTTCAAAACTGGGTATCTACAAAATTTTAAATGTATAGAAAATATTTTATATAGTTGAGCCGAATAAAGGGGCGTAATTTTACTGAAGAAAGTGTATAGCTACGGCCAATGGGGTATAAGTTATTTAAGTTTTTGTTAAATAACCTTTTGACAATTTATGATATTCATCAAAAATAACACTGTTCTACAAAATAAAACAACTTAAGTGTGCTTAGTCTGCATATTATTTTTCGGAAAATAGAATGAAAATGATGGAAAATGGCGTTTTTCGCTTGTCTCTAGTACATCAAAATCAATTTTTATGAGCATTTGACGATTTTTTTGGTATTAATAGCACCCTAGCGGTTTTGAAAATCACTAAAATCAAACCAAATATGTTGAGTTAATGGCAAGTTATGGCGTATATTTGAAGGCTGAATTGATTGGCGTATTCACATTTTATATATTAGGTCATATTTCCATGTTAGGAACTTTGAAGTAGAGAAAAATACAGAAGAGCGGTGAGTGTTGAAAAACTGATATTTAATGTTTAGATCACATAATTCCGAAATAATCAAATTTGGGGCAAATATCCTCGAAAAAGTGTTACAACAGAATACAGCGCTTCTTCTGACACAATTATTTGGTTGAAGATTCCTCCTAGAAGTAATTATGGAGAATTAACTTTTCAAACAATAATTAGAGACTTCATTAGCAAAGTTATCATTATTTTTATAATTTAAGTTACAAAAAATCATAAGATGCTCATTAAACCTCGTCCTGACATACTAAAGACGTACAGAAAACGTCATTTTTCATCATTTTCCTTCTATTTTCCGAAAAACAATGTATGGTCAAAGCACATTTGAACTGATTCGCTTTTTGGAACAACATTATTTTTGATGAATTGCTAAAAATGTCAAAGATTATCTAACAAAACCTTAAATAAGTCATAGCCCATTAGCCGTAGCTATACACTTTCTTCAGCAAAATTACGCCCCTTTATTTGGCTCAACTATATAAAGTATTTTCTATACTTTTAAAATTTTGTAGATACCCAGTTTTGAAGAAAAAATACTGACAAACACCAAAAATTTCACTTTTTAATAAGTTTTAATGACTCCGCCGCTCTTATAATTCATAATTTGTACAAACTAACTAACCAAACTTCTCCATTTGGATATTTTTTATTTGGAAATTAAAAATGCTGAAAAAAAATCTATGACAGTGCAGGACAACTTCAACAGGCATAAATTTGAAATTTTATCAAAAATCGGCCCATTTTTGAAAAATCTGAATTCGCCACCAGTAGGAAGCGTTTTAGCAAATTCACTCCGAAGAAGAAAGTGCTCCTCATACCCTAACCTTTCATTTAAGAAGTGAGCCCGATGACTTTTTTAACATGATGTCAATTTGGGACACCCTAGCCTCTGAGGTATTACGATTGTAACGGTTCATTTGGGAAATTCCAGTGTGACCTTACTAACCAACCTGTAACTTCGGAACCTAAAGTCAGAACCGAATGAAATTCAATAGCGGGTTATAGAATTACTGTATTTTTCATTTGAAATTCAGATTGGAAAAATCGATCATGAATTTGCTGGGAAATAGGTGTGATATTAGTTTAGGAACTTGATGAGTTCCCCGGGAGCATCAAGAACCGTCATAAGAGGCCAATGTAGTCAAAGCTGCTATGAATGATCATTAGTCATCTAGACCAGCAAATTCAAGTAATGTTGGACCCATTTTAATATGTATTACAACATTTGGACATCATGGTGGTACCAGTTTATATGGGAATTTGCTGCGTGACCGCACTCTTCAACTCGTAGCTCCGGAACCGGAAGTCGGATCAACCAAAAATTCATTAGCAGCTTATGGGAGCGTTATACTTTTCATTTGCAACTAAGTTTATGAATAATATATAATGTTTTTATTGATGCCAGAAACAAATAACAAAATTTAAATTTCGCGCGGAGTCGATCATTCCTAACCAGAGGGGTGGCATCCCTATGTTGATGTACAGACGTTGTGGGTGGTCAACATAGGCCTAGAAGCGGTTGGGCCCACCATATGTTGACTACTGTCAACGTCTGTACCCCCTCTGAATGATCGACTCCGCGCAAAATTTTGTAATTTATTTCTCGCATCAATAAAATAAGATATATACAATTTCATGTTAATTTTAATGGTTTTAAAATAGTTTATATACGGAAATAAGCGACAAAATGCAAAATTTCAATAAAAATGCCTTTGGTTAACTTCAATCCATTAATTTTTTCTTCAAATTCAAATAATATCATATAACTTCAATCCATTAAATTCGGCTTTAAAATTTACAGGTGTTTTTGTTAGGATAAAAGGAAACTTTTTCAGTCCGGCGCTTTTCGAGATCGAGTGATGTTGCAGAATGGCCAGGCTATTGCATAGCCTTTCTTTATATGAGAAAGGCAAAAATCTATTCAAATGAACACCAAATCACTTCGATTCGCTAGCCTAGATCACTAAGATTCTTGGAATGAATTGTTCACTATCGATAAATCCGGAATTCTCGGGTTCCGGACATATTCCAGAACTCAAGTCGATGATGACTGAACGAATTTGTATTAACTTAGTCTCAAATGAAAGGTATAATACGAAGTTGGCTGGCACCTCTCCTCCTCCTTCCTCTCAAACCCTCACCAATATTCCCGCCCCTCTCACACCAACCTTACACTCGCATTCGCTTCACCCACCCGTATACCGAAATAGGTAAGGTTGTTTCCAACGCATCCTACCTTCCCACTAATCACTTTTAACGGCAGTGTTGCCAAATATGCAACTTTTTAATTTGAAACTGAAAGTACATTTTACACGTAATACACTTATCGGTTACTGCAGGCCTTTTTGACACGCAAAATATCTTTATACCTACTTTGCTCAGTTGGTTTCTGGCACTCTGTTTGGATAATGATATCATGCTTCTCAGGATTCTGTTTGGATACTCTCCAGAGGATTCTGATCGAAGTTTTCTTAGCATTCCAATGGAATCTTTTTCAGAATTTCGATTAAATCCTTATCCGTATTTCTACGAGTTTTTTTTTCTCTGAACTTTGGTGCAGAATTCTAGAGAAAAGCTTGTTAGAGGTCTGATGAAATCCTTCTCAAAATAGAATTCTGCTGAAGATTACTTATTCAAGATGTTGATAGAATCATGTTCCTATTTTCAATGAAATCCGATACAAAATTATCATGAATATCCTGCTCTGTGTTCCAGTGGACTTTGACACAATATTGCTCTTCTCCCATTATCGCCTTCAACAATTGATTCCAGCTCAGAATTCTAATGGCATCCTTCCCTTTCATGCCCATATTGTTGATAAACAACGACGTTTCTAAACGACTAATTTAGTTTACACAACATATATTTACAACGACAAGTAAGGCTAATAACTAGGACTAATATCTTTCATTTGAGTACTAACGGTTATAAATATTGTCAGTAGAACAGAAGTTATTACAATTAATCTGATTGGGTTCCGCTGAAGCAGTGCTGCCAGGGATAGTTTCTGTTTATTCTCAAAATGGCAAGGGGTCCCAGAGGCCGGCTAGTTACAGTTCTCCAGTTTTAAAGAACTTGAAATTTGATATACAAATGATTGGGTGAAAAAGAGGGATAAATCACAATTTGTGAAACAGGTGAGAGCATTTAACATTTTGCTCCATCATAAGTTTACGATATGTATATCAGGGCATAGTGGAGAGTGTAGTTTGCCCCGAATTTTGAACATAAACTATTCTATATGACATGTGTAAATATTATGCGCATTATTTAATACCAATTTTTTGATGACTTATCACTTTACTGAACCTGAAATTATTATTATCAGAATACTTGAATCATTTGGATTAACGAGGTCGAATATTACCCCGGTTTAAATTATCGCCAAATTCTTCATTTTATTTATTTTACAGAGTTCTAACAGAGAATCCCTCATATATTATGAAACAAACTCTAGAAGAAATTGGGATCGAGATGGTTTAATAACACTAGTTTACAAAAAAATGAAGCTTCAAGAAAAAGTATTTTTTAGACTAATTTTGGGTCGCTGAACACGAAAACAATATTCATTTTTATGTTCAAAGAAGCGATTATCTGATTTTCTCAAAAAACTCGTTTTTGAGCACTTTTTGTAGTTTTTAGTCAATATTTCGTGTCAAATTCATTCAATTAATTTAGTCAATGTGCAGGTTGATAGATGCCGAGATGCCCTTTCCAAAAACATATAATATGTGTCGATCATATGTAGAGTTTTTAGCGCTGCAAGCGGCCAAAGTTTAAAAAAAGTGCATTTGTGACCATTTTTAAAAGTTACTAATTTTTAATGATTTTTTTTTATCGGGGAACAATTTTTTTTCGGACTTTTTAGAAACTAAGATGACAAATAATATGTTTACGTTAATTTTAAGCCTAATATCACTAACATCGGATGGAAAATGGTGATGCTATGGCACATTGAGCGAAATGGAAATTTTATGATTTTGGCGGACCCTGCCCTGGTCCGGCGGTTTAGAGGGTGTAGCACTGGTCTCATAAGCCAGTCGTCAAATATTCGAGTCTCTATCGGGAGGGAGTCTCAGTGGGATCGTAGCACTAGCCACGTAATATTCTGTAAACTGAGAATCTGCTGTGAAGCCTGTTGAAGCAGAAGGCTAAAATTCCTTTAATTCGTAAAATATGTACTCACCACAGACAAAACAAAACTTTTCCAACGATATTTCCACATTTTAAAAAGAGCACTTAGTTGTACAATGAAATATCCAAAACCATTCAAACGACGCAGCATGGATGGATGCAAGCTCGAGAAGACAGTACCCAACACAAACAATAACAATCAAGTATAGAAGATTATTTCAGCCGAAAGTATGATTGTGTGAAAAATAAAAAAATACAATTTCCACTCAGTGCTTCATACCATCTACATTTTTCATCCGACTTTTGTGAACATTGGATTAAAATTTATGCAAAAAGATTATTTGTCTCATTAGATTCTAAAAGAATTTTCTTCTGTCCTTGATTTATTATAAAAAAATTACTAGAAATATGCATTTTTTTTAAAAAAGGTCGAACATTAGACTTTTTTTACTTTGGTCGATTGTAATCATAATAAATGTACATTTCTCGACAAACATACGATTACGGCTTAAAAGCCAACTGTCAAAATTCTCTTTGAAAGGAAATTCCGGACAAACCGTTACTGGCTAAACGCAGTTCATAGCAGTTAATGCAAGAGAAAACTTTTTTCTTTTGTTTACTATAAACATCTGTGATTGGCGGGTAACAGTTTGTTTGAAATTTCATTTCAAAGAGAATTTCGACAGTTGGCTTTTAAGCCGTGATCATATGTTAGGTCGAGATTTGATCTACGCATATTATAAATTTTCGGAAAGGGCACATCAATACCATTCGAACTGTTTCGATCGGATCCTATTTGAACAAGATATTGCCCAAAACATCTTTTTCAAAGAAATCTTGAAAATGTTCCTTTGAAAAAAAATGCACTTGGTTTTCGTATTCAGCGATCCAAAATTAACTAAACAACTTTCTTCTTCGCTTATCGTGATTACCTTAAAATTGTTAAAATCTGTCACATTAGATTCTGGAAATATAGAAAATTATTTTTCTGTAGTAAAAATAGAGCAAAAACAAAAAAAGCGGAAGCAAAAGAAAAACTTTTTTTAAATTCGAACTTCTTTGAAAGAGAAATAGAGTATTATTTTCGTATTCAGCGACTCAAAATGAATCTAGAAAACGCTTTTTCTCGTAACTTCATTTTTCTTGTAAACTAGTGGAATCTTATTTAAGACTAAAAGAGATATGTGAAAAACAGAGCAATTTTCACTCGGTGCCTAATAACATCACCAGTTTTTGTTGGATTTTCGTGATCTTAGGCTTAAAATTCACGTGAGAAGTTTGCCTTTCACATAAGATTTCAAAAGATTTTTTTTGCTGATTTATTTTTTTATAAAAAATCAAGCAAAAATTAGTAATTTTACCAAATACTACTTTTTTGACTTTGGTTGCTCTTAATCCTAAATTGTTGATATTTTATCCAAACATGTTATACATTTTTAAAATAGGCACATCAATACCTTTCGAATGGTGAGTCGATTGTGTTAATCGGAAGATTTGTTCCTGAGATATTGATCAAAAACTGCAAAAAGTGCTCAAAAACACCATTTCTAAAAAATCACAAAAACGTTTCTTTGAACAAGAAAATAGATATGATTTTCGTGTTCAGCGACCCAAAATTGACTTAGAAAACATCTTTTTTCTTAACTTCATGCAATTAACCCAAAATTTGTAAACTAGTGTTAGTTGACCCCACAAAAAATTGAATAATTTTCATCTGATTTAAACTGATAACGGCTTATTTTTATTGGTTTTTAGCAGGCAGGTTTCACTAAAAATACGATTTTTAGAATAGCTTTATCTTGCCCAAAAGCTTTACCAAACATTTATATTTCTTTCAAAATGAGGACAAATTGAGAAAAAAAGATCAACAAACTCGTAACTAACGTCAGAACCATTAGTCACACTAAAATAAAAGTTCAAACGATTAAAAGTACATTCATTCACCTTTAATTTAACGTAATGGTATTTCCTATCGATGCTCTATAGCCGAAGTTATATGGATTTTACAAAACGTATTTTTTCATTTATTTTATTAGTCTAACTCGAAAACTGTTCTACTGTATTTTTTTTGGACTTCATTTTCGGATTCAGATCACGGTTTTAAATTAAAAATGACCACAAGCTTACTGAGCTCAGAAATACTGTAAACTTGTGTTATCGAAAATGGAGGACATTGGGTTCCGATTCCCGATTCTATCGAGTACCTTCCCGGGATAGAAATTTGCTTGATGGATCCTAGAAGTTGGCGGGATATCTCTGGTTTCGTTCTTTTGAAGAAAAAGCTATGTCTGCATATTTAACCAGACCGAATGGTTTGCTTACAAATTTTGCCATCTGTCAACATATTAATCATCTTCTAGATCAATCGTTCAGCTCACATCTTTGTGGTGGTATGGGGTGGGACTATCATCATCATCATCTTGAAGTATATGAAAAACTAAGTGAATGAAAATAAAATGGTAAGTCAAACAAAATTACATGTTTTATCTGAACGGGTATTTTTAGTTGTGAGCAAAACCGGGACCAGTCGTAATCATTAAATTCAAGAATGAGTGTTTTTACTTTATATGCAATGCTGAAGGTGGGAAATAATTTTAAAGAAACATTAAAAACTCAGATAAGCGACAATAGTTGAGATAATATTGTACTTTAACATAAAGTACATAGTGCAGACAAAAATGTTTGAAACAAACAAGTCTCTTGCATTTCGTTTTTATTTGTTATGGATCAATCAAGAGTAAATAATAGCTTTATTAGACTATTTCAACGTGCATTTTCCCAACCCAAAATGCTTTGCAATTTATTTAATATAATTACCGCTCCGCGTTAGCACTCTACCTGGTCAATTAAGCGCAGACAGGAACCACTGGGAAATAAATCTTGAAAACTTAACACAATTTCTGAAAGCGGCTTTAAACGTAGGTATTAAAAGAAAGCGGATTGTGGACTGACATTCAGATTAAACATTTCCAATAAAGTAGTGACTTAGAAAAGTTTCCATTACAAAACACATTCGTCTTTGGTAAATGTAATTGATATTGAATGAGTTTGGTAGGATTGTTATTTGTCACAAAAAACGATAATCTGTCCTGGTAGGATCTACGATTTGACTTGACTAGTTTTTCATTCAACTTATTTAAAATTAATTCAATAATAAATTATAAGAAAAGTAAAGAATACTTTTAAACATATACTTTGATAGGACAGATGAATTAGTTGAAAATTCGCAAGCGATATTTCTGCATTCAACACTTTCATATTCAATTCAGCATTATTAGATAAAAATTTTAATCGAGGCCTCAGTTAATATTAATTATGAAATTGAATCATACGTCGAATCTAGAGTCAAACGCAAAACAAATTTATTTAAAAATAATCCCAAGATACATTCGCGAAGAAACTGTTCCCACCGCTGACTGGGTGCAGAGACGCTCCGCAAAAGAAACCAACCGTTCAGCCATATGCGAATCATGCGCCGTTCACATGGGCGCGACATCGCGAATGGCGTCGCGAGATAGACAATTTCTGCACGTACACCAGCTGTTTCGCTGCATGCATCGTCATTCGCAAAGTCGCCATTTTGTTGGCCGATTCGTGCATGGCAATGAAACGTGGTTCGATACCGTAGGCTTGGCTTGCGCAGCACTTTTAATGATCGAGTTCTAAAACTTGCGGTTCCTGGGAGGAACTCATAAATGCACAATAACAAAAAACAGCATTTGCGCTATGTTTAAGCGGTGGAAAAAACTTCCAAATCGCAGTAATCGGGCTAGTAGTCGTAGTCGGAGTGGCCTCGGCATTTTCCACACACTGATTAGTCGCGGAGGTAGCCCACGGACAGACATCCAACCTGGTCGCCTGTGTACATACAACTAGATTCATTTGGGGAGCATATATACTCTCGCATAGGCTAACCTTGAAATCGAGCGCAACACAACCCGAAAAAACAACAACAAAAAACCTCTACCTCAAACAGCGGATCCCGCGAACTCACATTTGTACACGCACTCTTATTCTTCAACACTCGCCCCATCCAAGCCGCCGCTACGCAGACCATCGACGCGGCGGACTCAGTGCGTAAGTGGCTGTGTTGGTGCGTGCAGCCCCGGCCGCGACACGAATCCACTCATTTCACGGTCGCCCAACGCATGAATCGAACTTGAGGAAGGTCTTGGTACGGTCGGTGGAGCTCTGGTGGGGAAGCGAAGCGAACAAGAAAAATACGCACACACACTTTTCTGCGTTTTCGGCGGTTCCGCGTGTATCAGCTGGAAACCGAACCAGAAATTCATAACGAAGTCATCAGTAGTGCAATCCCTGAACCGAGCTTCGATTCGTTAGATTTCATTCAGGTTATAAATTATTCATTCGGCTTGTTTGTATGAAAATACAAAACCCCAGTGTGGTGAGCGAAGACTAGCTATTCCTAGAACTTCCTGTTATGCGGTAACCTTGACGTGCAATTTGAAAGCGCTTGGCCGGTCACTTCAGGCATTTGCGCAGCACTTCATACTAGGAAACGTGTGCAAAAGTGGACACCAATGCAAATGTTCAAAATGGCGATCCTCTTGCAAATGGATAGGACTAGTCCGGCCGGGTGTCTTCTTGGTATTTGCAGACTCACTGCTGCAAGATTCAGCTGGGATGCAGCTGTAGTTGTGGCCGCTCGGGTATATACCCCCCATTCTAGCGTTGCAACAAAAAGTCATAAATTTATAACAAACACACCGTCAACTTCCCCAATAAAAATAAGCACATGTGTCGTACCGACGTCAACCAATACAGTTGAAGCGAAATTTTCAAGGTTACGTTCATGGCAATTCAGTGCCAGCGATGAGTGCTGCTGATGCCGATTCGAATGCCACTTTTTCAGTATCCCAGTGAACAAAAAAGTCGAACAATTACGTTTGAATCGCACCGAAACTGAATTTCCGTGATCTTTTTTACTGCTCAGGTATGTACCGGTACCGAGGTTTAGATATATTACAGTATCCGACCGGCGAGACGGTGGATGATCCTTGACTTTTCGAATTCAAATCATTCACCTATTGGCCAGGAAAGTTAGACTGTTCGGAAATTACCGAGAAGTGCACTGATCATCATGAGCGGCTTCGGCGTAGACACCCGGTGTTCGATATGTGACCCTGAAAAGTGCCTCCGAAACGTTGAAGGAAAGGCAGAAGGAACATAGCAGGTCTCTGCCTTTGGCCTTAAAGTACTAGTTGAAAGAATAGCGCTTTGGTGGTAACGAAGTTGAAATCCGAATAGGCACCTGAGTTGTAGTAGTTCGACACAGGGATTGTTCCTAGCCTGACAGGTTGTTGTAATGAAATCTATTATCGTACATGACGTAATTTCAATAAATTCTGCGGCACGCGATATTTTAAATTTCATCTCATACGCCAAAAAATGATGCTTCATGTGGTGGATCTCATCGCCCTCAACGTTATTATATTCATATTATAGAGTTACAAATTGATTAGTTTGTAACATAGTTCAAAACATTAAATTACGCATTTTACAACAAATTGAACTATAACATCAGTGTGAACACTCCTTGAAAACGAAGTAAAAGAGTGCATTCATGTCCAATCGTCGCAAAATCTTCGATGTGCTAGTTTCTCTTATGAATCAAAAATACGCCGTTGACTCTTAGACGATTTGACATAAACGAATACTTTTACTACACTTTGAATAACTGTTCACACTTATACGATAGTACAACTTGGTGTGACATATGCAATATCCAACAAGTGCGATTTTTGCATGATCCATGGCTTATGCACCACACAAAAATGTAAATTTATCTGTGACGCAATTTAAAACAATTTAACAAAACGTAATGCTCGATATGTCATATTATTACCACTTACTGTTGTATGATATTACTTTCGGTGTGAAGTGACAAAAAATTCCACTAGCTTACGTTTTAAAAAAGACCTTATTTCAGAGTAAAATAACTACCGGCTCATTACATTTAATGCCATGTGATATTGTAGACAACACTATTTTTGACATAGGTTCCGGAAACCTAAATTTCCACGATATTTTTTAAAATGTTTATTTATATAGTAGCTTTGCGATGCAAATGCTCATTTAATTTCGAACAACCATTGCATAGCTTAGAACATAATGTTCCATCGAGCATTTACAGAACATGGTAGCTTAAAAAAGGAACAAAATGCTTTAATTTTATTTCTATGTGGATATACAATATCAAGTATTTGTGCCGGACGCACAAGATCATTGAACGACATCCTCACGTCAAAAAATATATACATTTCAACTACGCACCCTTAGCCGACCAGTTCGGTATCTCTCCCGGAGTTGCGATGCGGACCATATGCGGCATCTATAGCAATTATCGAAGAAAGATGCCGTACGGCTTTCCAGCAAGCATATGGATGGCGATACACGCACCGAATTCATTCTAAAAGGTTCTAATTATTCAACTGGTTATACAAAAAACCTACTCTATCCACCGAGCAGTGAAGTGAGATATTCCTTACGCAGATTACCATTGAATCATTCATTAGTTTTCAGGTCTCATGAATGAACATAGCTTCGAGTCCCACACGAAAAAAAGCCGAATGAACTGAATAATTCACAGAAAATCAATAAAATAAATGATATAAAAAAATAAAGTAAAAAATAAGAAAAAAATGTTTTCAATTTCATTAGACGTTGTGCCAATTTTATTAATCAAATTAAAAAATAAACAAATCAAATTGGATCAGCACCCCAAATGAAAAGTTAAACAATACAGTGAAGACCCGATTATATCAACCACTTGATTTGTCAGTCCCTGGTTTTGTCTAGTTTTGTCGGTTTGACCCGATTTTGTCGGCTTTTTAACCCGATTTTATCACCTCTATATGGACCAAATCGCGGACTGTTACGTTATATTCAGACGGTTATTTCGACATGAATTTCGCTGATAATACACATTTCTGTTATTAATTATACAACCACCTGAAAGTATGCTCATTTGGTGAGATTTTCTTCAAATATAAAACTTTTTGTATGGTTTGTTATTTGTGAGTTAAGAACGTCTAAGCATAGGATGTTACGTTACATTATTTTGGAAGCTGCTTTTAAAGTTGATGTAAGTCGAAAAAGTCTGCTCTCCTAGTAAACTATTTTAACTAATGTTACATATTTTCTAAGCTTTAGGATGAAAGCTGAAAACAAAATGTCGATAATGCTGAAAATTTTTTTTGACTCGTGTAAAAGCAAAAATGTTCGGACTGTTACGTTACACTAAAAGACTGTTACGTTACATGTGCGATCTTGGTTTGTGTCTAAAGTTGGATTATGCATTAAACTGACTTTAGTTGTTCTATTATACAATGGATAACCTTAATTAAGTGGTTTCATAATAAAATATACAATAGATTCCAAGAAATCAAAATTAAATTATGAAAAACCCAGCTACACCCCACTAATTCCTAAACTTTTATAAATAAATTGAAACTAGATTTTTAGTTTGGACCCAATACAATGTATCATTTTTTGGTTTATTTCGATGCAGCTGACGTTAAGCATGTGAGGTCAATCGAGAATTTTTTTTTTGAAATTGGATTAGCAGGACAATACCTTTCTTTCAACCACCTACCTACTATACTTTCGCTTAGGTTCAAAGACACTAAGCCCTGTGAGTATAACAATTGTCGAGCAAGTCCGATTGTATCAAACAGATCTGTTTACATTGTAGTAGAAATTAAATTTTAAATCTTTCTGAAGATTCAAGAGGAAATTCATATGGTTACGTTTAGAAAAATAACTTCTTTGGGTCACTATTCATGAAGAAAAAAATTCTTCTTTTATTATGCAATAAAAGTATTCACCCAATTGAAAGTAAATGAAAATAGTGAATTATATCCTTGTTTCGTACTGCTAGAAGAAGCGAATGCTCCATTATTCACTTGAATTTGATGAGTCGTCGCTATGTCGCGAATACTTTTTACTTTAGTAATAAGGGCAAGCTAATTCAAAATGTATTTTATGTCGATAACATCAATTTTTGTAGCTTTCTCGATGTTAACATTCATTTCTGTTCTGTTTAATACAGTATCAAAATCTAAAGTAATGTACGATACAATCACAAGTAAAAATATGCTTCCATGACATTGTTTTGGCATTTGCCCCTATGCTATCCATAAAGAATTTCCTGGGTGAAATCGTGCAATAGTTATATAAAATTTTCATACCAAAGTCGCTTTTGAAGAGAAAAAAGTAAATGCAGAAATGAACTTATTTTCAAACTACTAGCTTTATTTAACTTATTTTAGGCATAAAAAGAACGTTTTTGGGTTATAAAACCAACATAGTATAAAAAATTAAATAATCTATGGAAAAAGACTGTTTCGTTACAAATTGTTTTGGCTCTACCCAATGACATACCTAAATATACCGCATTGTTTTATTTTTTTAGAAAATAGGTCGAAAATGCTTGAAGAAAGTTTCATGTTTATGTTTTGTTAACGTAGTAAACTACGCACAAAAAGACTTTTTGGTATTTTGGACTGTTACGTTACATCGAAAAAAGCGACCTAATACTTTATCATACAACAAACTGATGAATATTTGTTTCTTCGAGTACTCCTTACAGTTACGTTTACTTAACTTTAATCTATCTGAAAAAAATTATAGCGCGTAAAAAATAACATATTCTTGAATAAAACTATTTTTTTAGTTTAGCGTTCAATTTTCGCTTGTTTTTACTCACTAAGAGGCAATTTAAAAACGAGCGTGATATTTTCGATATCAATAACAATTTTGAGTTAACAGTTGCCTTTAGTGATACTTCAGGATGTGTATTACTCACGAAAAATCCAAAAAATGCGGGAATGAAATAAATTTTATTTTGCACGTGGTTTCGTTTTTCGCCTTTTGGTCCATATGGAAAATGGTTTGATGGGTTCTAGCAGAGGAACAAAATCAAATTCGAGGAAATCCTTTCATTGGCCACGGTGTGTTTGGTAGAACAAGTTCATTCGAAAAAATCGGCATCTATGAAACTTCAGTACGTGATAGAATGGACTTTCCCCTTTTATTTACAATCAAAAGTAAAATATTCTGTCGGGGGCTCCAGAACAACTTTTTATTTTAGACTTTTTGTTTAAAAACGTAGGTTTTGCAATGAAATTGTTTCACATTTTTGCCACTAGATATTGCTGTAGACATTCAAATATTAGAAAAAGTCAGAATCGGATGGGCAATTTCATTATCTACAACTATATAGAGAACTATAAATCGATCTATAATCGTTTGGAAGAGTTATTAAAATTTTGCCAAAGTTTTAAATTTACACGGGGCCTGTTGGTTAATAAGCCAATTTCAAAAAATCTTTTCATTTACGAAAAATGGTTTGCTTTAATTGAACAATGTATTCAGAGGAATTTGAATGCTAACAAAGTCCCACCTGAAAGCAGAAAAAACATAATTCCAGATTCTACCGGGTCTTACACACAAATGATATCTTATGACCAAGGAGGTATATAGAAGAGCAGATAAAATTTGTTTTAAATTGAGAGTTTTTTCAAAGATGCTGGGTAATGTAGTAAAGGAACATTTTCTTTTGTCAAAACATTATTCGTTTCTTCTTTTTAATTTCTTTCCTCGTTCTGAAGGATAGCTGGTATAATCTTGAACCAACCTCATTTTCCATCAAAATCCTTTAAGATACATTTGGCTTAAATTTAAAAATTATATTTCAACAAACTCTATTAAATATTTAGTCATTTGAAAATCCTGATTGACCGTTTCAAAATTAGTGTAAAAATGATGGAAAGAAATATAATTCTATGAGATTTAGGTTCAAGTTTGTTAACTTTTGGGAAAAATTGAAGGATTTCTGTTAATCGAACGAAATACCTACAAGGCTTTTCTTGTACTCCAAACACACTTTGACTTTTACGTAACCTAGGAGAAAAATGTCAAAGCATACTGTCATAACTCTCTTTAAGAAGAAGTTCCGCAATCGCTACACGCTGAACACAAATCGCAATAGTCAATGAAAAATAAAAGTTTTGTCTATTGTAAAATAGACAAAATAGAAAATAGGGAGCTCAATATGAAAGTAAATATATAAATTACAACCTTTACCCGAAAGAGGTGTTGCTGTGACTGTCTCCAAATTCTGGACAGAGTTTCCAGTTTCGTGTCCTGCGGTCTACGCTTTTATCTTATATTATGCGGGAAATATTCAATAAAAAGGCTTAAATGACCAGGAGAATTTACTGAATATAAGGTTCAGCGCGATGCTTTCTTGTTCGTTTACAGTTGTGATCCGTGTTCTGCGAGTAACGTTTTCGGAGTTTTTTCTTAAAGGAAATTATGTAACTTGTTTTTAATACCTTTTCCCAAGGCTTTGTGATATGTGTTTATTCTGGAAATAAAATGCGATTTGAGTGCAAGCGAAACTCTACCTTTTTATATTCTGATGAATGGAATATTCCCCAAAAATTATCATACATATACCTAAAATTCAATTTTTTTTATCTTTGTTTCAATATTGAAAAGGACTAACATAATTTTCAATCAAAAGTTGCAATAAAATCTGTCATCTGTTACAATGACTCGAATTTTCTGAAAAAGTTCATTCAAATAGAAAGTTTAGAATTTAAAGCAATTGTGTTTTACCATGCAGAATCTGATCAGAAAGGAGAGTAATTCTAGACTACAATTGCTATCCCCTAGAATGGAAATAGATATTATAAAGAAGACACGAACATATGATTGTAAAAATCAAATCTGTTTACTATTTTAATTAACATCTTTAACAGGTAAGAGCATCGAATAAATCTGGTCAACATTTCTCTATACTTCCATATTCATAAAATATCATTTGCGCTAAAGAACCGACGGAATCTGAAAGTATAATGTTTCCGTTTCAAATGAGACTTTGTAAACAGTTAAATTCATCTGACAACTTTGTTCAGCTAAACCCAATTTTTTGTGAGTCCTTACAAAACGAGTTTTTAACCAGTAGGCCCAGTGCAAATCTAAAAACTGATAAAATGTCCATAACTTTCTCGCATGATTTTATATCAATTTATATTTCTCTACAAAGTTATAAACAACGAAATTTTTCATCAGATTCTCAATTTTAGTATTATTTGAAGGTCTATAGTACCACCTAGTGGCAAAAATGTGAACTAGTATCATTGTAAAACCTATGTTTTCAAACGAAAATCTTTGAAATAAAAGGTTGTTCTAGACCCCCCGACCGATTATTTTACGATCGGTTGCAAATGAAAAGGAAAAGTCCATTCTTTCGCATCCTGAAGTTTCGCGAATGCCGAATTTTGGTGAATAAAGTTGTTCGACAAAGACACCGTGAGGCATCTTATCTAAACGCTGCATAATATGCAAAAAAAAATTTTTTTTATTTTGCGCAGTACGACATTCTCAAGTGAAAATCTATGCTAAATAATCAGAAAGGGTTATGAGTTTACGTCTAGGGACTAAAGAAGAATATTTTAATATTTTCTTCATATCAAAATGAAATCGAAAGTATGTCCTGAGTTTGACAATATCTTCGTTTTGCCAGCGAAAAATTTACCAAGGGGCTGATAAAAAAGGGTTGTTTTAATCCACCTAGTGGTGCAATTGTGCCTTTCTCATTTCTCTAATCTATGATTCCATGGCTGGTTATGTTCGTTTCAATTGTGGAAATATCTCGCACATTCTTAGTACACTTTGCACCTACACACAATGGCTCACCAGCCACGAACCTGATGAGCTACGTGTCGACGCTGAAATACTTGAAACAAAAAAATATCATACTCAATTAGCCTAATCAGCATTAGTTCAATCTGGTATTCCTGCTAACTAATTTTGTCATGACAGGGTGGGTGTGTGATGGGGTTCGAAGTACCGACCCTTTTTGGCGAGAACCGGTTCTACGGTACTGAAGCCCTCAGTCCCGTAAAGTACCGGTACTCGAATATTTTTTTTTAAATTCGAAAAAAGCTTCAAAGTGAAATTGAATGCTCAAACTGATGACCTTATTCTCAGATGATTGATTTGTGCTGATCATAAAACATGTTTATTGTTTTTAATTGCTTCGGCATGGCATGACTCATTTCAGCAGAAGATATTTTTCGTATGCGGCACCTTTTATTTCGAAATCTAGGCCAATAATTTGAAATCAATAACTGCTAAGCGGTGTGACTTTCTTCGATTTCACAGATTGGATTGTAAATGTAAGTAAGCCTACTAACAACAGTAAATTAAAGCGATCTCCGAGCAGGCTGCTCGCATTTCTCCTCTTGCTTTTCTGTAAATTGGTTTCGACCTTTATGTCGTTTGCCTACTATTCTCTAATGTATACCAACGCTCCTTGCTTTCCTGTAAACTATGGAGTTTTGCTGAATTTTTCTATAATCAACAATTACAAATCGCCTTATTTGAAGCGAGGGTCTGCCTCAAAGGGAAGAAGAGCGTATCCGCATAAGAATATGAAGAGTAGCTGATTTTTTTTTTTGGGAAATGAAGCAATATGTACGCAATGTCGATCTTGTCAATCGTAAAATCAAAACTCTCGCTTTACGTATGCATATAGCTTATCTGGTATCATCTTGGGTTTTTACGTCACTTGCAGTTTGACAAGATCAAAATTGACAAGACCATTATTTGATGTTGGAACGGTCTATCCCTGAGAATGATCATAGGAAGGGCAATCCCTCGATTTGAAGCAGTTCACCGAGTCTAAAATTGTTAGCTACTAAATCGCTGTTCGTTCTTTTATAGATAAAGGTTTACGAGCAAACCAAATACAGACATAACTTAGACTATAGTCTTATTACGCGCCACCCAGTGAATAATGGAAAACAATTAGAATGTCGCTAATAAAAAAAATCATAGCAATTTTTACGTCTCTTACGCTAGATGTGAATATTTTGAAATTTAGTACAAGATCGTTAAAATTTAATTTAGACAAAATAGTGCCAGAATTTAAACATTCCGTTCAGTACAACGGAAGCTAGTAATAACTTCTAGAGTTACAATGATGATAGCCCCACCTCATTCCCCCGCAAAGATGTTAGCTCAACGATTTATCTAGAAAGTAATTATTATAATTGAAAGTCATCTTACAGACCGATATTTAGAAACAGGTCCCCCTAGAAAGTCCACATATTTTTCATAAAAAAATTGTATGGTACCGAAAATACCGGTACTGGCTTTTGTTCAGTACCGGTATTACGGTACAGAAAATGGGTCAGTATTCCCGGGATTTATGGTACCAGTATTACCGGTACCACAACCCTAGTTTGTGAGGGAGGTGAAAAACCCACGAATGAATGAAGGTGAAAAACCCGCGAATTAAATTCCCAGATTAATTTGGGGTGCAATGAGGGGTGATCTAAGGCAATATAAAGGGGTGGTGAACAGTGAGGGGGACGGGGGGATGTTACTCCTCTCAGTACACCCCTAGCTACACCCCTGTTAAAATCCAGAAATTTTATATCAGTCGAAAAATAATTCGACGCACTGAGTCTAATGGGATATGACATTTGGAAGGATTGTGTTGACGATTTTCAGAGTGATTGCATATCCTTTCCATATGTGAAATTTCTGTGTGGTCGCACTCTCAAACCCGTAACTCCGGAACCGGAAGTCGGATCAACTAAAAATTCAATAAAAGCTTATGGGTGCGTTGCACCGTTCATTTGAAACCAAGTTTGAGCAATTTGGTTCATACAAATACATACACACACAGACATACGTTTGCAGATCTCGACGAGCTGAGCCGAATGGGATATGACACTCGGCCCTCAGGGCCGGGATTAGGTTGACAATTTACAGAGTGATTGCATATCCTTTCTATATGAGAAAGGCAAAAGGTTATTAAATTAAAAGATTAAATGAAGTTGAGTCCTTTTAACAAATTGGTTGGGATGACTGAGCATAATTATTAAAATGAATAAAATTAATAAATGGTTTAGAATGAATAAAATGAATAAAATGTATAAAATATATAAAATGAATAAAATAAATAAAATGAATAAAATGAATAAAACTGAATAAAATGAATAAAACGAATAAAATGAATAAAATGCATAAAATGTATAAAATGAATGAAATGAATAAAGTGAATTAAATGAATAAAATGAAAACAAGCGGGTGTAACGAATTTGGTAAATGGATTGCCAACTATGCAACTCACCTGAGTTCCTAACCTCACACACATAGAGTTAGAGATTTTTCTAACTTGAAAAAAATGGACGAATAACCTAAGGTTAAAACCTCTATAATCAACTTAAGCTAAATAATTTATTTTATTTAAATAATTAAATAAGTATTTGTTTTAAATGGAATAAATTAAATAAACAAAATAAATAAAATACATGAAACAAATACAATAGAATCGAATGAATAAAATAAAGTAAGTGAATATAATTGAAAAGATTAATAGAAAGGAGGAAAGAGTAAACAGAATAAATTGAATCAAATGATTAATAGGAAAAATTAAACAACATTAAAAAAATTAGAATTACAGAATAAATTAAATTGCGTCAAAATAATAATTTGCAAGAAATGAATAAAATAAGTGACTAATAAGAATTAGTAGGATTTTTAAAATAAAGAAACTGAATAAAATATAAAAACAATAAATCTCGTTTTAATCCACTTATTGGTGTAATTTTGCCTTTATCATTAATTGACATTTTGGTGCCATAAAAGTTCATGTGCACCACTCCACGGCAGCACTAGGCGATGATTTGCAAAACGCTACGTTTTTCCATCTTTTTACAAAGTCAAACGGTCAATTTTTTAAATTTTTTGTCGATGGAATTATATTTACCTATGGAATATTTGTTGCAGAAACTCCGTAAGAAGCAAAAACATTGTGCTAAAAAACTTAATCTAGTTCGTCATAGCAGATTGGCGTATCATGTATTTTGTTTACTGTGGCGTGTGTAATCGTGTGCGTAGCCGCAAGCCACTGAACGGTGGTTGATGGAATAGGGGATCCGAATAGCCCCGTACGCTCATTTCGCACAAAGGTGGTGATCGTCTTGAAAATATCTGTGTTTTCACCCAAACAAAAATCATTCCAAAAAATAGGAGCCTTGAGCATTCCATAACACTTATTTGTCATTTGTTTCACCTTTATTTGTTGCTTTAATCACGGGTTTTCCATAACAACACTTTTTATTTTCAGGATTGCATAAAATGAAATATTTAAAAAAAAACAAATAATTAGATTCATCTGTCAAAATTAATGTTTTAGAATAGCAGTTTCACAAATATCGATTTTCTAAGAAATCGAAGGGTCCTAATTACCCTCATGGTCTTAAAAGCCAAGGGTTCCCCTACGTATACTCTAATATTTACTATATAAACAATTGTTGAACGTTATTACCAGGGCCGGCGGAAAGCGTGGGTAGTATGGGTAGTACTACCCATACCGAAAATAACCGAGTGGGTATTTACCCACTCGAAATTTTGAACCATTTCAAAAAATTTAGATGCGCAACGCATGTATCTCGCACTACACACATTTGAAAACATCGATGTACCACAATTCCATTTGCATAAACGAACGTGATTTAATGTGAATGTAATGTAAGCGTGTGCATTGCGAAAAGGGAAAAAACGTTACTAATGGACCCCTCACCCTATGCTTTCTACCCACTCGGGCGTAAAGTTTTTCGCCGCCCCTGGTTATTACTGTTGCTTATTTATCTAACAAAAACATTGGAAAATGGTTGTTTAAGACTCACCCATATTTCCAAATTTTCGGATTTCGGAAAACCGTGTGTCAGACTATAGCCAAGGGGAAACATTTTTTTAATCTGAAATAGATTCAGATGAATTACATGAACGTTACTGCCAAATGTTTGACACCTTGCATTCTTGAGAGGTGTGCATTCAAGGTCAAACAACATCGAAACAAAACAAGAAATCATGTTAAAAATTCAATAATAAATGACTCGAACCCAAAAAGTCTCATCCTGTTCGCATTACTGGTTCATCCTCTAAAATTTGTTTAAAAAGCATGTAAACCCCTTAAGAATGAGATTTTCGGAAGACTTAAAAATTAGGGGACAATACGTTGGGGTATTGTGAACCAAGGTTGGTGTGAACACTGTCAATACCCGCTGAGTTTAATGGCGGGTGTGTTAGTTTGAAATGAAATAACGATAAAATAATTCATGATTTTCATGATGCTGTTGAAAGTTACAAAATAAACAGTACATGCATGCTATATTCAGTCTGTAACGAAGCATGTGGTTCTGTTTGATAAACGAGGATTATTCCAATGATGGTATATCTGGTGTTATTAGCACTACCTAAATTCTGAATATGAAATTTTTAGTCTTCAAATTCCATTAGCCAATTTAATTCTTTAGTTAATGCTAGTTACTTTTACTTTTAAGCAGCTTTCTGACCAAGATGGGAATTAACGATTTAACGTATGCGGAATAAAATTTGGACAAAATTCAATAGGCAATTTTTGTAGAAAAATCTTTATTAAATGTTCTTCCTATGTGAAAACATTTTCCAGTTTATTAACTTAATGTAGAAAAAATTTGAGTTCATTCGAGAAGTTTTACGACAGTTTGCAGAAACTTTTTGCAAAGCAGCCGAAAAAGTTGTTGGCGTTTTCTTGATGTCTTTCTTAATTTTGATGATCTAATATTTAATACTTTTAGTTCGAAAATTATTGGCATATACTCTCCGCTTTAAATTGGCCCAGAAAGCGTCAATTGGACGCAGTTGTGATACATTTGGATGGTTATCAAGTTTTTGTACAAAAGGTATGCCATAATGCTCCTTTGCGTCCAAAGTTTCTTTGGCCTAATAGCTAGGTGCCAGATTGGGCGTTCGCTGCCACTTTGTTTACATGGTATCTTTTAGCGGGTCGAAGTAAACACTGAATGTTTAAGGTATGTGTGCCTAGAGTATGACGTTTGGTACGGTGCCTTACGCTGGGTTGCATTTTTGTTTTAATGCTGGAAGGGTTATTCAAATTTCATTCCGCATACGTTATTGGAGGGGACGCATAGTAATTTGAAACAGAAAAAGACATCAGATAAAAATATTGATAGACTACCTGCTACTACTATATGCTAAGTATGAAATAGTTTTCTTGTTATTCAGTACAGGGTGTTTTTGTCCAGCCTAGTACACAGTGGCGCGACGTGTGACAAAACCCCGAAGTGTGACATAAAATCAATGGTCTTGCATTCCTTTGCAACTATTTATTTCACTCATTTCTAAGTTTGAGCAAAATATTTCTAAATTTTATAATGATCGAAGGTAAAATCAATTTTCCTATTCGGCCGATGATATCTGTTGAATTCAATTCCCACGAATTTTTAATACTTTGTAACTTCAAATGATAATATCCCAAGAAACAGGTAATAGACTGATTAGAATATTTTTGAGTTCAATGGAATGGAAAAAGAATAAATGATTTAAATTATTCATTCAAGTTTTTTCTGCAGAAATTGTTTGTTCTGCAGGAAGAAAAACAAATTGGAAAATTGTAATATCCGTAATTAATACTTATACGCCCTTCAGTTTTTGCGACGGGCTCCCACAGATCACTTATTATGAATTTGGCCTACAATTTGTTCATATTATTCGCTCCCAGAAAAATGACCGAAAAATCTAGCAGGCAAAAACACGTCTTTAGGTCCCGCACATTTTTTGCCAAAGACTTTATACGATAGGTTTAGAAAATGTTCTCATGGAGACGCCCTGTACTTCATAAACCTTCTTACAAATTACATACATGATTAACTTCATATTGTTGAAAAATTACTAATTTTTGCTTGAAACTATTCCTGCTATCAGATTTGAATGGACACTACTATAGACAAGAATACTAACCCTTTAACACCAATCGCTTTCAAATTGGTTTACAGTTTCAAATTAAAATGATCGAAAAACAATTTATGGAATTCCAAATCTGCTAGATGATATGATTAAGTGGCCAGAAATCAGTTACTACCTCAATTTTTATAATGTTGTCATCATGGAACTTTGTACGGATAGGTGTCACTGTGTGTCGTGTCCGGAATAAAATTAGCATTTCCTTAACTTTTTTCTAAGAATAATTTTTGACATTTAAGCATTCTTACCACACTTGTTGTCAAAAACGATTGCCATATGAAGTATGACAGCTATATACTTCGTTTTGATTTATTGTGGAAGTTTCGAGCCAAGATCCAACAACATTTGTGAAAAAAGAGATTATAATTACTATAGGTCGCATGTCGCTGTTAACACTGAAAATTTATCATCTCGCTCTTACATATGCTAGGCCCATTAGTTTGACACATATTGCCCCGGGTATACACCTGTCAAAGTAATGGGATACGATATGCTAGAGCGAGACCCCATGCTTCAGTCTGTGAATACATGGAGACAGTAGCGCTTTGCTCCCTCTAGTAGTTATAATCTCTTTTTCTTAATCGATGTTATTATCACTCTTAATTATGAGCTAATGGCCACTAGCAGAGCGATTGCACTATTATTTATCTTTGGACCAATCCTGTGTAAATTTTCTCAAACGGTCCTCCCAAATTATGTGAAATTACAATTGCGGTGGAATATGGGCGAATGACCTAACGGTTAAAATCCAAAATAAAAATAAACAATAATTGCGATGGAAGATCCAAATTTTTGGTAGTGTTTAGCATTGCAAAATCATAAGCGGGTTCAGCGAAAATAAAATTTTGACCGTGATATTCACATTTAAAGTTTTTAGTTCTTTTATTTTGAAAATATTACAACTGCCGATCTAATTGACCGATTCTCCAATGAATTTCAAACAACGGCCATAAATTGCAGTCTGCATTGATTGCAATTGATTGAAGTAAAAATATGTATATGGCTTCAACTTTAAATTCAAAGTTATAGGCTGTTTGCTGCGCTTACTTGCCGCGCTTCCATTCATTATCGTTTGATAAGGCGACAGAATCTGTAACAGACATATTGGCCCCGGTGGGTTCACGGCAACGCAAGCTGTTTACGCCTTCAATCTATTGTTCGAAATCAGTACTTATAAATGGCGGACCATTTTTTTTCTCGGCGGCGTGTTATTAACAGTATTATTTGTGGTCTCGAAAAATCCGACAATTTCATTGCTGAATAGTTCGGTATATTCTGTCAATTAGATTGCCCTTAGTATATTTCTGAAAATAGACAGGCTGAAAACTTCAAAAGTCAACATTATGGTCAAAACATTTTTCTTCGAAAAACGCATTTAGATTTGGTTTTGCAATACCAAATACTACTGAAACTCTGGATCTAAAATCGAAATTGTAATTTCACCTAACTCGGGTAACATGTTTTGACTAAAGTAGTAACATCTTACGAACCGCTGTTGCGCCAGCAACCGCTATACACCTTGGGTGCAGACTTGGGGGTGTAATGGTAATTGACGCATGTGAAGTGCGATGGAGATTTATAATATATTTTTAATCAGATGCTTTCCGGAAAAATGATCTAGCTTTTATGTATCTTCTCTGTATTTAATAGCGTTGTATTTGAACCGAAATCTACAAGTGGAATTGTCAATGTCTAAGTTTTTCCTTTTTTTACCATACCGTATTATACGATGCCTGCAGTCAGTGTCGCAAAACGATGTGTAGTGAGAAAAAATCCAGCCTTGTTAGATGTGTGTAATCGCATTATGGTTACTTGTCGTACAAAATTACCTCCACAAGTTTAAAATTTGAAACGACAGTTACATAAATATTTTCCTGCCGCTCATTTATCACTCCAAACAGACAATGGTTTGTGCGTTCGATAAAAAAAAACAACTATCAAGGCCAATTTTGTAAAAAGCCTACCAGAACTGTGGGACTGACTGTTTACCTACGCACAACCAGACGTAACCACACGAGGACCGGTTTGCAGTGCAACCCGCATGATACCGCAATTGACATGAACGAAAAAATAGCAGTTAGGTCATCTAGTCAATTAGGTTGCTAGTTACAGCTGGTGGTTCGACAGACACGTGAGCAACTATCCTGCTAACTACCACACTACTACATAACTATTCAAAACAGCTGAGAAGGGCTACATGCATTCTGGCTGTGCGTGGGGAGATGCGTGCGGTATGTTTTATTTGACCAGATCTCAGAGGAGAAAAATCTATTTTCGAATACAGAACGAGTATACGAATGGGCACCAAGGGCAAATTTGTTACAGACTGTCGAATGATTTGCCTTGCTGTACAGTGGAATGCGTTGAAATGATCGTGAAGATAGCTTAACAGTAATATATCTTTTACACTAGTATTTTATCTCATAAAAAAACTGTTCACACACATTCGAGTAACTTTTGAGACGAAGGTTACACCCTTAGTCTTACAAGAATTTGATTTTTACGCTGGCATCGTTGCCTGTTGAAAAATGAAGGATTTAAAATTGTGCGAGAATCACCACGATCAGCTTCACCTGTACTTGGGAGAGGTATTAAAGTACGCGGTGGAAAAGAGTTTTCTAGACGAGCTAGAAAAAAAACTTCGCAAGAAAACACACTTTTTTGCTCACGTTTATAACTCAGCTTTTAACAATTGGTTCATACCAATTCTGGTGGTTTTATTACAGTTAAATGAATCTTAGCTATAGCAACTAAAAATAGATTTTTTTTCTTTTCCCTCTTTTCCATGAATTGTTATACGTGAATTGCCAAGAAGTTATTCAGTTTGATTGTTCTTGAGAGTTTTTTATAATTTTTTTTTGAATTGCATTATATGCTCAAAAATCGTTGTTTCTTTTATTTTGGTATCACATGGTCTTTAATTAAATGTTTTGAAATAAATTCAGAATTTTAATGAATTTTGGTTATTTTTTCGATAACAACTGGAGAAATTTCGTGAATAGCGCATTCTATGTTGATTTCTAGCTCATCAGTTGCTTGCTGTTTGTCAATGTTTACGAGAGACAAGAGACGTTACACAATGAAAAAAATTCCAAGGACATTAAATCGCAAGAACGAAGCAGTCAATCAACATTACAGTTTTGTAATTTTTTTTGGCAAATACTTGCGAAAAGTTTGCCTGAACGGAAGATCATTTATAATTGAAATCCCAAAATTTGAAAACGCTGTTCAACAGTATATCTTTGGAATAATAAAATTTTAAAGAAAACTGAACAAGCTGAAATAGAATTTCAATTGGTATGTTAAGGGGGGCTGGTGTGGAGTGCTCAAACCGAAAGTTATTTTGTTTTACTATTTTGAAGGCAAGGCAACAATGGATCTTTTGTGTAATGTTAAGATTTATTTATACATTCATTGTGCACGAAAAAAATATCAGATTGAGGGGCGCCGCCGCGAAACACGATAACTCTTGATAAAATTGTCTGACACAGGAAATTCAGTAAGATCTGTGAAGCTTAGACTTGTAGTTACTCGACGAACCAACAAAAATAAAAAAAGTTCGAGTTTCGGAAAATAGCTACATAAAAACCGAAAAATCTTACATTTTACTGTGAAATTCGATCACTTTTCTTCGAAATAAGTTTTTTTTTCTAGTTTTCTGTGGTTCATCGACAGGCTGCACATATCGTGCATTCCCATGAAAATGTTTTTGAGTTATCGTGTAGAAAAGAAATCATTGGGTATTTTCTTTTGAAAATTTTGGTAGAAGTAGTTTAGAGTGTAATGTTTACACTGCATTTTTATCACTGTAAGTTTTTCGAAAATTGTTGCCGATACATTGAAATCTGCGTGTGTTACAGCAAATACGCTGTAACTAACTAACAATACTAACATTTAAGCGGATAAAAAGGAAGTCGATTTTTCGCCCACTACACCAGACGCCTCCCTTAATTCAGTTACCAAAAAATTACAATTGAAATAAAATGCTAAAGAACACCCTTTATAAGTTTTGACTACAAATTATCAATTAGACAGAGCGGAGCAATATTGGGAGGTTTGGAGTCCTTGGATATCAAAAGTTCGAAAGAAGCACAATAAAAAAGATAATCTTTAGTACTACATTCCATTGTAGACAAACTTGTATATTAATCAACATCTTAAAAATGGTAAGAATATCGAATATATTTGATCAACACTTCTCTATACCGTAAATTAACTCTGGTGATTGTACAAACGAAAAATGATTTCTGCAGTGCAGTTACATATGAATTGCATCGGTTCTAATTTTTCTTAGCCGACGTTTTGATTCGTGGTTGGATTCTTCTTAAGGGCCAAACTTCTTGTGGGAAATCGATTGTTTTGTTACATATGACAAGAACTAAACATAAAATCATAATGCTAGTGTAGTGTTACTCGTTACTATTCAACAATGTCACGATTCGTTTTGCATAGGGCAACAGTCAGGTCGGAGAGGGTCATCATCAGGTGTTTTCACTATGGGACATGACATAGTTTGGCGGATCGAATAATATGGATTTTGGTAGTAGTGTGACAGTATAATACTTAATACATACTTAAGTAATTGTTTGGTTGGATTGTAGCTCTAAAATCGATTTTAAATCGCTCAAATGGATTAAAATAGTTTTTGAGAACGTGCACTTGATCACTATTTACAACAGTAATGGTTTCTATCTATTTTGGGTGGATATTTGCGGTGTTCTCTATGCCTCCATGTTCATAAAATATCATTTGCGCCAAAGAACTGATGGAATCTAAAAATGTATTTTTTCCGTTTGAAAATGGGACTTTGTAAACACTTAAATTTAGCTGATTACACTGTTCAAATAAATCCAACATATTTAAGTCCTTGAAAATCGACTTCTTAACTAGTAGGCCCGGAGCAAAACTAAAAACTGATAACATTTTAATAACTATTTCGGATGATTTTACATCAATTTGTAGATTCATACCAAATTGGAGATATTGAAAGATTTTCCTTTGTAGTAATATTTGAATGTCCTTGTTTTCAAAAGAAAAAAAAGTTGTTTACAGGGTGGGCGTAGCGTAGTTGGTAAATCAATTGCCTTGTACGCAGTGCACCTGGATTCGAGTCCCGTCCCCACACATGAGAGATTTTTCTAACCCGAAGAGGCGAATGACCCTAAGGTTAAAACCTCTATAGTCGAAATAATAAAAAAAGTTGTTTTTGACCCCCCGACTTTTGGCTGCAAATGAGAATGTTACGAAACCACAGGGTAGATTCGATCAAAAGATGGATGAGTTCACTTCAGTACCACCCGCAGCTGTCAACTCGAGCAAATATATATGTCAGTAGCTACAACCTCAAAATATGTATGATTTGCGGCACGAAGCCGAAAAATTATTAAAAATAGGGGATATTGGGGACAAAAACACCCAGTACCCCACCTGCCCGTATTTTTCGAGAAACGGAAAAATCTTCATTCAAATACTAAGGTTATTTCCTTTTAAAAGAGGTATGAAGTGTAATTTTCTGAGTTCAAAAGTTATAGCATTAAATATATTTTTCCTCCATATTTTTCTATAGCACCAATTTCAAAAACTTCAAGCGAAGTGAAATTTGGCATCTAATACTTTTATATTTGTCAGAATATGAAAAGGGGTGACATTAAAAATTCAGAAAAAAATCTTGCAACGCCCTAATTTGCACAGTTGTACTAGGACCCTAATGATACTCCAAAAATTGCATGAATCTGATTTTTGTCCCGCCCTAATGTGCTCTATCTCCAATAGAAAAATAGCGATCTCATAACAAGTTCAGCAATAAAATATTGGAAAATTAGTGAATTTCCGAAAAAAAAACACGTGACTTTGTGGAGTGAAACTTAACAGGTCTGCAGTTGTATGTACAGTAATCTCGCATTTGCTTCTAATTAAGGGGGGAGTAAGGATTTCAGCAAGAAATAAAATCACTTTTTTCGCCAATTTTGTTGGAACTATGAGTAAAGCGAATTGACCAAAACTTTTGCCTATTATAAAGTATCATTTCAATAACATTCTATCATTTTTTCATGCAAAAATATCGACGAGCGGCTCGGTGATGAAGTTTTTTGTAGAACGTCTGTGGAACACACGATTTACGGTGTTAGCTGTCATTACAAAAAATACATAATTTATTTCGAATTTTGTATACACATTCTATGTGAAAAATACCGAATGGCAGTGAACACCGCAAATCGTGTTTTTTCCAGTTCCGAAACGTTCTACAAAAAGCTTTACCACCGAGTCGCTTGTCGATATTTTTGCATGAAAAAATTACAGTGTTATTGAAATGATACATTTCAGGGCCGTAGAGAGAATGCGGGCCCGGGGGGTCCAACGTACGGGCCCCACCAATGTATATTGCCCGAGTACCAAAAAGCTAAAGTTTGAAATTCATTGGAGTTAACTGATATTCACTGAAATTTTATAGTTATGTACCAATTTTTGCTCTAGTTATTTGTAGTGACAATGACGGAAAGAACTGTTTATACTTTGAAGGATTTTAAATACCTTTTCAAAAGTTTTGGTGACTTTAAAAAGAGCCATTTTTGTCAATAGTGTTAGTAAAACTAAAAATGGAAAGATTCAAAATGTAGCAATTACAAAAATTAAAAATATTATCTAAACGGCGATCAATGGAAAAATAAAAAAGGCAATGGGAAAACTGAATATTGAAAGAATGTACAAAAAAAATATCAAAATCAACCAAATAAATTAAAGTCAATTGTAAGAATATGTTTAATCGAGAAAAATTAAAAATATTAATAAAGTAAAAAAGCAAACAAATTGCAAAGAGTAAAGAAGTCAAACATTGTTGAACAAAAGGTGAAAATAATTAAAAAATGGGTAAAAGTAGAAAAATTTTAGCAATCAAATAAAATGAAAAAAAAAACTGCTAGAAAAAAACCAAACATTAATATAAAAATGCATAAAACTGAAAAACTTGATGAACCGAAAATAACAAAACATATTTAACATCAAGAACAATAAGTATTCAATGCAATAGAAAAAGTGAAAAAAACGTTAAGAGTGCATAAAATTAGTGGAATAAACATAAAAAACAAAAATAAAATAACAATGGTAAAATTAAAAAAACGACTGTCCGGAAAATTTTGAAAAATTGGAACAATGAAAATGCGAAAATAAATAAAGAGATTTGGAAGCTATGGATTGATGAAAAGCGGAGCCAACGGACAACCTAGAAAACAAAAATATTAGAAAAACCAAAATGGTATACTATAGAAACACACAAAGTGGAGAAAGAAACAAGAAGAAATTTAAAAAAATGGATTTTAATTATTTAGAGAATGAAAAAAGAGCATTAGAAAAAAATTGAAATAAATTCAAACAACGAACTAAATGTAAAATGAACAGAAAGTACGGGAAATGGCAAAATTCGAATGTTTTGTAGGGAAATAAAAAAAACAGAAAATAAAAGTAAACGTACAGGGAAATGGTCAGCAGAAAAATTACTTTCAAAATAGGTTAAATGGAAAAAAATGAAGAAATAACAACAATGAATACAATGAAAGAATTGGAAAAATGTGAAAAATAAATAAAATTGTATTAAGTTAACAATGGGAAAAAATAAAACTACGTAAACTGAAACATGGAACAAAATAGGAAAAGGGTAAGTAATGGGACAATAAGACAAATAAGGACGAATTTAAAAAAAGTAAAAATACTTGTAAAAATGCGAAAAAAAAGTATGGAGAAAAAAAGATAATAGAAAAAGGGTATGATAAGAAATAAATGGAGTAAATAGACAAATTTAAAAAAAAAATGGATAGAATGACAAAAGAAACAAATTGAAAAGCAGGTAATTAAAATATGAAACAATAGAAAAAATAAAATGAATAAAATAGATTTCTATCGAAAAATTGGAAAAAATGGAATAACAGATAAATGAATCTATAAATTAAAGTATTCCATTACAAATCTTTTTTAAAAATTATGTCCAAGTACAAATTTTTTTCTGAAGGGGGGGGCAAACAAAAAATAAATATTTATTTTAATAAACATATTTTTTTTTTACATTTTCTTTCGATTGTTCTCGTGGACGTTTCCGCAGGGTGATTTCGTGTAGCGAGGTTGAGCTATTTGTTTTACTTGAAAAATTCAAGCAAATATTACTGAATCAATCAAAAGTTCATATAAGAAAGGGATGCAAAAGTTTTCGTTTTAAATAATTTTCCGAAAAGTGCCATTTCTAAATTCACAATAAAAGCTTGAAAATTCTCTAAGAACCTAATGTAAACATTTAAGAGTACTTTAAGGTATTAACTTTTGGTTGCTAGAATAGTTTTCGTTCCGTCGTGGCGGCACACGGACCGACTTTACACACAAGGCATGAAAATCGGTCAAAGATGATTCTGCTTGATAACAATGTACAGAAACAGGATTGCAACATTTCACTTATGGACTTTTGGAAAACATTCTGGAATGAATCCAAAGGTAAAGCGCGCGTCAATGGAATTATTCATCTCAGATATGGTTTTCTCTGATATTTTTTTCTATTGCGTATTTCGTATACAGTAGCCTGGTGAACGTACATCCTGTGCATACTATACTTTTTCGAACTCTAGTGGAAACATCAGCTTTGGTTTATCGCTTGTGCTTGAAGACTTGTAGATTTGTTTGTTTGGTACATGATAGTAATTCGGCTCGGTTCCGTGTGCATCTTCGAAATCTTTGCATTTTTCTCCATCTTGTTGCGCAGTAGGTAGCCACATCAGAGAAATTCATTTGACAATCGTACGGATTTATGAAATGTATAGCAATCATCAGTTCATTTTTGCCTTTTTCATATAAGGAAGATTGTGCAATCACTCTGAAACTCGACTTTTTAAGCTACACCCGGAGTGTCGAGTGTTATATACTACTAGATTCAGTTCGTCGATATCTGAAAATATCTGTACGTTTTATAGTATGGTTAAATAGCTTCAAAAGTGCATTGGCCCTAGGTGGGACTCACTTTTGTGCCTAACCACTACTAACAGTCCTTACTTTTCTTCCTTCCTTTTGTTCCACGAGACTGCATCGAAGCGTTATATCGTGGAGAGGCTGATTCAGTCTTAAGACAAAATGATACATTAGAGCGGTTTAGCTCCGAACACCTATTCGTTCAATCGCAGTGGTGAACTTCCTTTAGCCATTTGGCTCCCGTTTCTGTGAACCATTTAGTTCCTGTTTTCGCGAGCCATCTCAATTCCTCGGCGGAAGTTCTCCCGATACCGATGCTTGTTGCGTGAGTCATTTAGCTCCCAGTTTTATCGCAATCTACTCGCATAGTCCATAAATCCTACTCAAAGGGCCAACCAGTACTTGGCGAGGACGGTTCGGCGATACCGGATGGAGCGTAGCTTCTGGTTCGTTGAAAACTCGATGACCCACCGCTGGTGCTTCACTCGACCTACTCGATCTTGTCCCTGACGGTGAAACTAGTCTGCTCACATGCTTCGGTCCGGCGATTCCAGCTGGTTCGTGGTGCCCAGTACACTGGCGCCTCAAGCAAAGCTGTGGTTGCTCTCGCAGCCTTCCCCTTAACATAATCGTCATGACTTTAAAAGTTCAAGTCGATGATATATTCTCCGTCCGCGATTTTCGCCTGTTACTGTCTTTCGGCTGCTAGTCATCACCAACTCTGCTTTATGATGAGCAATCGTCTCCGTGTCGAGTGTCTCCTCTTCTAGCGATTGTCCGATTACTTGGAACACCACATCATTCGTGAAGCCGAAAATCGTTATATCTCTGGGAAGGTTCAGCTTCAATACTCTATCGTACACTGCGTTCCACAGCGTCGAGTCGAGGAACGTCAGTTGTAGTTGTGATTCTCCCTTGTCTGTCTCGTAGATTGTTCGGCTCTGAAAGTAGATCTATAATATCCTGCAGAGTTACTCACTCATGCTGTACAGCGAATGGGCGGTTGCTTCCCAGCTAGTACTATTGAAGCATTCTTCACGCCTAAGGTAACCACCACGCAATAACGATATCCTTATCTCTGCTGTCTCCACAGCTCCCACTGAACAATTGCTGAATTGCATGACATGCCGTTTTCACGGTCCGCGTACTTCGTTAGCTTGTTCAGCATTACTCTCTCTCTAACATTACCAAGGTATATATTGACTACGCTGAAAGATCTCCATGTTTTCCCGGCATCGGAAGCAACATCACCTTTGGTCGCTTCCAATTATCGGATCGCTTTGAACATATCCGGGCTCTAATGTATCGCTTCATTTTTATGGCTTTCGACATCTCGATCAGCTGTTTGTTGGTAAATCGATCTTCATCTTTGTGATCATCCTCCCCACTGTACGGCGAAAATAGCTTCATGTTGTGGGGAAAACCTTTCGATGGTGACCTCCATCTTCTCCGGGCACCTTTCAGGTGGTGCAGCTGAGCCTTTTATCTTTGTTATGCCAACTTTGTAGGTGTCTCCTAAGGAAATTCGCGTTGGCTTTGTGGCAATGCTTTCTTGTTCAGCTTGACTGCTTTGTTGAGAACGGTTCTGAGCCGTGGAGCGCACCTTTGGGGTCATTTGGTCCGTCTTCTCTTGCGTTTTCGTTACGACCATGTCGTTAGCGGTACTGCATTCATCTTGCTCATCGTTGGATGTTCTTATTTGTTGTTTGTACTTACGGGTCGCTATTGTAAATCCTTCTTCATCGGTATTAGATTCTTTGTTGGTGGTGTTGGTTGTTGGTTTGGAAACATTTGCTGTAATCGTTGTTACTTCGATGTTGGTAATGGCAGTTGGTTTAGTGGTACTGGAGCCGATCGTTGTTGAGCTGGTGTTTGTGAATGCCCGGTCTGCAGTCGTTGGTTTACCAACTGGTTGTGGTTTAACATACGATGATTGTATACCGGCTTTGGTCGTATCAGGTGGAATTTCTTTAGCAGTCTCTGCGCAAGGTTTCCCGTGGTGTAGCGGATGATCACAATATTGACAGGTGCGTGACTAGTGTTCGTTGAGAATATTCAACATCATGAGGTGATTTGCATGTGAAAGTCAAGTAAGAGGGAATAGGTTTTGTCGGACGCATTCTCACCACACGAACGCCGTTGCGGAGTCTTGGGAAGAAGTTCCTCCAAGTATCCTCCTTAACACTATCCACTTCTCCGTATTTTGACATGATTTGTTTGATAGCGGAGGAACTAGTACGTGCTGCCAGGTCATGTATATTTATTTCAATGCTGTCAACATCTATATACGTTGGTATACTGTATAAAATGTCATTACATTCGATGACGTGTTTCATGTTGTTCTGGGAAGCGAATGATTCTGCTTGACTAATGTTTTTTAACATAATCAGTACCGCATGACATAAATGGTGGAATTACACCGCATAGAGTACCGCAAGCTACGTTGAACTTCAAGTTCACCTTCAACATTTGCTCCACTTCACGAATTGATGGTCTTACCGGACATTTCGAGTAGTCAACAGCAACACAGTTTGCCCGCACCGTCATATACTTTTGCTTTGCATTGTCACTCATTGTTTGTTCACGTTTCACACATTAGGCAGAAGGAATCAATTTTTGCCTTTGCAAATAGACTAAACGTCGCGCGGGTAAATTTGATTACTTGCCCTGCTATAGCCGCGGAGCGATTTCTAGCTTCTGAACTGAGCGAGATGAGAAACCGAAGTGATCTCCGACTTCTTCTCCAAGCTCAGAGGCAACTTATACGTAGATCGATAATCGTCGTATTGCACCCGGGGACCGTTTCTCTTTGGTATGGTCGCAATACACGCCCTTGTTAGTTGTTCCGTGAACTCATTCGCATTTAGGTTGAAGAGGATACCCTCAAATTCAAGTTCCTCGACGGACACGTTCCTGTGAAAGATCGGTGTTTTCCAACTTCATTCGTTTATATATCTCCCACATATTCAAACCGTGTCCTGTAATCAATGCTATACCAGATCGCTTCGAAGTCGCTGTGGATATATCCTCGCACACTTTTCAGTCCATCTTTCCGGTTACTTCAAGGCTACAAAAATTGACATCGATAATGGATTCCCGGCTCTCCCTGCGGTAAGTACCGATGATACCATTATTGGTAAGATCTATATTTAGCTTTGCAGGAGCATTCTTGGTCGCTGATGGCCAGGCAAAGTCCTTTTGATTCCAGCGTCTATCTCGAAAATTTCGCATGTTTCTGGTTCTTGGAATATTTCAGAATTAAAGTCTCTTCGGCTTCTTGGAAAACGGTTTATTCGATTTTCACAAGCTTAGTCTTAAATGGAAGGTTTAATAGCAGATTTTGATCTGGTCAAGTTCATACGAATCGCACATATGGCTGCGGAAATACGGTATGAACACTACGATCCCATATGAAATCGTTAAATGTCAAAAACCTTTCGTTAAAGCTTATGTATATTGAATATTGAACCACATATAAATCGCAAGGAGTCTGATTTGAATTCAGATTGTTTCCTTATCGAAATTATTTTCGAATGCAACGATCGATTCTGTCTCTATCGACTGTTGCGTTTAAAATGGAATCGATTCAGAAGTCGGTCAGTATTAGCCTTTCCATGAGATATTTGTTTGATAATACACTGGCGGGTCCTTCCTTCCGCGACCAGCAAACGTTTCATTTGATGTTGGACTGGATTGACGATTTCATTTAAACTTCATATTTACCCGAGAATGGTCAAAATAAAAACTATCATGGGATGGTAATTTCTAAAACCATAATAGTTTTCAGTGACGAAAAGCAAAACTCTATGGAAGCTGTTGTTGTTCTATAAAACGTGACAATTTTTTGAATTTTGGTTATTATAAAAAAAATTATTTGCCCCCTGATTTTTTTCAGCGATTTTGAAGGGGGGGGTGACATAATTTTTAAAAAAGATTTGTAATGGCCTAAGTGGTAGTGATAAAAATGGAAAAACCTGTTTTAATCCACCTAGCGGTGCAATTGTGCCTTTCTCATTTCTCTAAACTATGGCACGGAGGCTTTTTATGTTCAACATAATTGTGGAAATGTCCATTACATTCTTAGTACACTTTGCACTTATACACAATGGCATGCCAGCCACGAACTTGAGTTGACGGTGAAACACTTGAAATAAAAAAATATAATACTCCATTAGCCTAATCAGCATTAGATCAATGTTATCTGCTTGCTAACTCATTTTGTCATGCGGGGGTGGGTATGTGAGGAGGGCGAAAGTCCCATGAACGAACGACTCCCGAGCTTAAATTGGTATGCTTTGTGATATAGTGGTGGTTTAAAGATGATGGGGTTGAAAGGGAGGGGTATGAGGGCTGGATGGGGTGGTGGTCTGAGGGGTGATTTAAGGAGATTTTTAAAGGAGGGAAGTCAACAGTAGAGGGGGGGGGGGGTAACCCCTCTCCGTAAACAATCAACTACGCCCCTGTTAAAATCCAGAAACCTTATGAGAGTCGAAAAAATTTTTCCGGGATTAGGTTGACGTTTTTCAGAGTGATTGCATAACCTTTCTATATGAGAAAGGCAAAAATGTGCCAAAATCCAAAAAAGTGAATCGTGGTCAATTTTTTTTTCGAGTTTGCATCAAATCTCGACGTTTCATGCACCTTGAACACATTTAACATCAAAAATAAAAATTCTATTTTTAATTTTTCCTATAGTTTATATGAGAAATTTCTGTGTGGCCGCACTCTGAAACCCGTAATTCCGGAACCAGTATTCCGATCGATCCAAAATTCAATAGCAGCCGATGGGAAGGTTGCACCTTTCATTTGAGACTAAGTTTGGGCAAATCGGTCCAGCCATCTCTGAGAAAAATGAGTGACATTATTTGACACATACGCACATACATACACACACACATACACACACACATACACACACACATACACACACATACACACACACATACATACATACACACACACATACAGACTTTTTCCGATCTCGACGAACTGAGTCGAATGGGATATGACACTCGGCCCTCCGGGCCGGGATTAGGTTGACGTTTTTCAGAGTGATTGCATAACCTTTCTATATGAGAAAGGCAAAAATGTGCCAAAATCCAAAAAAGTGAATCGTGGTCAATTTTTTTTTCGAGTTTGCATCAAATCTCGACGTTTCATGCACCTTGAACACATTTAACATCAAAAATAAAAATTCTATTTTTAATTTTTCCTATAGTTTATATGAGAAATTTCTGTGTGGCCGCACTCTGAAACCCGTAATTCCGGAACCAGTATTCCGATCGATCCAAAATTCAATAGCAGCCGATGGGAAGGTTGCACCTTTCATTTGAGACTAAGTTTGGGCAAATCGGTCCAGCCATCTCTGAGAAAAATGAGTGACATTATTTGACACATACGCACATACATACACACACACACATACACACACATACACACACACATACACACACATACACACACACATACACACACACATACATACATACACACACATACAGACTTTTTCCGATCTCGACGAACTGAGTCGAATGGGATATGACACTCGGCCCTCCGGGCCGGGATTAGGTTGACGTTTTTCAGAGTGATTGCATAACCTTTCTATATGAGAAAGGCAAAAATGTGCCAAAATCCAAAAAAGTGAATCGTGGTCAATTTTTTTTTCGAGTTTGCATCAAATCTCGACGTTTCATGCACCTTGAACACATTTAACATCAAAAATAAAAATTCTATTTTTAATTTTTCCTATAGTTTATATGAGAAATTTCTGTGTGGCCGCACTCTGAAACCCGTAATTCCGGAACCAGTATTCCGATCGATCCAAAATTCAATAGCAGCCGATGGGAAGGTTGCGCCTTTCATTTGAGACTAAGTTTGGGCAAATCGGTCCAGCCATCTCTGAGAAAAATGAGTGACATTATTTGACACATACGCACATACATACACACACACACACATGCACACACACATACACACACACATACACACACATACACACACACATACATACATACACACACACATACAGACTTTTTCCGATCTCGACGAACTGAGTCGAATGGGATATGACACTCGGCCCTCCGGGCCGGGATTAGGTTGACGTTTTTCAGAGTGATTGCATAACCTTTCTATATGAGAAAGGCAAAAATAATAACGTGAATAGATGGATCAAATAAAAATATGGTAAATATATAAATATGGAAATAGATAAAAAAGGTGAAATGTAAAAATTGCAGAAATACAAAAATAATCTACAACTTGAAATTTTAAAGAAATTTAAAAAAATCCATGTAAAAATAAAGAAGATGGAAGAATACCGAAACAAAGATCAAATTTCAAATAAGGATTGTGGCTAGATTTTACGCTATGCTAGCTTCGAAAACTTTCATAATCCTATGAAAAATATAAATTTTTCAGTTATTTGTGTTGGTGTGTTAGCAGACTTTGAAGTATATTATAAGAATGTTGTAACTGATTTCTAGTAAAGAGAGCAAAAATAAAAAAAATCCTTCTAAATCGGGTTATATATTGAAAGTTTAAATGTATTATATATCAAAGTTCTTTCATAATGAGATATATTGCGCTTTCCGATGAATTTTAACCCAACAAACGTGATCATTCGTCACAATTTTTATGGATGAGTTTTCGAGTTTTTAATTTTCAATTATTTTTGAGATTCGAGAGCTCTGATTAACCGGTTTTGCTAAGCACTCCAATCATAGATTGTAGAATTTTCTTCTAGCAAAAGATTTTAAAAAGTTGAAAAATTCGGGATTTTGATGAAAGATGAAATCACAACTGTCGGAATCATTTAGTTATATTAATCGCAAAGTTTATAAAGTAAGCATCTATTAATGGAAAACCATTGGCAAAGTTGTGATTTTTTTTATTCGAAAAACATTCTGAAAAGCAAAAAAAAAAACTGGTTCTAGAAAAAATATTTTGAATCATTTAGCAAATTAGTGTTAGAGTTCCAATCATTGGCTAATATGTATATCCCATTAATTGACGAAAACTTTCAGTATCATCTCGTATTTGAATATGATTTTTTTTATAGATTTTATAACAATGAACGACAAACCATGGATTTCAATTTTCTTCAAATTGTTAGAGTTATTTCGAATTCTTTTAGAATATAAATTGAGCTCTCAAATAGTGGTAGTGGTACTTCGACCAAGAGAATTTTACTGAACAGGGGATAGACTTCAAGAGATACGTAGATATGCGCTGAAATCAGTTATAATTTCGAATTAAAGTCATTACTCGATTGAATTTTAGACGCTTCCATTGCTTTTTAATATATAAAAGCTTAAAAACAATTTAATATGCTCTGCTTTATTTCTCATGCAGCTCGTTGCACTAGAAGGAAAAATATCACATTTTCTTCCCAGTCACCGTAGAGTGTATTGTTTTGATAAAGCATATCACTTTTCTGTGCCATTCATATTTAGGTTATTTTTTCGCATTTGTGAAGTTTTGTTGATTTACTTGGGTGTAGTATTTCGCTTCCTCAAATATCCACAAATAATCGAAAAGCACTAACAACTCTCGCTGTGGAGGATAACCCAAGCGAGTTTTTCTCTGTTCCACAGTAGTAGCAAAGGCGGGGCACACTTGAGTATTTTTCGCGAATCTTTGTGGAGAGCATATTATACGATGATCCATTGAAACGAATGTCTTGTTGGGAAAAGTAAAGTTGAACCCAAATGGTGGTGAACACTTTTTAAATGGCACCGAGTGGGGCTCTCCTTATCGATTAGGACCTGCAGTCCGAGGATGATGTTTATGATGACTGTGTGCTGTCCACAAAATAATCCACTGGATTCTTCCGGGCGAAATCCGAATTACCTGAACGAAGACCCGGAATTCGCCTCTAAAAACCGGGGTGGCCACTCTAAATATAAATTTGTGTAGTTTTCTTTTTCTTTCTAATATTTTTTTTCTAATTTCGATTATAGAGGCTTTAACCTTAAGGTCGTTCGCCTCTTCGGGTTAGAAAAATCTCTTATGAAAAATTTCTAACTCTATGTACGGGGACGGGACTCGAACCCAGGTGCGCTGCGTACAAGGCAATCGATTTACCAACTACGCTACGCCCACCCCTTCTAATAATTGATTTCGATAATAATCCAGCAGTTGCGAAGACAGGAAATTCAATAAATCAAAAAAATCGATTTCATATTGGCGAAATTTGAAGACAACCATGACTTCTAATTAAATCATTTAACTTTTTAAACCTAACAAGACTGATCATATTTCTGTTTCAATTATAGTAATTTTATCCTTAGGATCATTCGCTTGTTCATTCAGGTTATTTCTATAAAAAAATCTCTAGTCCTGTGTGCGGGGTTGGGAGTCGAACCCAGATGAGCTGCGTACATGCCAATCGATGTACCAACTACGTTATGCCTGCCCGGGTCTGATCGTCTGATTTGGTAAAAATATATATTTTATATTAAATAAATAAAACAGCTTAGAATTTTCGATATTCTAATTTCATCATACACAGATTTTTGATCTTTAGTTTTTGGTAAAAATCCGGGCCCCCTTCAGAACTCCGGGCCCGGGGGAAACACCCCGTCCCACTCCCCTCTCGGCGGCCCTCATTATAATACACAAAAGTTCTGGTTCAAACCTACGAACTAAAAAATCCCGCATCTTCACCGTGAATTGAACGCGCTTCAAGTTGCGAATTGTGACGACTTTATAAATAGAATAGTTTTAAGGTTGTCCATAGATTTGTGCCCCGCGGCCCCCCTACCAACTATCTGTCTCGCTTTCTCTCTTTGGCATTGTGCAGTCGAGACACTAAACGAGATTTGCTGCGATAAATCTCAACATTCATGCGTTCACATTGAGCGAATGTCAACACGACGCTGACGCCTACGCCGACAGTATCACAGTGAAGATTTCTCACGACGTAGAACGGTGCTAAACCAAAGCTGCTAGGTTATTTCTAGTGAAATAATGTTCCCGTGACATTGATCAAGTCGTAGGACTCGATTGAACGATTGTTGAACCGTTTTTGTTTTTGTAAGGGTGACAAGTGGAGCGAGAGATAGACTCACCGCACTCGAGTGTGAGTGAGAGTAGTTTTATTAAAAATCTAGAAAAAAAAGGAAAAAACCATGACTTACGCTAGTATTGATTGATTGGATTTAATAAAAGCGATTTTAACCTAACCGGTCATTCGTCGCTTAGTTCAAAATAAAAAAGAATTTCAGAATGGCAAATTCAACAAATATTGTTGACGTATATGTTGAAGAATAGATTATCTCACGATCATCTATTGACGAAACTACATCGCTATTTAGTTAACATTCTTCACTGCTGCGTATTTTCTTATGGCCTGTTAAATCATTAAATGTTATTAAGAGAGTAAAATATGTGTCATAAATCGTTTTCTTCAAAATACTGTTGCACGATCAAATCCTACAAGACATCACCATCCATAGCTGATTCTAAAACGCACTTTGCGCGACAGCGTCGTCCACCTTGCCGCTACGTGTAGAACGTCCCGGCCAGTTTTGTAACTAGCAGCAGCAGGCACAGAAACTGCCTTATTGTGATTATTCAAGTTGAATCAGACACTGTGTAGAATCTTATGTAACTGAATCACGCTCCTGGCCAATTGCGAGGCACACGGAAACGAGAGAATTAACTTATTCATTCAGTCCCTTTTCTCCGTTCCGTTTCGGGTTCGAAGTGGGAATGGAAATTCTTCGGATTAAATCAATTACAAAGGCATCTAATTGCTCTATTTTAAAGTCAGTCGATTCTCAATTTCTGCAGCGCATCTTGGAAATGTTCAGATTGTCTTATGCTGTTTTGTTGGAAAAAAATATTCAGTATTCTTGAAATTTCATTCCTTTTTCATTTGAAGCTGAATCTTAAAGCACTGTAAATTAAATATTTTTGTTCAATGAAAGAATGACAGTTGATGGGCTTGATTGAAATTTTCTTTTCGCTTATGTAAGAGTATTTCATTTTTTTGTGTCAGATTTAATGTTATATTTTTTCAGCAAGAGTTAAAACATACTAGTACTTCTAGTATTATTTCATATTTTTTGTCCCAAATACAAAAAGTTCGAATATAGGTATTCTTATGCTTATATTTTGTAGACCAAGATAAAATTTATCAGTCCATTTTTTTTTATTTTATCAATCAAGTGAACCCAAACCACTGCTAATCTCTTCGGCTCACTGTTTCAGGAACTACCTAATAAGGGTTCGTGCGTTTCAAATTGCCTCCTAGTCATTCGGATTCCGTTGCTTTCTTGTTATCCGTCCAAAACTTTTTTTTCTCCCGATTCAACAACGACGGCAATATTCTTTACATCTAGTATTCGCTATCCTGAAACCTGTCCGACAGGTTTTGCACACGCATAGTTTGCCAGAAAAAAAAAGATCTGTAGGGAGGTCGACGGCTTGTTAGTTTCTTTTTTTTTGCTCTCTATCGCGACTCTAAACGCATGATGCGTGAGAGGACAACAACAACGAACGACGAACGAATATTAGCATTTAGAAGTCATCCCGATTCGCAGCGTCCTACGACGATCTGACCGGTTTCAGCGCACGCAGCTGGAGGCGCACACACGTGTTGATCGTTCCGTGTGGGAAAATTGATAGTATTCTTTGAGATCGGCGCTAAAATGGTTAGATAAGTACGGTAACTGATCATTTTGTTATGCTTAAACTAAGGAATAGAATCGACGCTTCATTTTTGCCGTTTTATTGTGCTATTTCTCATCAGAACTCCTATTTATGCAAATATTTTCAGTAGTTTTTTGAAGATACACTACTCACACACATAGATGGTTGCATTAAAAAACACGAGGACATAGAACAAACTAAAAAAATAATGACAGTGTAATCGTCCAATTCAATGAAACACACAATACATCCTAATTAAACAATAAATAGGAACATTATTTCCGGGACCCCAAATCCAATGAGATATACGTAAGCTGACCAAATGTAACGAAAAAATCCGGACAGCAACGAAGCGTAATCGTTCATCACACTCAGGTAGATGGTTCGCATAGTATACGGATTTTTTCTACAGAGTTGGTCAGTTTCATAGACAAAAGATTATGTTCTCACTGTGAAAAAGTTTATATTGTACAAATCGAGAGAACACAGGAAATTTGGTTTGAGAAGCACATTGCTGAAATATTAAAGCATTCGAAAAAATCTAATAAACAAACATCTTTTTTTATGGACATATAAGAAATTAATACAATTAAAGAGTTTCTGAGAATTCCTACTATTATCATAATGTGATTATAGTGTGATTGAAATATCGCAAAGATTCTAAATCATTCATAGTGAATTACAAAACACATAATTATATAAAGGGCGAACACGAAATTATTGCGACACATTCAACAGGGCATAACTTTTTTACCTTTGGGTAAAAATCAACCAAATTTTGCACACTTTCTCATTGATGTGTATTGTTTACATGCTGTCAAACTCGAAGTCGTGTTTTTCGATTCAACGAAAATGGAGGCGAACCAACGCGAGTCGAGAGAACAAATTCTTTCCAAACACCTGGAATGTCCTGACCTGTCGCACCGGCAGTTGGAAAAAATGTTGAACATTCACCATTCAACCGTCTCTAGAGTGTTGAAGCGGTTCCAGGAGCGTTTAACGTTGTACCACGGCAAAGGAGCTGGAAGAAAACCGGGACCGGAGAACAAAAAGACGGAGGGAAAGGTGAAGCGGATGATTAAAGCAAATCCCAACGTCTCAAGCCGTGATTTGGCTAAAAAGATCGGCATGTCGCAGAGCTACGTCCAGTATGCAAAGAAAAGAGCTGGACTACATACATACAAGGTACAGAACTTCCCAAACCGCGATGAGTGGCAAAAATCGACGGCTAAAACTCGGGCACGGAAGCTCTACGAGAAGATGCTGACAAAATATGGCTGATGGACGACGAAACGTATATAAAAGCCGTTTTTAAGCATATTCCGGGGTTGGAGTTTTTCACCGGCAAGAGCAAGTTCTATGTGGACGACAAATTTAAGAAGAAGAAAATGTCGAAGTTCGCCTCCAAATATCTCATTTGGCAGGCCATCTGCTCTTGCGGACTGAGGAGAGAGCCTTTCGTGACAAAGGGCACAGTAAATGGCGAGATCTACAAATCTGAGTGCCTCGAGAAGCGCCTTTTGCCGTTCTTGCAGCAGCACGACGAAGCTCCGCTATTTTGGCCAGATTTGGCATCATGCCACTATTCTAAAAGTGTCCTGGAGTGGTATGAGGCCAATTCTGTCCATTTTGTTCCAAAGGACATGAATCCGCCAAACTGTCCGGAGCTGCGCTCGGTGGAGCAGTACTGGGCAATGATGAAGCGGGAACTTCGGAAGAGCAAGAAGACAGTCAAAGACGAGAAGGACATGTTAAGAAAATGGAAAAAAAAACTTGGGAAACTGGTACCGGATGACACTGTAAAGACTTTGACGGAGGGCATCAAGCGAAAATGCGTTCAATTTTACACTCAAGGCTCCATCGATTAACTTTTCTTTTGATTTTTGAAGTAAATTTGTATAAAACTACCCCAACATTTTGGTTTGATTTTAAATATTATAAGAAAATTGGCATGACATTTTCGGTGTCGCAACAATTTCGTGTTCGCCCTTTAAACAGCATGTCGGTCTTACCCCAACAGTGAACATTTCTTACACATTTCACTATAGGATAATTCATTAGTTTACAGAACTCATGCGAAGTAGGCACTCATCTAGAGGAGGGATGAACACGGTTTCTAGAAATTAAAAAAAAAGAAAAAAAAGTTATCAACACAGATTGTGTATAATGTTTAATAATAATAAAATTAATAAAATCAATAATTGAAATTAGTTCATCTCATTAAATGAAAAAGTAAACAATTGCAAAGAAAAGTTAGAAAATTAATAGAACAAATTAAATTGAGTCATATTAAAAAATTGGATGAAACGAATGAAAAAAACAACTGAACTAAATTTCAGGTCCGTAGCGTGCGGTTGGCTGGATAGACCCCCGCTAAGGACGCCAACCTTGGAGGGGCACTGAAATCCTAATCTGCTATATAAAATAAGTGAGGATAAGTCAAATAATATGTCAAGGTAATTGTGCTATTTCCAGGCACGCTCTAAATTATTGTAAGAACGTCGAACTGAATAATGTCAACGTGAACGTCAAAGGCAGTAAGGGTCCACCAAAGACACTAGAAGACTACACCACATCCTGTTAGTCCCATTCAGATTTATTCAGTGGCGTAGCCAGAAATTTGGTTTGTGGGGGGTTTTGATGAAAATTGTTCATTTTTTGAAAATACTTAAATTTTAAGTAAGGTTGATAAATTATTGAAAGTTCAGAAACAAAATTAGTCTAAAAAATGTCTTTTATAATGTCTTTAATAATATGTCACTTAAGTAAAGGTATTATAACACAAAGTGTAGTTTTAAAAGGGAAAAAATGTTCGAAAACTTTTCTAACGATATTGACCATAATTTTCTAACGATCTTAACACATAATTTCGAAAGCATCAACTTTAGAGTTTTAATAAACTCGAAGAAGCTTTCCAACATAAAATCTTCTAGAAGTATCTATTAAGAATTAACTCTTCAAAAATAGTAAGAGACTTGGTGTCTTCAGCAAAGTTGTTGATAATGTCATTTAAAACAACTTTGTTGAAAATATGAAAGCTATATAAATGCAGTATATCGAGATGTCAAACGATATTGAAGAACTTCTCTTAAAACCAGTTCTTTCCAATAAATGTTTTATTGTAAGCTTCACAGACTACCTTGAATAAAATGTGAATTATATTGTTTGAACTTTAGGGTCTTTCGGATCTAGTTTTAGGTTAGAAAAATTGCAAACCTGATTTACGGGGTTGGGAACCCTAGTAACAATTGGGGTTTTATGGTGGTTTTATAGACACTCATAAAACTTAGAATGCACTTATAGCGTGCTTTAAAACTTTAATTGTTACTTGGGAATCGAACCTAAAAGAGATGCGTACAAGGCAATCAACTGATCAACTACACTATACCCGCTTCATTCAAAAAAGTTGTTTGAGAATAGCATTTTCGAAAACTTTGCTGAAGACATTAAATCTCGAACTAAAAAAATAAATTAATTATCATTACTTCAAGGAGGCTTGACCGCCAAAATTATTTTTTATTAGATGAGGTGCTGCTTAACATTGTGATATTCTTCAAAGATACTAAACATCCAAAGTTGACAGTTTCGAAATTAAATGATCGTGACCGTAAAAAAAATTACTTTTCTTCATTATAAAAGCTCCCAACTACAGAACGATTTCTCGTAGGCAAAAAATTATTACACCATTCAATTCAACATTCAAATATTCATGATTAATATCCACATGAAATATTTTAAAATTTTTATTATTTCCAATACTGCTTAGAGATTATCTATATAATTGATAACTGTTTGGATTTTTTGTGTCTAACTAGTGCTAATTTGGGTACTAGTTTTGATACATCGTTTAACTAGACACCCAGATCGTGCTAATTACTGACTAGATGAATTCGAAACACAAAAAATAAAACTTAATTTGTTTATATAATTGATAATAACAAAAAAATGAAATAGCCATAAAAACCGATCCTGACCTGCTAGGTAAACGGAAAACGTTATTTTTCATCATTTTTCTTTCACTGTCCAAAATATTATTGTCATTAATCATACTGACTTTTTGTCTCAACTCTACGCCTTCTCAAAAAAATACATTTTTAGCATGATCCGATTCCCAGTCGGATCTAAAAGTCGCTATGAAGCTTTAATCAATAATGTTCTCAATGTAGTAATCAGACAATATACTTCCAAAACTATTATTGTGCAATATTCAATTAAATTCATAGCATCTATTAATTTGTTTTTTTTTTTCAATCCTACTAACTTTGGTACTAACTGGCCACGCCACTGGATTTATTTACAATAAATGGTGACACGCAAAGACATCAACTTAAAAAGTAGCTCAAATTGTTGCAAAATTTATCGCACAATTTCTTAGTTTCATAAAAACACAAGTGGACAGATATCAATTATGTGTTACCTATGCATAACTTAACCCCAATTATACTTGCACTAAGTTGAACCTCTGGTTGAAATATTACTTGAGATTTTGGGTGTCTTTGGAAGTGCTACAAACTTTATAAGACGCAAGAGCTGTTTGTTTAAACCTTCCCAAGGATTCAGTTGCCCAAAGATTTAGCAGCAGCAAAACATGTCCCTACATGAGGATCTTCAGAATCCCACTCTTCCTGAGCCAAGGAAGCATAATGATTTGTCGTGGTGAGTGAAGTCGCTCTTCTTAGTGTTTCTATAAAAGAGTCGCTCTATGCACTTTTTTACGATTAGATTTCTCCTGCGCTGTTTGTACGCTAGACACGGTAATAGATCATGTGAACTGTCGTTACAATAGACACTCATTACAGCATTTCCAATGTAAGTGTCATCCGCATGATTTTCAATGAAATTACCACACAGAGCCGGTTTACTACAATGGTCCATGTCATTTTTTTAGTGCAATGCATGACGTGCGGTACAAACAACCGAACAGGCAGACGAACTTTGTCAAATAAGACGACACAGAATTTTGCCCTGTCCTGTGTGATTGCCATGCAAAACCTTCACTGATTGGAGCAGTGGGTTCTTGACATAGCCACTTTCGAGCGACAAACTCAAATCGTAGACCACACCGTCAATCTCAACCTTATGATCGAGTGTTTAAACGCGGTAGTCCTTCATACAAGACTTTTGTCAGTATCGAATATCACAATTTTGAGCCGATCTGGACGATCTGTTGAGCTATCTGTCACTGATTATCTTTGATCCGAAAGAAGATCAGAAAATGTTTAATAAAGTTCCTTACGTATGAATTTAAACGGGAAATCAGAGTAAATAAAAAAATATGGCCATCTGTCTTCACTTGATGTATGCTTGAATGATACCGATTTTTTAACAACTGGCACGAAAAATGTGTAAAAATCTTTATCAGCAGTAGATTATCAAGCAACTTTGATTCACTCGCATGTGTAAAAAGATGGCTGAGTGATATCTAGGACATAACTGGAATATCGTGACGGCACTTGGACAGGTAGTTTGAATTTAATGATATGCACCGTAATCAATAATCCACTAACTAGATAATAGCTTCTAAAAATTGTCTCCTCAGTATACTGGTCTTCATATACAGTCTCCTGAAAAGATACTCACTTTATCGCCTTCAAACATCTATCGACAACTTATTTCACGAACATATAGTCCAAGATTAGAATTTGCATTTAGATGAAATGCATGTCAGTCAACTACGAACGAACTTTGATTTTTTGGAAATAAGGTTTTTCGGTATATATACAAGTTTCCAACCATAGGAAATAAATATAATGGCAAATATTCATATTAACCCTCTGCTGCCCAAATTTTTGTTTTGCTTAAAAATACTATGTATTGTAGCTTGTTTTTATAATGAGAGCGCCGAAAAATAAATTGCCAGCTCACGAACGCTGCGGATTTTTCATTTAACCCTCAAAAATGTCCAACATGGTCATTTTACGAGTCAAGATTTTAATGCTAATAACTTTTATTTCCGCAACGTTCACAACATAATGTCACAGCTACAGAGGAGTACCACAAGCTAGCAACTTAAAAATATTTTTTTTACTTTCTCAAAAAAATTAAAAAGGCATAAACATTTTTTAACTTAATTGCACTACCACACATAAATTTTTTTTTCTCGTTTTCCTCAAATTTTCAACTATCAATGTAGAATTTATTCAACATAGTGATTTCAAGATGCAAACAATGTATTTGTATGATTAATGGGAATGCAGTGAAGAGGTTTAGGTTAGCGGTTTTCCCGTAACCCACCAAAAAGCGGGGATGGCAGCAGAGGGTTAATCGTTCAAATTGTTGTATGATATAGGCGGGTTGATTTCCGCATTATTGGTATCCACATTTTTAATAAAAGTCATGCATAATTCCAAATTGAATACAATTTTCATGAATGATTTAATTCTGCTCAATTTTCCATCGGTGACACATAACTTCATATTCACCGCGGCAATGCTGACAATGCTGCTATCGTTGACGAATGATGCCACTTTCAACAATTGCATTTTACTTGCGCAGGGCGGTATCATGCCCCGACTGGGTGGGTCACCGCTAAATACGCCAGTATTAGGAGAGTGTCTGAAATCTTTATCTGCTTTATAGACTGAGAGAGGATAAGTCATAAAAAGAGTCAGTCATTTACATGTACAAACTAAATAACTGTTTGAAAGTCTAACTGAAAAAGAAAGCCAAAGCTAACACCAAAGGGGGTTCAAAACTAAGACTTCGCCAAGGGCACCCTAAGACCACGCTACGGCCCCGCAGAATTATTAATAAAAAAATAAAGAAAATTCTATTCTATTCTATTCTATTTTATTCTAACCCTTACACAGCCAGTATTGAAAAGCATCCTGGAAAACACTGCAGATATTCTTTAGTGTTTTTCTTGTCAACATTAATATTTGAAGCATATTACAATATGTCGCAAATATTAAAACGGCCAGGCCTACTGTGCAGAGTTGGGTTTGAAGATGTTGTAATATTATACGACAATTGAATTATTCATTTAATGAACAATTCAACCAACGAATCGTTTTGAAACTTGAATGAGGAAGAAACGAGGACAACCGTACCGACCGTTTCAGTTTATAAGGGGTTAGGATAAAACATTGGGAGTGACTTTGCTAAGAAGGTTAATGTCACTCCTTTGGTCCTTTGGGATGGGACAGAGGTATTTACACCTTGCCCTGGCTTATTAAGCCTAGGTTAAAGCGCCTTTACTCGCTCTCCTCCAAACTAATGCTGACTTCGGTTTTAGATCCAAGTCGCTCTAGGTTCGCTCTAATATATACAAAAGCCATATTAAAATGACAGTTCAGAGAGAACCTAGAGCGACCGCGATCCAAAAATAAAATCAGCATTAGCATGCACCTGTGCTTTAAACTTTCATTATCATTGGGAGATTATCTCGAGAAAAAAATATATGTGATTATTTCCTAGTTTTAGTATAAATAGATTGGAGCGTAGTAGAATGGTTACTTTCGGTCAGTTGACAGAAAGGAAACAAGTGAAACAAAAAGATGATTATACGTTTGAGCTTAAAATGAAACTCTCGGATGTAACCTTAGACTCCTGACAGCAGGTTTATATCTAAGTCTAGTGCCATTGTCATGACTGATTCGCTCTAAAACATCAGCAACTGATCGCATAAATAATAAAACCTTCATGAGCCAATGTTAAGGATTATTTTGCATATCCAGTAACTCCTCGAAAGACGAACTAACAGTATCCCATTACCGCACGAAAGTGACCATACATACGAGATACAGAGTGTGCGGCATCTTACCCCTACTCGGCGTCTCTCCCGAAATTACCCTACAACTAATAACAATGGTCAATAAGAAAAATGGAAATACTCCCTTATCATTCAGGTCCGTCTTCGATTCCTTGGAGCTGTCTGCAATAGTTGCTCGACCACACCCACGTAACACAGTTTAATGCTTCATGGAGAAAATCTCTTCCAGTAACTCTAGTTGAGGCAGGAAAACTTCACCGGAAACACTTGCCATAATTTGATCAAAGAAACCAGTATTTATCAGGACAGCACATAACACTGTAAGATCGGACCCTTTTGAATTATATTGCGGGCAAATTCAACCGTTTCTAACACAAGGAAGAAGGAAGATTCTATTAATAAAAAAAATAAAGAAAATGATATAAAAAGTATATGAACCGGGAAATTGAATAAAATTAACAAATTGAACAGACTGAATGAAATGAATACAATAAAAGCAAATGGATGAAATGAAATCATTCGTTATCGAGCACTCAGTCGAGATAGAAGTCTTTTGTCATCGGTCCGTACACTCTATAGCGACAAATAGTGTTAATCCGCGTTCAAGGTTATTTGCACACTCTACGCCTAGTTGAGGTTTCAGTATTTTTTCCCTTCTTTTGTGTTTCTGTTTCTGAGTACCGTTAGCCGGTCAGTGAAGTGAAAGAGTGTTCTTCTAGTAAGCCGTCTGGATACCGTTACGTACACAAGCTAAGTATTAGTTTTCGTTTCCCCTTCTTGGTTGTCTTAATAACGTGCACTGGGCAATAGGCCCGTGCAAAAATGACTTCCCCTGACGGCGATTCATCTCAAGGTGAGATGGACGTCGAAATAAAATCGGCTCCCCGGCTCAAGGTATATCCGAGCACGGCCACCGGGCCATTTGTGATCTTCTTTCGGACCAAAGAAAAAAAAGTGTTTGAATCTGTTGCAGATTTCTCGAGTTCTGACGGATCGGTATTCGGCCGTGACAGAAATATCGAAAATTCGCCCTGATAAGCTTCGGGTGGTGGTTAACAGTTCAACTCAGGCAAACGATATTGCTGGCTACGAGCCCTTTACGAGGGAGTACAGGGTGTATATTCCAGCTAGCAGGGTTGAAGTCAGTGGGGTCGTTTCCGATTCGAGTCTGAATTGCGAGGACCTGCTAAAATATGGGACTGGCTGTTTCAAAGACCCCATGCTTAAGCCAGTGAAGATACTGGAATGCAAACGTTTGCATTCAGCATCAGTCGCAGCTGACGGCAAGAAAATATACGTCAACTCAGACTCTTATCGGGTGACCTTCGCCGGCTCTGCCCTGCCCAATTACCTCCTCTTTGACAAGGTTCGTCTACCTGTTCGCCTCTTTGTGCCGCGGGTCATGAACTGTACTAATTGCAAACAATTGGGACACACAGCCTCCCGTTGTAGCAATAAAGCCCGCTGTGGGAAATGCGGTGGGAATCATGCGGATGATTCCTGTGGTAGAGATGTCGAAAAGTGTCTCTACTGTGGGCAGTGATGTACCAAATCGGGTTTTTATAATTTTGGGGAAAAACCAAGGTTTTTTCCCGGTTGAAAAGGTTTTTTCGCGGGAAGATTGGGTTTTTTGCATTTTTTGATATTTTGGTAATTGAACATTAATGTATTGTTATCCAAACATTTTTATTTTATTTATGAGCATTATTGTCATAAAGTTTTGCATGTATATGAATTCTGAATGGTTTTCCTCGATTGAATCATTGTTATAGCGGTGATCTAACATTTTTTTACAAATATTGTGGTTAAATAAGTGATAAAACTTTTCAATGTTTGAGCTAAGTCGATTGTGTTTCTTACTGTGAATCCGCCTAAACGAACTAAACATTTTTTCTACTGTTGCTGATGTAGTTGATGCCGAAAAAATTCGGATTGTGATTTGTGAGAGTTCTGATTACGGTTCATACTAATGACGAATGTCAAGGCCACTCGCATTCTGCATATGACTCACTTTTCACCGAACTAAATAGGTATTTTCTAAATTTTGTGTGAATACCTACCTCATTTTGCTAAAAGTATAGCAACCCCTAAAATGAGTAACAAGCAGAATAAAAGTAGTTTGGGCATCACACGATTATTCTAATTTTTACTTGTCAGAGTAAAAATGACTATTGTTCCCAGTATTATATGAAACCAGTTGGAATATGGAATGGACCGAAATTAAAGTCGCAGGAACAGAAAATGCTTCGTAAAACCCGTATTAAATATATTTGAATGTGAAAATTGAATTTAAACTTCAAGTTTCAAAATTGGACAGGAGCTTTTCGATTATGTCCTACAGAATAAAAACCGTAAAAAAGTATATCCGGTTCTTACAAAGGACTTTTCTTTATCCAACTTTTAATCTTGAATGTAACGTTGTACGGTATTTCCTCTGAGCGAATTATACTGGAGGTTCATCCTTGCCGACTTTTTCGGGTGAGAATATTCTAAGCGATTGTCATGCTCAAGGATCTCTGTCCAATTTTTACGCTTGATGCTTATATTCGATTTTTACATGTTATGATATCTAAGAAGAGATTCTACAAAGTATGTTTTATCCTTGCGACTTTTATTTTCGGTCTCTCAAATGTAAATGCAAGATTCTTTAACCCTCCGGAAGTCGCGCTTATAGCCCACTGAATGAGCAGCCGCTGGTGCCCTAAGACGATTTCGCTAGATTTTCAGAGCAGCGTGCACTCAGTGCACTAGTGCGACTGCCGAAAGGATAAAAAACATTAAATGAACATTATACATTCGATAAAACGAAAAAAAACCCATATTTCGTCCGGGTTAAAATGATTTGGGAAAAAACCCGGTTAAAACCCAAAAATAAAAACCCGGGAAGATGGAATTTTTCCCATCGGTACATCACCGACTGTGGGGGAAACCCACATGATCTCCCTTCATGTCCCGCGTACAAACAGCGCGAGGAGAATCTTAAGCGTTCCCTTCAGGGACGCTCTAAGCGATCTTTTGCAGAAATGCTTAAGATAGCTACGCCACCTGTCTCTGCGAACATCTATACCAACTTGTCTACTGACGAAGGCGACTGTGATGAACCCCAGGAGGGAACATCTTCTGCTGTGCCTAGAAGTAGTAGAAAAAGGAAGAACATTTCCTCTTCCAAGCTTCGTCGTAAAGGCCAGAAGGTGTCTCTTCATGGTCCCCCTAAAATAACTACTCAAGGAAGTACTGGTGCAAAACCGAAGCAAGTCGCTCCCGGTCTCAGTAACCTGAGCTCAGAAAAGGAGTTCCCAGCACTTCCAGGAACATCAAAAACCCCATGTGTTCCCATATCTCAGCCAGAGAAAGAAAACAGCGCTGGCTTAATAAATTTCTCTGACATTGTGGACCGTATTCTTACAGCGTTAAACATTTCTGACCCCCTTAAAAGTATCTTGATAAGCTTTCTCCCCGCAGTGAAAACATTTTTGATGCAGTTCACTGCGAAATGGCCCCTTCTTTCAGCGATTGTATCCTTCGATGGCTAATTCATCGAACGATGTCAAGGACTTAATCACTGTTCTACAGTGGAATTGCAGAAGCATTATCCCGAAAATCGATTCGTTTAAAATCTTACTAAATAATTTGAAATGCGATGCATTTGCCCTATGCGAGACATGGCTCACTTCAGAAATAACCCTACACTTCCACGATTTTAATATTATTCGCTTGGATCGAGAAGACTCTTACGGAGGAGTACTTTTGGGGATCAAAAAGTGCTATTCTTTCAATCGGATCGACCTCCCCTCGACACCAGGCATTGAAGTTGTCGCTTGCCAAACCAGAATAAAAGGCAAAGACCTTTGCATTGCTTCCACCTACATCCCCCCTAGAGTTAGCCACCGACGGCTTTGCGACATTGCGGAACTTCTCCCCGCACCGAGGCTAGTTTTAGGTGACTTCAACTCCCACGGCACGGCATGGGGTTGCCTTCATGACGATAATCGATCTACCCTACTCCATGAGCTTTGCGACAACTTCAATATGACTATTTTGAATACGGGTGAAATGACACGGATTCCTGCCCCTCCAGCGCGACCGAGCGCCTTAGATCTGTCCCTCTGCTCGACATCGCTGCGGTTAGATTGCATGTGGAAGGTAGTCTCTGATCCCCACGGCAGCGATCATCTGCCAATCGTAATTAATATTTCTAACGGTTCAGGGCCACCGAATACAATCAATGTTTCGTATGACCTCACACGAAATATTGATTGGAAGAGTTACGCGTACGCGATATCCGACAAAATCGAGTGCACTCAAGAGCTTCCTCCGGAGGAAGAGTACGGGTTCCTGGCTGGCTTGATTCTCGATACCGCGATTCAAGCTCAGACTAAACGTATACCAGACGCGAACTCACGCGGGCGTCCTCCCAATCCATGGTGGGACAAAGAGTGCTCAGACGTGTACGCGGAGAAGGCCGCTGCGTATAAGACCTTCCGGGACGACGGGCTGCCAGCTAGCTACCGACAGTACGCGATGGCGGAAACGCGCATGAAGAGTTTGATAAAAGCCAACTAGCTACTGGCGCCGGTTCGTCGACGGACTAACGAGAGAAACATCGATGAGCACTCTTTGGAGTACGGCCCGGCGCTTACGAAACCGAAACAGTACTAATGAGAGCGTGGAATATTCAAACCGTTGGATATTCGATTTTGCCAAAAAGGTTTGTCCGGATTCCGCCCCGGCACAGAAGATCTACCGCGCCGCGTCCCCTCACAATAACGCGAACGAAACACCGTTTTCGATGGTGGAGTTCTCACTTGCTCTCTTGTCATGTAACAATAAAGCCCCAGGGCCAGACAGAATCAAATTTAACTTGTTAAAGAATCTGCCAGACTCTGCTAAGAGACGCTTGTTGAATTTATTTAATAAGTTTCTTGAGGGTAATATTGTCCCTCATGACTGGAGACAAGTGAAGTTCATCGCCATTCAAAAACCAGGAAAACCAGCCTCCGACCACAACTCGTATCGACCGATTGCGATGCTGTCCTGTATCCGAAAGTTGTTCGAGAAAATGATCTTGTTTCGCCTCGATAATTGGGTTGAAGCAAATGGCTTACTGTCAGATACACAATTTGGTTTCCGCAAAGGCAAAGGGACGAACGATTGTCTTGCGTTGCTCTCAACAGAAATTCAAATGGCTTATGCTAGCAAAGAGCAGATGGCATCAGTTTTCCTAGATATAAAGGAGGCTTTTGATTCAGTTTCTATCAAAATTCTTTCTGAGAAGCTGCACCAGCATGGTCTTTCACCGACTCTAAACAACTTTTTGCTAAACTTGCTGTCTGAAAAACATATGCATTTTTCGCATGGTGATTTATCGACATCACGAATTAGCTACATGGGTCTTCCCCAGGGCTCATGTCTAAGCCCCCTTCTCTATAACTTTTACGTGAATGACATTGACGAATGTCTTGTCAATTCCTGCACGCTAAGGCAGCTTGCAGATGACGGTGTGGTCTCTATTACAGGTCCCAAAGCCATCGATCTGCAAGGACCATTGCAAGATACCTTGGACAATTTGTCTGCTTGGGCCCTCCAGCTAGGTATCGAGTTCTCCACGGAGAAAACTGAGCTAGTCGTATTTTCAAGGAAGCGTGAACCAGCGCAACTACAGCTTCAATTAATGGGTCAAACTATTGCTCAGGTTTCAACTTTCAAATATCTCGGGGTCTGGTTCGACTCTAAAGGAACCTGGGGATGTCACATTAGGTATCTGAAAAGAAGTGCCAACAAAGGATCAACTTTCTCCGTACAATAACCGGAACATGGTGGGGTGCCCACCCAGGAGACCTGATCAGGCTTTACCAAACAACAATATTGTCTGTGATGGAGTACGGGAGTTTCTGTTCCCGCTCCGCTGCGAACATACATTTCATCAAACTAAAGCGAATCCAATATTGTTGTTTGCGTATTGCTTTGGGTTGCATGCACTCGACACATACGATGAGTTTAGAAGTGCTGGCGGGCGTCCTTCCGCTGAAAAATCGATTTTGGGAACTCTCATATCGATTGCTCATCCGATGCGATATCTTGAACCCGTTAGTAATTGCAAATTTCGAAAGGCTTGTCGAGCTGAATTCTCAAACCCGATTTATGTCCTTGTACTTCGATTACATGGCACAAAATATCAATCCTTCTTCATACTATCCCAACCGTGTCAATCTCTTTCATGCTTCTGATTCAACTGTATTCTTCGACACATCCATGAAAGACGAGATTCGTGGAATCCCGGATCACATACGTCCGCAAGTGATCCCAAGCATCTTTTATAGTAAATTTCGAGAAGTCGACTGCAACAAGATGTTTTACACCGACGGGTCAAGCCTCGACGGCTCCACTGGCTTCGGTATATTCAATCAAAACCTCACCGCCTCATTCAAACTCAATGATCCTGCTTCAGTTTACGTCGCAGAACTTGCTGCTATTCAGTATACCCTTGGGATCATTTATACTTTGCCCACCGATCATTACTTTATTGTCTCGGATAGCCTCAGCTCAATCGAGGCTCTCCGTTCAATGAAACCTAGAAAGCACATTCCATATTTTCTGGGGAAAATCTGGGAGCGCCTGCGTGCTTTATCTGTAAGATCGTACAAGATTACCTTAGTTTGGGTTCCCTCGCATTGCTGCATTCCAGGTAATGAAGAAGCGGACTCTTTAGCTAAGGCGGGCGCTTTACAAGGTGACATATATGAAAGACCAATTAGCTTCAGCGAATTTTTCAGTATTACTCATCAGAGAACCCTCGAAAGTTGGCAAACTTCATGGAGCAATGGTGAACTGGGAAGGTGGCTACATTCGATAATCCCTAAGGTATCGACGAAACCTTGGTTCAGGGGGATGGATGTGGGTCGGGATTTCATTCGCGTGATGTCTCGGCTCATGTCCAATCACTACACGCTGGACGCACATCTCCGGCGTATTGGGCTCGTGGATAGCGGTATCTGCGCTTGTGGTAACGGTTATCACGAAATCGAACATGTTGTCTGGGCATGCGCCGAGTACTGTTCTGCCAGATCTCAGCTATTCGATTCCCTTCGGGCCCGAGGAAGATCACCCAATGTCCCGGTTCGAGATGTACTAGCAAGCCGCGATATTCTCTACATGTCCCTTATATACACGTTCCTCAAAACCATCAATATCCAAATTTAAATGCCCCTATCTTTTCTCTTATCATTCCCAGAAGTGCCCTCTTCCGACTACCGTACCCCAACGATGGTTTGATACCACTCCAAGACGAGACAAAACATCTGTCGAACGAACCAACAACACGAGATCTACAGTACAACATCACACGCGCAACGCGATGTGTTCCCGATCCGTATCTGAGCCGTACTACGAAATCGTCTGGAGGAACCCCTGCCGACTCGAGGAAAACCGCCCGGCGTCCCAATACTTGATGCATCCGTTCGAATCTGTAATCCTGGCCGTTGATTCCTGATGCCGGAAACTGAAAGTTTATATCCCTACCCCCCCCCCCCCCGTTCAGCCTTGTCCACCCTCTCTCCCATGTCTCTGATACACAGATGTATGTCTTCACCCCCTTCTCCCCTTGAATATCTTCCCAAAACTTATGTGCCCCCTATCTTCTAGTTTTAGTTGATCAATCCGTTCGAATATGTAATCCTGGCCGTTAATTCCTGTTGCCGGAAACTGAAAGTTTATATCTCACCCCCCCCCCCCCGTTCAGCCTTGTCCACCCTCCCTCCTATGTCTCTGATAGACAGATGTATGACTTCACCCCCTTCTCCCCTTGAATATCTTCCCAAAACTTATGTGCCCCCCTATCTTCTAGTTTTAGTTGATCAATATTTAATCTCGTTAAGAAATGCACAACAGTACCACTACTTTAAAATAGCCCTAATTAATTCCCCTTAATCTTAAATCACTCTCTCTAGTTATTTCTAGTTAATAAGCTTGTAAAATGTTCCGCTTAGTTATTAATTCATTACTCCTACAAACTCCCTTCTAAAAATCATAAAGTGAATTACAATACAAAGAACACACAAAATGGCCCGTCCCCCAAATCTTACGAATATTATATTATACCTTCTTTTATATGTATAAGTTAGCTGTAAAGTTTTTTTTTTAGTTTCATTATATAAAACAAAATAATATTGAAATGTGTAACCCCCTAGTTTTAAGAAATTCAAAATGTAAAACAATGAAAAATGGCACCTTTAAGCTAACGCATACGTGCCTTATCAAATAAACAAATTGAAAAAAAAATGGATGAAATGAATTGAATGAATGTAAAATTAATTAAATTAATTAAATGGATCAAATGCATCAAATGAATTGAATAAATTAAATGAATTAAATTAATTAACCCATTCATGTCCATGTTGTTTGTGGACAACATCGTTTTTAAACAGCTATAACTTTTGATTGAGGCGAGATTTGCTCACAAAAACAAGTAAGGCTAGTAAATATTGCCTTTCATTTGAGTACTAACACTTACAAGAATCAGCTCTAGAACTGAAGTTATTGCAGTTAGTCTAATTGGATTCCAATGGAGCAGTGCTGCCAGGGACAGTTTACGTTGACGACGAAAAATGATTTTTTCATATATCTTCGATATGTTGCAATATTATTGAAAACTGATAAAACTCATCAATTTAGAATGCCTTTTGCTACGTTTTCCACGCAAGTGGACTATTGTAAATATTCTAGGAGAATTGTATTGAGCATTGGAAGGTAAAAATTGAGCAGCTTCTAGCACTACGAGGAAAGCACCTATCTTTATGAAAAATGGCTTTTCGTATTTCTTGACCCCACCGTTTTCGAGGAAAAATAGTTTTGCAATCCTACTGACATGCACTAGAAACAAGTTGGGCATGAATGGGCTAAATGAATTAAATGAATTAAATGAATTAAATGAATTAAATGAATTAAATGAATTAAATGAATTAAATGAATTAAATGAATTAAATGAATTAAATGAATTAAATGAATTAAATGAAATAAATGAGTTAAATGAATTAAATGAATTAAATGAATTAAATGAATTAAATGAATTGAATGAATTAAATGGATTAAATGAATTAAATGAGTTACATCAATTAAATGAATTAAATTAATCAAATCAATTAAATGAATTGAATGAATTAAATTAACTAAATGAATTAAATGAATTATATCAATTAAATCAATTAAATCAATTAAATGAATTAAATGAATTGAATGAATTAAATGAATTAAATTGATTAAATGGATTAAATGAATTAAATGAATTAAATTAATTAAATCAATTAAATGAATTAAATTAATCAAATCAATTAAATGAATTGAATGAATTAAATTAACTAAATGAATTAAATGAATTAAATGAATTAAATGAATTACATGAATTAAATGAATTAAATGAATTAAATTAATTAAAAAAATAAATGGATTGAATGAATTACATAGATCGCATTAATTAAATGGTTTAATGGCGAGAATGGACTAGTTGGTTAATCGATTGCCGCACATAGGGTTAGAAATTTTTTCAAAGAGTTTTTTATAATCCGAAAAAAGAGACGAGTGACCATAAGGTTAAAATCTCTACAAAAAAAATAAAAAATTAATGGATTTAATGCATTACATGAACAAATTTAATAAAATAATAGAATGATGAAATAATAAAGTAGTAGAATAATAAAATAATAAAATTAATTAAATTTATGAAATGAACAAAATAAATAAAAGCAATAAAATGAATAAACTTACAAAAAATGAATTTAATGAATGAAATAAAAACATAAATTTAATGAGTAAAACAAATAAAATGAATTTTATAGATGAATGAAACAGAGAAAATGAGTAGAATTGATAATATGAATAGAAAAAAGAATAAAAAATACGCACAAATAAACGAATTAAATTAGCAAAATGAAAAAGTAAACAAAATTTAAAAAGGTTTAAAAATAATTGGGATGAATCATTTCATCCCAATTATTAGTAATAAAGGAAAAAATAGTTAGATTTTTAAAATGAATATACTGAATAAAATGTATGAACTGGAAAAAAGGAACAATATTCATGAAATGAAAACTGTGAATAAAATAAGTTAAATTCATGAAATGAATGAACTTATCAGATTGAATACAAAGAATGAAATGAATAAAATACATTAAATGAATAAAAATAACTCAAATAAACAAAATTAATAAAAATAATACTGAATGAAATAAAAGATTAACATGAAAACATTATATATCGAAAATTGCTCCATTATTCATTATGAATGGAACAAACAGTAAGAATGAAATCCATTAAATTAATAAACTGAAAAAATGAGTATTTGATGATTTAAATAAAGTCAATGAAGAAAACGAATTAGACGTATTTGAGAACCATTTTTTCAAAAAGTTTTGAAAAGTTTATCTAAATCCATAAAATAATAAAAGAATAAAAATAATATACAATGCACTTTCTAGCGTTGCCATTCTTTTCTGGGTTCACTTTAACTTTTTCGTTCTTCTGTTTCTATTTTATTGATGGATCATTATTAATCATCAGATCACAGGAACATTCAACTTGTTTTGGAATTCCATGATGTATTTTTGGTCAAAGTTTCCCAAAAAATATTATTTTGCGTCAAATGGCCAACGCATTATAAAAAGGTCACTACAAACGAAAATCCGTCATAATTGATATGACAGATTTTTTACTATAGACAAATCTGAAAACCTTCAATCTGGGTGCTTTTAGAATAGAGAAGTCGCCATTTTGAATTTCAAAATGGCAACAGACGTCGATTTTTGGCATCGACTCATAAAAACTGCGTCGAAAATATCCATATTGATTGGGATATAGAGAATTCCGCTAAACCGTATGTCGCCATCTTGGTTTTCAAAATGGTGTCAAAAATCAATCTCTGGCATCTACTCGTCAAGCTCGTTCCGATAATACTCATATTGATTGGGTTATAGAGAATTCAGAATTTGCCACAAAAAATGGGATGCCGACAACCGATTTTAGTAACTTTTTTGAAAATTGAACCAAAAAAAAATATGGCGAACATTTCGTCGCCATTCAATGTTGAATCACAATATAGAATAAATTCTCTTCGTAAACATTTAATTTTTTCGGTAGATTTACTTGTTTCTATAACACTAAGCAAATGTTTAAAGAAATCTTTGGAGTAGATTTCAACTTGTTCAAAAAATATTTTGGATGTAAGAACATACGAAACTGTTTGCTTCAGCTGTCGGCACGAAAATAACGTGCGAATATATCACGCAAATAAAATTTGTCAAAATCTATTTTCTGTCATATCTATTTTCTGTCAAAAGTTACATAGGGGTGCCGACAACCCCCTTTCCCCTACTATAAATGCAGGCTCACTTCGAAATTATCTTTTTAAGCATCAAATCCTCATATAAACCTGATTTGCCGGAAAAAGCACGTTTTCAATATGTTCCTTGTTTTCGAAAATAAAGTTCTGTCTTCGTAAGCTCAAGTTGAATTTTCTGTGTGTTAATAATGTTTTAGGTGCTCGAAATATTTCTGAATACACATTTGTCGACTATAAGACAAAATCGTCGGGTTCCCGGATGACTAGAAAAACAATGTGGATTAAAATTACTTGCATTACTTATTTTGCTTCTCCAGTAACGATTGGAGTAAAGTTAGAATATCAATCCAAATCAATTGTCAATTCCCAATTTTCATTCTAAACAGGCCGAATAAACTACGTGGTAGGGGAACTCGACACCCTGGGTAAGCCCGACACCCCACGACTTTTCCCGGATATCAAATTTTAAATCATACAATAATGACAGGATATTATTAGTACGATTATTTTTGGCATTTCGATACATATCGATGCCATATGGATTCATAAACGTCAACAAAATAAACAAAACAAGCGAAAGCAAAGTTGATTCGCTTTTGGATGTTATTTTTAGTTGATACATTTTAAGGTTTTAATAACACAAAAGCTTTGAAAATGAACAGTTTTTTGTCACACATTCTATTCTACTCTCCATATCGTTATTTGTATGTATTGAAGATAAGTTTGAGTATTTCAATACTGTTAATTGAGCATTTAACAAAAATGGGCGCTGTTGGGGCAAGACCGACAGTTTTTGGGTGGGGTAAGACCGACACGGTGTTTAGATAATTGGGTTCGTTTTTGATTCGATACAAACGACTGGGTATATTTGTTGTGTTCAATTATACTATAATTACGTCATGTTAATAATTGAAATACACGGAAACTATGTTTTTGCATTTATTTATCAGTATTGTCTCAAGCCGACCAAAAAAATTAAAAATTAATTGAACGTGATTCATAATAATATTACAAAAAGAAACGAAAAGTATAATCTAATATGAGATTTTGAAATGATATTGATAAAAAAAATTCATTGGCCGTCGGATTGTTGATCAACAATGTTCCGAAAAATCACAACACGAACCGGATAGCTTACTACGAAGCGTGCGTCACTTCTAAGTGAATGAGTCCTAGTAACAGCGTATATAATCTGCTTGCAGAACAGCTCTTCCTCGTTAAAATGGCTATACAAGTGGCAATAAAGCTCGAAAGAATTACTTGAGAAAACCTGTAGCATAATATAAACCATGCGTTAAACATTATTTATTCATAACACCACGCATTCGAATGCTCTTCCTCTTGCTACGCGATGAAACTACAGAAAGTATGCGTTTGCATCACACATACTCATATACACATAATTGCACGTTATCACACTTTCACAATACATTTTTAATGGAAAAAATTGGACAAAAAGAAAGTTCAAAAGGGGGTCGCTCTTGCCCCTTTAGGGTGTCGGTCTTACCCGCAGCGTTTTTAAAATGACATTTTTCTCCATTTTTTGGCAACCAATAATTTTTAATGAATTAATTTTTTTGAAGCGCTGAAAAAATTATATTTTGTTAAGAACCACCTAAACAAGGATTATGCACAGAATATACAAATTTAGGAACTTTGTGGAATTCTAGAAAAATTATTGCGCTTAAGGTGTCGGACTTGCCCCGCGTTCCCCTATGAATAAAAACATCACATGCATTGCTCTCATTGATTTCGGACGGTATCCCGCCGGTTAACGCTTGCGACGCAAACACAACTATATCGCGACAAAGAAAATATCGAGTGCGTCTCATCAACGAACGTATGATGTTTTGCTATCGATACTGTCCGTTGGTCAGATAAGTTTCAGGAAAGGAGTTGGCGTGGCGCAGCGGCTCGCGTGGCGGCGCATGTTGACGCCCGAGTGCGTGCCGCACTTCCACAGGCTTTCACAGACTAAGTGCGTGAAGAACTGCAAAAATAAAATTGTGACACACAACGATGTTTCGTGGTTAGGTACTGATCCACACACAAACGAAATCTTTAACATAGATAGCTGTATCGTTTTGAACATACGTAATTAAGGTACACACCAAAAAATAATGAAATTTAAACGACATGTAAATCAATACGAATGTAAACATACAAAGCTTGACTCAAAAATTTGATTTTGAAATTTAAGTTGAATTCTATGCACTCAGTGGAAGCATCAAAAAGCATGTGATTTTATACTTTCGTTCGTGTGATATTACAGGTCATTTATTTTACAGCAATATTGGTTTAAAAATACATTGATGTAAATTGGTATCCCGTTTAATGCAGCTGTAATTTTAAATCAACGTGTAAAATATAATTAAATTCTTTGAAGAAAGCATTTGTTTGTATTTGTGGTGGAACTTAATTTTACATTTATATTCATGCTCCGAATATGTGCATGAAAATAAATTTAAAATTACAAAATATTTCTTTCTGTGTAAGTCCAAGAAAACAAAATAAAATTGTAAACTAGTTTCCCGATAAAAAAGATTGCTAGAAAATTAAGCATAATCAAACAATTCTATAAGTTCATTGCGTGTAACATTCCCAAACAAATTTTAATAACACCGCAGTCGTGGATCGACCGAGTCCAATTAGTTAAATACGGCTGTTTGTCTTCTACATAGGCGCCAGTTCCTGGTCCTTGCCATCACGCAACTAACCAGCCAGTATAAATTCAGCGTTTATAGTACAAATTAAAATTCAAGGCTCAAGCTGTTAAACCAACAGTCAACTTCAGTACGGTTCTATTCGCTGCTGGTGCACCGATCGGCCCGGCAGAATCAACTACCAGCCGAGCATCGCCTTTCTACCGCATGGGATACGCACCGCGATCGAGCAAGACGGAAGAGAGATCGCGCTCGCAGAAGGGAAGCTATTCGCGCGCATAAAAAATGCCTTGATACTAAATTAAATAATTTATAAGCCCTTCACATAGCATCTGTGAAAAAGGTTGCCAGGCAGGTTTAGCCGTGCTTTTCTCATACGAAAAGCAAGCCGCAAACGGATTAGATTAACACAAACAAGTTCTGATGCTACTTGGCTAGAGTATCACCTTCATCGACGCGCCGAAAAAAAACCCTCCTCCTACTCCACGCACTGAATCCCGTACAAATAGACACGCACACCTGCTTAAATAGTGCGACATGGCTAGAGGCGAAAATGTACTGGTGTGGCCTGCCCTAGCAAGCAAGGTCTGTCGGAATGCGTAAATCTGTGACTTGTTGTCGAGAATGTTCCACACGGTTGGAACCATAATCTTTATAAAATTCTAGTGAAATTGTCTTTGAGATTCGTGCGATCCCCAATAGGTAGATATTGGAACGTATTCCAGAGGGTTAATATCGAGACCAATAATACACACCTTATTTTATTCTACCGAAGCACTCAGATAGCAAAGCTTGTACCGAAATCTCAGTAGAAGTAACGTTTGTTTTGCTGTAACTCGGAAAAAATATATCGCTGAAAATCAGCAAATTAAAGCCACTTGGATGAGCTATCAGTTGAAAAATTTTACTAACTGTTCAGCTGTGCGGAAATTACCAAACTGGATTAAGGGTATAGTTCTGATACAATTGGATTCTCTATACAGGAGGCTAGTAAAACGCAAATTTAGAAAGCCCTCTACAAAGTGGAAAATTGGTGACTTGTAGTTCACCAATCTTGTGAAACTTTTTTTATTAATTGTAACATTAAAATCTAGTTTTTTTCTAGGTAATCTAGATCAATTTCGGAACCATGGGTTTCGATGTATTTTTATCTTGACTAGCGACTTACCTTGTAACATAGGAGCCCCTTTTCAAAGTTTTGGGAGAAAAGTCGTGTAAACTTTGGAACGTTTATATCTTTTGTTGAAATTTTACTGTTGTTTTGTTTTGATGAATTCTTCGCCATTTTGTCGAAAATATGTTTAGCAACGTATGTATAAAATTTTGGAATTTTTTTGATATGACGAATAACAAAAAAACTGCGTTTTGAAACATCAATCGAAAATGGTTCGAAAAAAGTGATCCCATTTCGGATAAAGTTTTCAATATGGTGGACCAACCGAACACCAAAATGGTGAACAGTTTGAAATGTACCCGATCAGAATGAAATAACAAGTTTATAACAGAATGCAATTTTCGTAACAAATTGTGTTATAAATTAGGTCTCGTTAGTAGTTAAAATAACAGAAAATTATAACAAGTGACAACGCGAGATATGTTTTAGAAATATTTTTGTTATGTGTTTCTGATCGGGTAGGTCCGCTATAGGTTTGATTGTATTATCAATTGTATTGGGCTGTCTGAAGCGAACACAGCATCTCCTCAAAGGATTGTAGCATACCGAGAATTAGTTTGTGTCGTTCCGTGTTACTACCAGAAGCCATTTCTTTCATTTCTAATGGTTAAAAAGTAGCGTACATGGTTCTAGCAAAAAAAAACCTGTTTTAAACCACCTAGTGGTGCAATTGTGTCTTTCTCATGTCTCCAAACTATGACTAATAATCATAGTACACTTTGTACCTGCACACAATGGCTTGCCAGCCACGAACCTGATGAGCTACGTGTCGACGGTGACACACATGAAACAAAAAAAATATCATACTTAGTTAGCCTAATCAGCATTAGCTAAATGTTGTCTTCCTGCTTCCTGGCATCGGTCTCGTATAGCAGTACGCAGTTCTGGAAGTAGCTTTCCAGGATCCGGTACAGACCCACCGGTAGACTAAGCCGGTGTAACGAGAGCGCGATGGCATCCCAGCTTGCGCTGTTGAATGCGTTCTTCACGTCAAGTGTCACTAACGCACAATATCGAATGCCTCGCCTTTTTCGTTGGAGCGCTATCTCGGCAGTCTTTATCACTGAGTTGATAGCGTCCACCGTGGACTTACCCTTCCGAAAGCCAAACTGGTTGCTTGACAGGCCGTCCGTACCTTCTGCGTACGGGGTTAGCCTGTTGATGATGATCCTCTCAAGCAATTTGCCAGTCGTGTCGATCAGACAGATTGGTCTGTTTGCCGATGGGTCGCCTGGCGGCTTCCCGGGCTTCGGCACCAACACTAATTTCTGCCTTTTCCGTCTATCGGGGAAGTGGCATCTCTGCATAGCTAGCCTGAACATGTTCGGGTTCGCTATGATCGCTGCCTTGAGAACGCTGTTTGGAACTCCATCCGGCCCTGGAGCTTTGTTCATTGCTAGGAAATTAGCCACTGCGAGAAGTTCTTCATTCGTCACCGGAGCCACCATTTCGGCCGTGCCCGCACCATCTCGTAGTGCAGGTGGCCAGGGGCTTGTGGCTTGAGACGGGAAGAGTGCTTCGATAAACGTCGACAACCGGTCCGGAGACCGTTCTGGGGTGAAGAGCCCCCTTTGGTCTTGGCCATCACGATTCTGTAGGCGTCACCCCACGGATTCGCGTTGTCACTCTCACACAGGTTGTCGAAACACGCTCTCTTGCTGCTTTTAATGGCCTTGTTAAGGGCCGATTTCGCAGCTAGAAACACTTCACGGCGGTTCTCTCCTGCATTCACGGTGCGGGCTCTTTGCATCCTACGTCTAGCTCTGAGGCAGGCTGATCGTAGAACTGCAATCTCGGCACTCCACCAGTATACCGGGCGTCTGCCGTTTCTTGGCAGGGTTTTCCTCGGCATAGTGGCGTCGCACGCGCGTGGTAGAACGGCTACCAGCGCATCCCCGCTTAGACTGTCGGTGTTGGCATCCAGTCCCAGGACCGCGGTGAAAGCTTCGCTGTTGAAGTGATTGGACACCCGCGTACCTGACAGGGATCTCTCGCCCTCGGATGCTGCACACCATAGTTGATCCTAAAGCGGATTGCTAAATGATCGCTTCGTCTACCCTCCATTCCATGCCTAGAACCAGACTCGGGCTGGCAAATGTTACGTCAATCTATGCCTCCAGTAGCGCTTGGCCCCTGCTATTTGTACAGCGACTGCCCCACTCTACTGCCCAAGCGTTAAAGTCTCCCGCTATAACTACCGGTTTCCGGCCCACTAGGTCTGACGAGAGCCTATCGATCATCTGGTTGAACTGTTCTATGGGCCACCTTGGTGGAGCGTAGCAGCTACAATAGAACACACCATTGATCTTTGCAATCGCAACACCCTCGACGGGGGAGTGTATTATCTCTTGAACCGGGAACCGTCCCGTTGTACAGATTGCCATCATCCCAGACTCGTCCGACACCCGATTGCCGTTGCCGGCCGGGATGTTGTACGGGTCGGATAGGAGGACGACATCTGTCCTCGACTCCGAGACCGACTGCCACAACAGCTGTTGGCTCTTCTTATTGGCCTCACCGAAGGGACACGAAGGTCCGCCCATAGCATGGTTACGGGCTTGCTTCTTAGCGGTGCAGATAAGGCATTTATACGCCTTAGCGCAGGGGGGGGGGGGTACACGCGCATACATACGCACACACACACATACAAACTTTTTCGGGGGCAGCAGAGACAGGAAGGATAGGAGGCTAGGGACGAGCTCACCACCCCCCGGCCCTACTGCGAGTTGGGGAGTTTATCGAGGATATGGTGGTGTTTTGGTTGTGCTCTGCTAAATCTCCAAAATAGCCACCGAAAGCAGCTCCGACGAAGCGAGTCTGTGCCTATTCTACTAAAATTCTTATAATCTAAGATCTTAGCAATAAAAGCACGCAAACCCAACCGGATTGGACACGGATCACGAATTGGACGGCGACTTTAGACTGACAGGTAGAACAGCACGGATTGGACACGGATCACGAATTGGATGGCGACTAGGTTCGGGTGAAGCATTCCCGATTTTACGCCGATCCAGCTCTGAACACTACTCCCTTGAAGAATAGTGTCAACCCTTGCATGAACTCCCTGCTGCCAACATATTAATATGTATAGAAAATCATGGAATCACGAGTAGCGATTATGTGCAACGAGTGGAGATAGCGGCCCGGATTTGGGACCCAACAAAATGGAGCAAGAAACTTATACATATGAAGTGGACGCGGCAAATCCCTGCGCCAAAAGCGGTTTACCGAGCTCACCATCACGGCAAAGCCAACCGGTGCAACAACAACACGATCAGGAGAAACAGCAGCCGCGGCTTCAACACCAGGAGCAGCCTCAACAGCACCAGCAGCCGCAGACGCAGCTTCAACAGAAGCAGCAAAAGCAGGAGGGGAGCGCCTGGTGGAAAATACCAAGCTTGCCGAGTATAGCAGTAGCTAAAAAATTGGTGGACGAACTGCACAACTTTGTTACCAAAGGAGTAACGTGCACAAGGACTTCAAGGCACTGGTCCTGAAGATACAATGAAACCTCGTTTAGGAATGGAGAACCTCGGAGCAGAAAGCAGAACTAAGCGGAATGGAGCTGTTGATGGCCAAGAAGTTCTTGAAAATAAGGCAAACAGTGGCACCACCGAAAGTAAGGAAGACTTACGAGGCGAACCTCAGGGGACGTCCCTCTCTATACCGAAGAGGCCAATAGCTTCTCTTGGTGATGTAAGACCAGGAGGTTCCAAGAAACACAAGGAGGCTCCCGTTGTAGTGGTACGCGTCGTGAACGAAGCAGCCACCATTGTGGATAAAAACACCAAATGGGAAGTCGTCGGCAGCACAAAACGGAACGCGAACAACAAGGATAGGCTCGAGAAGCGAAAGCTTCTCAAGGGACGAAATAAAGGTGAAGCATTCATAGTCAAAGCTAACGATGGCTCATACGAGGAAGTACTGCGCGCAATGAGGACAAACCCGGTACTCAAGGAGCTGGGCTCAGATATCAAGAAAATCAGGCGCACCCGCACCGGAGAGATGATTCTGGCACTGAAAAAGGATCCGAAGTCAAACAGCTGTATTTATAAAGAGCTCACCGAGGTGAGCTATAGGTGAAGCGGTGAAAGTGAGAACCTTGTACCCGGAGGTAACTATCCAACGTAAGGACCTGGATGAGATATCCTTGGAAAAAGAGTTAAGAGAAGCACTGGAAAACAGTGCGAGCTTGAAGAAGTGCAGATGATGATCCGAATGAGGAAGGGACCTTTCGGCACGCAAGCGGCTTCAGTTAGGCTTCCAGTCGAAGCAACAAACAAGGCACTTAAAATTGGGAAGATCAAAGTTGGCTGGTCGATATGTCCATTGAATGTCTCTCAGCGACCGGAAGTGTGCTTCAAGTGTCATGAGTTCGGCCACCTGTCGAGAAACTACAGTGTTATTGACAGGAGCAAATTATGCAGAAGGTGCGGGGAAGAAGGCCACATGGCAAAAGACTGCCGGTAGACTCATTTCGGAGTCTTACCGTATCCCGGTCGGCGATGGAAACTGGATAGCAGATAACGCAAATTCAGCGGCGATTTGGACGACGGGGAGATATCCATTTCATGAAGTGGTTTATCGTGCAGATGAAGGCTTCGTAATCGCCAAAATCAATGGAGTGTTCTTCTGCAGCTGCTACGCACCTCCGCGGTGGACGACCGATCGATTCACAGAAATGCTCGATAAGCTGACAGAAGAGCTTATCGATCGGAGACCTGTCGTTATAGCCGGCGATTTCAAAACTTGGACAGAAGAATGAGGCTTCACCAACTCAAGGGGGAGTAGTCTACACGAGGCCTTTGCAAAGCTGAACGTAGATGTTGCAAACGATAGTACAACCAATACCTACCGCCGCCGCGAAGGTCGACATTCAGTTATTGACGTTACCTTCTGCAGCCCCGGGCTAGTTGGAAGTTTAAATTGAAGAGTGTGCGAGGGTACACTCACAGCGACCACAAAGCGATCCAGAACACAATCGGAAGCAGTAGACAGTCGGAAGCGCGTGTGATCCAATCAAACGAGCGGAGGTGGTAAACAACAAAATTCGACAAGGGAGTCTTCTTCGAAGCGCTGAGGCGTGAGTGCAATCACATTGATTTCAGTGCAGATGAAGTGATAACGGCATTAGCAAGAGCGTGCGATGCAACCATGCCAAGAGAAGGTAAACCAAGATACAGTCGCTGCCCAGCTTTCTGGTCGAATTCGGAGATTGCCGACCTACATGCATGCTGCCACCGAGTCCAGAGAAAGATGTAGAGAGCCCGAAACGTCGCGGAAAGAGATGGTCCAAGACCAGCGACCAGGCAGCAAGAGTCGCACCTAACAAGGAAATCAAGCTCAGTAAGAAAGCTTGCCTAGAGGAGCTTTACCGCAATGCCTATTCATATCTGTGGGCGACGCCTAAAGAGTTGCCATGGCGAAGATAATAGAACTGGTAGTACTACCGGATAGGTGCCCGGAGAGGATGAGAGTCATCATAGAAGCGCTATTTCCACAGCATGAATCGACGGCCTGGTCGCCCACGCCATACGGAACGCAGCATGACTACGAAGAAGTAGCTCGAGTTACCAACGAGGAGCTAATGGTGGTGGCAAAAACCTTGAGAACCAAGAAGGCCCCGGGATCAGACGGTATCCCCAACGTGGCTCTGAAAACAGCAATCCTATCGACCGCGTTGCAAAAGTGCATCGACTATGGTAACTTCCCTGACATCTGGAAGCGACAAAAGTTGGTGCTGTTGCCGAGGTCAGACTGAGAGTTACTGAGTACCTCTGTAGGATTCTGAGGAGCTCCTTTCAGAACCGGCAACTGATCTACGAAACTGATGCCGGAAAAAGAATTGTAACCGTAACAGCGGCCGATCCACAGGGCTCTTTACTTGGCCGAATTCTTTGGAATGTTATGTACGACGGAGTGCTGAAGCTGAGCCTCCCCAGGGGCGTGAAGATTGTCAGTATTGCGAATAGTCATCAGCGAATCACTAGAGAAAGTAAAAGTACTCACCACGGAGGCTATAGATTGGGTGGAAGGCTGGGTGCACAAGAAGAAGCTGGCGTTAGCTCACCACAAAACCGAAATGGTTGAGATAAGTAACCGAACAGCAATGCAGCAGGCGATACGCAGGACATACATGGATGACGGCATTGCAGACGAAGAACACATCTGAGCTGAACAGCAAATTCTGGCTGATGACCATGCGGGTATCTAGCGCGTTTCGAACTATCTGTCAGAAGTAAGCTACGCGAAAGCTGGAACGAGTCCCATAAACCTTCTAATCGATGAAGGTAGCGAGTGTTACAGGGATCTGGGCTCGAAGAGTTCGTAAATGAGCCCGAGATGATACCTTAAGCAAGTGGCAACATCAGTGGAATAATGCTGTAAACGATAGTTGGACACATTGACTAATTCCATGCCTGTCGGTGTGGGAAAACAGAGCGCACGGTGAAGTGAACTTCCACATGACACAGTTCTGGTATGGGTATCTGAATAGGTTCGGCCACGAGTTCACCCTTCTGCATCGCGTGCGGTGATGCAGAGGAGATGTCTGAGCACGTGGTCTTCGGATGCCCGAGCAAAACAAAAAGAGAACCATCGTCTGTGAGGACGTTAACATTAACAATATTGTCCAAAGAATGTACGCGGACAAAGAAAAATGGGACACGGTGAACGGAACAGTCGCTCACATCATGCCAGCGTTGCAACGAAGCTGGCGAGAGGAGCAACGTAGCAGTAAACGGTCTCGGGTCGTTGAGGCACCGATGAACCGGAAATTACACTCCAACCGGAATCGCCGGACCGACCTTGGCACTTGATGAGTCAGTCTGTGGAAGAGAGATAAAGTAGACCACCGGGCACGACCGGAGTAGGCTAGATTCACTGCCGGGACCAGGTTGAGCGCACGCATCGTCGACGGTATGTCGTCGGGGCACCTGAGAACCGGAAGTCATCCTCCCCCCGGAATCGCAGGACTGATCTCGGCACCTAACCGACCAGTATCGAGATAACGGTATCGAGAGAAATTTCAACGTCGGGAAATTTCTCCGTCGGAGTAGACCAGGCCAACCGCCGGGGACTAGTTCGAGTAGATCGGGAAGTAGCACCGGCAAATGGTCGTCGGGCGCCTTTGAACAGAAAGTCACTCTCCACCATAAATCGCAAAACCGACCTCTGCATCTACCAGGGTAGCATCGGTTTCGAAAGATCTTCCACTGCTGGGGAACACTCCGTCGGAGTAGGAAAGATCCACCGTCGAGGACTATTCCGTAACGAATCACCGGCTTGAATCGTCGGGGCACCAGTGAACTGGACGCAATCCTCTACCCGGAATCGCTGAACAGACCTCGGCATTCTGCCGGACTGCATCGAAGCAAGAATAACGCTTCCGTCAACGGTTGCGGGAGACATTTTTTCGTCGAGGAACTCAAGTCAGTTTGCTGAAGAGAGATAAAAGAGACCAGTGGGTGAGACTGGAGTACGGTAAATCCACCGCCGGGGACTAGACTAAGTGCACGTATCGTTGACGAAAGGTCGCCGGGGCACCTGAGAACTTGTTGTAATCCTCCGCCCGCAATCGTAGGACTGACCTCGGCACCTAATTCTGCATCGATATAACGGTCGCGAGAGAACTTTCAACGTCGGGAGATTCCTCCGTCGGAGTAGGCTAGGCCCACCGACGGGGACTAGTTCGAGTAGGTCTTGAAGTTGTTACCGGCAAATGGTCGTCGAGGGGATAGAAGTCACCCTCAACCCAGAATCCAAGTCCGATCTCGGCATCTGCCTGGGTAGCATCGGTTTCGGAAGACCTTCCACTACCGGGTAATTCTTCGTCGGAGTAGGTAAGATCCTCCGTTGCGGACTATTCCGAGTAGTTCACAGCGAATCACACAATCCTCCACCCGGAATCGCTGGACAGACCTCGGCATCCTGCCGGACTGCAACGAAGCTAGAATAAAGCGTCCGTCAACGGTTGCAGAAGATATTCTTTCGTCGAGGAACTCTCCGCCGTGGTAGGCTAGCTCCACCGTCGGGGACTACGCCGGGAAGCACCGAACACGACAAACCACCAGTATAGGGTGTCGTGGCACCAGTGAACCGAAAGACATCCTCCCACCGGAATCGCTGGACCTACCACGGTATCCACCTGGTCAACGTAGAGCGCATGTAGAATATCATGCCATGCAGGACTGATATGGTGGTTATAAAACCAGCGAACTAGCACGACCAGCAAGACATGGAACCAACCTCCCACTAATGTCATTTCAAATGGAATCCAGGAGGCAAATTACGGACTTCTTGGTGTAATTTAGAGGAGTAGGATTCAGAGTTATCTTCTCTGTTCGGAGTACCTCGCTCTGGCACACGATGGACGAAATCGGTAGTATGGTCTAACTACTGAACGTTTTCTAAATCGGCGTAAAACCTTTACCACCAAGTAAAAAACATATATATTGCATTCATTTACAAAAAAACACATACTCCTCTCAATTTTCTTATTACACCAATGTAATTAACGAGAACTTAGTAGTTTGTACTGTAGTTGAAATCGCCTTGAACCAATTCTGTAGGCCGTACTTCTTAAAACTAGTGAAGGAGACCCCCACAGGTCTGAAGTAAGGAAAACTAGTTTCAGTAAGTTTAATGATTTATCAACTATTTTTCATTCCAAATTTTCATGTCGAGATGATTCATTCCATGCACAATAGTGACGTTCCAACAACATCCAAATCATGCAATCTTTCGTTTCGCATCTCCGCGAACAAATACGTGAAAGAAGGCACGACTCCATCTACCGGTTTTCTGCATGAGAAATGAGATGCTTGCCAACTCCTAGCTTAGGTGGTTTGGGGGTTGCCGAGTCTGAAAACTGGTACCAGTAGCGAATATTGCATACCGAACGGATTCAATTTATGCCGGCTCGTGTGTATTTACGTGCTAAGCTGTTCCAACAGCAGAAAATGGAACTGAAACAAAAAAAAATCGCGCCATGAGAAACGCGCCTTCTAGCTGCTACTCTCTGTAAATCCCGGGAGTACCATTAACAGCCCACTCAGTACTTCAGCTGTTTAGATTTCTAATCAAATGCTCTCCGATGTATGTTCGACTCGACATCGGTCATCGAATGAGAATTTTCGAAGTTGAAACACATACGCATGGAGGCGAAAGTCAAAAAATAAAGTTCGGGGACTTTTCAGCTGAGGTTGGGAAAAGTTATGAAATTGTTGGAAATGAGTAAATTGAACTTTCTGTTGACTTTGGATTACCGAAACATTTCTTGGTTGTCTAATTTTCTTTCTCTCGGAGGTGCATAAACATGCGGTGTTCCGAATTCTGACCAAATGGATCGCCAATTTTTAAATTGTTGGCCAATGAATTCAAAATGACCCTTTCAGGGCGATACAATTAGATCAAATCAAATCAAAATCACGTAACGTAAAACATCATACCGTGGAAAATTTAAAAAGCTTATGTGCTTTTCTGTTCATATATTTGAATATTTGGCCAGATATTTGTAGCTGCGTACTAAAACCCACAAATAAGATGATGGACTCGTCACAAACACACTCGATCTTTATGCTCATAACTACAGCCAGTTCGACTGAAATGAAACAAAAGACGCAACCTCGATAAATTTTGTCTTATTGAGCACAAGTAATTGAAAGTAAAACTTTAATCACCCTGCTGGTAGAATCAGTGGTGTATTTTTTGCAGGGGAATGGGTCCCACTTTTTCGCTGAACCCGGCTGTAATGCGCCTAGAGCCGATGGTTGGGGGTGCGGCCGTTTTTTTTCGGCGAAGAGAACTAACGAATGCGTGCGGCAAGCGAAAACCCTGGCTATCATATATGAATAATTTTATGCGAAAGGGGTACTCCGGCTTTGGTTGGTAGCTAGCCTAGCTAGAACCGGGATGTAAGTTCCCGTGCACTTTTGCTAGGCTGCCATTATTAAAAAGCGAATTTGGTTGACCATTTGAGCGGGTGTGGCGAGGTGGATTTCGAATTGAACGTGCCGGACGCAAACCTGGAGCCGGATGGTTTGAGTGCTTTTCGAAGCGGTGGGTGGTTCTGACTGCTGGTGTGCTTTCGATGGTACAGTGAAGACCTGATTTTATCAGCCCCCGATTTCATCTACTCCCATCTATTTTATCAGCTTTTTGATCCGATTTTATCAGCTTCATATGAAAATTGATAGTCGGTAGTCCGATGGGTTCTAGCAGACGAACTAAGTTGAATTCGAGTAAATCTTTTCTTGAGCATATTTTTCTTATCTTAGAAATCCTATTTTTTTATATTTTTTTAAATTTGTGCTGTCAGACCCCCTTAAGGGGAATTTAAGCTAAACAATCAGGAAAGGTTATGAGGCTACATCTAGGGACTAAAGAAGAATATTTTAAAATCTTCGGTTTCTTCAAAAGAAAGAAAAATATATGTCCCGATTTTGTCAATGTCTCTGTTTTATCAGACTAAAATTCACCAAGGGGCTGATAAAAACAGGTCTTCACTGTACTACCTTTTCAAAACCGATGTTTCTTGTGTTGGTTTTTACATTTTTTGCCCAAATAAAAATTGATTATATTATGTTAGTAATTCTTACTACATCGTGAATTGGACCTGTACAGTTTCGCATGGAATTGAAATAAAAAGCAACACACGGAACCAGATGCTTATGCTCGGTGACCCAGAGCGCCACCGCGATAAAGGGTGCGTAAACGCACTCGCACTTGACGGTGGCTGACAGGTTCCCCTTATCAACAGCGCTCGTATATTTACAGTGTTGTCGGCTAGCTTACAAAACAAAGGTCTAGTTCCATCATTTAATTACACTGGTGGTTGTGCCCAGTACTAATTTTGAGGTCAATCCAATGTACTGCGTGTACACACAAATGCCATTCGTCGTTTTTTGGTTCGCAATCGATCGAACAGATATCTATAATCACATAAAAAATAGCTGCAAGTTGCTTGTACGGTAGAAATACATACCGCAGTTGCGATATGTTTCTTATCGCGAAGGGAAAAACAGAGCGCACTAAATGTGCAATCATTTGATTGGAACAATTTGAAATTGTGCGTATAAAATCGGTGATGCGATAAAGATCGGTGTGGGACTGTTGTAATCACAACACAAGCTACTTTTGTCTTATGACAATAAAGACATTTTTTGTGTTCCTATTATCAACGATTTGAACAATTCAACAGGAAGCTTGGTTTTGTTTTAAGAATAGCCAGAAAGTTGCTTACTGTATGCGAGCTAGGGTGTCCCAAAATGACATCATGTTAAAAAAATCATCGAGCTCACTTCTTAAATGAAAGGTTAGGGTATTAGGAGCACTTCCTTCTTCGGAGTGAATTTGCTACAATGTTCCCTACTAGTGGCGAATTTTGATTTTTTGAAAAATGGGCCGATTTTGGGTAAAATTTAAAATACATGCCTCTTGTAGGGCTCCTGAACGACCTTAGATTTTTTTCAGCATTTTTTTTTATTTTCTGAAGGTCCTAATGGACAAGTTTGGTTAGTTAGATTGTACAAATTTTGAATTATAAGAGCGGCAGAGCTATTAAAACTTAGTAAAAAGTGAAATTTTTAGTGTCTTTCAGTAGTTTTTCTTCAAAACTGGGTATCTATAAACTTTTAAAAGTATAGAGAATACTTTATATAGTTGAGCCGAATACAGGGGCGTAATTTTGCTGAAGAAAGTGTATAGCTACGGTCAATGGGGTATGAGTTATTTAAGTTTTTGTTAAACAACCTTTTGACATTTTATGATATTCATAAAAAATAACACGGTTCTACAAAATAAAACAACTTAAGTGTGCTTAGTCAGAATATTATTTTTCGGAAAAAAGAAGGAAAATGATATAAAATGGCGTTTTTCACTTGTCTCTAGTACATCAGAATCGGTTTTTATGAGCATTTGACGATTTTTTTATAATTATTTTGTATTCTAATAGCCACCTAGCGGGTTTGAAAATCACTAAAATTAAACCAATATGTCGAGTTAATGGCAAGTTATGACTATATTTGAAGGCTGAATTAATTGGCGTATTCACATTTTATATATAAGGTCTTATTTCCATGTTAGAAACTTTAAAGTGGAGAAAAATGCAGAAGAGTGAGGTGAGTGTTGAAAAACTGATATTTACTGTTTAGGTCACATGATTTCGAAATAGTCAAATTTGGGGCAAATATCCTCGTAAAAGTGTTACAACAGAATACAGCGCATCTTTTGACACAATTATTTTGTTGAAGATTCCTCCTAGAAGTAATTATGGAGAATTAACAACTTCAAAAAATAATTAGAGACTTGGCGTCATTGGCAAAGCTATCATTATTTTTATAATTTAAGTTACAAAAAAATCATCAGATGCTCATTAAACCTTGTCCTGATATACTAAAGACGTACAGAAAACGTCATTTTTCATCATTTTCCTTCTATTTTCCGAAAAACAATGTGTGGTCAAAGCACATTTGAACTGATTTACTTTTTGGAACAGTATTAGTTTTGATGAATTGCTAAAAATGTCAAAGGTTATCTAACAAAAACTTAAATTACTCATACCCTATTAGCCGTAGCTTTACATTTTCTTCAGCAAAATTACGCTCCTGTATTCGGCTCAACTGTATAAAGTATTTTCTAAACTTTTAAAATTTTGTAGATACCCAGTTTTGAAGAAAAATACTAAAAAGCACCAAAAATTTCACTTTTTACTAAGTTTTAATGGCTTTGCCGTTCTTATAATTCAAAATTTGTGCAAACTAACTAATCAAACTTCTCCATTTTGATCTCCAGAAAAATAAAAAATGTTGAAAAAAAATCTAAGACAGGCATAAATTTGAAATTTTATCCAAAATCAGCCCATTTTTTCAAAAAATCAAAATTCGCCACCAGTAGTAAGCGTTTTAGCAAATTCACTCCGAAGAAGAAAGTGGTCCTAATACCCTAACCTTTCATTTAAGAAGTGAGCCCGATAACTTTTTTAACAAGATGTCATTTTGGGACACCCTAATGCGAGCGTTGTATTTGTCTGGATAGAATCTGCACAGTGGAGTTGTCAAACGCTTCCTTGAGCGATATAATCTTCTGGAAAATATAAGGCATACAAGGTTTTTTGGAGTTTTTATACTGTTAAGAGATCGATTAGCAACTGATAAATAATCGAAGTGATCAATTAATTTACCTAGATTCAGGGCCGTCTTTAGACCACTCGGGGCCCCTGGGCACAGCTGAGCTGAGGGGCTCCTATAATTGAACAGTTATAAATTGCTGTAGTAGACCAACAACAATTTTGCCTTTTTTCGGAACACTGTTAAATCAAACGGTTATTGGCTTCACATACCACTTGCCAAATATGAGCTTTTTTCGAAAACTCTAGTTCACTCACAAGAGTTTTCAAATTTGTATGTGAAAATATATGAAAAATAGGCAATAGAAATTAGTATCAGTAAATTCAGCTCAAAATATCAGTATCATCTTGTGCATCCCAAAATCAGCAAATATACAGCTTAAAGTGTTAGGATCAACATTGCCGAAGACTGCAAATTGATCCGATTTTTTAGTAAAAACATATTCTCATATAAAGTTATGTATTGCCTCTCTTTCTCGCACATGCTTAGAATAGGAAATTTCAAAAAAATTGGTTGGTCTTCAAAGTTAAATAACTTTTAAGGGGAACCTCCAATCAATTTGCGATCTTCAACAAAGCTATTCGTTATAAAATAAACTACCCGACCGTAGGTTTTGAGGTACGCAAAGTTACTGCGAAATTTTTTATTGGAATTTAAGTTTTTATTTCCGAGTTCCATATGTATTACTATAGAAACTTGAAACCTCTTGTGGGTGGACTAGAGCTATCGGAAAAAGCTCATATACTGCATATAATTACCATTACCAATTACCATTCAAATTAGCAGTGTTCCGAAAAAAGGTCAAAATTGTTGCCGGTCTATTGCTGTAGAGTAGGATGATTTACAAATGATCCCCAGCATCAGAGAACCATCTATGTCTCCTTGAGATTTATTTTTCAAAATAAAACAAAATCATTCAACCATGTGAAAGTATTAAAAATACCGTAGGAATCAAAATATATGGAGAAATTTTTTAGATTTCCATCACTATAGGTGGCATTGTAATTGTCCAGATACCGTCGGAAAACGAAAGATGATTTTGATAGATCTTAAAAAGATATTAGCATTTTTGACCAATCTGACCGAAAGTGGCAAAGGGCCTAACACACTACATGCGGTTCTGGTAGTTCGAAGTCAGGTGAGCTGCGTACAGTGTAATGAGCTTACTAGCTGCGCTATTCCCTCCCCTTATGAAATAATCTGACCTTCATAGTTGTAAGACGTTGTTTGAGGCTGAAGAGTGCCTCCATCAATAATGAGGAATGATGAATTAAGGCGGGTTAATAAATTAAATTCAACTTGTTAATAGATGACAGAGCAGAATGAGATAGAAGCAAAAAAATAATAACAATAACACTAGTTTACAAATTTTGGGTTAATTGCATGAAGTTAAGAAAAAAGGTGTTTTCTAAGTCAATTTTGGGTCGCTGAGCACGAAAATCATATCCATTTTCTTTTTCAAAGAACCGTTTTTGTGATTTTTTGAAAAAGGTGTTTTTGAGCACTTTTTGCAGTTTTTGGTCAATATCTCAGGAACAAATCTTCCGATTAACACAACTCACCATTTGAAAGGTATTGATGTGCCCATTCCAAAAATGTATAACATGTTAGGATAAAATATCATCAATTTAGGGTTAAGAGAAACCAAGGTCAAAAAAAGTAGTGTTTGGTAAAATTACTAATTTTTAGTTGATTTTTCATAAAAAAATAAATCATCAAAAAAAATCTTTTAAAATCTTATGTGATAGACAAACTTCTCACGTGAATTTTAAGACTAAGATCACGAAAATCCAACAAAAATTGGTGATGTTATTAAGCACCGAGTGAAAATTGCTCTGTTTTTCACATATCTCTTTTGGTCTTAAATAAGATTACACTAGTTTACAAGAAAAATAAAGTTACGAGAAAAAGTGTTTTCTAGATTAATTTTGAGTCGCTGAATACGAAAATAATACTCCATTTCTCTTTAAAAGAAGTTCAAGTTAAAAAAAAGTTTTTCTTTTGCTTCCGCTTTTTTTGTTTTTGCTCTATTTTTTATTACAGAAAAATAATTTCTCATATTTTCAGAATCTAATGTGACAGATTTTAACAATTTTAAGGTAATCACGATAAGCTAAGAAGAAAGGTGTTTCGTCAGTTAATTTTGGATCGCTGAATATGAAAACCAAGTCCATTTTTTTTTTTCAAAGAAACATTTTCAAGATTTCTTTGAAAAAGGGGCACTATTTTAGTTATTTGTCAATATCTTGTTCAAAAAGGATCCGATCGAAACAGTTCGAAAGGTATTGATGCGCCCTTTTCGAAAATGTATAATATGCGTGGATCAAATCTCGACAAACATATTATTATGGCTTAAAAGACAACTGTCAAAATTCTCTTTGAAAGGAAATTTCAGACAAACTGTTACCCGCCAATCACATATGTGTATAGTAAACAAAAGAAAAAAGTTTTCTCTTGCATCAACTGCTATGAACTGCGTTTAGCCAGTAACGGTTTGTCCGAAATTGTCTTTCAAAGAGAATTTTGACAGTTGGCTTTTAAGCTGTAATCGTATGTTTGTCGAGAAATGCACATTTATTATGATTACAATCGACCAAAGTAAAAAAAAGTCTAATGCTTTTTTTTAAAAAAAGGCATATTTCTAGTAATTTTTTATAATAAATCAAGGACAGAAGAAAATTATTTTAGAATCTAATGAGATAAATAATCTTTTTGCATAAATTTTTATCCAATGGTCACAAAAGTCGTCTTAAAAATGTAGATGGTATGAAGCACTGAGTGAAAATTGTAACTTTTTATTTTTCGCACAATCGTACTTTCGGCTGAAATAATCTTTTATACTTGATAGTTATTGTTTGTGTTGGGTACTGTCCTTTCGAGCTTGCATCCATCCTTCCTGCGGCATTTGAATGGTTTGTATATTTCATTGTACAACTAAGTGCTTTTTTCAAATGTGGAAATATCGTTGGAAAAGTTTTGTTTTCTCTGTGGTGAGTACATATTTTACGATTTAAAGGAATTTTCGCCTTCTGCTTCAACAGGCTTCACAGCAGATTCTCAGTTAACAGAATATTACGTGGCTAGTGCTACGATCCCCCTGAGACTCCTTCCCGATAGGGATTCGAATATTTGAAGACTGGCTTATGAGCCCAGTGCTACACCCTCTAAACCGCCGCATCAGGGCCGAGTCCGCTAAAATCATAAAATTTCCATTTCGCTCAATGTGCCATAGCATCAACATTTTCCATCCGATGTTAGTGATATTAGGCTTAAAATTAACGTAAACATATTATCTGTCATCTTAGATTCTAAAAGGTCTAAAAAAATTATTTTTCGGTAAAAAAAAATCTTTTAAAAATGAGTATTTTTTAAAAATGGTCAAAAATGCACTTTTTTTAAACTTTGGTCGCTTGCAGCACTAAAAATTTTACATATGATCGACACATATTATATGTTTTTGGAAAGGGCATCTCGGCACCTTTCAACTTGCCTATTGACTATATTAATTGGATGATTTTGACACGAAATATTGACTAAAAACTACAAAAAGTGCTCAAAACGAGTTTTTTGAGAAAATCACAAAATCGCTTCCTTGAACAAAAAAATGAATATTGTTTTCGTGTTCAGCGACCCAAAATTAGTCTAAAAAATATTTTTTCTTGAAGCTTCATTTTTCTTGTAAACTAGTGTAATTAGCCTTTTCACCTTCCGAAAGTACAAATGTTCAATACCTCCATTGTTGCGGAAATAAATACACATTGTGAAACCTCGAAATTACTCGGACCTATTAATATGAGCAACACAATTCACTACCACAACTTTTAGAAATTTATTCACAATCAGCCACAACCAGAAATGCAACCATCTACCAACGAAGCTTATCAAAGACGAAAAGCAAATACTATATCACTTAGACTGCAATATTATATAAAAACTAAACTCAAACGTAAATGAATAAAAATTTAAGTTAAAAAAATCATTTCAATACCAGTCATGTAAAACAGTCGAAATAGGAAACACATCAAATGCACGCTGCTGTGACGCACAAATCCTCGACTACTTACGGGATATGTTCAGCTTGCTCAAAATGAATTGAAACTTGAATCGAACTGTTGGATTGACGTTTGAATTGGTCCAATACTATCCTGGTCATGCAGTGCCTCGTTTCCCACTGCTACTATCATTCCGCTTGACTGTCAGATGCTCTTAAAATGTTACATGGGTTAAGGTGGAATGTGCGAATACGAGCATCATTCATCAGCGCCTTGTTGTCTCTTGCTGTATGCAAAAGCCGTCTCCACTCCACTAGGTCCATTGCTGCTTGTGGCCAGCCTCGCAGTCTTCGAAGGGCCCGCAGGTCGTCCTCTATCTAATCAGTGTCTTGTAGATAATCAATTTTGTGCGACGGCGAATTTTGTTCGACCGGAGCGTCCTCCGGAGTCCACAGTAGGCACGATACCCCGCCAAGATCCGTCTCTGAAATTCTCTGATGGTATCATTGTAGGCAGTTACCAGTGAGCCCAAATACACGAATTCGTCGACTATCTCGATTTCATCACCATCAATCCGAACTCGGGATGGGAGGTTCACATTGTCGTCTCTAGAACCTCTTCCTCTCATTATTTTGTCAAGAAATACAAGCAACTGATCCATTATTACTACTACACAAGCAACTGATCCATTATTACCACAACACGCTAAAGATTTGTAAACAATAGTAGCATTCATCTACTATTTTTTGGATCATAACCTTCAAAACCTCTTGGTTCATAGCATGCCGTTGCGTACAACTCCAGATTTCCTGTCCGCCTACTACCAGAACGTTCATGGAATGAGAACAAAAACGCAGGCTTTCTTGCTTGCGCTCACTTCCTGACATTATCGTTCTCACCGAAACCCGGTTACGTGATGATATATTAAACACCGAGCTAACGACGAACTACACAATCTACCGATGCGATCGCAACTCTTCTACCAGTCATCTACGTCGCGGAGGTGGTGTTCTCATAGCGATTAAGAAACATCTAACTGGGACTATACTAAAAATGCCTGGATGTGAATGTTTGGAGCAAGTTGTCGTACGCGTTTCACTGCCAGGTCGACCGTTATATATTTGTTGCATTTATCTAAGGCCGAACAGTGATCCTGACTTGTACAATGTCCAAAGCATCCTGGACAAATGTAATAGGCGCGACAATGTACTTGTTGTAGGTGATTATAATCTTCCTAATCTTCGGTGGATTTTTGATGACGATTATAAGTGCTACCTTCCTGAAAATGCAACCACAGAACAAGAGACGGCCACCACAGAAACTTTGGTCGCTGGTGGCTTATATCAAATCTGCTCTGTTAGCAACGTGAATGGACGAACCCTAGATTTAGCTTTCGTCAATGACACGGACGTGTTCGAACTGATTGAGCCTCCCACATCTATACTGAAGGTTGACCCTCACCATAAACCCTTCGTTTTAAGACTTGATTTGCGTTCTGATGACGGTGAAGCTTTTGATACAATTAACGACGACTTCAACTTTGACTTTACTCGATGCAACTTCGATGAAGTCTCAATGGCCATTGGTGCACTCAATTGGCGTGAGATGCTGGTTGGAAATGACTTAGATCAGGCAGTTCTGGCGTTCTATGATGCCATATATGAGATTCTTCGCCGTAATGTTCCTAAAACGTCTCAGCAGAAAAGCAGAATATAAATTTCCGTGGTGGAACGCTGAGCTTGGTCGCCTACGCAATGTAGGGGAACTGGGGGTAAGACGGACATGTTAAGGTTATACTCAAATAAAACATAGTAAAAGCATGTTTTTGTCAACATGAAATACTCTATGTTGTAGCTCCATATGTTGGCTTTTGAGTGCCCAGAGGGATTATGTTACAAAAATCAACAAGTATCTTTTTTGAAAGAAAAAGAAAACAAAAAAATATCTGAACTTCTTCCAGACTGCGTGTGAAACGGACATATGGTGGGGGTAAGACGAGCATGTCGCCGAAAAGATGATCACAATACAAAATATTAAAATTTACTGTTTCTAACGGATGTTTTGGATAGTTTGTTGTTCTTCTTAATATATATGTTCAATTCGAGGTGAAAAATAACGTTTTGGGGTTCAATTTAAAGTTGATGCAAATGATGTATTTTCTAATATCGTCTTTTCCGTTGTCATAAAGAGAGCTATACAATCACTTCCAATGATCAGACAAATCATTTATACAAAACTGGAAAGTTACATATTAAATACGCAATTGGTAATATCAGTTCCTCGATTACACATAGCCAGAATATGGGACCTGCACAAAGTCTTTTCCAGGTCCTAGGAATTCCGTATTCAGCCTCGGTCACATTAACGTACATCTTGCGGTCTACTACATGTGAGACTTCAGCTAATTGGATGGTTCTCCACGTTTGACTGCTAGAATTTCGTTTCTACACGCGAGACATTCATATAAGGATGAATCAATAGAATTAATCAAGACTGGCCGTCTTGCCCCACCAGTACACATATTTTTTAAACACTTGCACTTATTTACTCGTATAAGAACTTACCTGTTATTTTCCACGAAGATGTCATTTAAGAGTTACATTATCGAAATAAAAGAAAAAATCCGCTAAAAAATTGATTTTTTCCTCGATAAACCTTAAAATCAGAGACGTAAAAATTACATCCGCACGAAGATGCACTACTGATTATCAATGTTTACTTACATTTTTCGCTTTTAACAATATTCAAGGCCTACTGAGTGCTTCATAATTCAAGGATATCCATGAAGAGAGAGTACTCATATAATTCAATTTAACTTTATATGTTATATGTCTAAAATACCCATGTGTCCGTCTTAGCCAACCTGTCCGTCTTACCCACAGTTCCCCTACTCCGGAAACACCGAAAACGATATTTACATCATAGGACCGACGACAATAAAACTATTCTTCGTCAAACTGAACTGCAATATGAAACAGCCCGGAACAGTGCATTCGGTGAATATCTGAACCAAGTTCAGCGCAGCCTTCGAAATAATCCTTCGACATTCTGGACATTTATAAACAGCAGAAAACGTTCCGTGGGTGTACCAGAAAATGTCTATCTTCGAGACAAAAATTCACAGTCCGCTGCCGAGTCGGCGAACCTTTTTGCAGATCACTTCCGAGATGTATTTTCCAGCCCTCCTGTCTATCCATCGTGACAATACCTTGAAACATTGCCAACGCATAATATCAACCTTCCTCTTCCTAACGCAAATGATTCTGATGTAGCGAGCGCTCTGTCCAGCGTTGATCCTTTGAAAGGGCCTGGTCCGGATTGCTTGCCTCCTGTGTTTATAAAGCATTGTGCCCGAGCACTTTCTGCACCAATAAGTATTATTTTTCAGCGTTCAATCTCGGAAAATATTTTCCCAATGGTATGAAAAGAAGCTGCTATAGTTCCTATTAATAAGGCTGGAGATAGGCACAATGTTGAAAACTACAGAGGAATCTCGCTGCTGAACTGTCTAGCTAAAGTTCTGGAAAAGTTTGTGTACAATGCGATGTACGCTGCTTCTTCCAACATAATCGACGATTTATGAAAAAACGCTCCGCTACTTCGAACTTGATGACGTACACGAGCCTTCTAGTTCCAGCTGTAGAGAAGCGTCAACAAGTGGACGCTATATATTTTGATCTCGCAAAAGCATTCGACAAGGTGCCCCACAACATTGCTGTTTTGAAGCTGGAGCGACTAGGCTTTCCTGAGTGGGTTACCAGATGGCTGCATTCTTACCTCTCACAACAATCTGCCTTCGTTAGAATTGGCACTACATGCTCAAGCGCATTCGTAACGCCAACCGGTGTGCCTCAAGGAAGTCACCTAGGGCCACTGATCTTTCTCTTATTCATGAACGACCTCCGCACCCGCATCAACTCTGAAAAACTGCTCTATGCTGATGATGTGAAAATCTTTCGTTCAATTGCTTCAGCACTCGATTCTGCTGTGCTCCAAGACGATATAGCCAATATAGAGGAATGGTGTTTGCTGAACGGTATGTAGATCAACATTGATAAATGTAAGATGATAATTTTCGGACGCTCGGCAAATATAAGGCGTTGCGAATATACTCTTCAAGCCTGTGTCACCGAGCGGGTGGATTCTATCCGTGACCTGGGAGTGCTATTCGACAGAAAACTACGGTTCGCCGACCACATCACTGCAACAACGGCGAAGGCTTTTGCAACATTGGGTTTTCTAAAACGTAACGCTGTCGATTTTGTGGATTTCTACGCTCTGAAATCTTTATACTGCGCACTGGTCCGGAGCACTTTGGAGTATGCTGTACGAGTATGGGCGCCCTACAACGCCGTTCAAAGTAGCCGACTGGAGCTCGTTCAGAGAAGTTTTGTACGATTTGCTCACAGAAAGTTGCCTTGGAACGACCCTATCCGTCTTCCGCCGTATAATAATAGAAGCATGTTGCTAGATTTGCCAACGCTGGAGTCTCGCCGCACGTTCTTGCAAAGAATGTTCATTTTCGATATGTTGTCGAACAATATTGAGTGTCCCGACATTCTCTCAAGGATTCATTTTTTTGTTCCCCCTCGTGATATAAGGAATCGTCTGCTTCTGTGGATTCCCAGGCACCGCACAGCATATGGCCAGAGCAATCCGCTAGACAGATGTTGTAGCAGATTCAAAGAAACTGTTTTAGTTTATTTAGTTTCCATACCACTAAATCTAATTATAAGTTAGCAATTAGAAATTTTTAACATTGACACTAGCAATAGAATTAAGTGTAATCTGTACGATATATATATATATATATATATATATATATATATATATATATATATATATATATATATATATATATATATATATATATATATATATATATATATATATATATATATATATATATATATATATATATATATATATATATATATATATATATATATATATATATATATATATATATATATATATATATATACACTGCTGGTCAATAAAATAGGTGTGAGATAAAAGTACATGAAATTCTGAGTTTTCTCTAAAAATATGTTCATATTCAAATATTTTATAGTTAGGCACAGTCGTAAATATGAAAAAGAATACTTTTATTTGTAAATTAAATGTTATGCTTTTTTGTAACTCTTTCTTCTCCATGAAATCCAAAAAAGTACCTGGTCAATGAAATAGGTGTATTGTAATCCATTGCATTAAAATTTTTCAAATCCAATGATTTTAAGACTTCAACATTTTTAACAACTAGTAACCTGTGTAAACTCCCTTATTCAACCAAATTTTATCCATTTGTCTTGGCATTGAGTCATTCAAACGCTGATAAATTTCCGTTGGTATAGGGTAGCATTCCTTTTAAGCTACTTCCCTCAAACGATCCTTATTTGTGAAATTTCGATCGAATAACTTCTTTTTAAGTACATTACGTAAATTTTCTACGGGATTGATGACAGGAAATTGGCATGGTCCGAAATTATAGTCACTTTATTATCCCGAAGTCATTCCTTTACATACTTCGATGTGTGTTTTTGGTCAATATCTTGCTGAAACTGTCATGTAAAGGCACATTATCTTTGGCATAGGACTGCATGACATCCTTTAGGATGTCCATCCTTTAGCCTTGCATTCGAATCTTGCCATTATAGTGGCGTTGCAAAGATTAGGACCTGCGCCATTCCACGAAAAGCAAGCCCCAAACCTCATTATTCTCGCCTCCGTGCTTTACCATATTTTGCGTGTTGCAGATCAAACTGTTTGCACTTTGGACGTTTAACGTTTCGTTGTGCATCGGAGGAAAACACCTTTACCTTTGATTCGTCCCTCCGAAGCATATGTCGCAATTTTTTGATTCCTTCTGAACCAGGCCCATTAACGCTGTTGAAAAGCAAATTGCATTTTTCTTTAAAGGCTTTGGCTTCGAAATAGTGGAACCTTCTTAGCAATTCTTTCTGGAGGTTTGAAATTTTACGGCCTACAGCGAACTGTTCTCGGACCTACCACTTTTCCAATTTGTGCTGAATTGGTCTTGGATGACGCGAAAGGATCAGATTTAGCTAAAATTGCAATACGAAGGTCAGCTGCTGTAGACGTCTTCTTGGGTTGTTTGCATGTTTCCTTTTTTCAAAGGTTTAAAGGCATTTGTAACGAAGTTTTCGGCACGCCGCAGTGTATTCGCGATTTATTTATACGTCTTAACTTCTTGAACAACATTTTTTAGCAAAACTCGTTCCACTTGAGTGCAGTGAGATGCTCGACCCATTCTATAACAAATCTTTGACTTATTCAACATTTAAGTACATTTACTAACACGCTGAATTCAAACTTCACCAAATAAAACGTATAATGGAATTATGTAAAATAATAACACGTTAATATATTTCACACACCTATTATATTGACCAGGCGAGAAAGCCTGCGGTAGTCTTGTTTTGCATCTTGACAAAGATTGCAAATATAATCAGCGCCAACAACCCACTAGTAACTTGACAGATCCCAAGGCTTCTGTGTGCGGTAGGTGTGATAGAGACTGCTGCAACTTGGTATGCGTAATTGAGAGAAAAACAAAATAATCTATCACACACCTATTTTATTGGCCAGCAGTGTTATATATATATATATATATATATATATATATATATATATATATATATATATATATATATATATATATATATATATATATATATATATATATATATATATATATATATATATATATATATATATATATATATATATATATATATATATATATATATATATATATATATATATATATATATATATATATATATATATATATATATATATCGAAGATGTAATAATAAATAAATAAATGATTCTATATTCATCCTAAGTTGGGAGCCCCTGGTCTTGGCGCAGTGTGCCCAGGCGTAAAGATGGTACTGCCTAGATTTTTGTCACTATTAGTGCCAGAAGCATGAAAATGATTGTTTTTTCAATTACCTCAATTTGATATAGCTGCGCTAGCTTAACGAATCCGAGGGTTTCTTACATATCTACAAAATACAAAAAATAAAAGTCATACAAAAACTACTGTTGAGACCTTCATCCGTGACGGGAAAACATTTATTTCCTCATTACTTGTGGAGTCATTCATTTCTCTTTTGAGGCTGTGCGCGTTCATGTTGTCATCGTTAAAGCTGAATTGATGCTCGCAATCGGGTGTTATTCCTTGCTTCTTGCATTTCCGAATCAAGCATGTGAAGTCGCCTCCATTGGTATCAGATTGATAGCTTTTGTCGTAGACATCACTGCCTGACCATCAACCACAATTTTGACCAGAGGTGGGCAAAAACCGGTTGAGTACCGGTACGGTAAACGAAATCTCCACACGTGCTTTCATTTGCTTTACACCGTGTGCGGTTTTGCTTTTGGTTGTGTTCAGCCAACAACCTGATAAGAAAGATGAAGACAACTTTGGATGTAATTCTGTAAAATTCACATGAAGCTATTCCACTGCTTATATTTGTATTATAAACAGTTCCGTAACATGTGGTCTATCGATTTGACTCCCGCCAAGTGCACCAACCTTAGGGGAAGGAGAAGTTTTAATCTGCTTTGTAAAATAAGTTTATCTTACACAGTTGCGTTTCGGCTTCGCCTCATCAGAAACCGACACTAACTTTATGTCGGAATAGATTAGCGCCGGCTTGACACAAATCCCTCAAAACTAAAACACACTTTGTGTTTCAATCGAACGACTGATCAAACGTGATGTCCCGTCCGAGCAGAAGCATATAGCATAGTGCTTTCGCATAGGCCTGCTAAGCCTAGCCAAGTTTCGGCTTCACTGTGTCTCATCGGCATAAACAGAACTTCTGCTCGGACGGAACATCACGTTTGATCAGTCGTTCGATTGAAACACAAAGTGTGTTTTAGTTTTAAGGGATTTGCATCAAGCCGTCGCTAATCTATTCCGACAAAAAGTTAGTGTCGGTTTCTGATGAGGCGAAGCCGAAACGCAACTGTGTAAGAAATAAGGGTTTGTGCCCCCAAGTGCAAAGACTGGTTTTACCAACAAATTTTTAAACTAGTGAAAAATTTTAGTGTTTACCAAATTTTCCTCCTTAGGGTGAAATATAGCATACTGAAATAAGTTTATGTTAAAAAATACTAAAGCAGAATGAGTTAGCCTTTTAATTTTAGTCCAAAGCTTAACATTTTCCCGCATATTTTTTTTCTGAATGCCAGCTCAAATTATTAAGTACAATCCCCAATTCCGCAATTCAATACTTTGGTTGCAGTTGAAAATCAAAATAGTGAATTTGCGCTATTCAAATTTTCTCCAATTTTTTTCGAAAGTTCAATTTCGATTTTAAACTGCAACCAGAATAAGGCCGATACAGAGTGGCGGCGAGAAACTGAGCAGGGGCAGGTACTGACAAATTTAAAAAAAAATTAATTTCTTAATTTATTTTTTTCTTCCTTAAATAATTTAGTTATGTATTTCAAAATGTTTTTTCAATTCCAAATGCTCAAAATTGTCCTTCAAAATGCAGTTGTTTTCTAGCTAATTCAGATTTTCTTTCAAAATATAGTGTTACTTCGTGAAACTGCGACCTTTTCAAAAGCTATTAACGTTTGTTCATCAAAACCAATATGTTTTTTCAAAAGAAAAATGAAATTTCCTGTAAATACTCAGTTCCCAGATCAAAGATGATTTGAGTACGACTGTCTCGATATCCTTGCTGCAATAAAAATACAAAACTGTAACGTAACAGATTCTGGTTTACTGAGAATACTCCATAAAATCGAAAAAAAAAAGTTTTTCTTCAGCAAAATATATTTCAAACTCTTCTTTGTTTTCAAAGCTTGAACTTAAAACTGTGTTCACGCAAATTTGGGGGCCAACGGAACAGATTTTTTTAATATAGTCTGGTAACCTTCAAACTCACCGCGAAAATTGTGTAACGTGACAGACGTGTCAAAATGACAATAAAGCGAAAACCGTTCATGATGGATCTTAATAATGAGCAATTGAGATAGATTCCGATTTTATCGTTTTTGCAGACTTATCTTATGAAATATGCGTAAACTTGTAACGTGACAGACAGAAGCCTTGACCATATGTATATCAGGTGATGGGAAATAAGCTCTTTCCGAATTTACTTCTCAAACCACATCAAAACTAGTTTCAACTCTTCTATAGCCTAATCTAACCTAATTTCTGTTATCAGACTGATTCATTTAGAAAAAAAAATATTTTAACGAGTTAAGCCCAGTACAATATCAATATATTGGCAACAGTGCTGTGTTATTTTCAACAGGGGTCAACGAAAGAAGAGGTTTTTTTGCTCGAAAAGAGGCCAGCTGGCATCTCATGTGCTAGCTTTAAATATATATATATATATATATATATATATATATATATATATATATATATATATATATATATATATATATATATATATATATATATATATATATATATATATATATATATATATATATATATATATATATATATATATATATATATATATATATATATATATATATATATATATATATATATATATATATATATAGTCTCAAAAATGTTGTCTCTAGATACATTCTAATTCTACATCTCAGGTTTTAAGAAATTAAACATGTAAATCGCCAAACTTGGCACCTTCAAGCAAACAGTCAAACAAATTAAATTAATAATTCTATTCCACTTTAAAATGTAAAGATGTGAGGGACGCAAAAAGTTTGATATGATTCCATATTTTTATTTGTTCAAGAACAAATAAAAATGTGAAATGTAAAAATTGAATACCCCAATGTCCCAATATATTCGCCCTAAAGATCTCTTACATCTAGGAACAGAAACAGCATTTTCAACGGGGCAAAGTAAAGATTGCTCGATCAGTTTGCTGTGTTGGTAGGTACCCAAAAGCACAATGTATTCAGAAGCAAAAACAACGCACACTCTTTATCACGTACGCATTTTTTTTTGTTGACAATCTTCTACGACACAACACACGAGTAGTAGGCCTAGTAACCATCCACTATAGCAGGGGTAGTGGCGGCGTGCGGTGATGCTTCACCTCTCTGCACACAAACCATCCACGCATAATTCTCGCACGCGTAATCGTAACCGGGCACCCACACAGCTAGAAGGCGCTTTTTCGGCTGCTTCCACTCCACACCACGATGGCAAAGGGTAGCCTAGCAAACATTGCGATCTAGCGCTGCAAAAAGAAACTATACAAAGCGTCGTTTTTTTCCCCTGTTCATTCGAGGGTGCTTGAGGTAGGCTAAAAACTATGCCTATGTATTTATAGCAGCACACCGAACAGGTTTCTTTCGGCAGCAGCGAAGTGAACTCACGCAAGTCACTCAACGGGTGCGGTTGCATTGGTAGTGGAGTGCGTGAATTGCAGAGTGGCAAAGTGCGTTTGAGTGATTCCCTTGTGGCGTCCTTTTGCTTGTGTGTTGACTGCTGACGCGATGCGTGTGCGTTTTCTTTCTGGGTGGCTAGACAGCATAAATTGAGTTTCTCTCTTGTACGCTCTCGCAGTCACTGAATTGTTCGATGTAGGCGCAAACGGAGATTGCAATTCTCTCTCGCGCACGAACCGCTGAGAGTGATAGGCTAAGTGGCGTTACCTCATCCGTTTCGTTAGTGCTGTTTGATGTTGCGTTGCACTCACTTTCGCACACTATGTCATTCGCCCACCACCCACTTCCTGGTTGCTTTGCATGCATGTGTAAGCCGTTTGCATGGATGGGGTTGCACATAAGGAACTCACAATCCAATTGAAACGGTCATTTGCTACAGCATAAATCAAAAGCTTTTTGCACCCTCCGTTCACGAGCTCCTTATAAGTATAGAAACGAATATTTCCATTGACCGGGACGTCCTGTGGGGCCATATCGGTCTCTGTCATGGTCGTGGTGCAACGTTTTTTGCACTCATCTTAAGCTCTATATTTTTAGTCTAAAGACTAAAAAGGGGTAGCCGCCAGGAAAGGGGGTTTGCGATAGTGTGCGCGCTAAATTTCGTAACCAAAGCACCAACAGCAACAACATTCTACCACTCGAATGTGCCTCAGTGGGTGGGATGGTGAGCGACGGTGTTTGGGGTTGGCTCCGGCAGATTTGACGAAGAGATGTATGGACGGACGCGTAGGTACATAAGCGCAGCATTAGCACCACCAGTATCTATGCCTATGGTTGTTTAGTCAGGGCAGCGGTGCAATACAACACTCGTGGTACCAATACCACTACAGTGCCACTGAACTCGTGCAGAGAGGAAGGTGAGTGACATCAAATGTAGCTGTGTCGTTTCATTCGTTGCAAAGAGAATCGGCGAAGCCGAACGCGAATCCACCCGTCGTCACTGGCCTAGTGAAGTAAGCAAGCAGAGGGGAATCTAATCAGACCAACATAGAAAGTTTTGAACAGATTTGGCTTCTAAGAGAAAATTTCTGTTAGAAGTTAGAAATCTGTGCGAAACTTTCTATGTTGGCCATTTAATGTTTATTTCGGTCAACTAAAATAGCCTTTTTTGCTGAAAATAAAAAAAATGCCTTGTTAAAACCAAATTCACACAGAAAAAAAATATTGGTAAAAATAAGAGTTTTTAGCTCCTAGCAAAGAACAACCAACGCTGATTGAAAATAAAACTATTATTTTGATTACTATTCTTCATGAGCCTAAAACGAATACTTTTATTTTGATTATTCTTCTTGATTAATTTAAAAGTTTTGCTTTCAACCTAATAGTAGCCGTTAGTTGTTTATTTTCTGAGCGGATCACTTTTACTATTACCAATATTTTTTTCTGTGTGTACGTAAAAAAACAATGATTTATAACTAACAGTCATAGTCCAATTTTTAAGATTTCCTCAGTCTTATATGAGAGATGGAAAATAAATATCGCCAGAACAGAACGTGAAATCTGGGGTGGCATTGCGTATCTCGTAACCAAACGGTTTATTGTATGTAAGCTTGTATGAAAAATCGATTCGAAATTCAAAACCATTAGAATATAAAATTCGAATATAAACTTCAAGCATAAAAATCGGAAAGAAGCTCTTCGATGTAGAAAGCGCCTAAAAACATTCAGTATAAAAACGGTAAAAAATATATCCGGTTCTTACAAAATATTTCTACTTATCCGGTTTTTAATCTTGATTATTATACTTTATACAGCTCTTCCTCCGACCTAATGATTTATTTTTAACCGCTGTTTGTACTGGAGGTTCATCCTTATCGACTTTTTAAGATAGAATTTTGTAAATGATTCTTCTGGTAAAGAATCTAAGTTTGCTTTTTATGCTTGATGCTTATATCCGATTTTTATAATCGAATATATTTGAAACGATTTTTACGAAACATGTTCTGTTCCTGCGACTTTTATTTTCGGTTTCTCATATCGGGATACTCAATATACACACTAAGATTTATTTAGTTAGAAAAGTTCATTTTTTCATAATTATGATTATCATGGAGCAACATTTGATCAACCGGGCCGAAAAAAAACTAATAACTGCTGACTAATTTAATTAAATATTGTACGAAATATTTTTTGGAAGAATATTGTCTGATCACTACATTGAGAACCCATTGTTTTGAGCATCATGAAGACTTTTGGAAAATTGTGGAAAGAGGATCTTGTAATATATCTCTTTGCCGAGATCGCATAGTTGTCAAATTACATCAATATACAATAAAATAACGGCCTGAATTATTATGAACTCTTTTGATGAGATGTTCCAAAATATGGATTAGGGACAATTTTTAGAATGGGAAGCTAAGTTTGAATAGGTTGATTGTGCATAAAACATAAACTTGTTCACCGAAAACTTGCATACATTCCAACATTTGCTGAAAATGCATTTTTTGAGAATGCGTAGCGTTGAGACAAGAATATCATTTCGGAAACTACATGGAAGATGACGAAACAATGACGTTTACAATTTGTCTTTGGCAAGTCCGGATCGGTTTTTATGAGCGTTTAATTTTTGTTATATATCAATTATATGAATAGACTCAAAGCAGGATTGAAATTAATAAAAAAAATCATATATTTCAGGTTAGTGGCTATAAATGGTGTATATGTCAGGGATGTCACATTGAAATCTGTGTTTCGGTCCAAAATATCTTTTTACCATCTGTGATGCGTAAAACAAAAGAAAAATCTATGAATGTCTGTGCGAAATTTCCAAAAATTCTGTGAAAAATCGAAATATTTACAAAAATTTGTGGAATTCTGTGAAATTTTCATAAGAATGCCAAAAAGCTGTCATCTAAGAACAAGAATCTGTGACGAAAAATTGATCAAAAAATCTGTAAGGTTATAGAAAAATCTGTGAATGTGTCACGATCACATTCATTCAAATCTGTCAAACTTCGATGTTTGGAATCATTGAAAAATTTTACAACGTGAAACTGCAAATTTTCTGATAAAACAATTTTGGCAGTGGATTCTCTTAAAGGTAGAGAATGCATTCTTCAAGCAAATTTAGCTCAAGACTTAATGTCTTCAGCAAAGCTTTCGAAAATGCTATTTCAAACAACTTTGTTGAAGACATGCGTACTCCATATATTCAGAGTAACGAAATATAGTACACTATATGTAAAGAAAAACTTTTAAAACAAGTTGTTCTGATATTACTGTATTTGATAAATCTAAGACTAATTTTAACTATACTAGTAATTTGTCTAAAACTAACACTGAAATCACTTTATTGTTTGCTTTTTTCGTTACATTGTTGTATTTTATAATGATCTAGTATTTTCGGGTATATTCATTTACTTTTTTTCTGTTATTGTCTAAACTTAAAAACTGAATATTCTAGGACACTTTAATTGGTGAATGATTAGCCTTGGATAAGAGTATGAGGAGATTAATTTAATTAAATTTTGACAGACGCTGTTTTTAGAAAATGATAGATAAGTTCCATGTATAGAGGATCGCGATACGCCAGGATGTCTCTAACAGGAACATGGATTGGTCTTCCTCGTACTTGTAAAGAATCTACTAATTGTGATCTGGCTTCACGATATTCAGTGCAGGACCAAACAACATGCTCAATGTCGTGGTAACCCTCTCCACAAGCACAATAATTACCCTCAGCGAGCTCAATACGACGGAGATGCGCATCTAAAGTATAATGATTGGGCATGAGCCTAGAAATCATACGGATGAAGTCCCGACTTACATCCAATCCTTTGAACCATGCCTTCGTTGATACCTTAAGGATAATTGAGTGTAGCCATCGTCCTAGATCTCCATGGTCCTAAGATGTTTGCCAACTAGCAAGCGTCTTCTGTCGAGAAGCGCTATTAAATTAATTGTAAGCGATGGGTCTTTCATATATTTCACCATCTAGTGCACCAATCTTGGCTAAATTATCAGCTTTCTCATTGCCCGCAATAGAGCAATGGGCGGGGAGCCACACTAGGGTAAATTTATAACATTTTCTTATTAGGTTACGCAGAGATTCTCGTATCTTCCCCAAAAAGAATGGATCATGATTATCAATCCTCTTTGAGAGTAGAGCTGCAATTGTGCTGAGACTATCAGTGAGGATAAAGTAATGGTTCGGGGGTAAAGTATTAATTATTTGAAAACTATAGTGAACTGCTGCTAGTTCCGCTATATAAACAGAGGCGGGTTCTGCAAGTTTGAGAGAAATTGAAAAATTATTGTTGAAAATACCGAAACCAGTGGCCTCACTGATTCGTGACCCATCAGTGTAAAACATTTTAAGGCAGTCTATGTGTTGATATTTACTTGTGAATATTTTAGGGATCTCCCGCGAGCGTAGATGATCCGAAATTCCACGAATCTCCGCTTGCATGGACGTGTCGATGAATAAAGTGGATTCAGGAGTATCTAGTATATTGACGTATGTGGGAACATACCTAGCAGGCGTTATTTCTTGTGACATGTGATTGAAATACACTGTCATGAATCTGGTTTGGGGTTGAAGCTCGACAAGTCTTTCAAAATTTTCAATTAACAGTGGGTTCATAACCTCACATCGAATAAGTAAACGAGAGGAGAAATCCCAGAATCGGTCTTTTCAAGCAAGAACTCTCGCTAGTACTTCAAGACTCATCGTATGGGTCGACTGCATGCAACCTAAGGCGATTCGTAAACAACGATACTGTATCCGTTCAAGTTTAATAATGTGAGTGTTCGCAGCTGAACGGAACAGATGCACCCATATTTCATTACTGAAAGTATTGTTGTTTACAATCTTATCATGTCACTTGGATGAGAACCCCACCATGATCCAGTTATTGTTCGCAGAAAATTTATCCTTTGTTAGCATTTCGTTATTAGATATTCATGTACTTTTATATTTTCAACAAAATTGTTCAAAATTATCATGCTGAAGGCACCAAGTCTCTTACTATTTTTCAAGAGATATTTCTCCATAATTATTTCTATGAGAATTAATCACTATTTTTATATCAACTGTTGCGCTGGTTTATGTTGGAAAACTTCTTCGAAGTCGTTAAACCTTCAAAGTTGATAATTTTTAAATTCAGCGATCTTGACCGTTGAAAAAGTTTTCGAACATTTATCATTTTTAACAGTTCACATTCTTTGACTTCATCTACATATTATACAAGAAAATAATCTATTGAGGTTTGAAAACTATTCCATATTTATTCTTCTTGTTTGTAGAAAAAAAAACCAAACGTTAATTCTATTAGCTTCAACCCACTTAAAATCCATATGAAGAAGAAATGCTAATGTTATCACGTGCACACACACCTTCTATGTGTCAACTGCATAAACTATATATGCGCACACATAAGTTATATGTGCGTATTATTATAGAATGGGGTATTATGAGCTATATAGTTATGAAATGTTAATGTAAGATTAATATGTCTTGTAAATACACACATTAGCCTCTGCTAATTGCAAAAAATTATGTGTAAATCCAATAGGCATAACGTTTACATTTTTTTGAGTGTTGAATGGCATCTGTTAGACTATTTATGTTTCTGAATCTTCAATAATTTATTAAACTCGTATTAAATTTTTGCACTTTCAAAAATTCAACGTTTTTTGTTCACAACCCCCCTCAAACCAAATTTCTGGTTACGCCACTGGCAAGAAACAACAACGTGTCAGGTTGTTTTGTTTACTAATGCTGTTTTCGGTTTTAGAATCGAGTCGCCCTAGGTTCGCTCTAATGTTTACATTTTCCATACAAAAGTGACAGCTCCGAGCGAACCTAGAGCAACTCTGATCTAAAAACGAAATCAGCATAAAACTACGTGACTCTAGGTTGTGTGGGCGCCTAAAGAGCAGATATCTCAATAGCTTACTAGCTTCGAAGTGTCTGCATAAATAGGGTAACAGAGGTATTTTGGCCACCTCACATATTTTGGCCCACCCAATCACATTTTATGTTTATTAAACGAATTTACATAAAATTTTGAAAATCTAGTCGCAGTTTTCTTGAAAAACTCTTATTACAGTTATTTTATACCAAGATTATTGTTGCAGATACATATTACCATTATAAATCGCAAAATTGTGGAAACTCATCAACTATACAGGAATGATGGAAAAACTGGAGGAAGTAGCAATGTTGCGAACTACTTTCAAAACATATTGTTATTAAAATACGTCCTTTTTTGTTGAACAAATCATGTTACTGTAATCATAACTAATTGACGAAAGTAAAATTGCGTAAATTATACGAAAAATTAGATCGCAGATCATACAATAAGCTATGACCACAATATATTGTACGATTTAGGGATAAAACACATTTCTGCCATATCTTCTGCAATTTACCTTTTCATCCGTTTCTTGACGTTATTGCTACTCAATGAAGAATGTAGGCGGCAAAGCTTGTTGTTTCGCATATTTTTCCTTCTTGTTTATTTGACACGGCTCGATGTGTTAGCATAAATGAGACGTGGGACTTTTTCGATTTTTATACCATGTAAAAATTAAAATTAACTTTCTAAATGCCTTCCTATCGGGTCTTGTTGCCACAGCTCGACGCTGCGTGTTGAGATTCTCTTCCTTGGCTGTGAAACATTCTGTGTTGTCGCCCGGACTATGGAGATCATTCGTTCCGTCTTGTCACGCGTTTTTGCTCACGTCCATGTCGTCTTCGGTACTGCATTCATGATGCTAACAGTCGCATGTTTTTATTTGCTTCTTGAACTTATAACTCGCTTTTGTAAATCCGTTTCCATCGGCATTTGATTCTTTATTGATGGTGTTTTTTTTAATTCGTTTATTTGGCACGGGTCAAGGCGTTAGCTTCACGGAGCCATGGGTCTTATATATTTACATGATGTAAACAATAAAAATAACAAACAATTAATGCTAAGATCGATGCCGTACGCGCGACTTGCCATTGCGCGCGGAGATCCGTTTTCGTGTCGGGGAAATCCTTGCATTCACGTCAACTATATCAAGGGGATCATTTGTATCTCTGTCGTCTTCGTACTTGTCCGGGTCATCACCGGGGTTACTGCCTTGATGTTCGCGATCAGGTGTTGTTCCTAACTTCTTTCCCTTTCGGGTCACGACCGTGAACCCTCCGTCATTGCTAGTAGCTCCCTCGTTGCTAGAATTAGCTGTTGAGTTTGTAGTACTTGACGCAGCTTTCGCAGTTGTCATTATTGCTTGAAAAGCAGCCACAAATTTGGCAACCGTTTGTGGCTCATGGAATGATATTGGAGACTGAGTGTTGGTATTTCTTTCTGTAGATGAGCTTTTCTTAGCGGTTTCTGGGCAGGGTTGTCCGTAATGTGCCGTTTGTTCACAGAATTGGCACGTGTTAGTTTGTCCTTGATATGTACATAGAGTTTGCTGTATAATGGTATCACCCCTTCTGTTGTGTACTGCAGGGTAAGGTAAGAGGGAATGGATTGGTCTACCCGCATTCTCACCACAAAAACACCATTTGAAATACCTGGAAAGTAGTTCCTCCACGTATCCTCCGTGATTGATTCCACTTCTCCGAATTACGACATGAATCTTTTAATGGCCACTTTGCAAGTACGTGGTGCCAAATCATGTAATTTAACTTCCACGTTTCCGGTATCCATATACACAGGGATCTTGATTTTTGCGGTGTCACAATCCAGAACGTGTTTCAAGTTGTTTTGCGAAATGATTTTTTTGCCTGGGCGAATTTGTTGAACGTTATCAGCACCGCGTGTCTGACGTGCTCCAACTGAATGAAACTGACGTCTGAAAACCGAAGCTGCATTTTCTCCTTCAGCAAATGTTCCACATCACCAATACTCGGTCTTATACGGAAAGACCGGAAGTCAATGGCCACCGTGTTGGCCCGAAGAATCACATTTTGTTGTCGAGACTCAGTCATCTTGATAGAATAATAGTAACGGTTCCCTTTGTTCTTCAGACAAAGCACACAAGAAAAAAGCATCTGCTTGCGCAGGCTTGGGTAGCAGCAGAGAGCACACTGGTATTGTGACTGATGATTTTGGTGGTTGAGAATAGACTGAAGCTTATTGATGGTGTTGGTTGTTAGTTTGGAGGTATTTGGTGTTATCATTGTTACTTCACTCTTGGTAATGGCTGTTTGTTTAGTGGTACTGGGCCCAATCGTTGTTGATCTCGTGTTTGTTGCTGCTCGCGGCATTATTCAGCTCATTTGAATAAATACTGTTGTTGCATATAATAGACTTCCATATTCGAGAAAATATGTATAAAATACTTCCGTAAACAATTGAATGAAATTCCGTTGAAACACTTTCGCTGCCGTACCAGTATATTCCAAACTAGCGGTATAAGCTGTCAATACAGTCAAAAGGCAGTACTTTTGAATAATCCATTCGATCTTACTCAAATCAATAGCTCGAGATGGATGTTCATCCTGACATTTTCTATAGTAGACCAATAGTTGAAACTGACGTAAGATTTAGAAATCAACTAAATTTGTGCAAATAGCCTTCTACGAGAAAAATAACCATATGTACATACTACACACGAGTATTTTTATTCAGTTGACGTCATCTTGCAATGGTCCATAGAAATAAAGACGTTGAATCTCTAGTATGACGACTTGTCATTTCAATTGTTTGTTTACCATTTACCTAACAGTGTCATTCCAATCGAGAACGAGACGTGCCAATGGCCCCATGGTATGTTATGCGATTGGAATGACTTGACAGATACATAGTAAACGATTGAGATGGCGAGTCATTATTCAGAGATTCAGTCACATTAATAGGAATAACATGGATGAATCAAAAGCTGGAATAAAAATAGAATTTGATAATTATTTATTCTTTATTTCTGTGACGGCAGTTTACCACACCAATATTAAATTACTGCGAGTGTACACGAAGTGGGCGACAATATGTTTGCAAAATTGCTCCCATGGCCAAAATATATTTCCGCCACGGGCCAAAATGAAATTTGGGTGGCGGAAATAGAAAAAAAGTATTTTATGAAAAATACAACTTATATTGATTTCTTAGTAAATTATACGTTTTTAAGGGATCTGTATTGATGGTCAGATGTAAGCCGATGTTGTGTATGAGTATATTTACCAACTTTTGCAGTCTTTATGTCTTATTCGCAAAATTTTAAAAACTATGTCCTAAAGTGGGCCAAAATACCTTTTTTACCCTATATCTAGCTGAGTCGGCTACTATGTTGAAACAACTCTCTTTAAATCCCATTTATAATTAGTAATACGAGAATAACAAAAAAATCTACGTAGTCTACGGAGACTTTTGTAAAAAGCACTCCTCCTTCGTAGACAAATGTAGAATTTTGCTAGACCCCACCGCCCCCCCCCCCCTTCATGAGTCTACGTTGTTTATGAACGGCCTCTAAGTCCCCGATTTGCTCCATATGCTACCTTACCAATTTAAATTTCTGTTATTGAAAAGTACAGACGACCGCCCGTCTCCACGCGAAAACTACATCTCTGTTACTATTGATAACACTACATACGCAAACAGGCATATCTAATTGCCGTTCTCTGCTGGTTCTGACTTTTTCGGTGGTTCATTCTCTCGTTTGCTTCGCGTGATTATATGATTTTTCGGCAATTCCGGCCATCGCATGTGTTTGTCGTGTACATTTTATTCACTTTATATGCAATAGACTTCGGCTCTACGCTGCTCTTGAGCGGAGAGCGCCAATTCTAGCCGCTCTCTAGATGTGTGACCACTTTTTTTTGTAGAGGGCCAAAAAATGTATTTTTCGGCATTCGGCAACGAAATGCGCGGCCTATGCCATCGTGCACTCATACCTGTGTAGAATACGCACATACAAGTGCTCGTTGCTGCTGCTGCTGTTGTTGCTGATACTTCTAATGCTCTCTCTAATACCAGCGCGGGGAGGCTTGTCGGTAGCTCTCGCTCACTCGTCCGCTCTCCCATGGGCAGTAAACGCATTTCATTCACACGCATTTTGCCTGTTATTACCCGAGCGCGGTTTTGTTCTGCCGCCGCATCAACCCACCACCCAACCCGTGGTGCACACTGTTACCCGCACACTCGCATGGACCACTCGTTACGTGAAGCTGAAGAGGACTCACAAAAAAAATACTCTAAGCGGCAGCAGCAGCAGCGGTTGGTTTGGTTCGGTTTGTATGGCTGACAGGCTTGAGGAGGGTTATTTTTTCGGGGGTTTTCGACACCGTGCCTGCTATGGTGGTGTGCGAGGAGTGCGCTCAGCGCGTTTTCGATGGTCGCAGCCTATGGTCGGTGTGTATATGCGGCGTAGTGAGTGACTACCGGGGCCACACTCTGCCAAAACGCAGCTTACACTTTTCATATTTGTCTATTCGGCCCTAGCTTTTGGAGGTGCTCGGGAGCAAGCCGTGTATTCTGTGCGTGCACTTCGAAGAAAAATCAAAAGAACCAAAACCGTTTGAACCGACTATTTTTGCGCGGAATTTTTATTGGAATAACAAAACTTGCGGAAATAGCTGAAACAACAAAACATAAACAAAACACATTGATTCGCAGCAACAACAAGTAAGGAGAGAAACAACTGGAAACAAGACAACAGGAGCACGCAATCGGCAAGGTGCATTTCGGGCTCAGGATCAACGAGACAGTTTTGTGATAACCGGACTTGATAATTGAGAGATTATCACTGCTGAGATGGGGAGAATAAAATAAGTTTCATTGAACAAAATAAGTGATTTTTTTGGAGGATTTGCGCGTATTCGCGGTCCTGAACCAGTCGGATTGTGCAACAAACAAGTGAACAGTGTGATCCGGAACTTGAAGATTGCGTTAAGTAGCTTCCCAGGGTGGCGGGATAACCAGTCAGCGACATAAAATAGTTCGGGGTGAAAATATTGTGTGATTCTGAGATATACGAATATTTGCTAACAATATTTTAAAAAGTAGTGAAGTTCAAACGTAAGCGGTCACTAAATCCCATACGAACCAGTGCTAAATTAAAAGTGAACAGTAGAGAACCAAAAAAAGCAGCATAAACGTTGCTTTGGGGGTGTTGCACTTTTTCCTCCCCTAACACAGACGCACATCTGCAGCCACCGACGTCCGGTGCCCCGCCCGCCGCCTGGTGGGTGCTGCAGGAGAAAACCGAGTTTTCCGAGTTTGCACAAGTGCAAGGGTGCAACCGGCAGTTCGTTTTCGAGCAGCAATCGAGGAAGTTGTGAACCTGAATTCCGGACCCCGGCAGGCCTTGGAGCAGAACCGCGAGCTATACCACTCAACAAGCCGCCCCCACCCATCGGGAATGGGAAGTGGTACTGAAAGTAATTAAAATTTGTCCATGTGAAGTTTGAAGGATAGCAATTTGGAGGTTTTCTTTGGTTTCGCGAAAAAAAAGTTTCGGCATAAAAAGTGGTGAAAATTAACAAATTTCGGATTTTTTTTATGTTGTACAAAACGTACGAAGGCTCAGAAAGCAGTTGATAGAACTTATCTACGGGGCAGTTAGCGGTTAGTTTGTGAAGCAAACGAAGAAATTGTAGGTTTAAGGCCGAACAGCAAAATTTAGCAGTGTGTATAAAAGTGTACATTTTGGAAGTTAATAAGTTTAAAATTAATCATTATATCGCTATAATCCCCCAAAACGGAAAGGAAGAACAGAAAATTTCCAACTAGTTTAAGTTAGAGAGAAAATGATCATACAGACCGGTAAGGTCAAGTGCTCGCCGATGAAAATCTCGCAAAATTTTACCAGCTTGGCGAAAAGCTGCATCAGCCGCAGCAGTTGCAGCAACATCAGCAGCAGCATCTGCATCAACGTCCGCAGCTGCAGCAGCCGCAGTTTCCTATGAACGGCCGCCTAGCAATCGTCTCCATGAGTAGAACGCCGGAAGTTGTCAAGAAACAACCCACCCGACCCAAACTAATGTGAAGCTCGATGTAGAACTTTTCGACCCAAAAAAAAACGTAGAAACGTATACCTTTCGGTTCAAAATTAACATTTTCGGCTCAAAAGAACGGTTTGACATCTAAATTTTTCGAAAACAAAGAATCTTTTTGGAAAACGAAAACACACCCCAAAACAAACGAAGATTATCAATTGGTTATCAAAAATAGAAAAAAAAATATTCAAAAGTTTGAGTAGAGCTCTGCGCTTGTTTCGGTTCGCGTTGACAAAGATAAAGGAGTGCGGTTGTTGGAAGTTTCGAAGAGGTGAGTTTTTTTTGTTTAAATTTTTTTAAAGCTATTCTACGATTTATGGCTTGTTAGTTTATATTCCACTCGTTAAGTTAATTAAAAAGTAACGAAGAGTTATCGATGATCAGAATCTACGAAATAATGCGTTTTGTGTTTTTAAAGGACTTGTGTAACACAGTTTGAAGCCAAAAATTGTTGTTCACACAAATTATACGGCCTGTAATCTGTAATAGCTGAAAAGAAGCCGATTAATAAAAGCAGTAACTTACGTTTACACGGTATCTGCCTTCTGAAAAAATCGAGAAAAGCATGGAAAACCGGGAAGTGTTATCTGGTATCTTCTTAAAATTTTACAAATTTTAATATCGAAGTGGTAGTCGCTACAAATTATAAATGTATCGATTCTTAACCATTTTATCTCAAATTTACTGAAGTGAATTAGATAGAATTGAAAGATTTCTAATTCCTTTGGGATTATTTTCTTTTACAAAGAAAATAAGCTTTCTGGCCTGATTTGGTCAGTCTTTTGGATCCGATATTTGTGTTCATGCACAATTGCTCGATGCTCGATGTAATGAAACCTTAGACGCTTTTAATAGTAATTTAGGTGTTAATAGAATACTTTACTATGACGTCCCGAATGCAATTGAGTGTTATTCGTTAAAAGATTGCTAGCACATACTGTTTACAGGGACCTAGAAAAAATGTTCACTTACAGTGAATCTTCGACACCCATTTAAGGGGCTACGTAGCTTTTTGAGAGAAAAAATTGAGAAAAGTTTGATTTTTTTAAAGTGTGTAGCAATGAATTTATTACAATAGAGTTTTTGTTTTTTGATAGTACATTTTTAAGTGAAAAAAAAACAAGCATGAGTTTTTTTAAAAAAAACATTGGAAATTTGAGTTATGGTCTTTGCCCCGAAACACTTTTATTTAGGAGGCTTGTGGTAATCACGGTAGAAGTCCAGCAGATCAATCAAAATCCTAAATGTCGAAAAATTCCATTAATATAGGATTAGTTCTCGTACCTTAACGATTAGTTGAATAAATAATATTTTTACGGCATACGGGAACGATTTTCCCAAAAAATCGACGTTTTGAGCACTTAAAATTGTATTGAAAAATTCTTTCCAAAAAGAAAATTTAGGCATAAAAAATGGAATCGTTAAGGTTCGAGTAAATTAATTACGAGTCATCATTAAAGTCATTGTTTGGAAAACAACATTTTGAGAAAATCGAGTTTTAAGTTGCTACTACTCTTGGTAGACGAGGTGCGCTTCGACGTGCTGTAACTTTAGCTTTAGATCTATTGGTCGGAGCTGCATGAAAATTTGAAAAAATATTCTCAAGGAATTATACTTTCGAATAAAGCTAAAAAATTTCGATCCTTTTAAAAATAAAATGATATTTAACCCCTTAAACAGTACTAGTGAACCATCGGAAACAGAGTGGTTTATTGTGGCGATAAAAATCTATATTTGTCAATGAATCTGTTGGCTCTATCAAATTAAGCATGGGAGTTGGGACAAAGATATTCAGTTTTGTCGTTTTGACACAATTTAGATTCTTTTAACTTTTGGAATAGTCAAAAAAAACTCAAGATTTTTTCTTCATTTTGAGAAGGCTTTGAAAAGTACCAATATTCTTAGCGTTCATTTTGGGTTCGGATACACTAAACCTGGCTTACACCTCTTTTCTTACAATTTAGCCCGTTGTTAGAGAGTTGGTATAGTTTTGCCCGGGTACAAGTTCAATTCAAGAGACAATTATTTACCATAATCACCACAATGTGACTTCATTATGATGACCAAAAAATATTCAACATGCGTTTTCTCAATTGTTTCCTTATTGGAGAATTGAAACTAAACTAATGTTATTGACAAAAGATTTTTTCTGTCAACTTTTGGAAATGTTTTCATAAAACTTTGACTCAAGAATTAGGGTGTCGGTACTTTTCAAAACCATGCTTTTTACCCAACATGAATAGATCTCTTTCTACTCATTGCTTACAATTTAGTTAGTTGTTAAAGAGTTGATCCAGTTCTACCGGGGTTTATGTTCAATTCGATATGTAGTTGTTTATCACAATCATCTCTGTCTGTAATATGGCGACCAACAAATATTCAACACCTCTTGTTTTGAGCGGAAGCGAAATCTGCACTTCCGACATGGGAATGTTTGCCGTTGTCTGATGGTTCAGAATTGGGAGTCGGGCTCGATATTTTGTATTTCAGAATTCTTGGAAATCTTTATCCAGAAATCCGTAGTCGATATTTATGTATACATATTGTTTATTACTTTTTAATTTGTTTTCACAATCTTTATTTGTAAACAGATTTTAAACGGTCCTATAGTCTGTGGTGTGGTGTACCTCTGGATTATTATAAAAATATGATTGTCAACAAAATTTTGTCAATATGAGATGATGCTGATTTTAATTTTTTTCTCTTTGTTATTGTTATAGTTATTGTTATATTTTAATGTACAATCGGGCTGTCTCAACAGCCAATTTTTGCAACCTGTACATTAACTGCACACCTAAGCGTTGCACTTGTCAGGATATACACGGTTTTATGGTCACACCAATGACCACGCACCGGGCTTCCTATGGACCTTATGGTGGATCTGAAGCTGTCCTTCGCTGTTGCTTAGGGATATATTGCTCCTATATACATTCGTATAAGTATATCCATCCATCCATACATACATACAATTTACCGCATATTTGTCTCAAAGAGTGTGCATTATCGTGTCCTCTGATCTGTTCGATCTTATTAAATCTCCTGCCGTCATCAATACAACTGAAAAATATTTCGCATTGAATCCGCTTTTGTCTTGTTTCTGGTTTCCTTTTTATCTCCTATGTCCGAAGCAGATGAAGCGACTATTAATGAATATGTTAAAGGTACTAGCAGTTCTGGTCCTTACTCGCGAATACTTTTCACTACTACTATGCATGTTTCTCCTTGATGTTATAATCTAATTCGATAATCCCTGTTCTAATCTAATCTATATTGGTCTATATCGGTTTTTTTTATTACCATTGTGCTGAGTTCCGCAAAGAGAATCTCTGCCCATAAATCATATGAGAAATATTTCGCCACGATTCCCCATAAAGTTTGCTCGAAACGAAAGTCCATCTGATTCGAGTCGAACAGATCATACCGACCCAAAAAGGCTACTCAGCATTTATAGATGCCGGTGTGCTTGGTCGAGTTAATTTATCATACAAACAGTAAGTCCTGAGTAATTAACTATCTCATATCTCCACCAGTAGGATCCACATGTCCTCCCACCCAAGCCTATTGATCTATCCACTTGTAGGTGGAAGAACACGACTACCAACCGGTCCTGAAGACATCCGAACTAATGAGAATGGACCATGCCAGTCGAAGGCCACAGGCTGTGTTAGTGATAGTTACACATTTCATTTCAGTGGTAGTAAGTGTTCTATTCACTCTTATAAATCTAACTGTAGATTGCCGCTGCTCATCTCTTCCAGCGTTTCGACATCGTTGGTTGATCTCATCATAGAATTGAAATCTCTGTCATCAAATTCGCTATTTTCTTCGGAACTGGTCTATGAGACGTTCAAAGAGATCTGCTGGTGCGAATACCAACAATCTGAAGCGAAAAAGACACGTCATATATCACTTTATACATATTCCTCAAATCTTTCAATCAACGTCTGCTGATTCTAGCTTGAGCTTGAGCTTGTGCGACCATCCCTGGCTGCTACTCCATTATCGATCGGGACTAGCTGAAGTTGCACAGGGAATCAGTAGATAATTATGCTTGGGATTAGCGAAACATCTTTCAATGTGCAACTTGTGGTAATCCTAAAGTATTTCTGATTGGAAAAAAATAAATATAGTGTTTCTGATCAATACCGGCGCCGGTCAGGCCCGAACGTAGATCGCGGAAGGAAAGAGAAGGAATGGTTAGTCCGATACTTGCTTTTGCTAGAGGCCGTATATACTACTGCACACTCCACAAGTATCACGGGAGGAGGATATTTTTGTTAGTAGAGTATAGAAGTTGGATATACTTCTTCTTTACCGACGCCAGAGAGGTGATTCCACTACCTGGACTAGATATCGATCCACCAATTTCATGGACCGGGGACCAACGGTTTTACTTCCCTTCCGAAGGAAGACGTGACCACAGATTTTTTCACCTCAGAAAAATCTCAACGACCTCGGCTGGAATTGAACCCAGGCCAACTGGAATGAGTGGCGATCACGCTTATCACTCAACCAACGGCGCCGTCTCAACGTGGGCTATCTGCTGATTCTAATGCAGAAGCCACAATGCTGTAGAAGAATGAAAAGGGGTTGAGAACAGCTGGAAGCAACATCTTATGTCGCTCCAAATGTAGGTATGTATTTCAAGACTGACTTGGATAGTTCTTCGAGCCTAGTTTGAATAGCTTACATAACTAGGCTCACTAGCTGTTTTCCAGTCACCCACAGTATTTTTTTCTATTTCGGACAAGGGGTAGGGGTAGGCCCAATCATTTTATCATCATCCGCTTTCGTGATTGCAATAGAACCCATCCTGTCATCGTGGATATTGTATCTCCGTTGTGTTGTATTGGTGCATGTAAAAGCAATAAGTTATCTGCAATTGTCCTAATGTGGCCAAGATTTATGATATTTACTTACATGGTCTACATGAAATATAGAATGAGAAAAAGCCTATGTGGAATAAGTCCATCGAACACCCTCCAAATGCGCGTGAAAACCTCATTATCTTTTCACATTACGTTACATTACACTGTGTTGAACTTAATAATACATCTAACAAATCAAAATCACTATCTAAATCACAGAATGTTTGCAACACCTACTCAGATATTTATTCCACGGCTATTGATGTTTACCCAGAGTTGTTCAAGACCATTGTTGCGACTTATTTTGTATTTCGATGATAGTCGATTTGAAACAGCGATCAGAACACCACCACCCCCTGTTTTGCCGGAAGTGGTTTTATCACGATCGTTGCGATATACCGTACACCCAGGACCGAATAACTGTAACTAGTTTATATCGTCGTTCAGCCATGTTTCTATCAGCAGTCATCAGTTAGTATCCTGATCTGCACCAGATGTAGCCACAAATAGCTCATCGATCTTCGTGCGCAGTCCTCTCACATTCTGGTAGTATATTCCTGAGTAACTGATCACGGAACTGGAGCGGTCTTGTCCATCGATTAACTGGAAGCGGAAATTCGGTCTTCCGAATTTTCCAACCTTGCACTGTTTTGGCGTAATGACGTCAAGCCAAATCGGGCCAAAACAACAGTTTTTGATAGAGCTGTCTCAAAAAAGATACAAGCCGTTTCTGGAGCACTCAATTTTGTAAATTTTCCTCTTTTCTCTCACGAAGTGTTGACTACGTTTGCCACAAGTGTAGATGACCTGCCAAGTCAGGCACATCGAAGCGAATTTTGACAGATTCATCCGTTTAAAACAACGGTTTTCCACATAAAACTTGTAAAATATTCCTGTCCCGGCAACTGCTTAAAATCCGCTTTGATGTAAGTTTCGACGCGCGTTTTGGTAACATTTTGTTGGCGTTAATCCCGATTTGGGAGACTCAGCACCTTGTACATTTTTAATCCGCATCGTTTCTTGGCCATCCGGACGAAACATGTAGCCTATAGGTAGTTCAACTAATCTTTCTATTTATCTTTTGAGTTCAGTAAACCAATAGCACGACCATCTTCACCTATACTAAGGGTAGAGTAGGAAATGTTGATGTGATACCTACATGAGGAAGGCCACCGACTCAGCGTCGCTTCCAATAGGTATTATGTAGTGGGATTGAAGAACATTGTAAAGTGGGGACGGGCATAGCGTAGTTGGTAAATCGATTGCCGTGTACGCAGCTCACCTGGGTTCGAGTCCCAATCCCGCATACAGGTTTAAGAGATTTTTCCAAAACAAATTTCTCTAACTCGAAAAGGGCGAATGACCCTAGGGTTAAAACATCTATAATCAAAAACAAAACAAAACATTGTAAAGTATCAGGGAATTATTCTTGTTTTTCAGGATTCTTCTCAGAGTAGTCGTTAGCTTGATCATTGTCATGCTATAATTTATTGTGTAAGACCGACAGGATCAGGGTCGTCGCGGGGTGGTTGTTTGTTGTGCTTCGATGTTTTTCGCTGATTGCCGGGTAGGAGAAGCGAATTGCTATACCGCAGTTTGTGAAATACATGGCCGGTTGAGGTTATGGGCCTCGGAAAATTTTCTTGAATCCGATTATATTTGATTGTAGAGGTCAGCATTTTCGAGGAATTACAGGATTATATCTTTGGTTACCACTTCTTTTGCGAGGATCTCGCTGATATGAAAAGGAATAAATTCTCATAGGTTCACCACAGAGCCCTTTGAAAACAGCCAAAAATATGGTTCACAACCATCAAAACACCACAAAATGGTTTCAATAACCCATAGACTAAAATAAACTTTTTATATGGGACCTACCGAACCCTGGTGATGGTGTTTTCATGGGTTGACCCCACTTCAAGCATCCATGTCAAACGTGATTTGCTTGGGCTTGCACTCTATGTCCAGTTCTGTCATCGTGGTTACCCCATTTTGTAGTTACTTCCAGTCAGTGGCGGATACAGTGAATGTTATTTCTACTTCAAATTTACTAATTATATCAATTGAAGTAGTTTCGTTGGTGAGTGATTCACTAGGAGTTCGACCGAGTACAGCAAGTCAGTCGACCTTTCGGTTTCTTTCGACGCCGCAATGATCGGGAACCCAGCACACTGTTAGCATTGGAGTCGCAAGAGACCTCAATTTTTTGCACAAAAGGATGACGCGATTCACCTGCTTCGAGTGTTTTTAGTACGGATGATGATCCGGGGAATACGACGACTGCAACATCTGCTGGTTTGCAAGAGATGACAAGTGCGATTGCAGCAGCTTCTGCTGACAAGACCGAGCATACTGGAGAAGGGCAGAGGGTGATTGTTCTCGTTGACTTGGCTAGACTGGTGTCAATACTTCATCGGTTGTTGAACCAGGGCCGTTTGCGGACCCTGCGCGGGTAGGCCAGAGACGCATCCATCACCGATTGGAGCAGGGCGCAATCATGTTCGGATAGCTGAGAGCTCGCCCAAAGGTTATTACGGCAGGTGCCTAACGGATTGGAAGTATACTAGCTTCAACTAATGTAGCAAATGCTGCTGTGGTGCTAGGTAGCAGTTTTAAGGCGTACCTCGTATAACTTTGTGGTAAAGTGTAGTAAGTATGTCTATCAGGTTGCTCCAATTTAGGCACGTGCTTTAAATTCTGTAAAAAATCCAGGAAAATGCTGTAATTCTATGTCATCTATATATAGCTCCACTTGACCAGCCGGAAGTGTGGAGGAAAAGTCATTCTATGGCCAGTCATTTCTTGTAGGATCTTGGGTTCTCATCGGTAGGGAATAAAAAAGCACTTTAGCTGGAGCGGAGGATCGGTGGAAAGACGGTGCGGTACGTGACACCACACTTGGAGGCCGCTGTGTCGAAGCTAGTCGGACTTGTCCACCGCTTTCCATCGACTACGTAAACAATGTCATCCGAGCACATGAAAAGTACATACTTTTTGGCGATTCTTGTTCATAACCAAGAGAAGCTGATAAGTGATTGGTAGAAGTTGGTCTTTCATCAAGAAAACGTGCTCAACGCGTTGCAGCTGAGTTCCAGCAATGTTGTAGTTGAAATTAAGCATATCCTTTGAACGATGGAAACTGATGATAAAACATTTCGCAACACTAAAGATTAACGTGTTTCTTTGACACAAGTTGTAAAATGTATCAATGAGACACTGTAACTTACGGCAATCGGCTTTATTCCGTATGGCAATAAATATTTTCAAGTCATCGGTGAAAAACTGCTTCCCTCCACGCATTAGAACGAAGACCGTATCGTTCACGAACAATGAAAATAGTAACGGATCTAGTGTACTACCATGGGGAACTCCGGAATTTTTAGACAAGGATTCAGACACAAGGTACAAGGTAGGATCGAAGCCAATGGCAGAATCTCGTGGTACATTCTAATTCATCCAGCTTTGCTAGCAGTATCTCGTGGTTAACTGTGTCGAAAGCGGCCTTAACATAGACTATGCCCAACAGGAGTTTTTTTTTGGATATTTTTTCTACGCATAACGATGTTAAACTAACTAGATTTGTCTCAACCGATCGTACAGGGAAGAATTCGTGCTGACAAGTGTTTATGTAATGTTTACTAGCAGTAAATAGCTCCTCGTTGATAAGCGATTCGATTTTTTTACTCTACTCTCAGCGAAGTGATTCACCGGTAGTTCTGGATGTTGCTTTCGTCACCTTTTTTGTGTACCGGAAACATGACTGAACACTTCCAATCATCGGGAAGTTTTTGAAGCTGAAGTGACACATTGGAAACGTGCGTCAGTGGGATCGCTAAAATATCGTAACATTTTTTCAGAACAGCTGAAAGCCTAGCACTTGGTCCTGGAGCATAAGACGATTTCGTTTTCCGTATTGCAGAGAAAACCGATTGTTCCGAACATCACGCGCCAACGGGAACATCACGGGCCGCGTTTAGGAGCTCGATGGCAGATGGCGCATCAGTCGTGAAGACCCTCGAGGTAACAGCTCGTATGCGACTTGGGTAATTTTCTCTGGGAATTGACGATAGAATTTGTGTGCAGAAAATGCGCTTGATCCGCGTTCTTTGTAGCCCTTGCTTACAGCGTTCTTTACTCTCAGGCTACGATGTGTAGATATGAAAATCAAATTACAACGAGTTAAGAGCCAACTTTGTAAGCAGACCGGAAGGTTGTCGGAAAACAGCTAATAAAATACCCCAAATAGAATAAAACGACTGTTGGCAACAGGAAATCGACAGCATCGAAAGACTGGACGAAGAAGACATTCGGAAGTAACATAATGTCCTGATTTCATCGCGTTCAGAAATTGATTTTTGGATAAAATTTTCAACAAGGCCTAAGTAACATTGAGATTTCGTTTGGACAGAAGTTTACGGAGACCCAGATTTTGCCTCAAAACAAAAACAGACCAGTTATGCTTTTAAATTTTTATAGGCAAAAAAAGCTGTAACAGATTCAGGTTTGAATTTTATTTGCATCACATAGCTTCCAACGATGTCTCTAAAGCAGTCCAATCGACGCACCAATCGGTCAAACTAATGTAGTATTCTGCGTTTAGTTGGTAGCGGAGCAGTATTCACACCCATCAAGGGATATGGAAAGTGTTTCGGCATATTGGGATAAACTTCGGTGGGTGGTGGAAGGGGTATTTCTTCTGAAGTCGACCCCACAGAGGTTGATTCTGCAGATGGGAGTTCTGTTGTTACGAACTTAGTCACGGTTTCCTTAGCGTTTGGATCCACCGTAGTTTTAACGTCAGTCTCTACTTTCTCCGTAGTAGTTTCCGCAGGATTTACTTTCACCGAAGTTGTTTCATCTAGTCGTTTTGCCCGGATCAGTGGAGGGACTACGTAATATCTGAGATGGAGGAAGTTAGGTTAATGCAGTTATTAGTAGTCAAAATGAGATTTTTAATTGTTCCTACCTATCACTGGTATCATCGGGTGATTGCAATTCTGCAAGCGGTATATCTAGTCGTGCTCTCGGCCCAGGAAGAGTTTCAACAGCAGCAAGTCCTATCAATGTCCACAGAATGAAGTTTGAAAGCCACATGTTGATTACTCCGTGATTTGACATAAATTGGCAAAAATGCTCTGATACAAGGAATTACCGCCTACTAAGGAAAACGAAGAATATAATCTATGCGTTTGCCGGCAATAGGGTTATTAAAACAAGAATGATTTTTTTTATTACATGTATCGATAGATCTTTCGAAAATTTATCCGATTCTAACCCAAAACTCCAATCTAAATGCATTAACTGACTTAGTTCCGGGGTCAAGCAAAAACGGCATAAATTGTTCAATGTATTTTTCCAACCTTATAAAGTGTTGGAAACTGATCAATAATGTTGACCTTACTGACAAAGGTTTCAACCCAAGGGGTGAGTCGCTTAGAACAATGTGCCATTCACACTGTATCACTTCCGATAGCACGATATAAGATTACGATTCACAGTAATACACGATCATTTCACTCGTTACCACAATGTGTGGCACACTGAGGCACACTTCTGACAACTCAAAAACTGTCAACAAAGTGTAGTTAAATGATCATAGCAACCATTGCTTTTGTTTTACTGAACACCATGGCACATCGTGGCACATCGAGGCACATTGCGGCACAAGCTACCACCCGTTTTGAATTGTGAGCACAATTCTATTTGTGCTAAGCGACTCACCCCTTGTTTCAACCACATGCGTTCAATTCTTCAACATCTCTACCAACTAGATATTGGGTTATAAAAGATTTAAAACAGTGTATAACTTACGTCGTCGAAGGTTCTAACCTCAAATGCTGTCAAAATGTATGAACTGACAACCGTTGGGATTAGAACCCGATACAGTTTCGGGGTCAGACAAAAACGGTATTAATAACCCTATTGAGGTTCATATTTTTTTTGGTAAATATGAAGATAAACAAACTATTGCTCGCCGTGTATGTTTTGATAAACTTCACCTATCTCTCTTGCGTTGCTACTTACTCGTCGGTTAGGTTAATCATCTCAGAGGTATTTAATTACGTTCACGGGATCGCACACGCAAACGTCAACATTAGTTATTTTGACATTCCGTTCCAATCAATTTATTTATTGACCTAATTTGTAATTATATTTTGCCCGCGACCTGCTGCTGTTCATAATTCTGTTCCATTTTTTTTTTTGCACGGTGTGAGATTTCTAAAATTTATGAATTTATTATCAAAGTTGAAACGCTCGCTCGCGGCAGCCAATTTCAAAAACGCACATTTTATTGGCCTCGGAGCATTTTGTTCAACCCGTTTCCGCGCGTAAGTTGTGAGTTTCAACCTAGCGAAGACAAAAAAAACATGGCCTACCACTACCAACCACCATTCGCGCCGTATGCTGTGCGTGAGTGTGTTTTCGCACTCAACGCGTTTGGAGTTTTTTTTTGCCTGGCCCGAGTGCCACCGAAAAAAAAACTACGCACACGTACGCACTGATATCTGACGTTTCTTTATCTTTCTTCGGCGTTTGTCAATGATATTATTTTTTTCTTATTATATGGAGGCCCCACAAATTGCATGACTGTGTACAGACTATTTTCGCACACACCAGTGCAACGTTGGCGGGGCGCAGAAATGCGGAACGTGCTATTTTTGTAGTTTCTAGCGACTCCTGCTATTGACCAATGGACCGACCACCAGCATCAGGGAATAGTTTGGCCGATAAGTCTGGGTTTGGTCTAGGCAAACCAAACGGTTCACCCCATTAGCACCCCTTGGCTTGTTCGTGCGTGGGGCAAGTGTGACAGACATAGAGGAGTGCATAACCCGAGAACGCTTCACAAAATGGATGGCAGAGACGCGCACCACACAGCGGAAGTGTGGATAGGATAGTGTGAGAATCAGGATTATTTTTTGTGAACAATTATTTCACATTCGTATTTGCACTGTTGGCAGGTATGTTAACCCCCTGTTGGATGGTAGGATGCTCATCAGGAACGTCTTGGATGTGCTGCCATTTTGCATTCGTCTGAATGAGGGTTGCTCGCAGTCTGAGTCACTTCAAATAAACTGCACAATAGATCACGGATGTTTAGGTTAGAATAGAACTTATTTAAAACTGGTGTAAACTTTTAAATCGATATTCTTTGGAAATCAGTGGCACTATTAAAATCACTAAACTACTTACACTTGCACTATAACTGCACAGTATTGATCGCTACCACCACCTACAAGCAAAGGTTTGGTACTGCAAGCCCGGAACGAAAATTTCCCCTTTTGTTTTTAGCACACTTCGCAGCCTTCGCGTGTAGAATAATTGCAGGTCTAGTGCTATGATCTTACCGATACTATGAAGAGGGATAAGGCGTGGTATCACAGTAACGTCACTATATTTAAGGTAAGCAACCTGATTTGGAGCTGTGCACCCCTTTTTATGCATTTGTCAATCTTCTTCACAGCCAATTCCTCCAAATTCGTTTAATTTTATGAGAGCAATTACATTCTTTCGATTCTGTCGTAGGCTTCGGTCCTACCTTGTTCACCGTGAGGTCATTGTTTAAATTGGAGACAATGTATTCGAGCAACCTTATGCGATCACAGTTTGAATTTGCAAACGGCGCCGGGTGCCCCTACCATACCAAAGGAGTGGAGCCCTAGAATTGAGGTGTCCATCGCAGATTCATACGATATGCGTAACGTCAATTGCCATGGCGTTGAACCGGTCCGTTGTTGACTACCTACTTTAGAAGATTGTAGCCACGTGTCTAAGCTTCTTCTGGCTGAATATGATGTTCTTGATCTACTGTCATATATTAGTCGCAACGCACCAACTCATGTTTTTCGCTCTCGAACATTGCTGCTGCCTGAAATGCGCAACACTAACTACGCTGTATACCGTCCGATATAAGCTTTGATTTTACCGGAATTTTCGACTTCGTCAGCACAGTTTCGAAATCTTTTGTTGCCATTTTAGGATTATTATTTTTAATTTGCTTCAATAAGACTTAACATCAGTTGGACTGTTTAATTACAACTACAAATACATGTTACTTATTTTTGACTGTTAGCTATGGAGGATTACTCGTTTGTATTATCCACCACAGCGAGAGTGGCTTGTGCTTTTGGATTATTTGCGGTAAGCTGGGGAAATGAAATCTAGAGAAAATTTTCAATAACATTGAGAGCCTCTCTTTGTTGACTGTTACAACACTTTGCACTAATTTTCCAGTACATATCGAAAGCCGACGGTTATTACTAGAATATTATGCAAAGAGTAGAGTAGTAAATGTTGAAATGTCCGAGTAATGAACAGAAGAGAAAGATCCCAAAGAGAATCTCTCATTGTTACTTACGTCCTATTCTAAAATTTCTCTAGAAATCCTATATTTAAACACGCCATTTACAAAAACGAAAATAAGCAATTTTCAGTTAAAAATCAGCTGTAGGGAGCAATTGTGAACATTATGCTTTGCCAAAATATTTCACTCTATCATGAATACGAGAAAAATTGACTAAATTTACGCTCAGACTAAATCTTTATCTTGACGGGATACTGAAGCTAACACTTTTGCTTCCTACCACGTGTTTTGGGTTGTTCTGCAAAACGAATTATTCCGCTTGGCCTAACATATTGAATAATATCAGCACTATATGGCGCATACTGACGATTCCGTAAGCCTAAGCTCCATTTCTACCTCCACTTAACGAAAACTTCGTCGTATACAACAAAATTAAAAGTTAATTACCGTTGGGTCCGAGCAGTGTTTGTTCGTCAACTTCACTCACGGCGGCAACAATAAATACAGTGTTTCCTTTGTTCTGGAGACAATGCACACTAGTCAGTTAGGTTGCTAGTTGTCGTTCACTTTGCTCGATTTAGAGTCTTCACAACGCGTCCAAAGGTGACACGACCGAGACCCCTAGTGATATGAGGATTCCCACTCTTTTCTAGCATTCTGCGCGTTAACATACAAACGCTTAAGACCTTCGTGATCATCCACGTATACCAAAGCGGGAATCTACAAACACCCATGTTCACGCGATAATGCGATGGTCACGTCCGGAAATTTACCTTCGGCCTTAGTTGCCTAGGTTAATGCGTACAGTTGGGCCAAAAAAAAAAAATGACGCTCATATTCATTAGATAACACGGTCCATGGCGACATGACCGGGAACCGCGCGCGATTGTTCAAGAATACACGCGAATGTGCGAATGCCCACACGGTTGTAAAATCAAATTCATGTACGCAAAGTTAAACACGTTAACATACAAACGCTCGGGCCGTTCACGGTTATCCACGCCAGAGCTGCCAATTTTAACCAGGTTGTTTTGAACTTGAAGGAAGAACAAATCTCAAATCATGCCCTACTATGCTTATTCGTTTACATCATTCAGTTAAACAGCCGAGCTGCTCAATCTTTCTCCATTCATTTTCGATTTCATTTATCTCTGTACTGGGATATTGACCCGGTTTTTTAAGCAAAACTACTCTGAACATACTTCTTACTGTTCAAGTAAGCTTGAAAACGCAAAATATGTTAACATCTAACCCAAACTGGGCTCTACAGAGCAGATGACAACTTTGGTTGGTGAATGAAAAAGCATCAATTTGAAATGAAGACGTACGGTTTGGGTATAAAAATCCCGCCAACTTAAAAGTGAATTATTAAGGGAGGCTTTGAATTTGAAGCATGGTTGAGTTCGAATGGGCTGAAAGTTGGCATTTGAAAATGAAAATTTGCACCACTGCACAACTTCGTCCGCGATCTCACAACGAGGATAACGCCTCGATGATCGAGTGATGTTTTAGCACTTATAAATTTACAAACGCTGTCTCAAGAATGAACTCATAAACGCCCGTGTTCGCGCGATCATATGTCGGTTACTTTCGGAAGTCCCTCTTCTAGGTCCTAGCAGCCTAGGCCCATGCCTTCAGTTGGACCAATAAAAATTACTCTTATATCCACTAGACAACACATGATGACATGACGGGGAACTCTAGTGATATGGAAGAACTCACTCCCTGCTAGCATCTGAACCGTACACCGAAAATTAAGTATCAGATTCACGGTCCACGCGCGATCATCCAAGAAAACACGCGAATGTGCGAATGGACACACGGCTTAAAATCGATTTTAAATACAGAAGGCAAATACACACTAGTGCACGCGACATTCAAATGTCTACGCAACATACAAACGGTCACGCGATCTAAAACGTTAACTTACAAACGTCCGAGCCTTTCGCGATGATACACAAGGACGAACAGGCAATGGCAATCATCCACACACAACTACGCCCTAGATTTCGCCAACACAAAAACGCCCCGATGATTTGGTGAACGCTATAATACTGATTAACGCGGTCACAAGCGCGCGAAAAATAAATCCCAAGCGATCGTAACGTTCCTACGCCCGCTCATCTGAACACTTACACTTAATATCACAATCAGAATCTCGCTACATTTGGCCTTAAACAGTGTTTTAGTGGGTGATATTTTCCGTCTTGTCTGCAATTAAAGTGAGTGATTCTGACGGGGAGCCCTTCCGGAAATCCAGCTCTACTGCTCCAGTAGGACAACTCCTGAAAAAAATCCGGTTGTTTAATAGGTTTTTGTGTAAGGAAACGTGGGGAGACTTGACCAGGTTTTCAGTTAAACCTACATAAATCTTTAAAAAAATTATTTTTTTTCAAAATTCATTTAAATGTAATGTGCAAAACTATTGTGCTTATTCATGATTTTTTTTTCAGAATAAATAATTTACTTTTATTATTACTTAAAGTTTTAAAAGATTTTCTGCGATCGTTTTTTTCTGGTAAAGTCTTCATACCGCGGGGAGACCTGACCAAGGTGTGGGGAGACTTGACCAAGAGTATTTTGATGTATTAGAACAAAAAATAATAGCATAAAACATTCTGTAATCATTTTTTCCATATTACCGAGATCTTTAGTAGCAGGAAAAAATATAAAGAATTGCATTGAATGAATTTAATTTTTTTTACCCAAGTATCAACTAATAGCATGCTACAAGTGCAATCTAAGTTTTATGAGTAGCTATAAAACTATCATAAAACCTCAATTGTTACTTGGGTAATGCATTTTCTTTTTGGGATTAACGGTACTGATTACATTGCACTATGGTCCCAACCCAAGTGACAATTTATAGCACCCTAAAAGTGCAATTTAAGTTCTATGAGTGGCTATAAAACTATCATAAAACCTCAATTGTTGCTAGGGAAAGCTGCATTTAGAAAGACAAAACTGTTTGCGTCCAAACCGTTGGTTTTAGATATATGTTAACTTCAGCAAACTTTCTTAGAATTTTCTTGCTGATTTTTATATTAGTTGAATTAGGGTGGGCTTTGGGTGTCCAAAGTATCAACTTTTTAGATGTATAAAATTCAGCTACATAATGTTCTACAAAGTTATAAAACAGTTAAACTAAATCTATCTTGCTGAAGAAACTATATGGCCATCTCTAATGGTTCATGTGTTATGATCTTGATTTTTAATTTGTTTAGGTATATTTAAGATAGGGTGGCTCTTGAAAAATTGGTTTTCCAATAATATCTTTGACACGCTCATTTCAGTTCGGTAATTTTCCAATAGCCGTATAGTCAGCAAATTAGGAAACTGATATCTCAGCGAAGTGACATTTGTTTACTAATTTTCGCCAAAATATTATCTGAGTCTCAGTTATCAAACGTCAGTTTTACTGATATCTCAGCAAAAAATTGTTAACCGAGATCTCAGCTGTTGAAATTTCGGCAAATGATGCAAAAAAACTGTGCAAATTTAAGTGTGTAGGCAGATAATTTTAATTTCTCGCAAATACTTTGTAGTAGAAGTTTTTAGAACTGCACATTTATGCCGAAGCAATAAAGTTGGTTTCTATTTTATTTACATAGTTACAGGCGATTTTCAAAACAAAAATAGTTTTTTCAAACTTATATATTCTGCAAGATTGCAAATGGATTTTCAATCTGTTACGTTCATTTGAAAGATCGGAACTTTTCTAGTTTATAGTGAAAAATTTGCAGGAGCGTAATTTCTGTAAAAAAAATTAATTTATAAAAATGGTATTTTTCAATAAAATTTATTCATAACTTTTCAAATAGACGAGATAACAACTTAGTTACTTCAGCAAACATGTGTGCTATGCAATGTTCTAAAAGTGTTACAAACATGCACGACGAGAGGGGGGGGGGGTCAGGGGGGGCAACTACCATGGGGCCCTAGTCTGTTTTGGGGGCCCGCGTTTTTAACTGAATTTAATTTATTATAATTTAATTGTTGAAGTTTATTGTATCTGTTGACACTGCAAATATACCACAATCAACTACGTTCCAATGGTTTTGTGAAGTACGTGAACGTAACCCAATTAGATTCATTTAACAGTGCAATTGTTTTTCAAAGTGTTCGTAAAAAAAGTTTGTATGTATAGTACAGTATGAAGTTGTATACAATTTAACAGATTCTTAGCTAACTGTTACTAATATAAGTTGGATATTTTCGAAATGGGATTGACGAGTAGATGACGAAAATCAATGTATGAAGCCATTTTAAAAACCAAGATGGCGAATCCCAATTAAGATATCTCTATAACCTAAAATATTGACATTTTTGAAATAAGATAATCGTAGAATAGATATAGGTATAGTGATTTGTGATGCGGATGATATGTTTATAGAAAGCTTTTCTCAACCAGAAGACACTATCTTGGTCTTCAAAAAGGCATCGCTCATCTACTCGTAAAACCCGTTTAAAAATACTCTCATAGTTTATACAGAAATTGTCGGAAATAGCTTCAAGCTACCATTTCTATCATCTACTCGCCAAGCCCGTTTCAAAAATTCCCAAATTCTGTGGGTTATCGAGATTATTGTTCAATCGGAAGTCTCCACTTTGGATTTCAAAAAGGTACCAAATATCCATTTTTACCATGTACTTTTCAAGCCCGTTCCGGAAATACCCATATTGTTAGGGTTATCGATAATGTTGCTCAACCAACGAATTTTAATAAGAATGTGAAGCGAACTTTTTTTACGATCTAAATCCCAAAAAACGAACACTTTTTTTACGAACTAATTCAATTTACAAACGCTGGGCTTGGTTCCTAAATGGAGGTTCCAGTGTACACATTTGATGCAGAAAAATATGGGAATTTAACTACTTATTCTTCCCATTAGTTTCCACCAAAAGCTGAATCTCTCTCACAACTCTCTGTCGCAGTCTTTTTAAGAGCAGACTTCGCTTCGGAATGTTTTCTCTCTGAATGTCAGCGCAAATGTAACTACTGATTCCAAAACCGACTTTACCATGTTCAGAAACCGATAAAGAAAATTCGTTCAGGTCATAGTGACAACTGCAATAGCTGCATCTAGTACCTCAAAATCAACAGCATGTACCAACAACAAGAATCAAGGAAGCATCAGTGGTGCAAAATTTCACATTCAGTTTGCCTATTTCTGATTAATTTGCTGAATCCAATATTTAGTTTCAACGCTTCCCTCATTCATTCACTTTCAAACTGACTGAAATTTTATGCAGAATCGAATGGTTGAGTGCAGAGGAAATAAAAATTCACTCACCAACCAAAGCATTCATTTGTAATTATGAGGACATTTTGAAGGCAGAAGTTCTATAACATTTTCGAGCATAGCTGAACTGCGTAATCTATATCTGGTGCACTTTTGCATGATAATGTCTCTCAGAGCTAGCATAGAAACTAGATTCAGTTTGCTCCTGAAACCGAACATATGCGAACATGAATGCGCGTTGTATCGGAAAAGCGAAATACGAGGTAAACAAACCAAACATCCGATTCATCACGGCGGTCATGAATTGAATTTTGTTTCTTTTTCAAGCTCGCGCAGGGATGTCAATTTTTGTAAGCTCTGATTCTGGTCAGCATTAACGATGATAGCATTAACGTGCGTCAAGGGAGCATGAACGATGGCGATATGAATTGTATGGCAACGCCACAAAAAGGTTTCCAATTGCAATGGCAAGTCAGACGCAAGTCATTCTGATTGCCAGCCACAAATATTCCTTTATTTTTTTTTATTTTTTCCATCTATTACATGTTTGAAATACTGACGACTCTGTTAAGCTAACGCATTGAATCGTGGCAAATAAACAATTTTCATAAAAAATAGTTTAATTGAAACTGTTGCATCCGTATAATTTCACTAATCGATATTGAAATAAGAAGTCGTATATGGTAGGGCCCGTTACTACTTCAAACCTCGGGGCCCGGCGCGGCTCTCGACGGCCCTGGCTACAAAAAAAGTATTTGCGATAAATCAATGTATGAAATGACAAATAGTGTTTTTAGAGGTCACATTTTTATTGTTCATTCTCTTATCCTAAAATCACCTGAGAAATAGGCAATTTGTGTGATTATGCTGAAAGTCACGGCAATTATATTGGGCGCAAAAAGTTTTGTCTTCCTAAATACAGCTTTGGGACCATAGTGCACTGCCCATAAAAGCATAAGAGTCCCATATGGATTTTTGTCGAAAATGAGTTATCTGTTGGATTGTATTCTGTATCACCACTGAATCACAATGCACAATTAAGATTACCAGGTTTGTTTAGAAAATAAAATTCCAAAACAAGGCTGTCCCATCCATAAGGCTCAATGAAAATGTAAATCTTGAATAGTGTTTTTCTCCGCTTTGCTGTTTTTCAATACGGGACTCTTATGCTTTTATGGACAGTGCATTGCATGTGCAAACGTCACGAAATCAGCCATATAACAGCAAACTTTGTTGGCTAGTGCTATAAAGATATAGTGTTTAAGGTTGGATTTTTTTGTGACGTGATTAACATTAATACGTACCACAGAACAGTAAATATCAGAAATGGTGTATATTTCTTCAGTTGATTAGAACTTGGTCAAGTCTCCTAAAAAAATCTAGGTCAAGTCTCCCCAACTCCAGTTCTACTAACTATTGCAATATTCCGATTCATGTAGAATCATTTCACTACTTCATAGGGATTAACATAGTATTTAAGTTCTATAAAAAGATTAATTATGTCCGATATGTCCGTACAGAGTTAGATAAAAAATTTCATCATTTAACGCAATTTCATGAATTACGGAATATTTTCATAAGCGCTAAAGAGATTATTGTAAATGAACTTATTTCGCTTATTATTCGCTGCAAAGTCAAAATTCATGAAAAATACCTCTGGTAGTAGCAATTGTGAAAGTTTTTGACGCGGAATTACAGAAATATCAGCTTTTCAAAAGAGCGTGTATACAATCTATTAGCCCTGTTCAAAGGTTAATATGATTTTTTTCCGTGTATCCACTCAAATACGCAGCCTAGTTACGTAAATGACTGATTGTTTGCCAAGCACGACAAAGTAACCATCGATCAGTATAAGCTTCGACATTAAGAAGAAGCCGAGACACAAAGAGTGACAATAAAAAATAAAACACACTCACTAGGTCACTCACACACACGTTGACACGAGCAAAGAAAGCGCAGCATCACACGTGTCATCCTGATTCGAATCGATTCACCCATATCATTCGGATGTGCAATGCAGAAACAATGCCTGACAGTAAACTGCAGTTCATTGCCCTTTGACGTCCATCGGCAATGCGTTCGTTGTATCACAAAAACAAGCGAACGACGCACTTGCCATCTAGGCTGCAGGCTCTAGATCAAAGGCGAAGGGAATCGGAAATAACACATCAATAGAAGGTACAGCTCAGCTCAGAAAGAGGGTGAAAGAACAAGGCGCTTGTACCACTCACTGCCTGCAAGCTGGGGTGAAATGGCATGCGCGGCGAAAGCATAAGAGCGATAGTTGTATGCACCGCTGCACATACAGCAAATGCATCATTCAGAGGGGTATGCTGTCCGGTGGGAAAAAAAGTGAAAATAATTCATCTAGGACTAGAAAAGAGGGTGACATGATCCGGATGTTGATTAGGTCGATGCCTTTCGTCGCAAATATTGCATCGAATCTGCGTTGTTGGCATTTGTGTGAACGAAAAAATCAGCTAACAAAAATTATTTTTAAACCTCGATCGTAGAGAAAAAATCATTATTTTTAATACCTCACGCGATTATTATTTCAAAGAAAAAGAACCTAAATTACGTTGCAACTCAAGCGTAGCACCACGACACGCATCAGCTTTGGGGAACTGAGCCGTCGAGCGGTGGCTTTCTCCACAGGCCACGTTTTTGCTCGGTCCCCTCGAGCTACTTCCCTGAGAAAAATTTAAATTAGAAATTAGGGAAGAAATATTAGAAATGCAAAAGCCTTTTATGATTCGTCCCATTCATATGCTAATCGGGAAATTATTCCTTTTATTTCTGCTTCCCAATGCATAGGCGAAACTAGCCTACATGCACACGGTTGCCTGCGTGTGTTTCGCTCCTGATCGCTCTACATAATGCTAGCGGTTCCTTCACATAGGAAGCAATTCCATTCTCAAACGGCAATGGCTTACAATAGCAGCAGTGTACATATGCAGCGTGCGCGGTCACTTCCTGCATAACTCTCCCCTAGCAGAGTCTCGATCGGTAAACATTTCACCCGGAACTTGTTCCCAAACAATTCCAATTGGATCCGTTCGTTGTTTTCGCGTTCTCCCGAAATGCTAAACAGCTACGAGTTGTATGTAATGAGCACGAGCAGCAGCACCGCGAAAGTCCTCGTTTGAATATTCTATTCGGCAATGCACTTTCACCCCTGTGCAAAGGAAAAGGATGGGAAACGGAATTAGACTCGAATCGGGGCTTGGTGGAATACTAAATTAGACCTACTAAGACAGCTCGGTGCATTGTACAAAATCGTGAGGTAATTGAATATATCAACTTGTTTGTTGTTGGGTTTCCTTCGTTCCCGATCAGAATCAAGGTTGAAAAAATATGTACGTCCCTTCTGGAGTGCTCTTTCAAAACAGAATCGAAATTATCTTTGCTCGTTGTATTATTGCATAACAACCGCCTAACAATGATTACTTTTTTTTGTTTCGTTGCCGATGACGCTGCACACCGCGCGTCGGTTGGGTTCTGTTTTGACAGTGCAATTTTTTGCCCCGATCTGCCGTTGGTTTCGGTAGAAAATGTGGATGAATCATTCACTGCCGCAGTTATGCTTCATTATTTTGGAGGATACCTTACACGTTAAAGGTTTTTTGTTTGCTGGAAACCCGCGAAATTTTAACTAATTTTCATGAGTATAAAGTTTCACAGACCTAAGATGGACAGAGATGGAGTATAGTGTTTTTAGACAATACACATCACTGAAATCGCGAGTGTTGCGATTAATGAGTCCAAGTTTAGGCTTTAGCAATAACGGAAGAGTAATGTGCGGTAAAGCGTAGCTTACAGTCGAGAATGACACCAAGGTCCTTGACGGATACGACTCGTTCTACGGGAGCAGAACACATTGAGTATTCGAACTTAATTGGAGTATGTACTCGTGTGAAAGTGATTGTACTGTATTTTTGAATATTCACACTTATTCCGTTTCTGTCGCTCCAGTCAATGATCCTATCGACGTCCATTTGCAATGCACAACAGTCTACCATAGTTGTTAGGACACGGTAAATTTTCAGATCATCAGCAAACATGACTTTAGAGGTCGATAATTCACTGCAGAGGTCATTCACAAAGAGCACAAATAGAAGAGATCCGAGATGACTCCCTTGAGGAACGCCCGATGAAATGTGGAAAGGATCCGAGAATGTAGTTACAAGGAGATCCAATTAGTCAGCCAGTCTGGCAGTCCAGTCCGCCTTAGCTTTTCCACAGCAAGCTGATGAGGAACACGGTCGAAGGCTTTCGAGAAGTCGATGTACCCCGCATCGATCTGTTGTCGTTTTTCCAATTTATCAATCAGCGACGACACGTAGCTCATCAGATTTGTAGTTGTCGAGCGCTTTTTTACAAAACCATGCTGGGGAGGCAGCTTAAGATTGAAATTCCTCTATAATTGGTGACATCATGTACATTGCCTGTTTTGTGGATTGGAGTTATCAAAGCTTCCTTCCACTTCGTGGAGAAAACATTTTCAGCAAGAGAGCGATCGAATAATAGAGATGTTGGTAGTGCCAAAGATGAAGAGCAATTCTTGATGAACGATGGTTGTAGCCCGTCGAATCCCGGGCCCTTGGAACTGTCAATCCCCCGAAGATTAATATGTACCTGATGTTCGGTGAATGATGTTGCAGGCAAATTCAGAGTGAACATTGGCAAACTACTCAAGTATGATTCAGACAAAGATGGTGAGTTATTACATAGCTCTGAATTTTTGCAATCGAAACTTGGTTTGGTTCAGCAAGCCATTGCAATATGCACTATGCTATATTTCTTCTTAGCGGAGAAAATATAGATGAAAACTATTTTTTCTCCGCTACGGAGATAATTGTTTTAAACCAAATTGGCGTGTAAAGGGCACAACACCTACAACTCAATTAGCGATTGGAAAAGCGGTCCTCCCATTAAAACGCCAATGTTTTCGTTTCCGAAACCAAACTTCAAATTCATGATTCTCTTTCAATTTTGATGCGATGTGAGGATAACTAGATCATTTTGAAAGGAATTTGAACAATTTTTTTTTGCAAATTTGTCTTGAAAGGTGTGACGAAAAATACTCTTCTCTTTTCACAAATCTATTCTGTACAGTTAGGTGTACAGATTGTTCATTCCATAAGGAATAGGATCGGATTTGTTACATATTGTTTATTCTCTAGGAAACCTCTACTTTTCAAATTTCATTTTCTCGTTTTGCCCCTGTTTGTCCAAAACTGTTTTCACGCTATTAAATTTTTGCTGGTATTGAGGCGCATGGTGATTATTGCGAAATATAAAGAAAATATAGCGTAAATGAACACTTTATGTACGGATTTAAAGTAATGTTTGTTTTTCTTGGTATCAGGAATCAGTAGCGTCTGGCTCAAATGGCACGTTCCCTATGTTGATCGGAGATTTGTGCCTTGCCAAGAATCGTCTTTTCATCATTTTCCTGATGGGAAGGATTTGGGAAGTGGTAATATTAGGGGTAAGGAAAATAACGGCACAGAACAATTAAAACCAGTCTTCCCATGGACATCGATAAGTTTGCACCTGTGTACAAAATTTCGTGCACACGTTCAACCTTAAACTTGATTTGCCTTTGTGTACAGGTTCGCCTCGAACACCGAACCCAAGCGAACGATGTGCAAACTTAGGTTTAAACACCGTGTACGTACACCGTGTGCATACACAAGAAAGGCACACACAAAACAGAATGAGTCAACACGATGATGAGTGATAGAAAGAGAAAACTAGTGTCAAGAACTTGTGTGTACGAACATCGCGTACGTACATGAGTTTCGGTTGTGCAGACGAACATGTGTACGTGTTTTGGTACGCATTAGCGCGTACGAGTTTGCACACGAAGTTTGGGTTTAAGATGAGTACAAAACTAGAGCGAACATGGCGTTCGATGTTCATTTGGGACGTCTGATTAAAACAGAGCATACTGCACCCCCGGAGGGATGCGCTACAATAGCAGACATAAAACTTCCAACTCCTGGAGGGATTTAGAATTTTTAAGTTAGTAGTGAGTAGATATATCAACACCCCCGAGAAGATATTGAGATAACAGAACGACAGCACTACCGAAGAGATATTGTCATTCAAATACGGCCTAAACTATAGCTCTTCACAACACTGGGTTAGGAACAAAAGCATATCCTTGAGGGTCAGCTCTATGTACATAGGCTCATCTATGTGTGGAGAATTATAAATCCGGATGCGTAATTGCATTACTGTAGAGCAGTTACATATCATATAATATATAGTTCCGTAATCGGATTCACAAAGATCACACGAATAATACTCAGCACGCTGAAACCATGTGATAATCGAGTTTGCATTGTCCAGTTAGTGCCCTGACCGGAATACTGCAATTGTGCTTGGAAAAATGCAGCAAATTCTTTGACATTTTCGGATTCACCGGCAGAAAATGTCTTTGATTGAACGCAAGTTTGCAAGCGACGCCTACGGTTGGCATTTTCGAATGAGCGAATCTTGTGCTTTATCCAACTTATCTACAATGGTAGAACCGGTTCTGGACCAACGAGATCATACGCAGCGCTCGCTCTAGCCAATTCGTCCACTCAATAATTTCCAGTTATACCGGAATGACCGGGTACACATAGTAGGTAAATAGCATTTGAAATGGTAAGTTCTTCGATTTGAGTTCGTCATGCGAATACCAATTTCGATCTCGAATCTGCCGAACTAAATGCTTCCAGGGCAGCCTGACTGTCAGAGCAAAAATAGATTCTTTGGCCGTAAATTTTTTGCTGAAGTGCCGATTGTACGCCACACAGGGTCGTTGAGATTTCTGCTTGGAATACGGTACAGTATCTACCAAGCGAATGAGATTGGTTTAATCTCATTTCACGACAATAGACACCAGCACCGGTTTGGTCCTCCAACAAAGAACCGTCAGTATAAAAAACTACATATTGTTCAAGTTGTCGCTTCATCCAGCCAGACAGCCATTCCTAGCAAAGAGGAATTCAAACATTGAAAGTTTTAAAAGGAATGTGAGGACGTACTCATACCAAGTAACCATTTGGGGCCACAGTCTTCTTTATGCCAGTATTGGCTCAACAATTGTGTAGATCCACTGAATGTAATTGAGTTTGAGTCCCCAAGATTTGCCGAAAGCCGGTCTACATTGGTCGAAGGCCATGTAAGCTTTCTTGATTCTGAAATCGATGTGAGCTGTCCAATTAAGTTTTGAATCAAGAATTACTCCAGCTTGATCTGCGACAAAAATTTCAGAGTCAAAGAACTGCAACGGACGAGCTCCGGTTGTCATTCTTCGTTGCGTGAAAAGCACCAATGATATTTTATTTGGATTAACTGATAGTCCAACATGAAGACATTTTTGCTCACCAATATATAAGGCTTGTCGCATCAAATCATAAAGTGTGTTAATGCAAATACCGGTGATCATTATATAAAAATCGTCGGCTAAACCATATGTCGGAAACCCAAGCTCATTAAGTTTCCTCGGCAAGCCATCAGCGACAAGGGTCCATAGGAGTGGTGACAGCACACTATTTTGAAGACATCCACAGACTTTCAGTTTCCTTATCCCTATTTGTCTTAACGATGAGCACAGATGTCGGCTGCTAAGCATTGCGTGTATCCATTTTGTGATATATGAAGGTATTTTCTGACATCGTGCTGCTTCCAAAATGGATTGTCAAAAGCACCTTCAATGTCAAGAAAAGCTCCTGAACTTGATTGCTTTCGCAAAAAAAGCTGTTTCAATGTTGCAAACAGCATTAAGTGTTACAGGGTGGTAATAGACTTTCCCCACTGATACGCATGTTCCATTGCAGGCAGCGGGTGCTTGCCAAAGCTAACATTCCGAATGTTGGGGTCGATTAAACGTGCCATTGATTAGAGAAGGAAGGAGGTCAGACTGATCGGTCTAAAGCTCTTTGCCTCTTCATAAGTGACGCGGTCACCGTTGGGAATGGATTTTACAGTTAGTTACCGCCACGCTAACAGAATGTATGCTGTTGTAAAACTACAAGTATAAACTGTTTTCAAAATTTGCTCGAAGTGTTCATATCCTCTTGAAAGTCGAATTGGAATGATTCCATCTTTTACCGGAGACTTATACGAAGCAAAACTTTCAATCGCCCATTTGATCGATTCGGTTATCATAATTCTACGAGCAAATGCCCAAGAATTAGACCAACTTGAAAAGAACTCAGAGGCAGTCGTCACCCAAGTAGCATTTCGAGTTTTATAGCACACTACAAGTGCAATTCAAGCTTTAAGGATGGCTTCAAGAGTACAATAAAACTTTAATTGCTACTAGGGCAGTGATTGCTTCGTACAGCCTGGAAAGTGTGTGTCAACGAGAAAATTGAGTACCACATCTTCGTCAGAGGAGTATTTACCATAAACAGTTCTAAACGAACTGAAAGTCTTTCGATTTCGAAAGTAACTTGAGACATTTGTGTAGAGGCTTTTCCAACCACTTCGCTCGGAGGAGCATTTCTGTATGCTTTACGAGCCAACTTGAATGCCTTCGATTTGTCCCTACGCCTGCGACTCCAAGCTCTTCTACATAAATTTTTGAGTCGAAAAAGCTCCACGAAGGTGTTCCTCTAGCAGCACGCATAACTCTAAGCGTACAACCCTCTTGGTAGGTTGCTACTATGAGTAAGTTTATTTTATCCAAGACCTCATCCAAGTCACTTGGATATTCAATCGTTTGAAGATATCCGTGAAACCTAGTCGCCAAGCCCTCTTCTTAGAAGTCCCAGTTCGTAGATTTGAGATTACGATATGTGACGATATCTAGCGAGACGTTTAAATGATCATAGACAGTGTACTTATGATCAGATAACGATGGTTCGGTCTTGTTATGATACGAGCCAGTTTGCCAACTCATGCGCAGTACCGTTAGAGCAGAGAGTAACATCTCTTCTCGGTCATGTGCAAGTTTGTACTACTTAACCCATTATTGCCCAACTTATTTTTCATACGCAGCACAAATTGAGTTTTCCGATTGGAAAAAATGATGTGGTCATTCCAGTGAAATTAATTTCCTACTAAGATTAGCTGATATAATAAGAAACAACCAGTGAAAATTTCAGATTGATCGATTAATTAATTCCTGAGATATCGTGGTCGCCGCGAATGAACTTCTCAACAAAATACAATTCCGAGATAATCGAGTTTCACTGTCGCTGCAGCGAGTCAACGGTCTAGCGTATCAAACACTACGCACCGCCTACGAGTGGTCAATGGGTAGCGGTTTATGAATCGCTGTAACTCAAGTTTTAGTATTCCGATCTTAATGAAATTTTGAGAAAATTTTCCTCAGCGTATGTAGTTTGAGAATATCTAATTTACAAAAATTCGATTTTTTATCATGACAAAAACCCCTTAAGGGAAAATTGAATAAAAACAAAACATAAACACCGGTTTAACCACTCTAACTTCTCTAAACGTATTCTGTAAGAAAATATGAACAATATTAACTCATTGATAATGCCTGTTTTGTGTTATTCCTTAAGTAATAGGAGTTATTCTTAGCACTTACTATATATAGTAGGTTGGGCAATAATGGGTTAAGTATTCCATCAGTGGACACTCCGAGCGACACTGGCAATTTTTAATCCTGCCATCCATTCAGTCGCCTCTAAGTGTGACAAAATTGGGGGCATACAAAGTTCAAGGGCTAATAAAATCGGGTCGGAGAGCTAAAATGTGTCTCAAGCAAACTGAAGTTATTTCTATTCAGTGTCACTATGTAAGTGATGTTGTACTGATAGGATTCTAAAGTAATCTCTTAACCGAGCAATTTATTTCCGTTAACAACATGCGCCACTATGTTGGGAGTGACAGTGGTTTTCGTGTATGATGTAGTCGAGGTACGACTGCATGATCTATCTTCGCATACACTCGATAGCAGTTTTCTCAAGTTAAAGTCGCAAAACGGAGAAGTTCTTTCCACTTGAGATGATAAATAGAGGAACTGCTTCCGAGGTGGTATTCTAGTGGTATTAGAATGCGACTGAGGAACCCTATTCCTTCTTTCGTGATCCAGCGATTTCGCTCGACTTGTGCTCAGACCACGCTGTGTCCTTATGATAATTAGTCTCACACTTGTTAGTACTACAAACAATCTGCACACTACGAGACACCCTGCGCTGGATTACCAAAGAAAAAAAACCTACAGCATCGAAAACAAATACAACGGCCTCATCTTCTTCAATTAATTCACAAATTGTTGTCCTACTACCAATACATGTTGAATCATCGACGAATGCCTACAGCAAATACATCTGAAACAACATACGGTTCCGTCCACAACAAGACAGGAAACGAGAAAACATTTAAAAGACACAACTCCGTCAAGCTCACGCATAGAGCCGTGTCAAATAAACGAATTGAAATAATTAACTTTTCCAGAAGGCCATGTTTATCGAGTATCTGCCAAAGTTCATTTAGATTCACTGAATCGTACGCTGCCTTGAAATCCACAAACAGATGATGAGTTCGCACGTTGCATGCCCTTCCCGAAATTAATCCAGAATTTGTCGCAGGGTAAACATCTGGTCCAGCATGGATCGTTATTGTTGAAACCCGCCCTGATATTCGCAGGCAAAGGCTTCAGTAAACGGGCGCAGTTTGCTAAACAGAACACGGAATAGAAACTTAAAGTCAAGCATTGAGTAACGATCCTGCTAGTTGTTCCACTCGAGTTTGTGACTTTTCTTGTTAGATGCCATCCAATGATTCCAAGACCATTCTGATCACATAGTGGATTGTTTTGTACAGCCGGTGTAACTTTTAGAATTTCGGTCGGGTTTCCGTTCATCCCAACGGCCTTACCGTTTTTTTAGCTCTCGAACGGTCTAGCGTGGGTAGATTCACAGTTGGTCTTGATACCTAGAACTATTACCATCAATATTTAGCTATACAATTCGAATAAAAAATATCTCTAGATAGATGAAACCTTGGCTTTAATGTATTGGAATCACAGAATTACTGAATTTATTGTTTCATTTTGCTTGGAGATCAGTATTTTATACGTGGCTGTGATTAGTATTCGATACTATCGCTTCGAATCGGTACTGCAGTGTCATATCGATGGTATTTTGAAGTTTATCGACACGTTAACCATTTTCAGCTTTCTTTCTGATGAACTAACAAAATAGAAAAAAATAGTTTCATTACTAGAAACATCGTAAATCTTTTTTGTACAGTTAGCCGATCATTTTGCGTTTCGACTTCGTCTCATTAGTAGTAGATGGCAGACTGATTTGGCTGTCAGGTGGACTCTAAATCCAACTAACTCACTAGTTACGTCCAGCAAGAACAGAAGATCTGATAAATATAGCGATATCGAATCTTAGTTTCGGCTAGCAAGCTAATGCGTAGCACTATGCGATGTTTTTCCCTAAAGAAAAATTGAATTGAACCATTTTGAGCAGGGTACAATACCTAACTTTAGTATGTTGAGGAATTTGCGTTTCGATTTTGTCTCATCAGTATTATGGCAGACCGACTTGGCCGCCAGATAGCCGGGGCCCAATCGATCGTCCATGATATTGAACAGACGAAGTTTAAACTCCAATTCCTCGTCTCACTATAGTAAGGTATTATGCTCTTTAAACACGAAATTGTTTAATCCCACTTTGGCCTTCGTGAGGAATACAACATACTTGTTTAAATAGCCAAAAAATAGCGTTTTTTATGGTTTAACAGGCGTTATTCTGCAAATTGTTTCTCCTGGCTAGAGTTTTTTGTAGTGTTCTGATTGTTTACAGTACTGACACAAGGGTTACTGAGTGTCATAAGCAAGTAGCGTGGTCTGAGAATAGACAGATTCAGGTTGCAGGGTCACGAAAAATGGAATTGGGTGTTTCAACTGCCTTCGCACCAGAGTTAAAAAATGATTGAAGCTTTTTTTGACAGTTGAAAGTGAACCTGATGCGACTCGCGGTGAATAGAAACAATATTCATTCAAATATCCATGCAATTCATTTAGTTGAATATCGTACATTAATATTCATTTCACTAATTAGGTTCTTTACTGGCACAGTTAACCTCACCTTTCTTGACAGTTCGCTTGTACTGTTTACATGGACTTAGAAAAATTTGTGGACGACTAGATTCGCTCGAAGAAAATCGTAAAGAATTTTTCTAAGTCCATGTAAACAGTACAAGTGAACTGTCAAAAATGAACACTCAGTTCATTTGTGACGTCAGCGTAAAGTATTCAATTATCTAGGCAAATGTTTTCAAATGCCGGTAAAGTATATAAAACAACAATCATCATCGCTTACATTGTGCCAGGGCCTACTTTGACGCGTTTGATTCGTTGCTGCACGTTCGCATCGTGTGATAATCGGAGACGAATGAAAATCTGCATGGATGAATGGCCGGTTTGTTCGTTTGACGTTTTCAGCTTCGTCACCGAATTTTGAAAAGGAATTCGGCTGAATGATCAATTTTCATTTAATGAATATGAATATTTGTAACTCTGATTCTCACCACTCGAACACCATCGAGAATATCTGGGAAAAATTCTGAATTTGTCCTCTTTGGCGGAGAGAACTCCTTTTTTAATAACGACATCAATTTTCGTGCAGTCTTACATCGACTGTATTCAGAGCTTAAAAAAATTGACATCCTTGCGTGAACTTGAAAGAAAACAAATTTCAATTCATGCCCGTCGCGATGAATGAAATGTTTGATTCGTTTCCCTCGTCATTCGTTCTTTCAAGGCAGCGCATTCCCGTTCGGGCATGTTCGGGTTCATAAGTAAACTGTTTTTTGTTTCTTTTCTACCTATGAGAGGGATTATTGAGAAAAAGTTCACCAAATAAAGATTACGCCATTCATTTATGCTCGAAAATGTATAAGATGCTAATTTCTACTTTCAAACTGTCCACATGATATCAAATGAATGCTTTGTTGGTGAAGGAATTTATATTCCCTCTGCGCTCAAGCATTCAATTCTGCATGAAATTTCAGTCAGTTGGAAAGTTAATGAATGAGGGAGGCGGTGAATCTGAATGTTTGCGAATTGACATGTTCTACAATATTATGTGTCTAAAACCGCCATCTTTTGGTGATATTCATTTGGGATGAGATTCGACAAGCGCAAAGAAAAACTGATTGCTGACGCGATCATGGTTAATTCGAAACGTGGGTCGGGTAATACAAAGTTGAAATGTAAATTTGTAAATTGACTTACTAAAATCTGATTGAAGTTGTTTAACTTTGGAGGAATTTTTCTGAGTGTATCTGAATGCTTTATATTTAAGAATTGGTCTACAGATCTGACATAAACAATCAAGGTTTTGCTTTGAACGACTAGATTTGGAATTCAAACGTCCTTATTAAATTTCTCAAAGTTCAGAAAGTTGCATTTGGTTAGGATGGTGCGTTCATAATGTTTCAGCAGTATGATTTTAGAGAGAAGTAAACAAGACGACAAGTTGCATCATCTTCGCGAATCTGCTTAGAACACTTCGGAGATGAAATCTTTGAATATCTCGTTTCACGTCTATTTATATTACTTTGGAATCAGAAATCAAGATCGCTATCGCAATCAAACTTTTCGAAACCTCAAGTCCGTCGGCATATGAATCATGTGAATTCTGTATAATTTCCACTATTGTTCACTTCCGGGATGAATCGAAAATGAATCGAAAAATGGTAAACACGGTAGCGTCAAAACTAAAACATTTGTCATTTGATCGTTCTCGAAGTGTGAAGGTCAGTCCGTGTCCAACCGATCGGTGACCACCGATAACTAACAGGGTACATGGCCCAACCCAAAGAAACGTAAACAAACCCCGTTCGGTAACGAAATAAACTTCCTTCAAGTTGCAGTCCGCATACCGCGTCACCCGACGAAACTGGCTTCGATGACGCACGTGGTTTTAAGATGTACCCCTTCCCATCGCCACTGCCACTGGGAGCTGCAAAGCACGCCATTGAACAATCAACATCATGGGACAGAAATGCAGCGGTCGGTTCGGAAAAAAATCTATCACTAATATTCAGGAAGTGTGTGTGTGTTGTATGGGTAGATCGCGCTGCAGGAGAAAGACAGAGAAGAAAAACTACCGAAAAATCTTGATTCATACCTACTCGAACGACGAAAACAATCTCAAGGTCGTACTCATATTTTGCTCCTGCGTCGTCGTAACTTTTTTTTCTACTTTACTATTCAAGACTTTCAATGTATTCACGTCTCTCGCGATAAAAATGATCCCAATACCCCTTGCTTCGTTTCAGAGTTTCCCTTCCCCTCCATACCCCCGATGGAAGGAAACTTACAAAGGCTTGGTTTTTTGGGCCCGACGCAATGAGACACCCCATAAACTTTTTTCAATCGCCCATAAGGGTTGAAGCGAAGAATAAAAACAAGGATTTTTTGTGCCTTCCTTCCTACCCAAAGACGGATGCTGATGAGCAGAAGGGGTTTCACGAGCTTACAACGACCACAGTCTTTCGGCTTCCCCATCAGCCCGCTTCCTATGACATGGCGAATGATTGGCGACGATGATTGCTGAGCACGCTCTGACACGGGCCATGCAAAGTTGCGCGGTGCATTCTGACTGGTCGTAGATAACGTTACTGGGTCAGTGTGATTCGAGCCTCATCCCCTCCGCTTTGCGCTGCTACTGCTGCTGCTACTACCACCAAACGGAATGGAACGGATAATGAGCGGCTCTCGGCTGCTTTTTTCGGATTCGGTTTTGATGTGTGCGAGCGCTGTGGAGCAACCCGAAATTCCACGCCTTTCTTATCGCACTTTGGTTGGTTGTATATTTGCGGAGTGTTGGCCGAGAATGCGCCGAAAAATAGACTTCACTGCATGTCTCTTTCGGCTAGAGTTCCTGCTTCCTAATTGGTAAAACGGTGGGGAAAGAATAGTTATCTAATCTTTGTTTGTGTTAGAAGCTACCATATTTTTGCATGGGAAGGGTAAGCTAAATTCACGTGTCTCTGACGGTCTGCGTTGAGGTTTCATTTCGAGGAAATTTGTTTTGGAGATGTTTCCTTTGAGAAGCGAGCAATGTAGTATTTGTGTAAAGAGAACTCTTTAGGAAGAAATGCGTTCCCACAGCAGAAAAAACAATATTGTCAATGATCCATTCATCGAAAATGGAGTTTTTTTTCTACTCTAGAAATAGAGGCTAAAACCTCTGTAATCGCAACAAAAAAGTATTGACATGAAGGAGATACATAAGATTCTCATTTTTTTAAGTAGAAATGCGTTTGTGTCGCAAGCGCAAATCACCTGCCAAACAAAAAGTTTTTTTTTTATTTCAACGATTTTGAACGTATTTTGAAGCTTGACTGTATCAAAATTGTGACCTGACAGCTACTTATAGACAGCCCAAATACGTTTCATCTTAATTCATCTTATATTCTTAATCACCTTGAGTTTTGAATGAATACTTTGTTCACTCTTCCCCGGTTAGTTTCAAACCCACCTCTAATTCCGATTTCCTGCTGATTACGGCTATTTAGTAATTTAGACATTCCTTGAACACTTTTACATCTTCAATCACGGTAAAGATAAGACTGCTATATACACGGAAAAAATGTTCCCAAAAACGTGAATAAAGTTCCATGAATTTTGGAACAATCTCGTTTTTACACTATGGAAACAGGATCATGAACATAAATCGTATGTTTTATAATTATGTTCAATTTCCCTCCAGTAACGCCCGCATAACGCTTCTATTAGTGGAAAAATTTGATTTTGTTTCGTGAAATTCAGTCCGTCGTGTTATTATCAAATGGATTTTCTGTACGTGAACTAGTTCAAAACTTTACGAACATTTTTCATAAAACCAAAACTGATGATTTTATTTATAGATTTAGTAACATTAGATCACAAAATCAAAATTTATTTATTTCCTCGCGAACTATTTCACAAAACTCAATATTATATTCACGAATCCATTCAATACTCGTGAACTTCTATATGATTCCTATTATATTTGTGATGATAAAATATCCATGCTCGTAAAATAGTTCACAAAATTCTCAAAGATTATTCATGTATTCGTGAACTGGTTCATGAGTTCCAGTATAAATCACGCCTGACCGCTCGCAATAAAACAAAATTCAACGAATTCAATCATAATGTTTATTCTGCAAAAAAATGTCAATGAATATTGGAGAAGGGGCCCTGGTCAGCCATACGACGCAACTTAGTCGCGATGCTTTCACAAAACGCTGGACGGCACTGACGTCCATCTTCTTGATACAATTCCGGATCCTGGTGCTCAACTGCTTCGTATCCTTGGCCCGCCAATTGTTTTTGCGCACTTGGGCACTGAGGGAGCCGAATAAATCCTCAATGGGACGGCACAGGGGCAAGTTGGTCGGGTTCCGTTCGGCACGAACGGTTTCTTTTTCTGCTCAAGATTCTTGGCGTAATGGGAAGACGCCTTGTCCGGCCAGAAGACGTACTTCCTATACGCATGATGCTTCTTTAAGAACGGCAGAAGAATTTTCTCAAGACACTCCTCCTAGTACACTTGTTGATTGATGGCCAGACCGCTCGCTTGAACCACGGCTTTGAAATCCCTCTGTCCGATATGGCAATGTACAGCATAACTTTTTTTCAAATTCATGCTTAAATTTATATTTTACTTCAGAGGGTGTGGCCGACTTGTCACCGGAATAGTTACTGTCATTTCTTGGAATGTGGGTCTTCGAGAGCGGAAAGTAACTTTCGTCGTCCAGCACGAACGACGTCCCGCGGTAGTTTTTCGTCATCCACCTGCACTGCGACTTCACGATCGCTATCTGCGCGTCCGTGTACTCGGAGGACCGAGTCTTTTTCCGACCGATGACGTCCTTCATCTTGAGGGTTCGGTGAATTAAGATATGGGAGCAGTGATATTTTCGGCCGGCGTCACACAAACTCGTTCCGTCCTTGTTGTCGAACAGCTTCCTTCTTCTTCTTCATTATCTTCAGCGGACGGCCGCTACCGGCCTTCCGCTTCACGCTCAGGGATGGCTGAATCCGGTAAACTGTACTCATGGGCATGTTTTCGTCTCGAAAGTGGGCTACTAAAACTAAACTTTTCTCCACGATGACCATGCGTTGTGTAAAACCGTACAACACACTCACGGAGTGACGCCATGTTCAATTGAACTGACAACACCCGAGCGAAAAGAAACATGCCACCCATTTTTAGGGAGTCCAGAGAGCAATTCTCTTGGAGAGAAAAAAAATGCGCTCTTTACTTTAATTACAAAAAGGTATTGACATTTTTTTTATTGAATACCCGTTATAAAATATTATTCATGTATTCGTGAACTGGGTCATGATTCCTAGTACAATAGTCACGAATTCGTGAAATAGTCCAGGCACTCGTAAAAAATTATTCATGTATACGGGAACTGACTCATAATTCCTAGTATAATAGTCACGATTTATCATTCGTACTCGTGAAATAGTTATCGAAATCGTAAAATGTCATTCATTTTTACGTGAACTAGTTCATGATTCCTAGTACAATATTCATCACTACCCATTCGTGCTCGTGAAATAGCTCACGAAATCGTAAAACGTTTTTCTGAACTGGTCATGATGCCTAGTATATGATTTACGATTTATCTTGAGTGTTTGTGATATTAAGAAGATATCGTTAATCATTTTTAATTTAATGTAACATGGTCATGAAATTTTCACGTGAACTTTTTCACAAAATTTGGAGTATTTTTCGTGGAATCATTTATGTTCCATGCACTATTTCATAAAATGTTCAGCTGCTTGCGACCAGTAATAGGTCCGAGCAGTAGACATAAGAAACTTATTTGGACCTCGAACATCGATATTCATTTGATAAGGTTCAGTGCGATGTCTCGATAGAAAACGGAAATTGCGCTGAGCACCAATAAACAATCACAGTAACTCAACTAAACATTCGAATGTATCGCCATGTATATATTCGTGGCGAACTAGTTTTTTGGAAAGACAAATAGTTTCCTAAATACGAGGTTTGTTATTCATACCTTGGACCTTGATCACGGTTTTCGTAAACCACCAATCGAGCTTATTCCTTTAGATATAATTGGTTAACATTTTTTTAAATAAAACAATTGATAAATGTATTTTTTATAGCAATAAGTAATAAATAAATTTAAATTATTATGAGCTTCCTGCAAAGCTACGATGGGACCCTTAAAAGGATTCTTTTCCGCTGGGTACTCGCCGTAGCTTCTTGTCAAATTTTGTGTTTTGTCGGTCTCGTATTGTTTTTTTTGTTCTCAGTGTTTCCGCGATTCGTAACTTTGTTTTGTTGTGCTGACCTTTTTTTTGTACGCTGAGAACTGATGTGTCCACTACCAGGGGGCTCCGTTTGTGAGCTTTTAATAATAAAAAAAAATCGTTCAGTTCACGAAATCGTGATCTTGGTTTCCTGAATTTATGAACGGATTTTTTGTAAAGTAGAGTGGGGTCAAGTAGGGTTTTTTAGCGAGCTCGTGCGATGATATTTTTGCACTGATTTTGACAAACAAGCATTCGTTGAAAAGATTATACATCTGAAACGTTTCAGAAATAATTATTTTATGCCTGGTTATGTATTTTTAGAGGTAAGTCCAATAAAGCGAAGATACTTTTTTCGATGTTTTAAAATCTGGGAATATGATAGGTCACTATATTCAAGGTTAACTAAAACAATGTACACGCCTTGAAACCAGCGGTTCAACTTTTATTAGAAGAGTGTGAATACAGCAGATTTTAAAAATAATACATGTAAACCATTAACATCATTGAGGAAAGAAATGTTGAAAAAGATGTTGAAAAATATGTTTTTTTTTCAGCAGCTGTGTCTGGCAGTATGCAAAAAATATAGCGTTTCGAATTCTCCTCATCAGTAACTAGCACCAGTCTTTTTGCTAGTTAGGCGATAAATTTAAACTAGAACCAAAGCTGGCACTAGTTAGATGCTCAATCCTAAATCCAAAAAGCTGTGTCTGGCTTTGTACTGGCGAATGACTTCTTCGGTGTCCTCGTCGTCGCTAGAGTGTGAAATTGAAGTTGTGCTTACCTGTTCAACGTTCAAGTTTGTGCTTCGGAGTATTGTTTGGATTCCTTTTCCACCTTAAATTATCGTTTATTGATTTATTTATCATTTTTCATCTAACCCGTGTTGGTATACATGAAATTTAATGTTGTTGTTGTGTTGGAAAAGCCCATTACAAGGTTCACTTCAGAAGCAGACCTCTAATGCGCGTAAAAACCCATAATCCTTTCGTACGTTTTTTCAACGATTACAATGACCTTACATTACAAATTAACAAAATTATATACAAGGTATACAGCATTACAAAAACATCACAGAAATATTTTAACATAATCTTATGAGCTAAGTCTATTCTTGAAAACATCACTAGAAACATAAGAATCGAAATGGTCATACACACTTTTGAAAATATTACACATCACCCTTATGGGTTCGTTCTGACCGTACTCGGTACGCTGAAAGCCGAGTCTTAAAAAGTTACGTGATCTAAGGTTTCTTGGGGGGGGGGGGCACGTTGATGTTGATTTGTGAGAGAATATCTGGGGCATCGATTTAGCCAGTCACTATTTTCCCAACAAATACCTCTGAATGTATTTCGCCTTCTTGCCAGAGTTTCCATATCGACCAGACGACAGCGATCGATGTATGGTGGTAGCTCTGTTAGGTTACGCCACGGTAAAGTTCTATGAGCAAAGCGGACTGCTTCAATACGGTTAGTCCAAATGCTCGTATAAGGACACCAAATGGCAGCGGAAGCTTCCAGGACAGACCGAACAAGTGAAAAATACAATGCCCGCAGACAATATGGATCAGTAAACTTGTTGGCAATTCTTATTATGAAGCCAAGGTTTCTATTTACCTGTGCTATAACGTGAGAGTAATGGTTTCTAGATGTCAGTTGCGAGTCCAGGAGTACACCAAGGTCTCTGATAACTGACACTCTCTCTAGCAATTGGTTGGCGATGTTGTAGCTCCAGTGAATTGGATTTTTTTTTCGCGTGTAAGATATTATAGCCAACAAGTTGTGATTACACCAATTACAGAAAGCATCTAGATGTCGCTGAAGTTCGATAGTCATCTATTGATCGCACAATGAGAAAGAGTTTGAGATCATCAGCGTATATAAGTTCGCACCCTGGGGGTCTAACATAGCAAACGTCATTGAAGAATAAAGAAAAAAGCAACGGTCCGAGATTGCTCCCTTGAGGAACACCCGACAAGTTTATGAAGTTTTATGACTCGTTACTTCCTGATTTCACAGACAGAGAACGATCTACGAGATATGATTTATGCTATCCTGTAGAATTTGATGGAGCACCCAGCCGCTCGATCTTTGCCAGAAGAAGAGTGGTCTACACGATCAAAAGCAGCTTTAAGATCAGCGTATATAGTGTCTACTAGATTGGTGGTTGTTGATCTGCCTGCAAAAAAGCCATGTTGGCTTTTTTGCAGGCAACTTTGATCCAGCGCGAGGTTATGGCACGATAGTTCGCAACATTTTGCTTATCACCTTTTTAGAATGGGATACATTACTGATTTTTTTTTCCAACACACGGGAAACACTGATTGCGACAGTGATTGATTGAAGATTAGTCGCAAAGGTGTACACAATCCCTGATATCCTCCATCTCCGAGTACCAGGTGCGGACAAATCTGCGTTACTTGAAACGGTGCAGTTCATTGGAGCTTCTTCATTTATAAACAGGAGGTCCAGGATTCGATTTCGCCTATTATTAACTGTAGACATTTGTCGCATGTTCAGTATAGATATTCCGTCCAGTTGTACCCGCCCTCGAAAAAGTTGATTCAGAAGGGTCTGGGACAGCATACCCGGAGGGGGTGCTCTTCCAAAGAAGTCCAGGCTGGTTGTAATCACCAAATAGTAGATGTGCCGTGTTGTGTTCGCCGGAAGTTGCAATGTCAAGTGCGAAGTCTTTGTGCTTCTGAATAATTTCTATATCACTTGCGGAATCGGGGGGAATATATACAACACCCACACAGAGATTAGTTTAGGGGCCACGAAAATTTACCCAGAGTTGGTCGAGATTGCGAGTGTTATTTTTGTGTTTGGATGAGAGTCGGTTGGAGACTGCAATGAGCACACCACCACCACGTTTCTTCCCTGCAATATTGGAATTGCGATCATAACGATATACCGAGTACTTTGAGCCAAATAATTGGAGCGCGTTGATTTGATCATTCAGCCACGTTTCGGTCTGAACATTAACATCATGATCAACATCCGAAGCAGCGACGAACAGCTCATTATTTTTTGTGCGTAACCTTCTGACGCTCTGATAGTAGATTTTAAGATGTCCCTGCAAGTTTCCTCCTGACGGTTGAACGGAGCTTTCAGTTTTCCAAGTTCCATGGCAAAGCTGAGTCAAGCTGATTCGGTACGTTGCTAACTCATGTGAAATATCTGACGCGTTTTCATTAATGACGAGCACTTTCCTTTCAAACGAGCGCGTAATGTTTTGAACGGAGCCTTGAATTGTTTAGAGGCTGATTGAATACTGGCGCCATCTTGAACAGATGCAATTGTGTTCTTTATGTCTTTTTCACTTAGTTTTGGAGTTTTTTGCACGAAACTACGCACAATATTCCTATGAAGACGGCACCGGTGGTTGAGTGGTAAGCGTGACCGCCACTCATTCCGGTTGGCCTGGGTTCAATTCCAGCCGAGGTCGTTGAGATTTTTCTTAGGTGAAAAAATCTGTGGTCACGTCTTCCTTCGGAGGGGAAGTAAAGCCGTTGGTCCCCGGTCCATGAAATTGGTGGATCGATATCTAGTCCAGGTAGTGGAATCACCTCTCTGGCGTCGGTAAAGAAGAAGTAGGTCCAACTTCTATACTTTTACTAACAAAAATATTCTCCTCCCGTGATACTTGTGGAGTACGCAGTAGTATATACGGCCTCTAGCAAAAGCAAGTATCGGACTAACCATTCCTTCTCTTTCCTTCCGCGATCTACGTTCGGGCCTGGCCGGCGCCGGTATTGATCAAAATCGCTTTAGGATTACCAGGAGTTGCACATTGAAAGATGTTTCGCTACTCCCAAGCATAATTATCTACTGATTCCCTGTGCAACTTCAGCTAGTCCCGATCGATAACGGAGTAGCAGCCAGGGGTGGTCGTACAAGCTCAAGCTCGAAATTACGCACAATTTTCCTATCAAAGTAATTCAAATTTATGTTGTAGTAGTGACTTATTGTGCCGTATTTTTCATGTTGATGTCCGTATTTTTTTAAACAAAGGTATCGGAAAACTAAAACAAAACTCTTGTTCAGCATTGAATTTAACATAAGAAAAAACTCACTTGCAATTTTTTTACATTGATTAAATATACTATACTAAGGAAAAAATATATTGGGTTTTCGCAGAACAACACACAAAAATATAAATGACGCCGTAACTAATACATCTGATCCACAGTAACATCCGAAATGACAGTCGTCAACGATTCTACTCTACTGTCGCTGAATTTTACCATCTATTTCGGAATATTTCGTAGTCATATAGGACAATTGCAGCCCTGATCTGGCGGTTTAGATGGTAAGGCGCTGATCTCACAACCAACTCGTCGCCTGTTCGAGTCCCAACCAGGCAGGGTTCGTAGCACTAGCCTTGCCAGTGTAATGAACACTAAAATCCACCAAGTTGGTCTATTAGATACTGATGAGACGAAGTCGAAACATAAATCCATAACTTGCTAAAGAATAATGTGATTTTATATGATCAATACGACGAGTTACATATATACTCAGGATAATATTGAAAATGTCCTTCCCACAAATATTTTGACCGAGTTAAGCTCAAACTCATCCTCCACTGCGACATGTTTGGCCATGTAAATATAATTTGCATAACCCCAGCTGTATGTGTGAAAGATCCACTCATTTCCTGTCAGCTTAATAAACAATTTTCGGCTGCAGTTCGAATCGTCAAACTTCTTAATTATAATTCAGATCGTACAGAACTTGCCAATCAATCAATAAACCCATTCCAACTCTTATCACGATTCGGAGGTCATTTGATCAGATCGAAAAAAACAAAACAACCGAATCTATCCTAGTGCAGTTTGGATTGTTCGCATCCGAAACTACGCCGAGAAAAACAAACCAACCCGCGCGAAAGAGCACCCATCCAAAACAAACATTATGCAATCACTCGCGAGCTCGTGAATGAAATGCGACGAAATACGCGCTCCACGCTCGGCCGATTGTGTCCGTGTATTCACTGCCACCATCCATCTAGAGCAGCTCGCGCAGTAGTGGCCTCGTGGCTCAGTGCCATCATCATCATCATCGACGTCGTCGGTCATAATCATTACCGGAGTAAGAATGAAAAACAACGAAAAAAAAATTAACAATATTTTGGCCGTCCCCACTAATCAGCTACCGCAACACAATGGCACTCGGGCAATTACTGAGAGGCCCAAGTTGACAACACCCGAGCGCTGCTGCTGATAACGACCTTTACCTTGGAACACCGGGCGACTCCACCCCGTTGCGTTATGCGGCTGCATCGTACCATCATCGGCTTTATCGCTTGGCTCGTGTACACTGCCAGCAGCGTAGCGTAGGATTAACTAATTCTCGAAATGACAAAACTAACCGAGAGCATGGGGCTGGGTAGGCAAGTCATACAGCGTACATCAGAATTTATTATGGTTTCGTACACAATTCATTTCGTTCGAACCCCGCAGTCCCCGGGGGGGAATTTGAACTGGTGAAACGCAGTACACATTTCCGCGTCAGACTTTTTTTCGGTGCTGCCGCCTTCACCCGATCGTACTCTATCTATCAAACGTCGTTGTTCGCGAATTTTCGCGTATACTCAAACCCATCCATTGCGCCGTAAGCGCTCGAGATTTGTTATTTTGTGTATATACATATACATATTGTTTGGTCGAATATGTGCGATTGTCGATTCCCGAAAATCGTGCAACATCACCAAAAAAAAAAAATACTACTTTGGCTGCACCTCGGCTTCCTTCCCCCCTGAACTGAACAACCCACGCACAACACCCACCACCACCCGATGCGATGGATGGCATTGAAAATGTGGCGCGTAGCAAAATTTCCCCGGAACATTCCAACGAACGCATACATACAGGTCGTCGTCGTCGTCGTCGTTCGACACGGTCGAGGCACACAAATTTTGGAGCTGAAGTGAGGTTGCGATTCGACTTTGGATCGGATGAGTTTTGCTGCTGTTGTTGTTGTTGTTGTTAATTCTGATTCAGGTTGTCACACAACAGCTTGCGTCTTTCGGCAGGTGTTATTATGCACGCACGTTTCCCGTATCGATCCCAAAATGAAATAAACACTGAGCAAGCGAGTGTGGGTGGAATGTTTTCTTTCATTTCCCGGAAAAGGCTAAGCGGATGAAAAGCAAGCGAAAATAAATAAGATAATGCAGTGGGAGATTATACACGCACCGTGCACAGGGTGGCCTATTTGGGTCGCTCCAAGGACAGTTTCTTCTCATATCAGCGATACGTCGTCGGTCGTGGAAGGAGCCGGTTGGGAAGTGTTGCATAATCGAATTGGATTGAGTTTTCGTTTGTCATTGGTGCGTTGGCACGAGCGTTGGTTCTCGATAAAATTTTTACACAGTAGAACGATGTAATAATTTTGGGATAAAAATATGATTATTTGATAGATGAAGAGTTGATATTGTGCAATGGAGTTACATGATAGTCCATTTAACCCTCAGCAAGGCAAGGGGTCTCAGAGGCCCGGCAAGCTACAGTTCTCTAGTTTCAATGAACTTTTAATTTGAAATACAAATAATTGAGCGTTTTCGGGCTTTCGATTCTCTCACTGATACAACGACAAAAAAGAGCCTTTTTTGTTTCATTGGGTCTCAGGAGCGATGCTTCTTGAAATTACAATTTTAGCTTGCATTCAAGTTAACTAAGTTTGAAGTAGGATAAGCAGATATTATTAAGAGAAACAGGATGAAACCATATAAGATAAACAAAAATTCCCATTTCGGTTTTCGAAATTAGATTCGCAGATCTCACGGTTTATAGCAACACTTCGCGCAGGGGGCTAATATTCATGTACTTCGGAGATAGTGAAATAATTTGATTTGAAATGAACTTAAGTATTGCTGGCTAAACTTAATCATTGTTTATCGAATTCAGTGAGATTCGCTCACAAAGTGTAAACGCATTTCGGTTCACAATACAGTGTTCGGTGTTTTAAATAGTGCCCGGATTCACCCTACTGTTCGCGAAGTGGGACATTTATCAAAAATGCAAACGCAGTTTAGGCTTTCGGACGTCACCTTCAACCAATTTCATCACCTGTGTAATGCTGTACTGATAACGTTCGACATCTGTTGAAAGCCTTATTATGCATATCAATATGCAACATGTCGTTGAGCATGACAAGGATAGTATCAAGATCGTTTATAGGGACGATGACAAAATTGAGGTACGATTCCGGAAGATCTATCCCCGCGTACTGTCGATAAGTTCATCGCAACTAGGGGGTTCGGATTTAATTTTTTTAATCCTATTGGCCCGAAACAGAACGCGAAGCTGATCTGAGCTCTCGTGAATTCAACATTTGGAACATGTTGCGATCCCAATATTCTGAGAGTAGCGATAGCATAGCGTCAACTTAGCGTCATTGAATTTAGGCTACGGCCACTCTGATATGTTCGCAGCTAGGTGTGACATCCCGCGATCTTGCTGCTTTACTTTAACGAGAGGCTCAGAGGGCCATGTTTTTCCTTATAATATTTGACTTTGACTTCGACAGACGCAAACGCGAATGTATGCTTGTAGCACCTATTTGATGTCTTTAGAGGGGATCATCGATTGTTTCTAAATCCTGCAAAATGTTCACACGGAAAAAATTGTTCCCAAAATCGTGAATGATGCCATGCATTTCGGAATAGTCGCATTTTTACGTTACGAAAACAGAACCATGGACAATCATTAATGTTTAATTTAGTTTCAGACAATGTTTACTTTATTTTCAGTAACGCCTGTATAACGGTATTAGTAGTGAAGATACTTATTTTCTGTTTTGTGAACTACAGTCACAGTTCCGCCATGTCATTACTATATCCATTTTCTGTTCGTGAGCGAACACTATTCATAAACCAAAGGCTTATTCATGAATTCTTTCAATCCTCGTGAATTAATCCATGATTCCTAGTCACGATTCAATATATTCAATATACGCGCTTGTAAAATAGATTACAAAAACACAAAAAAATATTTTTCATGTATTCATGGACTAATTCGTGATTCCTTTTATATTAGTAACGAATCGTCATTTATAATCGTAAAATAGTTCACAATTTCATGAATTATTATTTATGGATATGTGAACTGGTTTATAATTTGTAGTAGTTTGTAGTAGTTATGACTGACCACACGAGCCCGTGAAAAAAAATTAAAAAATATCATTCATGTGTTTGTGAACTGTTTTGTGATTAGTAGTACACCAGTTACGACTTGGTCTTGAAATAGTTCACAAAATTATAACCTATTATTCAGGTATTCGTGAACCGGTTCATGATTCATAGTACATGTTTCACGATCTATCTACATTGTAGAGCACCATAAAACCTGATACCGCGAGTCAGTCAAAGTTGTATGACCCGGCTCATATTGTCATGGAACTCAGAGTGAAAATTCTATAGCAATAAATAAATAACATGACAATAAGGCGTAGAGGAATTACGAATATCATGGTAAAATTGCTGATATCATGAATCCACGTGTTAAATTCGATAAAAAGCTCATAAATAAAACATCATGATAACGCATATAAAGTACCGAAAGGACGACTAAGAACCTGAAATCATGAATATAAATCACACAAATCGAAAAATTTCGATGCGAAACTCGTGAATCAAAAAATTACGCTAACGTGAATAGAAATTACGAAAATCGTGACTAAGGTCTTGAAATAGCAAACCTTCGTCAGTTCTTAAGACTCGACATTCAGCGCACCGAGTACGGTCGGATCGAACCCATAAGGGCGGTGTGTAATGTTTTCAATAGTGTTGTTTTCAAGAGAACAGACTTAGAAGACTGACTTAGCTTAAAGATGTTAAAATATTTCTGTGATGTTATTGTACTGCTGTATACCTTGTATGTAATTTTGTTAATTTGTAATGTGAGATCATTGTAATTTTTGAAAAAAACGTACGAATATATTATGGGTTTTCACGCGCATTCGAGGTCTGCTTCAAAAGTGAACCGTAAAATGGGCTTTTCCCATACTATAACAACATTAAAATTCATGTAGACCAACACGGATCAGATGAAAAATGAGAAATAAATAAAATAAATAAAATACAAAAGAATAATAACAAAAACTAACCATGTCTAGGGCACAACCACAGTAACTCAACTAAACATTCGAATGTAACGTCACGTATATTTTTGGCTTGGTCTAATTTTTTGGAGATGCAAGTAGCTTCATGAATATGAGATTTATTATCCATCATTTCGGGAATTTGGTCACGATTTTCGTAAATCGCTCAGTTCATGAAATCGTTATTTTTTCATGAATTTATGAACGGATTTTTTCCGTGCTGCAATCGTTTTTTTTAGGAAAAGGGAGCTGTTCATTTAGACTCTAATATATCAGGCTAGCAGAGCTCCTCATGTGAGTCAAACTCTGAATGCTATCGATGTCGATGCAGCGATGATTACCAGACCTTCTTCTAGGTTAAAATCGTCATTCAATCCGGGACCAGACGACGACGTGCCTTTTCAGAATAACTGAAGGGAAACCCCTTCGGTTATTCTGAAACAGCACCCAGGTATTTTGGTAGCTCCGTTTCACGTCACGTCTGTCGAGCTTCTATTGCTAGAGACATTTTTACATCGTGCAGGGAATCCCAACTCTTAAAAGAAAAATATGCGAGACGTCAATAACTATCGTGGGATAATTTCATTAAGTGCTCTCTCTAAATCATTCTCGCTGGTGATTATGGTACTGCAAGCTATACCCAAGGGGCGACTAACATGGCTTCAAGACTGGACGTTCGGCAGTATCTAAGATGCTCGTTGTTTACATCAATTTGTATGTAGCTTTCGATAACAGCATTCAGCTTTACTTCTACCTTAGCAATATTACAAGGAAGCCACTTGGGATCGTTGATGTTTAAGCTCTTCTTCAATGATGTACATTTAATTCTAAAGACTACGAATGTCCCTCTGGGATTATCTCAAGTTATCTAGTTTGATTCATTCAGTCGAATTTTTTTCATCAGCATCAGCTTCAATTGTTCGTTGATTTGTGAAGCACGCGTCGTTTGGAGCCCAAGCTACACTGCAATGAGTAAAAGAAATCCTTGCTGCATCGATTATTTTACGTTTCACGTTGCGTAGATTACTGTATCTATGAAACCCGGTGTCAGCTGATTCAAATGGATCCCCTGTATGCTGGAAGTAATACAAGAGGTGCCATCAATATCGCTGATGACACTCTGTAAGATCGTATAGATGTATCAGCTATTTTGAAACAACTTAACATAAACGTCACAGCTCCCCTCCCCTAAGCTGATTGGATGGACGGTATTGCAAAGATCTTCAAACAATATTACAAGTATCAGTTTGAATAAGCTTAGTGCATCAACCAGACACGCTATAGCATTCGTGATATACAAACGGCCACGCGATCAAATATGTCAACATAGAAACGCTTGTGCCCTTCGCGATGATATAAACCGTATGCAAGCACGAACTCGCATTCATCCGCGCACACCTACGCCCGCTATCGTAGACACAAAAACGATCCGGTGCTTAAGTTAATATGTCAGCACTTACAATCATATAGACTACTATACTACGATCAGACTAGCGGCCGTTCCCACATTATTATGAATTATTATGAAACTCATATGTTAGATGTCTAAGGGCACCTTCTCAAGCAACACTTACTACATGCAATGGCTGCGGTTTATTGCATAACCATAAAATTTTGCTGGTGCGCGTTTCTGGTTGCTAAATCAGTTGAATAATGGTTGATGTACGCTACTTTTCAACGAATTATGCTGCAGAAACTGCTAGTCAACAAACGGTGTTCCAGATCAATCAAACCCGATAGCATACAACCGCTCGAGCTTTGCGTGATAATACAACTCTGGTCACAAACGTGAACATGTCATTTGCGATCATCCACGCAATCCTACGCTCGTGATCTCGTAAACATAAAACACTCCTGTGCTAAATTAAACATTCTAACACCTACGAATTTATAAACGCTGTCTCAAGTGCGATTATAGAAAACGCGTGTTCCACACGAGCCTGTATCGTTCACATCCAGAAGTCCATACCCACGGTTTTAGTAGCCTAGATGCCTTCTTTTGGACCATTTAAAAACATTTTTAACTCATATATAGTAAACAGCAAGTTTCAGGGCAACATGTTGGGAACTCTGGCGATCTGGGGAGCTCACTCTTTTCTGACATGTGAACCGTACGTTCAATATTAAACGCTCGAACCCTTCGCGAATAACATCGCACACCTACGTCTGTGATATCGCAAACCTGAAAACGCCCCGGTGATAAACGAAAAGTTTCACCTCTTAAAAGCTTATAAACGCGGTCTCAAGCACGAACATACCAACGCTCGTTCCCACGCGATCAAAAAATCTGCATGCCCTCACATCTGAACCATACACTCAATCTCACAATCAGAATCACGGCCTGCTTCAATTGGCTTTACGCAGTGTTTCAGTGGGTGACACTTCCCGTCACGTCTGCAATTGTAAAGAGTGATTCTGGCAGGGAGCCCTTCCGAGAATCAAGCTTTATAACTCCCGTTGCACCGCTCTTAAAAAGGAAATAAAAAATAAAAGTAATCTGATTACCGTTCCGAAGCACCAGTTAAAGTAAGCATGGAGTCATCACTGGTCTACAAAGAATTCTTAATCTGTTTCATTAAAAATCGAGGTGTGGGAGAAATGCACGAAACAGCTGATCTTCCAAAAGAAGATCAGCTGTTTCGTGCGATCATTCTGACTCTCTGCAATCAATTCCCTGAACTGAAATGTGAAAGAAGCACTTCTTTTGATCAGCCAGATTCAGATTTATTGCAGAAACGAACAGCTAAATATAGTTTATAACTTGAATTATGGGAAGAATTGGGGTATAACGGGCTCACACGCTTCATTCGTTATTCTAATTAGCTGCAAACAATCCACTGCACTGTATTACATAAGTAATAATACCCTTAATTAGCAACGTTCAGCCTCCCTCACAGATGGCGGGCCAGATTTACTAAATTCTTAGGTCATGACAAATTGGGGTAAAATGGATTAAAACATTTCTTGCGATTAATCTAAATTTGTTCAATAGGACTTTTTATAAAGAACTTTTGTCATCCGCATTAAAATTTCATCCGAAAGTCATAAAAGTAATCATCAACAGAAAAGGGAATGGGGGCAAAACGAGCGTGATATGGTATCGTGTGGTCATTCTAAATACCTATGATATGATTTGAAACATAATTAGGCCTTTGGAATGTCTGTTTCTGCCTTTTTAAACAAACTGTGGAATGCCTGTTTAAATTAACAATTCGGCTCAGCGCAGTTCCTCGCTGGAACGAGTTAAGAATTGGCTGCGCAGTCTGGTGATATTCATGTTTCGAAATTAAAAGCAAAACGAGTACTATCCGATGCCTTGGACTGGTTTAGAAAAGTTCTATAATGTAGGATTATTATAAACAATATAAAAATTTGCTGCAAAATATAAACATTCTTCCTAAATGTTTTCTTGTGAATTTTTTTTAATTTTATTTCGATTATAGAGGTTTTAACCAGAAGGTCATTCGCCTCTTCAAGTTAGAAAAATCTCTAACCCTATGTGCGGGGTCGGGACTCGAACCCAGGTGCGCTGCGTACAAGGCAATCGATTTACCAACTACGCTACGCCCACCCACTCTTCTTGTGAATTACCGTTTTGAAATTACAATAGTTAATATTGTTCTAGAAGTATGTATGAAAAGAATTTTAATAGAGAAGTAAAGATTACCACGGTAATATCATTTTCTATCTCAAGCTCAAGTTAATTGCTATCGGCAAAGAAATGGCCAAAACGCTCGAATCCAACTCTTCCTAACCCAATCCAAACCCGACTAAAATCCGCGGATTTAAAATGTGGGCAACGCGAACCAAAGAATTTAAAATTCGAAAGACCCTGACCCCCACACTAAGGAAAACTCGATACAACATTTACTGAAGAAACAAACACACCCAACGCACAGCCTCCATCGGCATCAACTAAATCACACACACAAAAGGAGCTGCAGCTCAGGCAGCATCGAATGTCAGAACTATAGAAAGTAGTTAGAGACTTTTGGTCTTCAACAAAGTTGTTGAGAATGTCATTTGAAATAGCTTTGTTGAAGTCATGGAAACTCAGTATAGCGAGATATGAAAGAAATTTTCTTAACCTTAAATTTCTTTAAAAGAACTTGGTTAAAAATGGATATTTGTAGTTCAACTGCGAAAGCTCCAAAAAGTGATCTTCTTTGAAATTGGAAGAAGTTTTTTCGTCTCCATTTACACATTGCTTTTGGAGAGACTATCAATGTAGTCGGGGCATTGTATAGTACTGATTGATTTTCATGAAGATGTTGTAAACTGTGCATCAAAATGCTTTTTATCGTTTTCAAAGATGGCTAATTTTCGTTGGCTAAACAACCTAAGCGAGGCCTAAAAACTTGTAAGCCTTCAATAAAGTTGTTAGTAATATCAATTCAACAACTTTGTTGAAGACACTGTTTTTGTGAAAATTAACTCTTCTAATTACTTTTACGAGTATCCATCACCGAAACTATTTTGTGCGCTGTATTACGATGTGAAACATTTTCTGTTCGCAAAAAAAATTGTTTCAGAGTATTGATTGTACTTTTATTCAATTTAGCAAATGCATAACTCGAAAACAAGACCTTGTTTACAAAAACGAATTACGCTATTCAATTCAGCACTTAAATAGTTATTTACTTGATTTTTTTTTATTAATTTTCCCCCTACTTATCAATCTCAAAGTCGATATTTTTTATAATGAATGGTTCAAAAAATCTTCAAATACCCATACATGTTGATTCTGACGTATTGCACCATTTTTCGCCATTTTCTTTCTGTTTTCCAATGAATAATTGGGTAATGCGCCAATTATGGCCTATTGTGACCAGCATATCAAAGTGAGAACGTCAATAAAACGCGAGCAGATTGCTTGCTTGTTTCTGGTTGCTTGCTTATACCTCCATACGAATACAATAGGCAGAAAAAATTACTCCAAAGTGGCTTTATGTAGCAGCACGACTTGTCTGCTTCTCTCCTTCGCGATTTTTCATTGGGATGTTTTCCAAAATATTGTGTATCTTGGTTTATTGCTGGTTACTGTCTTTTCCGATTGTTAATGACAATGTCATGTGCATGAACATGCCGATTCCAAAAGGAAGAGCTACTAAATCGGTGTTCGTTCTTTTATAGAGAAAGATGTAACAGAAAATAAAACAAAGACATAACTTGTACCACAAACTATCTTCGTCGCAAAACAGTGAATAACGGAAACCAATTAAAGCGTTGTAATGAAAAGTTTTCAATTGAAGATTTAGTTTTCCGTAATTTATTCCCTACTACAAAGTGCAATAAATAACAATTTTCCGTTACGTTATTTAAAAAAAAAAGATCCGTTGTAATACAGAATTTTGTTGGTATTCCTCACCAATACTGTTGCATAGAACCGAAAATACCGGCACTTTTCTTGGTTCAGTACCGGTATTTCAGTACTAAAAACGGGTCGGCATTCCCGGGATTTTCGGTACCTGTATTACCACTACCACAACCCTAACTGATACATACTTTTATTTTAGCTAGAGAATCCATTCATGATTATTTTACTATAAAAACACCCGTTGAACGCTTGGAAAGGCTTTCTATAATACGTTATTCAGAAATACGACAGCTTCAAGTTTTGCCCTGTTTGCTTCAGATACACTACCGTAATTAAAACAATCGTTTAGCTTCCAACACACAGGAAAGATTGATTTAGTAGCGTGGCTAAATTGAAACATAAACTTAAAAAGATATTGCAATGCAATTTCAGGTGTAAGTCATCATTTATTTCAAGTTATTTAACTGATTGCTGATTGCAGAGATCTCATTATCATCTGTACATAAAATTCGGCTCGTGACAATGCAATGTTTGATGTGAAACTAGTCATTACCAGTTGTTAGCCTCGCGTGGTAATTTCCTGCGAACACAATTCTGGGAGTCTTTCTTCTAATAGACGATAAGGTTCTTTCATGTGTGTGATGTTTATGTTTGTTTTGGTTGGGTGAAAAAAGTAGAATGATTAATTTTATAAATCACTATTTTTTTCTAGATTCCTCGACAAATTTTCTTTAAAAGGCATCTCACTGATTGTTTCTAGACCAAACGAAGTCGAAGATATAAATAAAAGTTTATAATTGATGCTTCATTTTTAGAAAATTTTCCTTGTGCAATTATGACATGCCATACTAAGTTTGTCATCAATACACACTTACGAAACGTGTGAGTGCGACTTTTGTTTACATTTTTAGCTAAAACACTCACTATCAACCGATCTTCGTAATATTTGACAGATTAATACAGAATAGATAGAAGTATCAATGGTCTTCTCTGAATTGTTTCTACCATACCAAGTTTTAAGATATTGAATCTCAAACTTTAAAAATCGTTTTTCTCGAAATGTGCTAAATGGCACTTGTCATAAGACAGCACAACAGTGATGAAATAGTGCTTCTATTTTTGGAGCTAGCGTCAATCCGGCGCTAGTTTAGTTCTGTCACTGCGTGGGGGTCGGATTCTGATGAGATGAAGCCGAAACGCAAATTTCATAACTAATTTAGTTGTGTGCTCTTTACGCAATTTTCTCTTTAATGAAGAAAACATGGATTTTGCCAAAAAAAATTCTCCACTAAGAAGAAATATACCATAGGGAAAGAAAAACACGTTTTGGTCAAAGTCGATGCTATCTATGCAGTTCAGAAAGCTGCCCATTTTTCAGCTTTTGAGGCTAAATACAATTCTTCTAGCCAATTTACAATAATCCTTTTTTATGAAAACCCAACCAAAGACAGTTTAAATTGATATTTTCTATCTATCTATTATTTATACTTAACATCGCTTGTGCGAAGAGACAAAATCATAGTACCCAATTTCGTCGGGTAGAGATTTACCAAAGTTTGAATTCCATTTCCTGCATAAATCGCATCGTTTATGCGACAGCCGATATATCCGTGCCTAGTCTCCTGCCCCATAAAAAGGGCTAGGTTGGTGCACTCTCGCACAGTTCAGTGTGGAGTGCTGTGCTCATCCATAAAATGCGTTAGTGGCACACGCGTATTTTACAGCTTGCGCAAGCATATCGCGTACGCGCGGCCTCCGCTGGCATCGTATTGCATTATTCGTGGTGCTACCCGTCCTCCTCCTCCTCCAACCGGTCCTCGCCGATATACATACAGCCAATGTGCAATGACTCGAATTTGACACCCCGCTTTGGAAAGCTTGTGACAGGGCGACGTATTTGCGGTTTGATGATTTTTTTCTTTCTGTCAATTGTTTTCGTTCAAATGCCGAAACTTCAAACAACGTTCCCGGGTGCAACGCTCTGCTGACCCATGAAGTGAAGTACGACTGTGCGTGTGTAGCCCAGAAACGCATAATCGTTTCAAATCGATGTTTGATTTCAAACTTATCGATCATTACAACGTAGTTGTGATTTGATGTTATATTGTTATTCGAATGCTCTATTTTCCTACCTTATTAATACAACGATGCTAACTCTCGCCGTACATCTTAACCTCACACCAAGCCAAATGCAGTGCGAATTACAATTTTTAGCGCAGCGTTTTTTTTTCTCTCCATGTATCCGTTTCGACAATTCATCCTGGGATATGTGGAACCTTTAAATGGCCCCGCCGCGCAAGCCTACCCAAAATCCAAAAAAGTGTGTGCTGCGATAAAACCTCTACCGCGCACTGGTAGAGCTCGGTGCAGGGCGTGGAGGATGGCAGAGCGGAGCTACAGCCAAAAGTGTTGGTAAACAAATTCACTCATTATTACACAATTGCACTTTGAATTTCTGCTGGTTTGGCTTTGTTTTCACCGGTTCGGTTTCCTCTCGTGTTGGTTTACTTTGCTGCTATTGATATTCAAATGATATGGTTTGCTGGCCGTTGCCAGGCCATCATATTATATTTGATGCCCGTCAGTGGATGCGTTTCTGTTGTTTCTTTTTTGGGCGACTAGCTAGCTAACAAAACGAACGGTTCTTCGCTCTAAAGCTCTGTATAGGTACATATATCTTCACGGACACGAGCGCTTCCTCTTCGACTCTCGTTCGGTTCGGATGCCTTTTGAACACACATGTGGTGATGGTGGTGGTGGTGGGATGCAGATTTGCACACGCACCCCGAAAGTAGCAGTTTTGCAGTTAGTTTTCGGTGGAATAAGTGCCGATCGGTGCGTGTGTGCAGATCCCAAGTGGCAAACCGTCTCGAGATAGAGGAGTTTTAAATTATTCTATTGTTTGCTGTTGAGCTTCGGCGCGCGATGTGATCGGTGTTGATTAGTTTCAGGTAACCGTAATTCGAGCATTTTTGGTTTGTTTTGTTGTGGCCGTTTGCTTGCTTTTGCTCATTACAAGTTTTTCAATGAAACTGTAACTTCTGTCTGGTGGCTTCATTGTTAGTCCGAACCTGGTGCGGTGTAATAAAATGATAGGCCTCCGGGTTTGAGACGTGATGGACATGTGAATTATGGCGATTCGTCCAACTGTACTTGTATACACGTTGGGGGCGAAAATGATCGGATGTATTCAATGTAATGGCACCTGGTAGTGAGCAAGCGGCGTCTGACATTTATTTTCTCCAGAGGTATACCTGATACTTGGCTCCAAGAGAGTTCATATGATTTGAAACCTGAGAAATAAGATGGCTTTAGTGGCCGAAATTGAGGTTAGGACGTGTAGAAATAATCACCATAATTGAGACCGTTTACAGTTTTTCTATCTATCAGTGCTACTTATTCGAGGACCATCGTTTGTTTTATGAGTTGTTTGTCACAAACGAATGCATGCAAATTACAGGAGGTATAAGTTTTTTCTTATTGTTATTTTTACTGGTTCGCTCATATGGATGTGCGCATAGAAAGGGTTTTTTGAACTGATACCCGGAAAGAATCGGGTCGGACTCGGGATTGTAAGCAGTGGGTTATTTTAGTATTACTCGGTAAAATGGTCGTAATACTCATTTCTTTTTTTTATCAAATGTTTTGAATCTTCAAAGATTTTCAGAATCATATAGGTGGAATTGTTTATATAAACCAAGTTGTATAACGAATATGTAAACAAATTGCAATTGCAACTTTTAATATTAATTGCACCATAATCGCAGGAAATTGCGAAGGACAAATACTGGTGAACAAGAAGAGCTTCACACTTCACTTCACAATATCAGAAGCTGTAGAATTTGCAGGTCTGTTTGTAGGAGCTCAGTGACAGTCCATTCATTATATCAAATTAGCGAGTAAACAAATAAATTCGTGTTACAGAGGGTGATGATTTTTAATTTAATTTAATTGAAGTATTTTTTTTCAAATTTGATTGGGGTCAGAGGTTTCGATTTCGGAACGATTATAGCTTTATAAATACCTAATACTCGCCCATCTCTCTAGTACTGTAGACTAGAAATTCTGCCATTGTTTTGTGGAATTGACAAATATACGTACGAGTTCATGTTTTGCTCCATATGATAACGAATGATTGTAGTGTTTGTTTTTTGTTACTTAAAAATGTTTAACCCATTTGACATCAGCGTTTGGAATATCCATTTAGCAAAAAATGCTGTATTTAGGATATTTGTTATTGAAAAAAAAAATTAAAAATCGTCTCATGATTCTCGTGTACGCGAAATCCTTAAAGTTGCTTCGCAGCTATTCAATTTACATACGACTTCGCCGTTAATAATGGCTGGATGTGTATGGTCAATGATTTTTGTTAACTCGTCTTGTGTACGGTTGCAAATCCGTCTTCTTTGTTGGTAGTGCTGGCTGTTGATTTGGAGGTGAATCGTTATATTAATCGATGGTTCACTAGTAGGTTCTGGTTGAGCGAATGTTTTGTGATGTCTTGTAGTCCATTTTGTACGACTTGAGATCATTATTCTTAGCTGATTCCATGCCTGGCGTAGTGTACATGTTCTGGAGATCATGCTTCTAATAATTTTGGCATCGTACGTGCATTGAGTTTTCTTAGCATTGCGTACAAAGGCGCGTAAGCGTGGTTAGTCTTATATAGATGGCATATTTGTCGATCTCAACATTGTGTGTGGAATTGAACGATACTGTATTATGCATAAGATTGTGATTTTAAACAGGCGTAGTACTTTTTAAACACATTACAGCGCAAGCGATTTTTTGGAATTTTCCAATGTTGAGTTTGGAGCGCTACAAGTGAACAGTGAAGTTTTAACAGGAGCCTTGGAAATTGAATCAAGAAAAAAATGTTGTAGACTTGTCTTGATTATTGTTGCGTCGTCTAATGGTTGACATTTCTTTTTTGACTTAATTTTATTTTTATATTAATCATGGCGTGATTTGTGAGAAAACCAATTTTTTCAAGTTTGACTTCGTTATTCACTCGCCAATGTCGTCCCCATTAATATCCACAATTTAATTAAAATGGGCTGACCAGTTTTAAAACATGATTTTGAGAAAATATTCTCAAAGTTTTGCCAGCTCAATTCATCGATCTTTGAAACTCAAACTAAATTTTTACACGCGTACAATAAATGTATGCAATTAAGTAAGAAAAAATCGATTTTTAGAAATTTATTATAAGACTTACCTCACATTCCAGATCACATATCACCACGTCTTTCACGGGGTTCTTTCTAATTTCGGAATAAATTCTATCCATTCATTATTTTCCAACTATGCAAACGTATTCATGAATCGAATTTTTGAAGCAGATGTCCATCTGCTAAGTTTGCATGATATAACAGAATCAGAATTAAGAATCGGCTTCCAAATCAGAATCAAAATTAAAATCCGAATGATAGTGAGAATCAGCTGAAAATCAAAAACATAATGAGACTCAGAGCTCATAAACAGAATTAGAATTAAAATCAGAATTAGTATCAGTATCCGTAGCATCAGTACCAGTAGTATCAGTATCAGTATTAGTGGTAACAGTATCAGTAGTATAAGTACCAGTAGTATCAGTATCAGTAGTATCAGTGTTACTGTCAGTATCGGTATCAGTATCAGTATCAGTATCGGTATCGGTATCGGTATCGGTATCGGTATCGGTATCGGTATCGGTATCGGTATCGGTATCGGTATCGGTATCGGTATCGGTATCGGTATCGGTATCGGTATCGGTATCGGTATCGGTATCGGTATCGGTATCGGTATCGGTATCGGTATCGGTATCGGTATCGGTATCGGTATCAGTATCAGTATCAGTATCGGTATCGGTATCAGTATCAGTTGTATCAGTATCAGTTGTATCAGTATCAGTTGTATCAGTGTTACTGATAGTATCGGTATCAGTATCAGTATTAGCATTAGTACCAGGATCAGAATCAGGATTTATGCTCTCAATTTTAAACAGGAAACAAATCTCGGAATCCAGAATCAGAAGCAGAATCCAGAATCAGAAGCAGAATTCAGAATCAGAATCAGAATCAGTATCAGTATCAGTATCAGTATCAGTATCAGTATCAGTATCGGTATCGGTATCGGTATCGGTATCGGTATCGGTATCGGTATCGGTATCGGTATCGGTATCGGTATCGGTATCGGTATCGGTATCGGTATCGGTATCGGTATCGGTATCGGTATCGGTATCGGTATCGGTATCGGTATCGGTATCGGTATCGGTATCGGTATCGGTATCGGTATCGGTATCGGTATCGGTATCGGTATCGGTATCGGTATCGGTATCGGTATCGGTATCGGTATCGGTATCGGTATCGGTATCGGTATCGGTATCGGTATCGGTATCGGTATCGGTATCGGTATCGGTATCGGTATCGGTATCGGTATCAGTATCAGTATCGGTATCGGTATCGGTATCGGTATCAGTATCAGTAGTATCAGTATCAGTTGTATCAGTGTTACTGATAGTATCGGTATCAGTATCAGTATTAGCATTAGTACCAGGATCAGAATCAGGATTTATGCTCTCAATTTTAAACAGGAAACAAATCTCGGAATCCAGAATCAGAAGCAGAATCCAGAATCAGAAGCAGAATTCAGAATCAGAATCAGAACCAGAATTCAGAATTTAGAATTCAGAATTCAGAATTCAGAATTCAGAATTCAGAATTCAGAATTCAGAATTCAGAATTCAGAATTCAGAATTCAGAATTCAGAATTCAGAATTCAGAATTCAGAATTCAGAATTCAGAATTCAGAATTCAGAATTCAGAATTCAGAATTCAGAATTCAGAATTCAGAATTCAGAATTCAGAACTCAGAATTCCGAATTCCGAATTCCGAATTCCGAATTCCGAATTCCAAATTCCAAATTCCGAATTCAGACTTCAGAATGCAGAATTCAGAATTCAGAATTCAGAATTCAGTATTCAGAATTCAGAATTCAGAATTCAGAATTCAGAATTCAGAATTCAGAATTCAGAATTCAGAATTCAGAATTCAGAATTCAGAATTCAGAATTCAGAATTCAGAATTCAGAATTCAGAATTCAGAATTCAGAATTCAGAATTCAGAATCCAGAATTCAGAATTCAGAATTCAGAATTCAGAATTCAGAATTCAGAATTCAGAATTCAGAATTCAGAATTCAGAATTCAGAATTCAGAATTCAGAATTCAGAATTCAGAATTCAGAATTCAGAATTCAGAATTCAGAATTCAGAATTCAGAATTCAGAATTCAGAATTCAGAATTCAGAATTCAGAACTCAGAATTCCGAAGTCCGAATTCCGTATTGCGAATTCCAAATTCCGAATTCAGAATTCAGAATTCAGAATTCAGAATGATATTTTATTCACGAGTTTTTTATCGAACTTTTCAGACAAAGTAGCGTGAACTATGTTCATGAATTCAGGAATTTATTCACGATTTTAAAAATTTCTAATAGGAATGGGCGATGTCCATTCGTCGATCTTTTCTCATCAAAAATCGATTTTTTGCATCGATTTTTCCCCGCTTGATTGCTGACAACATCAATTTTTTCGAATTAAAAAAATCGGTGTAGCAAAATCGATTTCATTTTTCAAAATGCCCATCACTAATTTCTAAGCATCTCTTTGTAATGTTTCGGTCATGAGTAAACTGATTCATATTCATGATTTCAGGATCTTAGTCATATTTTTTGATTTGTCAGTCACAAATGCTTTTAGTTCATGATTTCGGGATCTTGGTCACGACTTTCGTAATATCTATTCACGCTATCGTTCTATTTTAGTCACAAGTAGTGTGATTTATGTTCATGATTTCAGGAGTTTTTTGTTTACTCGGAGTAACGTGACAATATGAACTGGATCATAAAAATGTCACTGATTCGCGGTATCTTGTCATGTGAACTATATCACGAACTCGATTTGTGATTCTATAATGTACTGTGCATGCATGAAATTGAAAATGATTAAGGATTTTCACGAGCACGAGTGGTCAGTCCTGACCATCGTACTAGGAATTATGGACCAGTTCGCGAATACATGAATAATATTTCATGATTTTTTTAACTAATTATGAATCAATTCGCGAGGATTGAAAGGATTCATGAATAACATCTCGAGTTTCGTGAAATAATTGACGAGAAAGTATCCAGACTGTTTCAATTTTGTGAACCAGTTTATAACTACAAAAATCAGATCATGATTAGAATGCAATAAATCATGAATCAGTTTACGTCCTATAGTCGGACTCTGAAATTTATTTCCAAACCTATTAATAAAACCATAATCAACCTTTGGTTTTATGAATAATATTCTTAAAGTTGTGAATTAATTCACCTACAGCAAATCGATTTGATAGGGGAATGGAATATAATTATAAAACATATGATTTTTGTTCATGTTTCCGTAACGTAAAAACGTGATTGTTTCAGAATTTACGGTACGATACCGGGAAAGATTTTTTTTCTTGAAACTGGACCATTACTTAGTAAACTGGTGAAGGGTCCAAAAATCAATGATCGAGCAATTAGTACTAGAATTTTTCACTAAAACATTATTTTTCTGTTCAACCTGCCACTTGCTTATCCACCATCCAATATCGAGAGCACACCAGTTAATCTTCCCCACAATCATAGGCGAGACGCGAAGGTGTCAAGCTCGAGTGCATTACATATTTATGGCCTTGGGTCTTTGTTGCACTGACCTGAACGTTTTGAGACCGCCGTAAAGTTGTAGCAATATATTTATGTTCATAGTTTGTCGTAAAAATTTTCGACCGGAAAGTCGGAATGGGAAAATAGCACTTTCCTTGGCCCTAACCGCGGCGGCCAAGCGTTAGATGTACGCGTCAACACCGAGTTTAGGTGGTTCTATCTCGCTCTCGCACCATAACGAACTTGTAGCTTACAACAAAAAAATAAAAACAAAAGCGCAGCGGTCCGAAATGCACCACTCTTTACGATGACTTATGGCGAAATGAGATGATAATTAATGGAGATTATGTTGAAGATAATGCCCACAAGGGCGCCCCCAGGGTTTTTGTTTCCTTCGTTTCGGTGGTCACAGGAAAAGAACCACGCGGGGTCGGAACGGGTTGTGGTGGAACCGTGGTCTAGATATAAAGAAAATAAATATTTATCAGTTTTTGGGCTTTTGTCTATTTTACATGGGCTTTTGACCAGAAGGCACTCCGAGGGAACAGTTAGCTCTACATTGTGCGTTTTGACCTTTGACGCGGAACGGTCGAAGGGGGCGAAGAAGGAAAGCTTTTAGGGCGAACAAATAGTCGTTAAAGTCGCTGATGTTGATAGTGTTAAAATGTGCAATATCTGCTTGTGAAATAAAGTTGAAAACAACTTTTTACGAAAAATTTCAACGCTTTTAAGTTTTTTTTAAATAATTTGAACAAATTCACTAATGACTTTCTTTCTTTTCTTTGCAGGTATGTCGAATTGCTCATCTAAAATAGGTCAAGTGAGTTATATACAAAAATCGAGGATATTTGAATTTGATAATTTGCGTCGTTATGCAATATTGGAAAAATTGGCACTAAAATGGTTGAATACCTATCTTTCATCTTTCATAACTAACTTAATTTTCCACCCAGTCGGAGTAAACAATGGAAATACCGTCTTTTGGAAAGCTTTATTTAATTATCCAGAAATTACCACCAAACTTGGTTAGAATCAAGGAAGGGACCATAAAACTGATTAGATCGCATCAGTCAGCACGGTAATCATCATTTCTCTATTTTTTGGGGGGCCCCACGGTACGACGGTGGACCCGCTAATGCATCAGAAAGTGTATGTACGCCAGCAATGCCAAGCCAACCGACAAAAAGTGATTAAAATGAAATAAAAATCGTAACCAAAAAAAACGAAACAACTGGAATTACCTAGGAATGCACCGCATAGCTGTGCTGCCAGTAGGCATTAGGTACCGGCTGCTGATGCCCTCTCACGACTTTTGGTTCTACCCATTAGCCAGGAGGAAAAATTATTTTCTTCAATTATTTTCGATGCGTAAATGCTTTTTCCTCCCTATCTCTTCGGACTCCGAGAGCGAGACGGGTGAGAAGGCTGTACCGATCGGACAGCCGAAATGCGTTTACCAAACCTGGTTTCTTTCTTTCATGCACTTCTGAGCCGATCTGACCGGTTCGGTTGATTTTATGCCATCTCATCCTAATCAACGAAAGAAGGTGGTACCGATGTTTAATGCACCTAATAAGTGACCATTCGAATGAAGCCCTAGCCAGCAGCGCGAGCACACTGACTATGATTTGGGGACCGAATGTGTTGCGCTGGTCTGTCCTAAAATTACCATCGATTCAACTTCTTGCAATACGACGTGAATACTCGAACTCAGGAGGAAAGCACTTTGATTTACTTTCCTCCTGCATCCCTCTTTCCTGCCACACCTCCGTCGGACTGCTTGCATTCAACCGCCGCGCCGCGCCGGGCCTCAGAAAGGCAACAAGGGCATCGACAGCAATAAAAAAAGGAACACAAAACCCGAGCAGCACTTGAACGCGATTAGTTTTGGTCTATTTCAGGAGAGCGAGAGGGGGCATCGAACCTGGTCGAGCGTGTAATGAAAGAGTTCAGTTCTTCGGGATGGATGCAATCAATTTGATTGGCTTGCATTTTTTTCATCTTACCTTTGCGTTCGGCTCGGCACGGCTCGGGTAGGGATGGTCCCGCTTGCTTGCACTCTCCGCTGTCGAATAGAGCACCGATGATGGACTTATGCCCGTTAATGGTTTCAGAAAAGGCTGCCGATGGATATTTCGGACATTTACCAGAGTGCACTGAACTCTTAGATGATAATTTATGATTTCGTTCAATCCCGAACCCGAAGAAACAGTTGCAGTATTCTAATGATTGGTGACGATTTTTAATAAATTCTGTGTCCTTTTCACAAGATTTATAAGTCGATCAAAAGTCCCGAAAGATTTCGAGAAAGATGGGATTCAGCGTCAACTACTGGTTTTAGTCAGTGTCCTAAGGCTTCTATTTTTCCATGTCGTTGTAATGAGTTTTAGAATATTCTATTGGAGTAGTTGTATGTCAAAAATGCTAAATGTAATTTCCTTTCCGTAGAATAGAGCATGGTGCGACGGTTCAGGGGGTAAGGAGTTGGTCTCATAAGCTACTCGCCATTTGTTCGAGCCTCAACCATGAGGGATTCTTAGTGATCTGTAGGATCGCTGCAAAATACCCCTGTAATTGTCCTTTTACACTATAGTTTTTTACACGGTTTTCTTTGAGCGGATTTTTTAAAATGAGGTTTTTAGGTGGTTTACAAAAACCGTGTAAAAACGCGTAAATTAAAAAATTCACCGAAAAAATCTTTTTCTCCTCGATTTGATAGAAGAATGATTGCTTCTGTAAAGTTTTAGCACTGCTCAAACTACGGAACTTTGCTCTGAGAATCAATTTTTTAAGTCAGAAATTTCGGAGATACAGTGAAGACCCGCTTTTATCAGCCCTCTGGCGAATTTTAAGCTGATGAAACAGGGACATTGATAAAATCGGGACAAATATTTTTCTGTATTTTTAATAAAGCGAAGCTCTTAAAATATTCTTCTTTGGTCCTTATATATAGCCTCGCAACTTTTTCTGATAACTTATTTAAGGGGGTCTGAAAAAAAAAATTTTTTTTGCATTTTTCGGATCTCTAAGATAAGAAATATATGCCCAAGAAAGGATTTACTCGAATTCAATTTGGTTCGTCTTCTAGAGCCCATCAAACTACCAACTATCAATTTTCATATGAAGCTGATAAAATCCGGGGTAGATATCTGGGGCTGATAAAATCGGGTGCTGATAAAGTCGGGTCTCCACTGTATAAAGCTGTTTCCATTGAACCCCGTTTTGAATTCTATTTTAACCATTATGTCAGGTTTACATGCATGTAATGTTTAAGGGTTTAAGCACGAAAAAAAACTTTCTCACGATTTTTTTAGAAATTTTGATGAAGCTTATTGATCATATATGTATTAGAGTGGGACATGGTTATATGAAAAAAATAAAATTTGGCTCCGAGTAACTTTTTGGGTCCTATTTAGCTCCCAGAACAACTCTGCAAATTTTTAGCTCGATCGGCGAAACTATAATTTTGCGCCCACGGTTTAAAGTTTACATGGGATTTCGTATGGGAAAATTGTCTTTTGCAAATTAATTCTTCAAAGAGTCGCCCGTTATCTCCTAAAAATAAACAGATGTCTGATTTTTATAGGAAATTTGTCAAGGGAACAAAGTCTAGAAGACTGCAAAACGATCTGATGCTTGTGGAAAAAGTTATTAAGCAAAAATCGATTGATGCCCTGAAGATTGATGAAAATTTCACTTATCATAGCATCACTGCTTCTGACGGTTTTATTATATGCAAAAGTTTTAACTTTCTCTTATTATGTACAAAAGAAGCCTCAATTTATCCCTCAAAACCTTGCGAAGTGGCCAAATAGTATAGATAAACGATTTAGATACGTTAAGAGAGGATTAAAACAAAATTGTGTATAATTGGACAACCAACAGCAGTGGTGCTAGAAAAAATGAATATTTGATCAATCGTCAGAGCATCAATCGGTTTCTGCTTAATAACTTTTTTCTCAAGCATCAGATCGTTTCGTGGTTTTCGAGGCTTTTTTTCTTTGTTAAATTTCCTATACAAGCCACATAATGATTTATTTTTAGGAAGTAATGGGCGACTCCTGGAGAAATTATTTTGTAAAAGTTAACTTTCCCATACAAAATCCCATGTAAACTTTAAACAGTGGGCGCAAAAATATAGTTTCACCGACCGAGCTAAGAATTTGCACAGTTGTTCTAGGACCCAAATGGTACCTAAAAAGTTGCTCGGAGCTGGAATCTATTTTTTGTCCCACCCTAATATGTATATTATAATGTATACTTTCAGTAACATTTTGTAATTTTTTTATGTAAAAATATCGACAAGCGACTCGGTGACGAAGCTTTTTGTTGAACGTATCTTGAACAGACTTCCCAAATGAACATCGAACACCATGTTCGCTCTAGTTCTGTGCTTATCTTAAACCCACAATTCGTGTGCAAACTCGAACGCGCTAATGCGTACTAAAACACGTACACATGTTCGTCTGCACAACCGAACCCCATGTGCGTATGCGGTGTTCGTATACGCAGGTTCTTAGCAATAGTTTTCTCTTTCTATCACTCATCATCACTATTGTTGACTCATTCTGTTTTGTGTGTGCCTTTCTTGTGTACGCACACGGTGTTTGAACTTAAGTTTGCACGTCGTTCGCTTGGGTTCGGTGTTCGAGGCGAACCTGTACACAAAGCAAGTTTGGGGTTGAACGTGTACACGAAATTTTGTACACAGGTGCAAACTTATCAATGTTCATGGGAAGATTCATCTTGAAAAAAACACGATTTACGATGTTATCTGACATTCTAAAACTACTTAACCGATTTATTTCAAACTTTGCTCACACATCTATCTATATATATATATATATATATATATATATATATATATATATATATATATATATATATATATATATATATATATATATATATATATATATATATATATATATATATATATATATATATATATATATATATATATATATATATATATATATATATATATATATATATATATATATATATATATATATATATATATATATATATATATATATATATATATATATATATATATATATATATATATATATATATATATATATATATATATATATATATATATATATATATATATATATATATATATATATATATATATATATATATATATATATATATATATATATATATATATATAAAAGTCAAAGTTTGTATGTATATAATTTATAGACTCCCAAACGGCTTAACCGATTTCCGTAAAAAATTGCACACAGTAGGTATTTGGTATGGGGCGTGTTTGTGTGCTATTAGTTGGAGATTATCTGCCCGCCAGATGGCGCTTTGGAACAAATTGTGTTTTCCTCCTATTTCGCAGAGTGTCGCAGCAACGCGCGATGGGTATTAGCTAGTTATATATAGAAAATACCTAACCTCTACGTTAAGTTTTTGCGATAATTTTTCAATTAGGGATCAGTCATAAATGACGTAGCATTTTTGAGTGATTTTTAACACCCCTCTCCCCCATCGTAGCATTTCGTCACAAACATCTAAATACCCCCCCCCCCCCTGGTAATTATGTAGCTTGGCGGTAACCCTACTCCTCCCCCTCCTTGTCACCACACAAAAAAAAAACTAATAAAAACGATGTTAGATGAAACGGGTAAGGTTGTTGTGAAATCAGGTCAACACCTATTTCCTTTAAAAAAGTTACGTAGCATGACTTCACCCCCTACCCCCCTGTCGTCACACATCATCACAAAATACAAAACTCGCCCCACCCTATATAATGCAACGTCATTTATGAATGGTCCCTTAGGGGTTTTTTACTCATTTTAAATAAAAATATTCCACGAAAAACTCCCCCATTTTATGAGGGATAAACTCCCTTAGTCTCAATGGGTGGTCGTCATGTTGAATTTCGAAATATATTTAACCATTTCTGCTTGCATATCTCCCCTATGCAAATAACAACCATACCAAATGAGTCCCTGGGTTTTTCATTACACAAAAGCCATCATCTTAAGGGGTTATATACAAAGTTGGAACTCAAAAAATCGAAAAAAAATTTATTGAATATTCTGAAACTACATATTTTTGAAAATATCTGTGCGAAATTTCATCCAGATCGGAGCACTAGATTTCAAGCTACAGCCGTTCGCAGCGCGCTGGTTTTTCCGCGTATGAAGCTAACACAAAACTTTAATCGCAATTATCTCCGAACTAAGTTTTTTGAAACGTACCGTTGCGGTGAACGCGATATCGCAAAAACTATTTAGCCTATTTTAATATTTTTTTTTGAATTGTTTGTATATACATTTTCGTGTACTTAAACGGTTCCTTTTTCATCCAAACATTTTTGAGTTTTTGTTTAAAATTTTGAACACTACAAAACTCAATTTTTTGATTAACATGTTTTTTGTCAGGAATTTTTTTTATTGGGAATCCGTTCAAGTACACCATAACACATTTTTCTTCAATAATCTTTTCACTTTTTTTTATTTCAGTTGAACGGTTCGCCTTGGAGAGCGTTCAACGCAAACCTCTGCCAAAAAAACTCGCTTCGGGGGATGGGCCTTTTCAAAAAAAAAAAATTGCATGAAACGTTTTACAAACAAATCACGAACCTAGCCTAGTTTTTTGCCACAACTTTGTATATAACCCCTTAAATATCAAAATAGTGCCAATCATCGATTTTCTTTAACTATTAATCACCCTCTTTCGAATTACTCCCAGATTGATGATGCTTTTTACTGCTTTGTAGTTACTGGAAACCGCCATTTAGGATTTCAAAATTGTGTCATCTATCATATTTCGTTATCTACCCATCACCCCCTTTCAAACGACATCCATATTGATGATAGTTTTTTTTATTTCGTTTATTTGACACGGCTCATAGCGGTAGCTTAACGGAGCCGTGGATCTTTCATATGTTAACAATATGTGAAAATTAAAAATAAAAGCAAATATTATTGATTACCCGTTGGATCTCGTGCGCGCAACTTTTTATTGCGAGCGGAGACCTTCTCTCGCGGCTCGCCTACTGAGTCATGGGGATCATTTAATTCCCTTCTATCGTTAAAGGTGTCTTGGTGCTCAGATGTTCTTTCCTGCTTATTACCCTTACGGGTGACCAGTGTAAATCCGTCGTCATTATTTTTATCTTCTTCGCCGATATTGCTTACAGTGGTATTTGGGGTGCTGGACGCTGCTTTTGCAGTTGTCAATATAGACTGAACAGCTGCCACAAATTTTGCAACCGTTTGTGGTTCAGGTATTGGTATTGAAAACTCTTTTTTGGGTTGGTTTTCCGTGGATTCGTTGGGAATCGGTAGTGATACATTCTCCTCTGTATCTTCCGCGCAAGGTTGTCCGTGGTGTGCTGTCTGATTACAATACTTGCACGAAGGAGTTTGCCCCTCGTGGGTGCATAACGTAGTTTGATTAATAGTAGCTTCGTGGGTTTTAAGTTTTATAGTCAAGTGGGAGGGGATAGGTCTTTCGATCCGCATCCTCACCACAAGAACACCGTTAGGTGTACCCGGGAAGAATTTTCTCCACGTATCAGGTGTAACGGATTCTACTTCTCCGTATAGCGACATGTATTCTGCAACTAGATCAGGAGGGGTACGTGGTGATAGGTCATGTAACTTTACATCTACATAGTCTTTTTCTATATACACGGGAATCTTAATTCCAACTTTATCACTTTCTGTCACGTGCTTCAAGTTGTTCAGCAAAACAAAACGTTCAGCTTTGGCTAACGTGTTGAATGATATGAGTACTACATTGCGAAGATGATGATACTGAAGGTACATAACCTCCTTGAGCCTAAGCTGCATCTTCACCTTCAGCAGGTATTCCACTTCACTAAAACTTAATCCTATTGAACAGAATTTAAAGTCAACGACCGCTGTGTTGGGTCGGAGCAGACTTTTTTCGTCAACTTTACTCATGACGGCACGAATAAATTGAATGTTTCCTTTGTTCTCGAGACAATGCACACTAGATCGAGAGGTTGCTAGTTGTTGTTCACTTGGTTCGAATGTACGTCTGACTTGAGCAGAAGTAGAAAGTAGACTGATGATAGTTTTTAAAGTGATAGTGAATACAGTTGGAAGTCACGATTAAATCAAATGAATCCATACCCTGGTTTTGAATGGTTGGAAATTTCAACGGTTTTAGTTATGTTTTTGTGCAGAAACAAATGTACAAAATGTCACACTTTAAGTTCACCCATACTGTTTCTAAGTGCTGTTCACCAAAGATTTCTAGTTTTATAATAAATTAGTCTAACTAGTAAATATTGAGTCCTATATTCTGGTCTGCGATCTTCTCCCCGAAAATTAGAGCGAAAGATAGATATGAGATAACATTTTGCAGTAAAGCATTATGGTCAAATGGAAACTGTGGCAAACTGTGGTATTGTACTGAGTTTGCATTTGTCTTAAACATTACATGCACCTGCTATAAAAGTGGTTAAAATGGAATTCGTGATGGGGGTCAATGGAAGCCACTTCATATCTTCAAAATTTCTAAATAAAAAATTTGGTTCTTTTAGCAAAGTTCCGTGATTTGGTGAGTTAGTGCTGGCACATTGCTTTGTAGTGTGAAAATTTTCTCTTTCTAATTTTCAACAGGTAGTATACAAACAAAACCCTAATGGCAAACATATTTTAGTATTTGAACAAAACATAGTAAAGTTTTCTGTGTTGATATTGTCCATAGTAATATGTTAAATTTCTTTCTAAAGAGGGAAATTGGTTTAAACCATCTTATCTATGAAGGGCAAAAAATCCAAAATATAATTTAAGAATTTTGTTTTTGTACTCTCTTCAGTACCAGTAAATTTTTTGACTAATTGGGAACACGTTTTGTGAACACATCAAACAACTTCTAACTTTCGTTTATGAATCTTTTGTATTGTAAAAAGTATACAGGTAAGTAGGAAGGTTAGAAATATGCATTTAGGGTCTCAAAATGCAGTATAAATTGCTAGCATAAATTCATTTCGCTAAAATGTTTAGTTTAATCTTTAAATACGTTATTTTTGGAGATGACGTTTTCCAATTTGCTGCCATCGCAACTCGAAGAGCAATTATCCGATTGATTTTAAAATTGAGCTGAGTACTCTATAATGGCGTAGGTTTGATTGGATGAAAACACTCGTTTTGGTATTAAAACTACTTCTTTTTATAACAACGCCATTTTGTTAAATTTTGATATTTTTCGAAAATTCTGCATCATTATATAGGAAATGACTTCTAGATTTTGGGCTATCGGCCACTAATTCGGGCGGAATTGTTGTGGCAGTGGAGGATTTTTTTGCGGCTTCGAAGACACTGTCGTCTATTTTTCAATATATTTGCTTGAAAAATACAGTCCTTGGCCATATTATACATACTTATCCTGAAAATAAAACTTTTATGTCATTTCATGGATACTACATGTTCATTACTTGACAGATATAGTTAGAATAATTAACACAAACAGTTTTGGCGATATATCACGTCTTTAACCCATTCTAAAAATTGTAATGTCGACATTACCTGTCAGCAAGTCAAAAATAAGAATTCTTTGCAGTAAAATACGGAGAGTCGCCAAAGTCTGCAGACCGAGTAACATACATCTATCGACGTCGTAAGACGGCAACATAACTGGATCGTTCCATGGAAGTTTCCTGAGAGTCAATCGAACGAAACATCTTTGTATACGTTCCAATCGGTCACTTTGAACGGCATGGTAAGGCGCCCACACTTGCATAGCGTACTTCAGTGCACTTCTGATCAGGGCGTAGTAAAGTGATTTGAGTGTGTAGGAATCATTGAAGTTCGCGGTGTTCCGCTTCAAGAAGCTCAGCATTCCCAAAGCCTTTGCAGTTGTCGCGTTAATCTTCCTACCAAGTCAATAATTCTTTCTTGTAGGCTGTATTCATAGTGCCGAAGTGATAGTTCGGAAGATCTTGAGATCGTCCACATATAACAACTTCCCAGACTTGATACGACTACAAATACCGTTAATAAATAATACAAAAATAAGCGGTCTCAGATGACTGCCATGCGGGACACCTGTGGAAGTTCTTAATGTGCTTGAGTGCGTTCTTTTTATATTCTCGATTGCCGAGCGGTCGGAAAGACAGTATTGTTGCTTCTAAACATTCATAGCATCAGCTGAACATTGCGTTTCCAAGAAAAAAAGTTAGTGGAAGTACCAAATACAAATACTCAAGGAAGGCGGAAATCTGGAAAGTTTCGTATTGCAGCTAGGTCTGTTGAAGAGTAGTTTGGTTTGGTCTGTTTTTTTGGTGCAAATAACGTTTGTGCTGTTTCGCAAAGGTTTGCGGAAACCGCGAATCTGAGCGTTCCATCATAGATATTTGAAATCCATCCTCCTGTTAATTTCTTTCAATAGAATCTTTTGGCGGAGTATTTCATGTTGCTGTAGAGAGACGTGACTGCATCGTTAAGCTTATTACCACTCATTAGGTCGATCCATTCCACAGCAGCAATCAGAGATTTCGCTAAAGTTGCAACGGCTAAAGTCAAAATCAAGGTCATCAATCGAGTGAATCTCCACTGTTGCTGCGTACATCTAGCCGCAGAACAGACGGATTGTGGTGGGGATCGTCTTTGAGAATAGCAGTCGGGGGCTCAAGCAGCTCTACGATATCCGTGTGAGCAGATCTGGTACAGACCGCTTGGAACCATAGATTCCGTTGCATCTTGTTCTTATGATGCATTATTAGGCACGTAACACTACGGCTTGAGTATGCGCGTGATACAAATCCGGATCACTATTTGGCCTTAGATAAACACAGCTAATATATACAGACTGATGCGAGAGAGCTATGCATACGCACGGCGTTCTGCTCCAAACGTTCCATAACTCCTGACGAGTTTAGCTGCGAATCTGCGAGGTTGTTCTATACTGCTATTAGAACGCCATCACCTCGGCGCAGATGACTGGTTTGCGTTTGATATGTCTTCGTGCAGCCAGGTTTCCGTTAGGACAATGACGTCGTAATCACTAGATGAAAGCGCTAGATGGAATTCTGGTGTTTTCTTTCTCATTCCTTTTACTTTCTGCTAGTAAACGGAAATAAATTGCAACAACTTCGGGAACAGGCAATACAGGAAGTAAATCAAGTCATGTAACTAGTTGGAGCAAGGACCAACGGAGGTCATCTTTCCTGAGTCGGGCGCATTCGGTTTCCAAAAAAACCTTTCTGGAATCTGGAAAACTTCTCGTCAAACTCACGACAAGTAATCCGAACTGGCCATGTGGACGCCTTCATAGCCTATTCTTTGAGATCCGTGAGCTTTGTAGGAGACAATATTAAGCGTTCTAGGATCTTTACCACGAGGGATTAACTTAGCAACAGTGATCTCCGAATTTCCGAGTTTGTTCGCCGCCAGCTTGACTCCTTTTATCAGGAACATCGGGAAAAAAATCGGACAGATACAACCAAAACTTTTTATCTTTACGAATCATTGCGATAGATGATCTCAATGAACCGGCGGCATCAGTATCTCGTGGCAGCTCAGAAGAATCGGAGGTTGTATCATCGTTGTTTCTCTTTTTTAGTGGATTTAACCCTCAAAAATGCAAGCCAAAATTGTGACCTCAAGAAGTATCACCCCTAAGACCCAATGTAATCAAAAGCCTCTTTTTTGTTGTTTTACCAGTGAGAGAATCGAAAGCTCGAAAACGCCTGGACCACGGCAATTTTCCTTTAACCCTCAAAAAGGCAAGGGGTCTCAGAGATCCGGCTAGTTACAGTTCACTAGTTCCAATGAACTTGTAATTTGAAATACAAATGATCGAGCGTTTTCGAGCTTTCGATTCTCTCACTGGTAAAACAACAAAAAAGAGGCTTTTTGATATACTAAAATTCACACGATAAATCGGACTAAGATGAAATTGTACACCATCTGTGAAAAAATCAATATCGGTGTAAGACTTCCGGCAGACTCGCTAGTACACTGATTGCGCGCCACTCAGAAAATCAAACGAAAGTGTCTTTGAACACCAACGCCTATTCGTTCAGCGTGATATGCACGCGTGACAAAGATTTCAAACAAACCACTTCGATTTGTTTTTTACCGCAAAGTTGTGTATTTTGTCATAATAAAAATTGTTTCTGAACATTATAATCGTGAGAAATAGGAAATAAAAATGCAAAAAAGTGCAAAAAATTAATTTAAGGAGTTCGTCATAGACAACGTGCAAAGTGGAAACACCTTGGTAAATAAGTGAACGTTTTAGAACTAATAAATTCACAAATACGGTCTCGAGAGTAAACCTACAAACGCCCGTGTTCGCGTGATTATGAATATGTCTGCGCGATTGACCACGTTAACGTACAAACGCTCGAGGCTTTCGCGATAATACACGCGATCGTGAAGTCCCTACGCCTGCACATATCTGAACCGTACAATGAGTATCACATACAGAATCACGGTCCGCTGCACTTGGCCTTAAGCAATGTTTTAGTGGGTGACATTTCCCGTCTCGTCTGCTATTGTATTTTAGTCTAGCTCTACAGCTCAAGTAGGACAGCTCTCGAAAAAATGTATTGAAAGTTTCTATAATAAGAACGCATATGACGGAACTGGCATCTGAATTTAGGATATTATATCTTAAATTTAACCTTTTTGAATTATTACAGCATTTTTTTCGGTTCTAGAAAACAGCAATTCTTATGTACACGATAAACAAGCAAACATAAAGGCTTTAATAAAGATACTACACGTCCTTGGCGCTCGTTAGCATCAACCTTTTCCTGTGGACGTTACATTAGTTGCCCCAAACCGCATAATGTTGTCGTTTTGCCAGCGTCCACAGTTCCCACAACGCAAAGCCATGCGCATCCCCTCAGCAGCCAAAACATTGCGTTATTATCTGTAATTTTCATCTAAATTTTCTCCGATTCTTTCTGCCTCATTTGCTCAATTTCAAACCCAATTTCTATGATTATCCCCTGCCCCCCCGTTCAGTCATTACTGCCAAGCGGGGGCCCAGGAACGACTCCATCTATCATCGCTACGGGCAAGTACATACGCACTTTTGCTGGTTGGGGGGCTCTGTGAAACGAGTCATGTCGGACAACGGTGGTGGCGGGACGGAACAAAATATGTAAGAACCAAAACAGATGATTTTGATTACGGTAGCAACTACAACAACCGTCGGAATATGACCGTCGTTGTCGTCGTCGTCGTCGTCGTCATTGTCATCATCGTTGTCGTCGTTTAGACGCCAGGGTTTTGGAGGTAGCTCCAAGCACACACCTTCTCCGTGGCAGCCGGCAGACTCCCACTGATGGCACCGTTCGATGATCACGATGAACATTATAATAATCATTATTCTTACATCGTTTCGTACGCATCGTTCGTGATCGGCATGTAACACACGCAGCATCACGTACATATTCGCAGTCGGGAAATTTGTGGGGTGATTTTTTTTTCTGTGCAGTGAAGGACTTTCGGCGAGATAAGGAACATCTCAGGCACGGAAATGGTATTGATTTTAGTTTGGACTGTGACCAACGCTTAAAGTTATGAATTCTCTGTCTGACTCTCAGGTGTAAATCATTTGCATCGCTTCATTGGTTTTCGATTAATAATCTAGCAAGGGCAGCGCATCAAACTTTACGATCGTTGCAACAATACGCATTCGCTACACACTACCACGATCTAGAAGGGAGTGTTGACCTCTGCTCCTTAAAATTTCTCTATGGCGGCGAAGGCGTCAGGAGAACTCTTTGCGGGCTCTTTCCCCCTCCGGCGTGCACTCTTCTACCAACCACCTGTCCGTTCGCCCGATGAAGTAAGTCAGCTAGGCCAACCAGCAAGCAGGCAGGCAGTCAGACAAGCAGTATAATTACCTCTCCGTACACCGTGCCGCTCACTCAGCGAGGTACACAATCTGCTGCATCTCTAATCGTAATCTATGCTCATCATCTTCGTTAGCATTTGCTTCCTCTTCTTCGGTACGCGCTGCTGCGTTTTGGAGCAGTTCGGTCTCTACGGCCAGACCTTGGCTTCGACCTTTTTATTAACGCATGGTAATCGTGTTTAATTATTTCCTGCATTCAGGGCTCTTCGAAGCCACTTTCATGGCTTCATCTATCGGGTTCAGCTAGGGTGCGGAGCCAAAGAAAGCTGAGAAAGAACCGGTGAAGAGGAAAGGGTGAGTAATGCATCTATCCGATGCGAGATGGAACTCAGGAATTATTTTCGGCTAAGATCCATCAATCTTCGATGTGTTGTTTCCCTGTTCTACAAGATATAGATCGGGTTCGTCGCTTATGCGCTGGCAAGTCTAGTGTTCGTAGCAGAACTGGCCTGCGCTTAGCCAACCAACGGAGGTGGGAAAACACGAGCATCAATTTGTACCGACCGATCGCTGTGTGTTGTGCCGGTCCAGTTGGCGCATAGCTAGAGTGCATCGATTTGAGGCGGACGGTCATCCGATTCATCGGAGACCAAAGAGTTAGAAATTAATAAACATGATTTTGACTTTGAATAGCAAGTAGATTCTGTTCATCATGATTGATGCACATGTGGAGTGGTGGCGTAATATAACCTACATTTGTTCGCCGATAATTGATGCCACACTGTGGGGGGTGGGCTATCGATTTGGTGAGAAATAAGCACAACTCGCGAGTTCAGATGTGCGTAAGTCAGGAACCAAGCTAAAAACGATGAAACAACCGTGTCTCCGGCGAATCTCGTTACAGTAGAAAAACATCATTACATACAGCAAACGGAACCGTTCGACCGAACAATGACTGGAAGCGAAGCGAATAACGGTGCACCCGCTAGTCGTAGTTCAAATCTGCATGAAGGTACAACATGCAATCATTCCCGTGCTTGTCTAGCATACACATGCATATCTTTGTGCCTAGGAAGAGCAAAAGGCACGACTTGAAATGTACATCTTTTTGTTATTCACCAACGCCTCGAAAAAAAAGAACAACGAAAATAAGCACATGCATATCACCTGACCCCTTCTCCCGCTACCCGGTGCCGAAAAAGGCCGGTCAATGCACACGCGGAAGAGGCACCGAATCGTGGGGTAGTTATTATTTCAATCCAGTACCTTGTTTGTTATTATATTCATCAAACCGGGGAATATTTTCGGCATCCAAAAACTCTCCAGAGGATGGTCTAGGCGGTACGTTTTTATCATTACTCGAAAATCGAGTGCATGTTTCTGGTGGAGGGGCTGACAGCAATGCGACGGCGGCGGCGGCGCCGCAGCGATGGAATGCTACCCGATGTGGAATTGTAAAACGACTTCTGCTTCACTGTGGCCATGCATGCTACGGAACGGAACGAGTTGCAACATATTTTCGGTACAATGACTGCACTGTAGATCCGAAATACGTGGAAGAAGTTAAATTTATGAAAGGACTGAATAAAGCTTTTTTTCGGCGGATCACTTTCCCAGGTGTGTCAGCCTCCTAGCGAAGATAATGGCGTAGTCTCACGCGTCGTGTCATTCCGGATGGTTTGTTTTTTTTGTCTCGTTCAGGGCAGATTTGGAATTGCGGGTTTTAATGTTGCACTAGACAAAGAAGCAGAGGCTTTCTTGGATGGTCCGTGGGAATTAACGACGCATTTCATAGTCAGATGCTTCGCTCATGCATTGCAGCTCCCCGTCACAGTTCGGCAATACACGGTAGTCAAATAACCTAAAAGAAGGTAGAGCGGCAAATTGTTCGATGGTTGTCTGTTGAAAAAGTCAATGCTTATGTAAGGGATCAACTATACGACTTATTGATCTATACACGGAAAAAATTCGTTCATAAATTCATGAACAAAAAATCACGATTTCGTGAACTGAACGATTTACGAAAATCGTAACCATGCTCCTGAATTATGGATAATAAACCTCGTATTTATGAAACTGTGTGTCTTCAAAAAAAAGCTACTTCTCGGAAAAATGTACATGGCGTTTCATTGCAATTGTTTGTTTGTGTTACTGTGGTTGTTCCCTGGATATGTTTCGTTTTTGTTATGATTCATCGAGCATACTTTGGGAATACACTGACAGGGCCGTCGAGAGCCGCGTCGGGCCCCAAGGCTTGTATTATTGCCGGGTCCTTTTAAACCTAAGCCCTCTAGTTCAGTATGAGTTAGTACCTCTTCAGCCGTAGGAAACTCGTGAGTCAGAGTCAGGTTTCTATTAGTCTCCGGTTGACTCATATTGCTACATTCATGGATAGTGTGCCAGACAGGAGAATTTCGACAGCTTCTTCTAATTTGCGAGTACTCAGGAATCATGAATCAGTAGCATCTAGCTCAAATAGCACGTTCCCCATGTTGATCGGAGATTTGTGCCTTGCCATGAATCGTCTTTTCATGATTTCATGAAGGATGGGGGAAGTGGTAAGGTTAGGAGTAATGAACATACCCAAGAAACCACGAAGTATTGTTTAATGGCTTCAGATATGTTCTATATTCGCATACAAAACATATTCTCTACGGTTTTATAGTTCTATAGAGATCATTAAAGCACACTTAGTGTCGGAAAAGACGAAATTGTGTGCCAGAATAGAGCAAGTTCAGAAGCACCTTAATGGCTGTCAGCAATGGTAACATAGAGCCGTGTTTTTTTAATTAACTTTTTACTTCTTTATCGACGCAGAAAAAAAAATAACTTTCGATAACGTAACCAGCCTTCCTCTCCTCTTTTGTTTGACATGCCGACTGTTTAAATTGATAATTTAGTGCCTACAGAACTGGGATGGGAAAATTTGCATGTATACTTGGTTTATTCCAATTTCTACCTAGATGTTTGCTTTAAATTACGCAAACGTCTATTGTGGATTATATTTGCAATTAACTTTTTTCGAAAAATCGAAAAAAATTGATTTTAAGTTTATTGCATCATCATTTATTATATGAAGGCATACGAGGTTAGGTGACTATTGGAACGCATACGTATATTTGTTATTATTCGATGTCTCAAAGCACTATAAGATTCTACACCCAAAACGAATCTTTGAGAGCGGAATTGATTCTGTTTTTTTCGCTCTCGAACTGTGAGCGAAAAGCTCTCAAACGATGCATTAGTGTTCAACCAACCTCATACTTGTGCAATACAATATCGTACGCCATAGCTACACGCTGTTGGCTCTTGCAGTGCAGGGATAACTTGAATAACACATACCATCGTCTCCATGCTGTCCCATTTGTAATCGCTGATGCAATGATGTGAAGTTTATATAGCCCATTCGAACGACTACTCATTACGTGTCGATGTGGCATAGGGTGTAAAATAGGCGTTTTAGCGAGTAGATGTTTGTCGGTTCCAGTCCTGATGCTACCCGTTAATCTTTTTTCTAGTAAAGCTTAGTTCCCAACACATACATACAAACGAAATATTAATAACAGCGGGGAGAAATGGTACAAAGGAAAATGCGTCATTGACGATGCTGAAATACCGACGCGGTGGCGGGAGGGAAACGATATTATCTCACTCATCATTAGTGTGAAGTTTATATATGCCATTATACTACTCCACCAGTGTGTCGTCATGGTACGGGTAGTAGAGAGGTGTTTCTATCGATTAGAAGTTTGTCGGTTTTAATCTTGAATCTGATATCAGAATTTTTTTACTACAAGTTTCAGGTCACGAGCTATTTATAGCAGCGAAATAAAGAATGAAACGAAACAAAATGCAATGCAGCAGCAATGGTGATGAGATTGCTTGTGGTGGTTGGGTGGGGGGAATGTAAGGTGTAGAGGAAAGATTCGAAACCAAATACTAACGAAGTTTCCTTGTGTGCGAGTGTGTGTCACCGTTTTTTTTCGTGAGCGTTGTGCTCATCTCGAATTGTGCGCGAACAGCTCAATGTTCAAAAAAGATTGCTTTTGGGAATGAGATTGTGAGCCCAAAATCAGAAAATCTGAGCGCGCCGTTTTGGGTGTATATTAGCACTTAGAGTTTTCTATAAAAGCTTCATAGCATTTGTCTTCAAAAGCTTTTTAGCACGATGTCTATGTTCTGTATGTCGATATAGTGCTAGATTTAATGCTTTACATTTTAGGTGCAGTGAAGCATTAAAAATACTTGTATACGGCTAGTTAGCAATGGAAATGCTAACTTATAGCTTATCTAGAGTTTTAAATTGGTTACCTGGGTACCAACACAACACAATTTAAACAGAGCATTCTGCACCCCGGGAAGGATGCTGAACGATCTGCAGGTGCTACAATAGCAGGAATAATACTTTCAACCCCCGGAGGGAATTACATTTTTTTTATTTTTTAACAAAAGCGGATATATTTCGTTTCGCGAAACAAACACTTCTGCTTGATTGATGGTCTGGAGCATATGCAGCACGCTATGTCTAATATGTTGAAATTGTAAATTGTAAACATTAGCCATCTTTAGCTACAAAACCAATATGTACGGATCTGACAGGAACAAATATTCACTAAACAACAATCACGCCCAGTATCTCCATGCCAACAACCGGCACCACCAGCAAAAAAGCGAACGTAGAAGAGGACGGATGCGTTTGCTTGTGAGCTCGCATTTCTGTTTGACGCTCTATTGCTTTCTTCGAAAATACTTTAAATTAGCTTCTCAATATTTTGTAGTGTATTCCGTCGATTCAAACAAAAAACTCATTTTTTAAACTTGTACACAAGGTAGACAACTCTCTTAAGAACGTTTGTTTTAATGAATATCAACTATCAAATAAAGTTTTCATTTTTGACGTTTTCATCATATATCAATTTAAAAATGCGAATGATTACAAAGAAATTACTATTGCTATTTTAATCTATCTTCTATGAATCTCGGACGTGTTCGCCCATCTACCAGGTAAAATAGCGGGCCCCCAAATACGACCCGGGCCTCAGGGCAATTGCCCTGGCTGCCTCCCCCTCTCATCGGGTCTGTACACTGGTTTGTAGTATATCAACTAAAACGATGTTCATGATTTTAGGAGCTTAGTCGCGATTTTCGTAATTTCTCATCACATTACTGTGATATTTTATTCATGAGTTTAATATCGGATTTTTCTGGTAGAGTAGCACGATTTTTGTTCTTGATTTCAGGGCTTTAGGCACGATATTCGTAATTTTTTTCATGTTAAATTTTTCTGGCAGAGTAGTGTGACTTGTGTTCATGATTTTAGGATCTCAGTGACGATTACCGGAATTTCTATTCACATTATCGTGATATTTTAATCAGAGGAGATAGATTTTTGTTCATGATTTCCGGATCATAGTAACGCTTTTTGATATTTTAGTTACGAGTAATGTAACTTACGTTCATGATTTCAGGATCTTAGTCACGTTTTTCGTAATTTATATGCACATAATCCTTATATTTTATTCTTGAGCTCACGTTCGAATTTGACCCGTGGAGTAATGTGACTCACGTGCATGTTTAATTACTATCGGATTTTTTACTCGTAGTGTGATTTGGTTCAAAAAAGTGTAATTGATTCGCGGTATCTTCTTTTGTGAACAGCATCACGAACATGATTTGTGGCTCTATAATATATTTTTGTGCTCAGCACAGTTTTGGTTTTCTGTCCAGACATCCAGTCAATTGAACCTTATCGAATGAATAATGACGTACGAGGTCCTAATAGTTTTATTATACCTGCTGCTCGCATCTATTAATAGTCGCTAAAGGTTGAACATAACTATAAAAAGTTTCACAACAAAACCCAAATTTTACGAAATAGTTCACGTGAAAATTTCAAGACCATACGCAGAGTTGAAAAAAATATAAAATGATTACGGATGTCTTCTAAATATCACATGCACTTAAGATAGATCGTGAAGCATGTACTACGATTCATGAACCAGTTCACGAATCTATGAATATTATTTTATGATTGTGTGAACCATTTCACGAGCACGAATGTTCAGTATACTGGGAATCATTAACCAGTTCACGAACACATGTACGATATATTATAGTTTTGTGAACTATTTCACGGGCACACATGGTCAGATGTGACTATCATGAATAAGTTCATTTTTCTAAGAATAAGATTTCATGATTTCGTGAACTAATTCACAAGCACAAACGATCGGTCGCTAGGAATCATAAATCAGTTCACGGATACATGAATAATATTTTTCGTTTTTTGAACTATTTCACGAACTCGAATGGTAAGTCGTGGCTATTATACTCGGAATCCTGAAGTAGTTCACGGATACATAAAAATTATTTCAAGGTTTTGTGAACTATTCCATGAGCGTGAATTGTGAGTTGTGACTGATTCGCTAGAAATCAGGAATCAGCTCACGTATACATGAATAACTTTTTGTGATGTTGTAAACTATTTCACAAGTACGTATATTGAATCGTGACCATTATATTAGGAATCATGAGCTAGTTCACGATGATTGAAAGAATTCATGAATAATATTCCGGGTTTCGTGAAATAGTTCGCGAGCAAATATGTTTTGATTTTGTGAACTACTTCACAACTACGAAAACCAGATCATGTTTAAGATTTAACAAATCATGAATTAGTTCACGTCGGACTTTGAATAATGTTGCAAAAGCTATGAATAAAATCACTATGCAACCTTTGGTTCTGTGGATAATGTTCATGAAGTTGTGAACTAGTTCACGTATAGAAAATCGATTTGGTAATGGCATGGCGAAAACCGTGACTGAAGTTCACAAAAGAAAAACAAATATCTAGACTAATAAAAGCGCTATATGTATAGGTGTTACTGAATGAAAATTGAACATAATTATAAAACACATGATTTTTGTTTGTGGTCCTGTTTTTGTGACGTAATAACGTGATTGTTCCAGAATTCATGGCATTTTATTCACAATTTTAGGAACTGTTTTTTTTCCGTGTATGATTTAGGCTATAACGAAACATTAATTTATGTCCAGAGCTAGAATAAGGTCAAAATATTGTGGTTGTTATTTTTAACGGATAATTAATTCAACAAATATACGATTATTAAACAAATATCGAATTTTTATACCATTTCAGCTTACCAAACCGTTATAGATATCTAATAATTCTAGTTTCTGTTATATTTTATAATGTACTGCATATACATTAAAACATAAACAGTAGATTAACTGGGAATATTATATTGACTAGATCTACCAGATGATGTCGCTAAGGCAGTGCTACCTACTGAGCATGAGTCAGTGTGAGATTGTATGGCGCCTGTATGGCGGAGCCTCGAATGTTTTCTCATTTACAGATTATCACATAAGAAGATTGGAGACCAAACAAGGCCTCTACGGTTAAAAAACTATTGAGAATGATGGAAATCCGCAGGCTTATCAGCTCATACAAGAAGCACAGAGAAAATACACCTATTTATCAGTCTATTTCGCGCAAAATCATTATTATAATACATTAAAAAAATACTAATGTTTTGGAAGATTTTAAATATAAGTTCAATGAAAATTTCCCATAATAGTTCAATGAATTATTGGCGAAAAGTCTTTTACGAAGGACTATCGCGTCTACATGCCCGCTAACAAAGTTGGGACCGACGGTATGTTCACCTATTCGAGTTGGCTGTTTTAAGGATCCCTAGCTCCAGTGAACGAAGATTTGGAAAATGATAATCGCACCGTAACCTCTGTTGGATCTGCTTTGTCTAATTACGTCTTGGTCGGTGAGGTTTGTCTGCATGTTCCACTGTTTGTCCTGCGTGCCATGCATTGAACTAAATACAAGTAAATGGGCCATTGTATGCAATAAGACCAAATGTGGTAGAGACTGATTAGAACGGCTCTTACATTGGAAATGCTGAAAAGTGTGTCTATTGTGGAGAGAGTTCATCTGATGTATTACCACGCCCCGCGTACGAACAGCGCCCGGAGAATCTGAAAGCGCTCTTTTACAAATATACTAAAGAGAGCTACACTACCCGTGATCGCATATTTCTCTGGGATTTGCTATCTTTATGGGACTGACTTGCGATCATAGGCAGTACATTACTCACCACAACAAATCAATATGCTATCTTGGCTCAGAAAGAGTGCGACCGTGATAATCTCCTTGTGGGAAAGGTTAAAAAGCTTCTTTTGAGAGCCAAACAGTTCAAGCTGGTGCTGGCACAAAGCCAAAGCAAACAGCCTCTGGTCTTAGCAATTTGAGATTATGCTTACTAGAGCTTTACGTGGCCATTACAAACTCAATTATCACATTGCAACTAATCAGCGCGCTGAGTAATTTTCATGTGATCTTTGTGAATCCGCCTATAGAACCTCATATCATCTGATGCGCCACTATTCAGCAGTATCGAGCCTTGGTCCTGTGACTAATTTTTTAAATTGCGATTTCAAGTTTTCGGTCGTCCTTGCATAGACGACACCGTGCACAGTGGAAGAAATCCGACAAAAAAGTCAATTAATTGGAAGCCGCTGAAAAAGTATGACAATATATACACCAAAAGTTGCGGAATTTTTTGGGAAATAAAACGCAATCAAATTTGTTCACCGCACGCACTTGCGACCGGAGATATGGGGCTTTGAAAATCCGGAACATTACCGGTATTCATCAAATATGAGATTTATACTCTCAAAGTTGCGGAAAGCTCTAGCGATCAATATGCAATCAAATTTGTTCACCGCACGCACTTGGGACCGGAGATATGGAGCTTTGAAAATCCGGAACATTACCGGTATTCATCAAATCTCAGGCCTAATACAGAAGGCGCTGAAAAAGTACAAAGAATTATACCTTTAAAGTTTTCCAGCGATCAAGATGCAATCAAATTTATTTACCGCACGCACTTGTGACCGGAGATATGGGGCTCATCGCTAGAGCTTTCCACAACTTTATGGGTATAATTCTTTGAACTTTTTAGCGGCTTCTGTATAAGGCCTCAGATTTGATGAATACCGGTAATGTTCCGGATCTTCAAAGCCCCATATCTCCGGTCACAAGTGCGAGCGGTGAACAAACTTGATTGCATTTTGATCGCTGGAGTTTTCCACAACTTTAAGGGTATAACAATTTGTACTTTTACAGCGGCTTCCGGCTTACAGAAAATCGGTAATATTCCGGATCTTTAAAGCCCCATATCTCCGGTCACAGTTGCGTGCGGAGAACAAATTTTATTGCATTTTATTTCCCAAAAAATTCCGCAACTTTTGGTGTGTACATTGTGATACTTTTTCAGTGGCTTCCAATTAATTGCCTTTTTGGTTGGATTTCTTCCACTGTGCCGTGTTTGGACGACAGAAATTGAGCATACTTATTCTGACTTATTGTGTGACTTATACTCACAAAGTTTGTATGGGCTAGCCCGGCCAAACACACGTCTCGGATCTGGCATAAGCATGGGAATGTTGACCGTACAGTTCGTAGTTGCTACTGTGTGATTGACTAAAATAAGCGAAATTGCACAGTGACTCAAGGAATGCAGCCGGGGAGTAGCTATTGATCCTTAATGTGCACTTTTCTAGATTTCTAAACTGAAGTGCCCATAACAGTGCCAGCCACGTCCTTACACTCATCGGGGAAGGAAAGAAATGTTAGTGTAACAAACATTGCTACGGAGATCGTGCATGCTCTGCATCTCCACGTTTGCCACGGGAAAGAGTTTTAGTTAGTGGGATGGAATGGGAAGTTATACAAATCTGGATTCACCTTGATAAGTGATACTATTATCTATGCATCTCTAAGAAGCGTTATCATGTGTTTATTGCTTTGGGCAGCCGGCTGCCGAGAATTTATCGTTTGTCGAAAATATTCGAAAATACTCAGTCTTTAAAAAATGTTCCGTGTGCTTCTCCGAGGGTATATTGGACATCTTAATACAGACCAATCGTGCGACATATTAAGCTTAATTAAATAAACACTTGCAAACTCTTTCATCAGACTAATGTTATTTTACAGATTCTCTTTGATGAAAATTATGATAGGATTTTGACAATCTTGTTCTCAAATCATGGCGAAAGCTTGCTTAGAATCATATTCAGGATTTTGGCAAAGTACTGTCAAGAGAATCCTTTTTAATTTTGATGAAATTCTGCTCAGAAATTTTACGATTTCAATGGAATCCCGCTATTTTGACGTTATTCTTTACCGTTAGGATTTTGTTACAGGTACCAACAGAAATTGGAGAAGGGATACCTCCCAATGTTGAGATGGATAGGGTTATAATCATGAGCAAGGCAAGGTCTCCAGAATTCCATAAATTCCATAATAAGAAGCATTCCATCACAAGCTTGAGAAATTATTCCTTTTCAATCGTACTAAGTATACCACCAGAATCCCAAAGATTTCATCAGAATTTTGAGTAGTTCACCATCCGTTTTCTGGAAAGATTCCCATCGCAATCCTGGGTAATATTTCATCAAAATCTCTAGATGGATCTACGAGAAGAACCATGTAACGTAGAAATGCAGAGAATGATTTATTCGGAGTACTAAGAAGGATTCCATCAGAATAGTCAAAAAGATTCAAAGAGAATTTTGAATATCTCGAGAAACATTATGCATCTGTTAGACTAAAATTCAACTTTCAACAGAGGGTGCCTTCTAATGGACAACGAAACCTATTGGCAAAATGTTCTCAAATCAAAAGGCAGTTTCGGATTCCGCTTTCTTATCAGAAAAACAGAACTTTTATGCTTGCCATCCGAGACATCACTAGGAACTAGCCAAGGTATATGACTTTTTGGATTAAACGTCTAACTAGTGCCAATGTTGTCATTAGTTTGAATTACAGGGTAATGCTCCCAGCAAGTTGAATTTTATTTTCGCAGACGATTTCGCCCGTAAACTGATAGTTTGGCAAGGAATTTGCAGTTGCGGACTCAAGATCAAGCTTTGCGTCACCAACGCTACCGGGGGAGTGTGCTACAGTGGTACCGTGACAATAAGGCGGATTGTGTCGATATTCCACCCATCCGACAAGTTTTTTTTGGCATGATCAAGCGGAAGATTTAGGAAAACGGATTGCTGGATATTGTAACAAAATGGTCACTTAGGTTGATCAGGCCATTTTGTATTTTTGTGAAAGTACAATAAACTACCTTCATTTTGACTAAAGTACATTTAGTTACGTCAAAATTCTTTCCAAGAAATACCTGGTTTTATGAGTCTGGATTCTAAGTGGGCCATATTTTGAAATCTCTTGTTAAAGGGTTAGGCAGTCTTCCAAAGCTCGCGCTTGGTCATGGCCAAATAAGTTTCGATTGGACGGAGGTTAGGACAGTTTGGTGCATTCATATCTTTCGGCACAAAATTCTCCGAATTAACCGTATGCCAGCTAACGCCAAAATCAGGCCAAAGTAACGGTTTCTGATCGTGCTGTCTCAGGAGGTACTCAGTTTTGCAAATTTCGTCGTTCATGGTGCCTTTGGTCACGAATGGTTCACTAAGTTTGCCACAAGGGCATACGGTCTGCCAAATCAGGTACTTTGAAGCTTCTTCCATATGCAACGACCAGCCACAGAAAACTTGTTCATATCCGTAAAATATTCAGTTCCTGAAATCTTTGGAGGAACTTTGATATAGTTCTTTCGCGAACGGTTTGCTGATCCATGACTACTGGAATTGATAATTGCAAAACTTAGCGGATGTAAACAATTCACTCTAAATAAAACCAGTGGCAAACTTGGTCCATTTAGATCAAGTACGAAAAAAGTTATAGAAGTTCTAAAGTCTTTAGTATTTTGTACTAGTAACCTGTCAGGGTATTAGGCATTTTACACCCAGTGTTAGGTATAGTTTTTTATTGGTCGTTTGTGATTAAATGTTAGGGCTTAGTTATATCACAATTCTCTTACTCCTACCGAAAACGAACGCTGAATTCGGTACTCAGCAAGCAACCGCGGAGACAGTGAGGGAAGGCGGAGTGTTTTGATCGCATGTTGCGAAAGGCGGCCATCGAGGATAGCTACCACCACTATTGCCAAGGAGAACAAAGCAGGACGGACAAAGGTTTCCCCTAGGAAGACCACTGCGGCGATTCGTCGCCAGCGTGGCTAAGGAAGTCTCAACAAAGGCGCTCAGCTCTCTAGCTAAACGCCAACCCAAGATTTAATAAAGTGAAGTTTGCTGATAAGTTTAGTAAAAAAAGTTGTGATTCGGCAAGGGATCTGATCCTTTGGCAAGAATCCAGTGTTTTGTGCCGGATAAGCCTATGAATTTTAAAGTATGTAAAAGGGAGTATTACATTAGGCGGATTTTTCTCTCTAAAAGGTCTATAATAAGCCAGCCGTCAATACAGCAAGGACGTGCTGCAATGCATAGTGGTCAAGCATTAAAATTTTGCAATAATTTTAAACTTTCATTGAAACTAACTAGTTTAGACTTATAATACGTTTGGGAAAGATGTTGCTTCTTTTCGCTGACATCGTAGCTAGGTTGGTTCTGATTTTGGCGAGATCTATAATTTAACTTTAATGTTTGCGGAAAGAGAGAGAGAGAGAGAGAGAGAGAGAGAGAGAGAGAGATTCGATAAAATTTGTGTTAAAAATTTAAATTTTGAAAAAACAATTTTTTCTGATTTTTTTATATTTTGCCAATAAAAACTTCAAGAGAAAAGAAATATTCTGAATGCGATTGTATGACGGAGACCTTATCGGTAAAAACTTAATAAAAAATACTATTCAACCATAGGGTCTTATGATTACACTAAATAGTTCGATCATATTTTGGTTGTTTTCGTATAGCTTTCAAATGGTTTACAATATCACCTTTATGTCAAAGAGAAAGTTGCAGGAAATGTTATGGGCCTTTTGAAAAACTTATTATTGTTGATGGAGAAACGCGAATAACTTCTGAAAAGGTCGTAAGAAAACAAAGGAATTGCGCTGTTAAAACGAAATTTGAAATATCTCGAGAACTACTACATTTCAGAAGATTATAGCTCTTAGCATTTTGATTTAAAATAGCGTTTAGAATCACATTCAAAAAGAAAATTGGATTTTTGATCGCAAATATTATGAATTATATAAATATGTCAAAAGTTGTTGTTAGGGAAACTTTTTTTATTCAAAGCTTCTCCATGTTCCAAATACACTTAAAAAGTTTCTTTTACGTCTTTAAAATGATAAACATTAGATTTTAGACATTTTATAATGGGGTAACGCGAATAACTTTTAAAAAGGGCATAATCACACGAATTAACTGTTTTTGTTGGAACAAAATTCCAAATATCTCGAAAATTATCGCATTTTGGAAGATTTTTGTTAAATACATTTTGTTTTGAAATAAGACTACAGTATAGATAGTGAAATTACAGTTTAGTATGTCAATTAGTATGAAATTTAAAAACATATATAAAGTTATTGTTAGAAAAACTTTTTTACCGATAAGTTCTCCATCATACAATCACATTCAAAATATTTCTTTTCTCTATAGGTTTTTGTTTCTAAAATATAAAAAATTAGAAAAAATGGTTTTTCCGTTTTCAAGTTATGAAGGCTTTCCCAAACCTTTGTTAAATTTCTTGTAAAATGAAAAATACGAAAGACAGAGCTCTGTTGTCTTCGACAAAGTTTTTTAAAATATGTTCCCCATGTTATTCGGAAATTTGTGCCTTGCATTGTTGTCTCATCATTTTTCTTATGGGAAAGGGTCATGAAAAAAAAATTAGGGAAATGGGAAATAATAGCACAATACTCTCAGACCACAACAGTAAACCGCCCTGGTTTTTTGCTTCCGGAGGAATAATGAAGCCTACTGATAAAGACTATAGCTCTTTACACCCCCGGGCTAGGAACAACGATGTATCATTGAGTTTTAACTGCCTGGTTGCGTTCGACTGTGTATGGGGAACCAGTAATCAGGATACGCAAATGCATTACTGCAGGTCAGTTACATATCAAATAATATCCGTAATCGCATTCACGAAGATCCCACGAATGATACTCAACACGCTGAATAGTAGCCATGCGCTAATTGAGTTTGCAATGACTAGTCAGTGCCCTGACTATAATACTATAATTGTGCTTGAAAAAATGTAAAAATTCAACATTTTTTATTTCTCATCCGGCAGAGATGTATTTGTTTGAGCTCAAGGTTGGCCAATTCGGATGCAGTCCAGGAGTGAATCTTTCAATCCCCTTTCGATCGAATCGGTTGTCGTAATTTCACGATCAAATGGCCAAGAATTAGAACTGGCTCCGTACAGTCTTGAAAGCGTGTGTCCAACAGACAGTTGAGTGCTTCATCTTCGTCAGAGGAATAACCACCATTACCAGTCACAATGAGTTTTTTTCGATTTTGAAAGAAATTTAATTATTCTACTCGCTTTGTTGAGACCTGAAACAGTTGGGAATATGTTTTTCCAACCACTTTGTTCATAGAGATAATGAGCATTTATGTAAGTTTTGCGAGCCGACTGAAGGTTAAGTTCCATGAACCTGTCCCAGCATCTGCGATTCCAAGCTCTTTTACATAACTTTTGGAGTCTAGCAATTTCGGCATTCCTAGAAGCACCAGAACCAGGACTGCAACTAAGTCACTTGGGGATTCAATCATTGGAAATACCCATAAAACCTAGACGCCAAGTCCTTTTCATAGAGGTCCCAGTTTGTGAATTTAGGACGATGATATGTGACGATATCTAGGGAACCATTTAAATAATGATGAGACAACGACGGTTCGGTCTCGTTGGAATACGAGTCAGTTTGCTAACTCATGAGTAATACTGTCAGAGCAGAGAGTTGCATCTAGCGTCCATTTCATACCAGATTCGTGCTGCTCAAGTATTACATGATTTCAAAGAGTCTCATATTTATATCTGAGCAGCCCCAAATTTTGTGATGGGCATTTGCATCACTGCTGATTGTGAGTGTAAGCCCATTTTCGCCACAGCATGATACAACCCTTTTGAAATTATCAGAAGGCAATGACTCGTTATATGACAAACATGCCGCACAATGTACCCATTTCCCATTTTTGTTATCAACAGTCATATTGACTGCGATAACGCAAACATCACGAATTATGAGAACGAATATAGGACATGCTTTAATAGTGCATGCAGGAGGCATTTCACGTGGATTTGTCGTGCAATTTTTGTTGAAAGCTTTGAAGATGGGTTTAAGTAGCTCCCCAATATATAAGTTTCTTTTATAGGAATACGATCCTGGAACCAAAGTTGTAATAATACTGAGTTGTTTATTTGCAGTGAACAGTTAAAATGCCTGCTAATTCCATTTTGGACCACTGTGCAATGATTCAACAACAAGGAATTCATCCCATAATAGCTGCATCTTCCATATTATTCCAAGTTCAACCCAATAGAAATGTTTTGGGTGATAATGAAGCGGAAACTAAATATGCAAGGAGAAATCACCAGCGAAATCGATCGGATAAAGCAATGGTGGAAGCTGAGCACAAAAACAGGCTGCAACGTTCGATATAAAATTTCGTTGCGTCTATACCAGTACAGGTCGTAAATATTGATATTCAACACAATCCTCAAAAATACGCTGATTTGTCGACACCACCTGTGGCCTTGGCTGGAACGTGTAGTTAGTTTTACGTAATATTCGATTTCCGTTGTGTCATGTGACACACAACAGAGATCCGGCAGAACAAACAAATAGCCTCTGATAACTCACCCCCTCCCCATGCCTCCCATGCAGATGCAATGGTCATCCGAAATAACAAGTACTCATCTTTGGATGGTGAGACAAGTGCGATTTTTGTATAAATACTAACCGCGCAATAGCCTGTATGCGCTTCTTGCCCAAAAAAATTAAGCCCACATGCGGATGCACATTATAAATCTTAACTCTGAACAGCATCCCGTTTGGTCACGATCTGTGATGGAGCGATGATGCATTACATTACATTATTCGAAAGACAAGAATGCCAAACCGAAAAAAAAACTGACGATGTCCAGCTTCGTACGTCAATACGACTTCACACCCAAAGTAAACCGTTTGCATTCTTGCATGCACTCGAAGTCGAACCAAAAAAAAAACCTTACTTCTCACACGTTGACTTAGTTATACAACGAAGACCGAAAAAAAGTGGACCTAAAAACCGGCCAAGGTCAGCACGCGCATTGCGCCGAATTTTTCTGCGCTGCACCCGCTGTAAATGCCCCCACACAATCGCGCAGCTTGGTGCGGGTGAAATTTGTGTTTAATTTTTGGAACCGTAGGGTCAGGTGTCATTGGTCGGGTTACGAACCGAAGTGCTGCTTTTTAGCCTGTTGTCGACATTATTGTGAGCTACTCCCGGCATATAATTAAAAATTGAAAATTTCAGAGCAGGACCACGTGACGGTATCAATTCTGCTAACGAGCTTATTTTGGCGTCAATGAATCAGCCGACGAGTTATCTCATCAGAACGCCCGACTGGTGAGGAGTGGTGAAGTTGCGCTGCGCAAGGAATCGAACTGGTAGTCGTTGGAATGCATTTATCAACGTCAGCCACGGCTGTCGGGATATGAGTGTGACCTTCGACAGTGTCTCCGCGTCAGAAACGGGTACCGCGTGGCAGCCATTATTCGCGGGGTGATTTAAAGATTACCATTCCGCGTGTATCGTCTGAAGCAGATTTGACGAAATAGTATCTTCTCGAATTGTGGTGCAAACGATAAATTTGAAGATTCATTGTACGCGGTCCGGTCCGGACGCAAATCCCGACGATGTGAAATACTGTTTCAAAAAAAAAAAAAAAATTTCGACGGATGTGACTAATAAACTCCGGAAATATTAGATATAAAATCACCCCACTCTGTAGGCAAACAGAGAGAGAGAGGGAGAGAGAGCAAGGAAGGAAAACAACAACGAACAACTCAAAACAGCATTCGCAGATCACGGCTCGGCAGCCAAATCCTACTGACACATATCTTCAGGCCGCCGAAACTCGGTCGTACTCGTGAATGCAATTGCCGGGCGCGAATTCGCGAATGTGTGTTGTTTATTTTTGCCGAAGCGCATCAAAATTCTTGCAACTGCGACCGTGAACAGGAGCACAGCTCTCGGTGGATGCGAATATTGCGAACCGTCGATTCACCCACCACTCTGGTGGTCTGCTGGTGCATGTTGCGCGGGGTGCGCGCATTTTGAGTCAGTTCACTCGGGTACGTTTCTTAAAAGGGGGTTTTGGGTGAATTTTGTTGCATCTCTTCGTGCGGTGCAATAAAGGAAAAGGTTCGTTGATTAGTTGTTCAAACGATTCTTGCCATAGTTCAGATTTTACATTCGTCGACCATTTATCTTCATGTATGCCCATTTGATTGGATGTTAGAAGTAGTTATTATTTCACATTCAAATTTGGATCTCCTCCATGATTTAGTTTTTACATTGCGAATTCATCTATTAGATTGGTTTAAGATTGACATTACGAGACATTACACTACAATTCTAACAGTACGAATACAAGAGTGGAATGCCAAAAGTCGTCAGATGTTTATCGGTTCGACATTCTGTTCCAGCAAATATATGTTATTGTCACACCACCATCTAAATTAATTTGCATCTTTAACAGCGAGCTCCGCGAACTACACCCGCGCGAAACGAGGACATTATGTGGATCAATCCCCCCTTATCCTTATCCCAGCAACACCCCCGGCTTGTCGGTGGAGCTTCTGGCTGATAACTGAAACTGTCGGTATTGCTTTCAAAACTGTGCTAGCGCGCTAGGGGGTGGCGCGATGCACAGCTGCAGCCCGGTGCTGAGTAGGGCCTTCGGTTGGGGGTTGCGGCGGCGGTGAAAGAATCCGCGAATTTCACGGTCAAGTTTAATGTGTTTGTTTGCAGTGTGTACCCGTTGCCGGTTGCGTTCGTTGAGTTATTTACCGTCGTCGTTGTTTGGTTTTTGTTGGTGGGTTTCTTCTTGCTTCCTATGACCAGGAAAAAATTGATGCATCTTCGGCGCTTACGTAAAGAGACTTCTGTTGGATGCGCATTATTATACCGTTTTTGCTTCTGGGATTATTTATAAATTTAACCTAGATCTGATCTTCAGAGACTCGGCGCGGATTTTGCTTTCGGCGCGTGAAAACATTTTCCGGTTTGCTGGTGAATACTTTGTTGCAGTCGCAAATCTTGCCGGGGGTGAGAGTCATTTTTATTTTGGAGCTAACGATTGCCAGTGGCAGATATGTGTGGGTGGTAAAATTGAGCTTCCTTGTTTTATTCGTTATATCAAATCAAAACAACACTAATGTGAACTTTTCTGTTTTGTTTTCAGGTATGTGCTGTCTTTGGAATTGTTTCATTGATAAATGTGGTAAATATGAACATAAATATCAAATAAGATCCGATTGTATTCCTGTTGCTTTGTTATATGTCTTATTTTATTCAGAAATGCCTTCATTCATTTTTCGTTCATTTAGTTTGTGCATTATTTAAGTATAGTTGTAACGAATTGATGTTCTAGTTTATCCTTTTAAGTATATCTATTAATTGTTTAGCTTTTATCTTTTACCTGTTACTTTTTATCTTGTCCTTTTTACCTTTTACTGTTTTCTTCTTTAATTCTTCTTCGATTGTTTGCCTTCTTCCATTGTTACAACTTTTAAGCAAAACTGATCGTCGTATTGAAATATCAGTAAAGGTGTACGAGATCAAAATGCATAACAAGAAAAGGTTCGTGTAAATTCACAAATTGAACCTATCGTTTTCAACAGTGAACAGAATAAAATATTAAACGTTTTCCATGTTCGCTATATTCAATTTCATAGCCATTTCCAATTTCACGTATCTTTCTACTAACACTGATTAACGTACAACGTTTGCACCAACTTTTTTTATTTGGAAATCTATTTTTTCTCATTACTGCCACTGATTTCACTTCCTTAGGATGCTTACGAAGTGCCTGCTTCGCGATGACCGAGTATTTCTGAATTGACCGCAATTCCAGCGTGTTCGGGAGATTAGTATTTTTTGGATAAACCCTTTCAGCTAAGCCTAGGGTTATCATGAGACTTATAAGTGGCATTAGACGCTTTAAGGAGACATTCTTTCAAGTGTGCGACGGTTCAGGTTGTCACGAACGGAGTGCTCCGTTTTCCACACGAGCAAATTGCCTGCCAAACCATGTATTTTTGGACAAACTTAAATTTTTTCTGCTCTCTAACTCTTGCTCAGAAACGTTAAACTTATGACGAACACTGAAGAAAACGAGCTCAGAAAACTGCCGGAAATCTGCATTTACATAAGTCTCGTTATCCACGACGAGATAAAGCGGTTTCGTTAACAGCTGAGTGTAGAGCTTCCACGAACATGGTTTCTTTACTGTTTTCTGCCTTTCATTGCAATTCGGAGCCCTTTGGATACTGTTCGTGTGCATTAGGTTGGCAGTTGTTTTTGCGATGTTGGAATTTCGTCCATCGTCGGTCAAAAAATGAATCAGGATATCAAAAAAAAGATTGGGCCAAAATTGAGCGACATTGGACCATTTTAACACGTGATTGAAGTTTCACTTTTCTTATACGTTTTTTTGAAAAATCATAAGCACACTATGGAAGATTTCAAAACGGAAAGTTCTCGGATTCCTTGAATTTTTTTAACAATATTGTTTTACAAAAATGCTTCGATTTCGGGTTTTATTTATTTTTTTTGATTCATGCTATTTTTTTTTTTAATTTTTTAAGTGCACTCGAGCTCTGGAAAAAGTTTTGAACTTTCGTATATCACGTATGAAAAAATACATTAATTTCTCATATAATACTTCAATCTATTTGGGGCACGTGCAAAAATGGTTTAATAGTGTAATTTTTTGATACCTTGTTCGTTATACCATTTAAAAACATGGCTTACCATAGGTTAGGCCACTCCGATCTTTTTGCTAATGGCATGGCGAAAGTGATTTGGATTGTTTGGACACGTGCGCAAAATTTGTTTACGCCGCTTCCGACTCCATTTTCGGTTGTAAAATTACTTGTAATACTTACACAATGTAAACAATACACATTGAATTTCACCATAAATTTCAATAGAAAATACCTATTGGATACAAAAGTTACAGCAATTTGAAAGTGGTGCAATATGATTCCGTTTTGACATTGAAATGCAAATCCATTTTATTTTTTATATACATAATGTGATTATAAAGAGGACATGACGGCGCCGGTGGTTGAGTGGTAAGCGTGACCGCCACTCATTCCAGTTGACCTGGGTTCAATTCCAGCCGAGGTCATTGAGATTTTTCTGAGATGAAAAAATCTGTGGTCACGTCTTCCTTCGGAAGGGAAGTAAAGCCGTTGGTCCCGGTCCATGAAATTGGTGGATCGATATCTAGTCCAGGTAGTGGAATCACCTCTCTGGCGCCGGTAAAGAAGAAGTATATCCAACTTCTATACTCTACTGACAAAAATATCCTCCTCCCGTGATACTTGTGGAGTGCGCAGTAGTATATACGGCCTCTAGCAAAAGCAAGTATCGGACTAACAATTCCTTACCTTTCCTTCCGCGATCTACGTTCGGGCCTGGCCGGCGCCGGTATTGATCAGAAACACTTTAGGATTACCAGGAGTTGCACATTGAAAGATGTTTCGCTAATCCCAAGCATAATTATCTACTGATTCCCTGTGCAACTTCAGCTAGTCCCAATCGATAACGGAGTAGCAGCCAGGGGTGGTCGCACAAGCTCAAGCTCAAGCTCTCATAATGGAATTATAAAGAGGACATTTTTATTTGGAATATGTCCGTGTTTGCCGTATTCCATGTGGCCGAATAGGTAGTTTGACTGGTTGTCCATTTGACCAAATAATCGATTTGCTAAGCGTACTATGGGACCCACTTCCCAAGTAACCATAAGCATCATTTCACAATATTGGTTGTAGCTTTGTACTAATATTGCTTAAAAACCCTATTCCAGCATCTACAATACAATCATGCTCTCTAATACCATCGAAAAAGGACACCAAAATTGAGTCCATCACCAATTTTTGTTATCTACTGACCATCACCTTTCTAACGACACCCATATTGATTATGATTTCCAGTGTTTTGTTGTACCCGCATGCCGCCAACTTTGTTTTCAAAATGGTGTTAATCATTGATTTTCGTTATCTACCTTCCACATGACATCTATATAATGATGATTTTTTTGAGAATTGAATACGATACCCGCATTGATGAACGATACCCACATTGATGATTTTTAGAGATTTGTGGTAATCGAAAGTCGCCGTTTTTAATTTCAAATTGGTGTCAAGGGTGTCATGGGAAACACTTCACATCTCGCAAATTATCAACATTTTGAAATACTCTGTAAAACATAGACTTCGAAAATTTTCGGAAAATATTAGAAAGATTCGTAAAAACTCGGGAAGATTCGCAATAACTTGGAAAGTATTGGAAACTCGAGAAAACCCGGAAAGGTTAAATAAAACTTGGAAAGAACTTGACTGGAAAAACTTGGAAGGAATAACTGGGAAAGACTTGAAAAGACTCGAGAAGGCTCGAAGGAGTTGAAATAATTCGTAAAAACTCCCGAAGGATCGAAGAACTTGAAAGTGTTCAGAAAGACTTTGCAAGAGTCGGAATAACTAGGAAAGACTCGAAAATTAAGAAATACTTGGAACGATGGAAAACATCAATCCAAAAGGCTCAATAAAGACTGGTACAGACTCGGTACTATTCGGAAAAAATCGGACATGATAGGAATAACCCCAAAAAACTTGTAAACGTTCGAAAAGATTTGGAAAGACTTAGCAAGACTTGAAGAAACTAGGAAAGATGGAGAAAAATGGAAAAATACTCGCACAAAATCGGTTAATCTAGGTATAATTCGGAATAACGTGAAAACCATTTAATGCCTCGGAAAATCTCGAAAAGCCGTAGAGATTTGTGAAGTCTCGGAAATATTTCGAAAAACTCAGAATAACTAAGAATGATGTTTTCATTATTGTATTCATGTATTTATGTATTTATGTATTTATGTATTTATGTATTTATGTATTTATGTATTTATGTATTTATGTATTTATGTATTTATGTATTTATGTATTTATGTATTTATGTATTTATGTATTTATGTATTTATGTATTTATGTATTTATGTATTTATGTATTTATGTATTTATGTATTTATGTATTTATGTATTTATGTATTTATGTATTTATGTATTTATGTATTTATGTATTTATGTATTTATGTATTTATGTATTTATGTATTTATGTATTTATGTATTTATGTATTTATGTATTTATGTATTTATGTATTTATGTATTTTTGTATTTTTGTATTTATGTATTTATGTATTTATATATGTATGTATTCATTTTATTATTTTATTATTCATTTACTAGTTTATTTATTCATTTATTTATTTTTTAATTAATTTACTTATTTATTGGAGCAGGCAAAGCCTATTTGAGCTGAACACAAATTAGCTCTTTCTCAAGTGGGCGCAAAACCTCCTCGTCTTTTCTTACCAACAGATATAACCCAAATAACACACTTAAAATTGACAGTCTGACTACATTAAAATAATAATAATAAGGTAGCGATACATTTATTAGACTATGGGTCAAGTTTTAGAAATATAACTGTACAGATGGGAGACACGGGACAAGTTAAAATCAAAGGACGTATAACATTGGATGAATAGTCTGGTTATACTTGACATTGATTCGTTGTACCCATAATTCGTTCTTGCAGAGGAAGTAATGAGAAAATTATTAGTTCTCTGAATTTTACGTCTGATGTTTATCTTTAGTTGACTGAGAAGACTAGGAGTGTCAATATTGTCCAAAAGTAAGTGGTCACAGAAAGACAATTTTGCTACTAAGCATGACTCCAACATGCTCGTCTCATGTTGATTCTTTGTAGAGAATAGTTAGATGTAATAGAGTTCCGTTTACGAGTGGAGGTGGTTGTAGAGCACATAGATTTATTTAGCATCATTCTGTTTAATTGACTCCAATTTGCGAAAATATCAAGCAGCTGTTGCAAAAATCGGGCATCACTTTGACTACAAATTTTAGTATTACTTGAAGTCATCCGAGTAGGATAGCTTTAAACACTTTAAGGAGAGATCAACGTCATTGGTGTATATCAGAAATAAGAGAGGCCCAAGGTGCCTTCTTTGGGGTACGTCTGAGGGAGTTAATGTTTCAGAAATAGTGTCACTGACATATCGCGGGCTACCAGGTAAGAATGTAACCAGTCCAGAAATTATCCATGGAAACCAAGACGCTTATGTTTCGCTATAGCAATGTCGTGGTTAATTTCATCAAATGCAGTAGACAGATCGGTATAGATACCATCCATTTGACACCCTTTCTTCATCTTCTGGATGGTAAAGAAAGTATAACTAAGATATTATTAGTTTTACAATACTTGACGTATGTATATGTAGTATCACATATACGGAGGGATTCGTAAAGTTTGTATTAACATTGTACAAACCATAGTTGAGCACTAATAGAGCTTCGAGATATGAACTTTATGACTTGTGAGGATTAAGTTTACAAAGAATTTTGTATTAGAAGAAAGTTATTTTCTGTATGACACATTACACGCGGTACTGCATACAAATCAATCGATGATTTATCCCTTCGCAGTGCCTGAAATTATTATTATCAGAAGACTAGAATCATTTGGATAGACGAGGTTGTATAATACTCCAGATCAAATTTTCTCAAATTCTTCATTTTATTTGACCAGCACAGTTCTAACGGAGAATCCCTAACATTTTATAAAATAAGTACTAGAAAACAATGCGTTTGGGACGGTTCGATAAGTTAAGTCAGAAAAACTCAAAAATTCCCATTTTACAAAAAATTTAATAACTTTCTAATTTCCCTCCGATTTTATTATTTCCTTTTTTATTTCGACTATGTTAGTCACATTTTCTTTTTTACATTTTAACGACATTCAATTAGCTAGAGATTGCTGGGTAGGGAAAGTTGTGAAAATTGAGTCATAGTACTCAAGTGAGAGCAAGGATGTGAAGTAAACCGATCGGAAAACTAGAAGTGGCATGGTCATTAGAACAGGCTTAATATTGTACGGGCTTAACTTTTCTCTTCTGTTGATGAGGGTCGAGTTTAAGCAGCATAACTACGAATCACCCGAGTTCACCAGCATGTGTTTTGGCATAGACAAACGTGTCCATCTTTACCGTGACAACCGACTGATGGACAAGTCTGTCTATGCCAAGACTCATGCTGGTGAACTCGGGTGAATTGTATTTATGCTGCCTAAGCTCGACCTTCATCAACAGAAGACAAAAGTCAAGCCCGTACGATATTAAACCTGTTCTAATGACCCTGCCACTTCTAGTTTTCCGATCGGTTTACTTCACATCCTTGCTCTCACTTGAGGGCTATGGCTCTAATTTTCATAACTTTCCATATCCAACAATCTCTAGCTAATTGAATTTCGTTAAAATGTAAAAAACATCCGGTTTTAACTAACGAGGGCTTATTTTCATTGGTTATTGGCAGGCTATAAATTTTATTAAAAATATAATTATTTAAATTGTTTCATTTTGCCCAAAGTCTTGACCAAACGCTCAATTTTCTTTAAAAAATTAAGAAAAAATTCAACAAACTCGTAAATAACGTCAGAACCATTAGTCGTATCGAAACAAAATGTTCAGACGACCGAAAGTACATGCATTAACCTTTAATTTAGCATAATTATATTTCGCATTGATACGCTATTACTCGAGATATATTGATTTGATTAAATGTACTTTTTCTTTAAAAGTGAAATCAACTTTTTTACTCTAACACGAAAACTGTTCTACTGTAATTTTTTGGACTTCATTTTTGGACTCAATTTTACATCGAAAATGGAGGTCACTTGTTAAAGTTCAGATTGAAAATCTTAAAATGTTATTTAATAAACTAGTGTTATAATTAATGGAATCAAAACTTGGTTTTTTGGTTTTGGAGCTAGCGTCAATGCAGCGAATCTTAGTCCTGCGACTAAGTTAGTGTCGGATTCTGACGAGACGGAGTCGAAACGCAAATACCATAACTAATTTACGAAAAGAAGTGCTGTCTCTTTCTCAAAGCTTCCACCTAAAAAGGGACGGTACAAGCCATCTGCTTCAAGGCAGACAATGATTACATTGATTTTGAAACTCCTACCGAGACTTATTTTTTTTAAATTTTGGTCCGATTTCAATTTTTTTTTTAAATTATTCAATTAACGTACCGCTATGTTTTCCCGTGACATTTTTATTTATTTTAAAGATTGTAAAATTTACGCAACCATTTGTCAGTTGTTTTTTAAATTTTTGCGTCATGCGACATATTAAAGACTATAAAAATAGAACAAAAATTTTTTTTGCAAATATTTCACGGAAAGACGTAGCGGTAGGTTTACCTGAATTATTAAAGAAAATATTATTATCGGACTAATTCTTTTATGAAAAGTCTTACTCGGAAGCAGTTTTAATATCAATGTAATAAATGGCGTTTCAAGGTCCCAATTGTATTTTATCTAGTCTTTAAAATTAAAATTTAAAAAGCCAACATTTGCTTCAAATTAAAAATTCGAAAGCTTATTCCCAAAAAAACTACTTAATGTTGTGCCTCGAGAGTAGAGAACCCCCCCCAACCTAGTCGTTAAATGGCATCTACTGTCTGCACTAATCCGTTTCGATGGCTAACAGGTCGAGGTCCTTAACGGGATACCGTTTTTATAAAAAGGAAAAGTAGGATTCACATAGGTGTTTGCTATTATCGCCTTTGCTCGCTCCCAAAAAATTCCTTCAAACTTATTGTAGCAAATATCTCATTTTAAGAGGGATTAATCACTGTAACGGTTTCACCAAAAAGAAGACATTGGAACATCTATAAACATCTCAGAGGATCTCTTTGTTGCACACTTTACCGTTTACGCGTGAATAATTTATTGCACATTTTTTGCAAAAACACTGTGGTCTGGTGTGGAATGTATGTAACCCCCAGTTTTTTCTGTAGTATCACAGAATGTAGTAATAGCACATAAAGTGAAAATATCACCATTGTTCTTTAAGCTCAAGTGAATTTCTTGTCACAGTGTTCCTAGAATCGCAATAACCCTGTTTTTTAGCCACAATCATTTTTTGACAACAGCGGTTTTGTTTCATGACAGTGACCTGACCTAGTCGTAGGCGCGTTGGTCATTTTTTTTTTTTCTAAAATCGGAAATCTTCGCAATATCTTCGACGGTGTTGCAACAGATCTAAATATTTTCACCGGCTAAAAGTTTAAGATTCTCATTCTATTCTTTGCAAGGACTCACTTCGACGCAATTATTGTACATGAAAACTACATCTATTTGTTTCGATATTTTAGTTGAGTAAATTTAATTGAAAACTATTTCAATGAATCCCACTCTCCCAGGTACCAGTCGCTTCTGTGCAGAATCAAACGCTTTGAATCCTATAACCAGCAGTCGTACGTGCAGTGCCACCACTACCACCACCACCACCACCACCACCGCCGCCTCCATCGGTAGGACACGGGCTGCAACGATGTGAATTATTTATATCAAAAATGAAAACGAAAGTATATACTAGCTCGTTTCTACTTTCACTTTCGCATGACGTAACTGCAATCCCGGCCGGAGACCAGGCCAACTTTGGGTGTCGGTGGTGGCGGTAATGGTGACCCTCCCGCATTTTCCACCCAGTGCTTCCTTTTCACTCGCAAACACCGTCGTTGCTCGCACTCATTCCCTCTCTCGTATTGTCACACTGTGCGCTGTTACATAAAGACTGTCAGGGAAAAATCGATCGAGAAACTCGAACGTTGCACATAATCTTGACGTGGAGCAGTGGAAGAATGTTTCTTCCTTTTCAGGTCTGCGAGGAAACATCACATTGCATGTTACTCTGATTGTTGTTGCTGTTTTTTTTGTGTTGTATATGCTGCGGATGATGCTGCTCGCATCCAGGACAGATAAGGAACAGGATCGTTAAATGTACAAGGAATGTGAACACAATCATGCATACAGCCTTGCTTCTGTGTGCAAACGATTTTACTCTACTGCAGGGAGGAAATCGATTTTATGTAAATGCGCTTTTGCGTTCTATCAAATTTCCCTGAATGATGGGCTGAAAATCGCTGTCCGAGGAACGGAGCTTGGGTGAAAGTTGTTTAAAATGACATTTAAAATGCGTTCAATTATTTTGATTTAGAGTTAACATCTTGTTTTTGATATGGTTGCAACATAAACTTCTCTTGAATTTCGTAAAATCTTGCTTTTATTTATTCATTGACTCTTTGACCGCTATGGAATTACTGAAATCCCCAAAAGGTACTAACGTATTCCTTAACTTTGTTTTTTGCTATGTTGTTGTATGCTTTAACTGGAAACATATTGAAAATGTTCAACCTAACAATGCCCTAAACGATTTCACCCCAGGTTCGTCGAACAGTGTAAATAATGGATGAAGCGCCTCCATCACAGTAGTGAAAATTTAAAGGCTTTTCGGTGTCAGCATCGAATGTCGATCGATGACAGAGCCCTGTCGTCTTTCGTGTCGTGTGCCCGGCGATGACAGGCTGGATGATGGGTCTTTCTAGCCCGTTCCTTCTGGGAAGTACGTGGTAGGAGCGAGCAGGTGGTCAAGATATAGGTTGCGTTTGGTTGACTAAGCTACACACATTACTGTTCCTTTGATGAACGATGACGTTGTCAATTTTCGGGTTCAAGGTAGGTTCATTTGAATAAATTAGTCGACGGAAATCAATACGGGTTAAACGAGGGCTGCATTTTTGATTTCTCTTTTTGTCATCAAGTAGGGGTAAACCGATATTCAGCGTAGATTTTAAATTTTCATGACATGGTGAATTTGGAATCAAAATTTTGAGTTTCTTAAAGATTGAGTATGAACACAGATCTCGAAAACTAGATTCACACCGAAAAACGCCAAATCCCTCACTACAATGCCAACGAGCGGAATCATTTCATTGATTTTTCTCGCCTAAATTCCCACCCACCGTCAGTTGCAGTAGCAGCAGCAGCATAGTTGCACGGGCAAACCACATCCTGCAGCGCTGCCTTCTGTTTCCCCTAGAAGCCTAGTTTTTCCATCCGCACACACCACAGCCACACAAACGCAGCACCATTTTTGCCAGATGCAAGGCGCAGCACATTTCGTGTGGTGCGTTTTTCCTTCTTGGCCGAGAACCGACATCAGACCAGCAGCCAGCCAGCCGCAACAGCAGCTGCGCTCGCTGTCTTACATACATGCGCGCAGAAGCAGAAATTGCATAGGTTGGTATATAATACCTCTCAGTGTAGCATAGATATATAGACGATCTCGCATACACCGTCGTCGTCGTCGTCGTCGCCACTGGTAGTTTTCGCTAGCTACTGCAATGCTATGCTTGAAGGATTTCCCTGCCCGAGACGGAAACCCGCAGCAAACGAAAACTGTTACTTGCCCGAGCATTGGAAGTTTTGCGATCGACTCGGACGGTGCGAAAGAGTGTTCGTAGTGGGCTCGGAAACATCGTGTCCATGGTTCCTGCCTACTGCAGGAACGGGATGGCTGAATCACTAAATGCTTTCCTGGTGTGGTGATTGTGTACCATAGAGAGAGAGCGAGATAGTAATACGTAATAGCAGCGCCGCTTGGAAAAGCCTGCACGAACTCTGCGTTGGTGCTGCACGGAACGGAAACGGTTCCCAAAGGCACACAGGGGAGGGAGACAAATTGCAACGGGATGAAGCTGGGACGAGGGAAACTCGAAAGTGAAAGTGAATGTTTTGGACTGGTGGAGTGCCAACGGGGGGAAAATGGCGTGCATGGCGCGGGAGGGTTGACGTTGGCGGAAATGTGCTCCGTTGATGTTGGCACAGAAAATGGTGTGGGGAGGGATGGGGAGCTTACTGGTTGTTATATGCAGCTGGCAACATTCGGGTATGTGTGTGACATAGGGCTAGAGCGCTACACCAGTTGAAGTGCTGTCCCAGTGGGAAAATATAGCCGATAAAATGGCTTGTGACCAGTACCAGCCGTACCGACAGTTTCTCAGGTACTGGCGAAAGGGGGCTTCTGGTGGGTGCAGCTAACTGAAATGCGAAAAATCGATTCTTTCTATGCTGCTGCTGTTTTTTGGCATGACTGCGTGTAATTGTTTGGTGATCGGGGAAGAATTTATCTTGGGTCGCTAGCTTAAAATCTGGATTGCCAGTCGACTGACGATTGTAGGATCGATTCTTCATAACTATTCTGGTAACTGAAATATCAACAAAGTACTATCTTAAGCATATTTCAGTGCACAAAGCATTTTTCCAAATTGAAGGATGTACAAGAGCAAAATTGGACACACACTTGCAGTTTAGTGTGTTTACAAGTACAAGGCCATTTGAGGGAAACGGATATTTTGCCAGAAATTCGGGAACAAAAAGCTACCTTTATAGTTTTCGACGTTAGGAAAGTTTCCAATTCTGTGAGTAGGAGCTAAGAATAAATGCCTTCAACAAACGATTTAAAATGTAGCACATTAGAGGAGTCAGCACATTTCTTCAACTTTGTACGAATTGGACGGAGATGGATAGGGCCAGGCACTTCCGATGAATCAAGAGATGTCGGTGTCATCAAAACGGCGACTTTACTTACAACGACGCGACGAAGATTTATGTACTATGATTAAAATGTTTCCAAGTACTCATCTGATCAGACGGTCTAGTCGCTACTGAACACTCCGTGAAATAAATCGACAAACAGATTCACTATGTCTGGAGATTGTGCATTTGTGTTCACAAGAAAAACGTCAGTTAGAGTACTATGGATCTTGAGTTTCAAAAATTCAAAGATTCAAAGATCAATTTATCCAAACATTTGAAGATCTAAAAATCGAAATATCCAAATATCTGAAGAAGTAAAGATCCGAGGATCCAAAGATCCATAGATCCCATTATCCTAACATTTAAAGATCCAAAGATTGAAAGATTCTGAAATCCAAAGTCCCAAGGATCCATAGGATCAAAAATTGAATGATCCAAACCCCAAAAATCCAAGGATCGGAATATATCCAAATTCATATATCCTAAAATACAACTATTTAAAGATACAAAGACTCATCTATCCAAGGATTCTTGATCCAAAAATAGATAGAAATAACAAGAGAGCGATCCAAAGATAGAAAGGTCGAAAGGTAGAAAGATCCAAGGACAGAAAGATCAAATTATCCTAATATTCAAAGATCTTTGGATTTTTAGATATTTGGCTATTTGGATCATTCTATCTTTGGATTTTTATATCTTCCAAAGATTCGAAAACCTAAAGATCCAATAATTTAATTATCCAAACATCCAAACATCCAAAGATCCAAAGATCCAAAGATCCAAAGATCCAAAGATCCAAAGATCCAAAGATCCAAAGATCCAAAGATCCAAAGATCCAAAGATCCAAAGATCCAAAGATCCAAAGATCCAAAGATCCAAAGATCCAAAGATCCAAAGATCCAAAGATCCAAAGATCCAAAGATCCAAAGATCCAAAGATCCAAAGATCCAAAGATCCAAAGATCCAAAGATCCAAAGATCCAAAGATTCAAAGATCCAAAGATTCAAAGATCCAAAGATCCAAAGATCCAAAGATCCAAAGATCCAAAGATCCAAAGATCCAAAGATCCAAAGATCCAAAGATCCAAAGATCCAAAGATCCAAAGATCCAAAGATCCAAAGATCCAAAGATCCAAAGATCCAAAGATCCAAAGATCCAAAGATCCAAAGATCCAAAGATCCAATGATCCAAAGATCCAAAGATCCAAAGATCCAAAGATCCAAAGATCCAAAGACCCAAAGATCCAAATATCCAAAGATCCAAATATCCAAAGATCCAAAGATCCAAAGATCCAAAGATCCAAAGATCCAAAGATCCAAAGATCCAAAGATCCAAAGATCCAAAGATCCAAAGATCCAAAGATCCAAAGGTCCAAAGATCCAAAGATCCAAGGATCCAAGGATCCAAAAATCCAAAGATCTAAAGATCCAATGATCCAAGGATCCAAAGATCCAAAGATCCAAAGATCCAAAGATCCAAAGATCTAAAGATCCAAAGATCTAAAGATCCAAATATCCAATTTTTCCAAGCATTTAAAGTTCTAGAGATTGAAAAAAATCAAAGATCAAATGATCCAAAGGCCCGAAAATCCAAAGATACAAAAATTTCATGATTAAGCATCCAAAAATCCAGAGATGCTAAAATTTAAAGAATGTATCCATATATCCAAATATCCTAAGATCCAAAGATATGAAGATGCAACGAGAGAAAGATCCCAAGATAGGAAGATCTAAAGCTAAAAAGATCGAGAGATAGAAAGATCGAAAGCTAGAAAGATCCAAGGATAGAAAGATTCAAAGATCCAAAGATCAAACTCTCTTCGGGTTTTTGGATCTTTGGATATGTGGATATTGGGATCTTTCAATCTTTGGATCTTTCTATGTCTCAAAGATCCAAAAATCCAAAAATTCTAAGATCCATAGATCCAAAGATACATAGAACCAAAGAAACATAGCTCCAATTACCCAATGATGCATACCTCAAATTATTCAAATATTTAAAAATCCAATGATCCAAAACTCTAACGATTTAAAGATATAAAAATAAAATAAAAATCCAACAATCCTCAGATCCAAAAATCCTGAGATTCAAAGACTCAACGATTCAAATACTCAAAAATCCAAAGAGTCACAGATCCAAACACTCAAAGAATCAAATATCTCCAATAATTCAAAGATCCAAAGCTCCCAAGATTCATAGATTCAAAATGTTTAGGGTTCATTGATCCAAAGATACAACTTTCCAACGATTAAAAAAGTAATAACATTATAAATCCAGCGAACCATAGAATCGAATATCCGAAAATTGAAAGATAAGATCATTCAAAGAATGGAAAGATTGAAAGATCCAACAATTCATAGTTCCAAAAATGTAAAGATCCTGAACCCCTATGATTCACTAAATCGAAAAAAAAACTTTTTTTCTAGTTCCATCTATCCAAAGAACCAAAATAACGAAAACTTCAATGGTCTAAAGGGTCGAAGATTCTAAGATTCAACTATCCATGATTCCAAAAGTCAAACATTCAAAGATTATTAGATGCATTGAGCTCGAACTTGTGGGACCACCCCTTGTTGTAAGGAAGTTAATGATAGGAATAAGATTGTCTTGCGGGACATTTTAACTCTGGCACTAAGTTAGTGTCGGATTCTGATGAGACGAAGTCGAAACACATATTCCATTACTAATTGTATGTCTTCATTCTTTGTCGATGTTTTGATGTATGCAGGAATTTGGATCTAACAGTTTTGAAAGCAACGGTACGAAAAGAAAGATCTGGGCGATGTATCTAAACTAGTACCCAAATTAGCACTGTTAGTTAAACACTATCCAAACACTCACACGACTTTTATGGCGCCTGAAGCAACTGGCTAGCCCCAAGTGATGTTCCGGGCAGAAAAGGCGGTAGGTTTGGTTTGCTAACGAGAAAGCGAAAACGAACGCTTGTCTTTTGGTTCAGGAACCAAACACCTGGCACTAGGCAGTATGTATTCTCTAAGGAAAAAATTGGATTGAACCAATTTGTGCATCAAGGTAACAAGATCTAACTTAAAATTAAGTTGAATTCTTGTGTTTCGCATTCATCTTTTAGTACTGCAAGGCAAATTTTCATTCATATTTCGTCTTAGTGATAGTATAGCAAGAATAGAATGACTTCAGAACACAATAAATGGTATATTTTGGAAATCAAATCGTGTGCAAATTTTTGTAATGTCGAAAAACGCTCTCCAAGTCTAGTTAATTCAAATATTTTTTGCTTCAGATTAAATATTTTGATTGCAAAAAACACTAGACTGGAAAAAAATAATTGAGATAGTGAACAAATAGAGTCTACAACTATTGAACTATTGATTGTACTCGCGACATGAACATGAAATAATTTTGAGCGGTCTAAAATAATCTTTGACTGCTTCGTAAACTTTATTTTGTATGGCGGGCGCATTAGCCATTTTGAGTGCGCGTCGTGTGTTTTTATTCCAACTACCAAAAAAGAAGCAAACAATTATGAATAAATAAAAAGAATGAAAAGAAATTATTTAGTAATTTAATACAATTAATTAAAAAGTTTAAAAGATGCAGAAACTGCAGAAGGGAGTCCTGTTTTGTCAGTTCTTATTACGGCTTGGAAGCAGAAACTGTGGATAAATTCTTTGCTTCTGCGACGAATGCCACATGGCCTCTAGGTTGGCTATGTCCGGCGCAAGTTAGTAGCGTTATCAATCTCGTAGTGGACACCAGAGGCCAGGAGCGGATCCAGGAAAAATTTTCGGAAGGGGTCTGAAATTTCGATTTTAAAATGAACATTGTACAATTCGTAATTCATAATAACCTTTTTTAATGAATATCAGTTTTGTTGGACAAATTTGGTTTGGATTGATTTTGAGTTTTAAACTAAGATGAAAATTGAAAACAGTTTGAAATTTTTCAACAAGTAATTGAATTTCGGAGGGGGTCCGGACCCCCAAGACCCTCCCCCTGAGTCCGCCACTGCTAGAGGCACCAAACATTTCAAGATTGAATGATGCATTGATACGAACATCTCAAACTGGAATTATCCAAAGATCCAAATAGGAAATTATGCAACGATCCAAAGATCCGAAATAACCAAAAGATGTGATGGTCTAAAGATCCAAAATACTCAAAGTTCCAGGTACAATGATGCAAAGATTCAATTCAAGATACAACGATCTAGATCCGAGAATTCGACGCTAGAAAGATGAAAATTTCAAAAAAATTAAAGATTGTAAAACCAGAATAAAACATTCAAATTCCAATGATACGAATACGGTATTGTCAGTACACCACTTTCGATGTATAGTCCAGAAGTAATATAAAAGGAAAATAAACGAATTTCTCGCGTCAATTAGGCCCATAATAATTACTTGTTGAACAAACAGGTTCCGGTTGTAGACGCCTGCTAAGCAACGAATTGAATATCAGTACGTCTTTACGCTTGGGCACACTGGGCTCTGGCCAAAAACCCCGTATTAATGTCAAACGTAAAGATAAATAATGAGTCACTGCGACAGTCGGGTCTGGGTAAATTGGCATAAAGTCAGTTGGCATAAGTTCATTTGGCATAATGGATTATTAATTGATTACTCTGAAGGTCATTTGGCATAACGGACATTTGGCATAACGGTCATTTGACATAATGGTCATTTTGCATAATTTTGAGAATTGATCGCGCTGAAGGTCATTTGACATAACGGTCATTTGGCATAACGGTCATTTGGCATAACGGACATTTGGCATAACCGACATTCGGCATAACGGACATTTGGTATATCGAACATTTGGCATAATTTTGAGAAGTGATCACGCTAGAGGTCATTTGCCATTTTTTAACTACAGTGGAAACACATAATTTAAAACTGTTCAAGAAGGCAGGTAATTCGGCATAATTTTAAGCCGTGCTAACGGTCTTTCGGTACAAATATTTTTATGTTAAGGAAAACAGTAATTTAGCACACCGATCGTTTTCTGATTTCGAACAGCGTCACAAAAATGTGGCATAATTTTAAATTACTGTATCGTTGTTAATTGTTGATGGATTTGCGTAACTTATACACCAATGGATTCAGAGGAGTTCAACTTAAAAATTGGTTGCAACTATAAATTAGTAATACGACTGCACACTATTGAAAAATCCGTATTATGTTGTGAAAACATTTGAAAAATGTCAGAAAATAAACAAAGTTTTCGCTTACGTTTTGTTAATTGTTAATGAATTTTAATAATTCGAATACGTTTCGATTCTAAAAACAGTCAGTAAAAAATTGTTATCAAATTTATCTGTGTATTCTATTAGCACATTATTGAAAAATCCGTAAATATGGAATAAATAGGGATAAACGTATACAGTTTTCACAAATTTGTGCAAGGCTTTCCCTAACACGGACCTCATCTCGACATTCATAAGCTTTCTGTACATTCCATCGCTTTATATAAAAGGAATGTTTTTGACCGAATTCCGTCATTGCTATACCTGCTCTGCTGGCAGAACCAATTAGATTATCGCTACTGTTGCTTGTAGGATAGCTGTTAGATCTTTTATTTGACACGAGGGGGAACGGGGAACGTTTATCTGTCAGCTGGTTCACACCGTTAATATTAGTCGTGCAGGCAGGGCTCAAATCGTTCCATAGGATTTTCATCCGTAACCCAATGGTTATTAGCAAACCGTTTTTATTGGGACGAATATATAATGGAAAAAGAATTCAATTAGAAAATTCCTTTAAACAACTTGTATTAAGTTTGTGCTAGTTAATTCTGTTCCTTTACCATTGAATCATAATACACTCAGGTTTTCTTTACGCGTTTTTTGAGCGGTTTTTTACATGGATTTTGAAATTTCCGCGGTTTTCATTTACGAGGTTTTTGAAAATTGCGCGGTTTTCATTTACGCGGATTTTTTAATCTACGCGGTCTCCATTTACGCTGATTTTGAAATTATGGAATGTTCGTCTGTGTGCATGCAGCAGAAACGAATCGCCGGTTAAGTTCAAATTGTTTCAAATGATTCTCGTCCCGCATCCGAAAAATAGTTATTAGCAAACCGTCATCATTAGGACGAATATATAATGGAAAAAGAAATTCAATGATAAAATTCCTTTAATTAAGTTGTATTAAGTTTGTGCTTGTTAATACTGTTCCTGTACCAGTGAATTGTAATATAAGCAAATATTCAAAATAATAATGATTTTTGCAAAACCTTTAAGAAAATTAGTGAATGTGACAACCTTGCCACTAAGCGAAAGCCACACCAAAAATGCTGTATTTTCAATGTGACTGCGGTCGTGTCTTCTACACAACCCTTTAATTTTTTGAGTATATCCTTTCTTGTATGTATTATGTATTTTGATTGTATGTTGACAATAACGTTCATCGTTCGAGGTAAAGTTAGTTATGCAGTTGTAAGCAGCTGACATGTTGATCACATGTTTGAGCATAACGGCAACTACCCAAATATTCAAATGACTTTAAATGAGTTGGTTTACCAATAGTACTAAAATTGAACTTGAACCAAAAATATTAGATTATTCTTCTTTACCAATTAATAAAACAACATTTACTACTAATGTGGCTACGCCACATCGCTTCAAGTCGCGTGCTGTCCGACATCGCTATAAACTAATTTATAGCCCTTATATTCGAGTAATCCGGGCAAACGAGTAGATCACAAGTTTGCTTGCGAGGGGTCGCCGCTTCCGACGGCAGGTCGGCGGCCACCTCGTCCAGTCTTGGTCTCGGTTATGCGGCAAAGCCGAATTGTACTGGCTTCTCCTCAAGTGCTAGAGCAGTGTAACAACCGACGATTGAATATATGTAAGTTCATTCAATAAATCATCGTCTGAGAAACATGACGAAATCCATAAATGATAAAGTAAATAATTCGAAAGAACAGCTCATGATATAAAGAAAGATAATAAGGCTAATTTTAATTATTGTAACATTGTATGGAAAATTAAAACTCATTGGCAATGGTAATAATTATAACCAAAACAAAACATACGTCGGGTGGATCGCAGTTCTACACTATACTTTACCAAAACGTATGTCATAGCGAAGAATCCATAATTGCAAGAATGAACAAGCACAAAAATTTTAAAAATGAAACTCAAAAAAACTGCTCATATTTAAAAGAAGCCAAATCAGTTATAAAATGTTAAAAATTCGCTCGAAATATAATCAATATTAGGTAATAGATAACAACACATTATTATTATTATTATTGCTTAGTACAGCGTTAACCTTATGGGTCATTCACCTGATAAAATACACATTCGTATGTTATGCCAAATGACTTTCAGTGAGATCGCTTAGCAAAACTATGCCAAATGTCCGTTATGCCAAATGTCCATTATGGCAAATGTCCGTTATGCCAAATGATCGTTATACCAAATGTCTGTTATGCCTTCAGTGTGATCAATTCTCAAAATTATGCCAAATGTCCGTTATGCCAAATGTCCATTATGTCAAATGACTTTCAGTGTAATCGATTCTCAAAATTATGCCAAATGACCATTATGCCAAATAACTGTTATGCCAAATGTCCGTTATGCCAAATGACTTTATGCCAATTGACCCAGACCCGACTGTCGCAGTGACTCATTATTTTTCTTTGCGTTTGACATTAATCTGGGGTTTTTGGCCAGAGCCCAGTGTGCCCAAGCGTAAAGACGGAAATTCGTTTATTTTCCTGCTAACTTCTGGACTACACATCGAACGCGGTGTACTGCGAATACCGTATTCGGAACATCGACCTGGTTGGGTTGTTTGCTATTATAGTGATTTTAATTAATTTGTTTCGCTGGAATGTCAACTGAATGCAGTCATGTCTTCTGTTACGAATGCATTTCTTTTTCTGACATCAAACGCATCAGAAATCCTCGCATATGAGAATATTAAGATATGTTTGAATACTTTTCCTGTCAAAAACTTTATTAAATTTCAATGTCTGTAGAGTTGCACAAATTTCTCAAAATTTAATTTCAGTATATTACCCTCCCATCTCTATTGTATCCAATTGCACCTTTCTATTCCAACGGATTTTGATATTATTTTAGCCTTACGCAACGAGTTTAAAGCAACAGATATAACCTTGGAGCATTTAATTCGAGGGCAACATTTAACAGCCCCCCCCCCACAGTGAAAAACAATAGTGTCAAAATTAAGGGCCCGGAAACTAATTTCCATGTTATTTTTCGCATTTTCGAATCTAAAATCGTTCTAACACTAATGCGTTTCCCAACTATAGTGCTGTCCAGTTAAATCTGATTTCTGTGTAAGATGTAACTGTACCTTAGAGAATGGAAACCGGGTGCACTTTTGTAGCAGAATTATCCCCATTAAATTTTCCAGTGATGGGCCCGGTACGCTAGTAAAAAGTAATTTTCATTGCTGAAATAATATTTTCAACATGCTGGAGAACATTACAGTTCTCAACGACTTCCAACGAGGTAGAGTTGAAATGTAATCCCAGTAATTATTTTTATGAAAATCGGTGAGTCTGGCCGGACAGTTAAAGCTCTAATGACAGGCTCGTATACCTTTGCTGAGTTTTCGCTGGCTTGTTTCATAAAGTAGGTAATTCCGTAATGGAAGTGCTAAGAAGCGAATTTATGTACTCTTACGGCGATTTTTGGAGTCCGGAAGCGGAAGTTTTAAGGTACAGTCAACATTCATTGAATTGTCCAATTTGTTCCAAACCGAACGAACTCCTTAAAAAGAAGATTCCACAAAGATTTCTTGCTAATATGCTTCACTTGCTTCGCCCAAACGTTATTTACTAGAAGGATCAATCTTGCATGTCTCAGCTATAAAAAGGCCGCAATCTTGCTAGCGGGAAATATACGCTCTGGAAGCTTCAAACTTTCCTGCTCTTCGAAGCAAAGTTCGAATCGACCAGCGAAAGCAACGATGCGTCCACCCACATATCATTCCAAGCTGCCGGTATCCACTGAAAAACAACAACCCATGCTGCTCCTCGCTGGTCGGCGGAATCGTTCGATGGGGTTGAGGATGGATGGAAAAAGTTTTCCGATTGCAGCCGCCGCCGTTGCCCAATATAAAACGTAATAAATATTGAAAGTTTTGTAACATTCTTTTTTTTCTCCTTTCGCTGGGCGAAATCCATGATTTTTTGCAGCTCAGCACTTTATTGTTGTGAATGGGCGAAAAATGAGGTGGCACGTTTAGTGAAATGATGATCCGTGCTGTTCTCGGTGCAGCCTTTTCCCACGGGTGTTCCACTGAACGAACCACTGTAATAAATATTAATGTAAATTTGGAATGAAAACAAAATAAAAACGATTTTTGTCCGATTTGTTTTATTTCCGCTCGAAATCACAAGGTAATAAATCACAAGAAAAATTATTTTCGCTGCTACCACGAGTCACAGGGGGAAAAGAAAGATTCAATTGCGTTGAATTTAAATGTATCGAAAACTAGTTATATAGAAGAACTTACTCTCTTCTAGCATCTGAACCATACACCGAAACTTAAACGTAAGATTCACGGTTTGCGCGCGATCAATCAAGAATACACGCGAATATCCGAATGGCCACACGGTTCTAAAATCGAGCTCATACACGCGAAGTTGCATATATGCTAGCAGACGCGACATACAAACGCCCCCGCGATCGAACACGTTAACGTACAAATGCTCGAGCCTTTCGCGATGATACACGCGATCATGAAGTGTCTTCAGCCACACATAGCTGAACCGTGCAATGAATATCACGTTCTGAATCACGATCAGCTGCAACTGACCTTAAGTAGTGTTTCAGTGGGTGAAATTAGCCTTCTCGTCTGCAATTGTAGTGAGTGATTCTGACGGGGAGCCTTTCCTTAGCCCTACAGCTTCAGTAGGATAACTTTCGAAAAAAAATATATGGCGGAATTAAAATGTAAAACGTTTTTCCAAACTTATATCACCACCGAAAACAGTGAAAAAAGTACTCATAATAAATTTTCGATTTAATGGTTCAAAGTCGAGTATAATCAAAGAATAAAATCAGTAAAAATTTAACCCCTTCGAACCAAACCTTTCTGCACGATAGGACCAACCTCAGAAATCAGCTCCAACATTTGCATGCGTTTGCGCTCGTTCCGGTTTCCGATATTCTCCGATAATAGCTCGCACGAACAGCAACGCAGCGGTCCTGAATGATAATAACAAAGGCGAGAACAGAACCATAACAAAAAAATTAACAACAACAGCGCAGAGATATGATATTATTCCTCACAACCCATCAGTGCTGCGACCAATGCTCGACCGCAGAGAGAGAGAGAGACCGAGCGGAAGGGGAACCGCTGGCAGCAAAAGCAAGCAATCCTGATTCTAAACCGGGCGAGTGGTGGTCTTCGGGCGCAAAGATGGGATCTAGGGTGGTGAAGCAGAAAAGTAGGTACACGCCATCTAAGCGCAATGCCACTCGGTATCAGTTGCTTTCACTTTCACCCAACTATAGTGGGTGGTGAGTCGGTGGGTATACCTTCAGAGAGGAAAATATATGCGTTGTCCATGTATATACTCCACTGACTGGCACGGAACGGTATCAGGCCACGCTCCAACCGAGGAAAACCGGTGACACTCGAGTCACACGACTGCTGCGACCGATGTGGGGTTTGAGGACATTGTTATGTATTAAAACGGGTTCCGACACCGGGCGAGGGCTGCTTTTTAGTTCAAGAGCAACGCATACACCGATCGGGAATATAGTATTTAAAACATGGTATCCAAGCGAATTCATCGACTCGGCTAGTGGGTGGTGGGCTTGGGTGGCAGCCTGCTTGGTTGGATTGTTTTTCAGTCATTCGTTATATACTGTGCCTGCTGCTGCTGCTGCTGCTGCTAGCTGATGTTTAACTGATTGCACCAATACACAAGCCTGGGAGTCAACCGGCAGCGAAGCGAAGTTTGTTTTTCTTTTCGCATCCTCGGTCGTACAGCTGCTCTTCTGCTGTAGCTTTCGTATCGGGTGGTGATGGTGGTGCTGGTGGTTCGGTGGTATGAGGTCACTCAGAAAGCCCACTAACTGAAGGTTCAGAGTAGAATGAGTCAGTCTGATGTGTGAGTGTGTGTTCGTATATGCCAACATTGAGTGCACTAATACAGCATAGTGATAAGGATGAAGTCACTGTACACACACACACACAGACAGCCAGAAGATAACGAAGACAAGCGGATATGGTTTTCCCATTGCAGCTTGTCGACCGGGATTAGTGAAAAGTGAAAGTGATGCAACGAATACAGAATGCGGAAGGGAAAATTAGAATCATTGTCCCTATTGGTATAGAGGGAGACGAAGAAATCGCATTTTTTTTTCGTGCGAATGATTTTATTCGTGGCGATTCTCGTGAGGATCATCAGATGATTTTGTTACCTAAATTACTGTTCATGTCACCGTGAGATACATTTCCGATCTTGTGCAACGGTTATTGAGAAAAATCAATATATTTATGACAGTATGTTACCCCCGGAACAATCAGAATAGTTGGTATTCACCCGTAAGTAGGTTTTATTGATGTTGTTCATGAATTTATGAAAAAATCACGACATCGAAAACGATTTGCGAAAACCATGACCAGGTTCCTACAATTATTAATAATTAACTCCAGATTCATGAAACTATTCGTGTTTCCAAGAAAATAGCTCGCACGAAAAATATAAATGGCGTTGGGTTACTGTGGTTGTCCTCTGGACACATTTAGTTTTAGTTATGATACTTGTTCATGATTTGGGGACAGTTAAACGATGTTCATGATTTCAGGAACTTAGTCACAAATTCGTAATTTCTCATCATGTTCCTATGATATATTATTCTTGAGTTTACTATTGGATTTTTTTGTAGAATGGCGTGGTTTATGCTCATGATATCTGTATCTTAGTCACGGTTTTCAATATTTCCATTCACGTTATCGTTAATCACGAGATCCGTATCGGATTTGTCTGGTACAGTAGGGTGATTGATGTTCATGATTTCCGGGTTTTAGTCGCGATTTTCGTAATTTATATGCATGTTATCGTGATATATTTATCTTGAGCTTGAAAATTTGGGTAGAAGTAGTTTAGATTGTTTTGTTTACACTGTATTTTTATCGCTGTCAGTTTTTCAAAAATTGGAAAAAATGGCGCCACCCAAAAAGTAACGTCGCAAATTGATTTTGCACAAGAACCTGGAAAATCCTCAACTTTCTAAACAACTCGGGATCGTGCAGTCAACGATGCGTCGCGCGATTAAACGTTACTAGCAAACTGATATGAATGTTCTATCAGTGATCAGGATCACAAGCGTGTAGCGAAAGCATTTATGTTTAGAATCCCAGTGCTTCAGCCAGAGATGCGGCCAAAAACTTGATTCTGTCGAAGTCTTTCGTTCAAAGAGCCAGGAACCGAGATGGACTGTATACGCACAAAGTGCAGAAGGCTCCAAATCCTGACGAACGGTGAAATACGGTGAAAAAGTCACGTACACCCAGATTCTGACGAATCCTCATTGTCTCATCAGGGATGATAAGACTTACGTCGAGGCGGATTTCCGACTGCTTCTGGGGCTATTGTTGTTCACCGCCCAGCATAAGTTTGATGTTCCGGAGGAAGTAAGGAAGTAGAAAGTTTGCATAAATACATGATTTGGCAAGCAATTTGCTCGTGTGGCAAACGGAGTGCGCCGTTCGTGACTACCGCGACTGTAAACGGGGAGATTTACCTCAAGGAGTATCTACAGAAGCGTCTGCTTCCGCTGCGAAAGCAACACGAGGGCCTTACGATCTTCTGTCCGAATCTAAATTCGTGCCACTATTTAAATGTTGTCCTATGGTGGTACAAAGCCAACGGGGTTACTTTCGTACCCAAGAACATAAACCTCCCCCCCACCGCATAAGAACTAAGGCCCATCGAAAAATACTGGCAATTATGAAGCAGGGACTACGGAAGCATCCCAAGGAGATTAAATCTGAGGAAGACATGAAGAAAAAGTGGGTTTCCATGCAAAAAAAACCTGCGGCCAGATGTTGTACAGTCCCTAATGGGTGACATTAAGCGTAAGGTGCGATCGCATGGTTATGGTATTGAAGTTGAATTGAATAAATGTACCAAAAGCTTACCAATGGGTTATATTTTATTGTCTGAAATTTTGGAATGGTCCACTAGGTAATTTTCCACAGCGTTTTTTCCGTGATGCAATTTGATGTGGGACACCCTTTATCCAGGTTTGGGTTTGCATGAGATAATTCGGTACCCAATATCAATCGTTTCGTCTTTCGGCATGCTGCATTACTCTAATATATCTAATATATCTGTGGAAATAATGCGCTTTAAAAAATAGTAAAAAGTGCAAAGAATGTAAATGAAAGAGGTTTCTAAAAAACAAAGAGAATATACACGCAAAAGAAGGGTTAATTAGAAACAGAAGAAAAGTATGTTAACATCAAAATGGTAATCTTTAAAAATTTAAAATATATAAAAAATTAGAGCTGAAAAACGGAAAAAATATGAGTACAATTGAAGAAATTGAAATATTTAATGCGTAGTAATCACAAAAAATGAAAATTAAGCAATGGGAAAACTGAATATTGAAAGAATATACAAATGTAGTATAATCGAGAACAACTAAAACCAAAACGATAAAAAATTGATAAAAGTGAATAGAGAAACAAATGGCAAAGATTTAAAAATTTGAAAATTATTGAATACATGGTGAAAGTTATAAAAAAAAGTAAAAGTAGAGAAATTCGGAATCCAATAAAAATTAAATAAACTATTATTAAAATTATTAGCAAACACCAACATAAAATGCATAAATCTGAAAAATTCGATTAAATGAGCATACAAAATATATCAATCGTTATAAACAAGAAATATTTAAAGCGAAACCGAAACCGCATTGCCTTTCGTTCCCAGTACAATACATTTAATCAATGTAAAAAAAGCCAAGTGAGTTTTTTCATTGTAAAAATAATGCTGAACACGAATATTGTTTTGGTTTTTCGATATTTCTATTCTTGAAAAAAAAAAATGCTGACATTAACATGAAACATACGCCTGGCGGGCATGATAGGTCAGCCGTTTGGGGCACTATGGGATAATACTATAATGTAAATTTGAATTATTTAGACAGGGAAATTGTACGTAATTTCGAACGCAAAACGCTTAATCGAAGTGAAGAGGATATAAAGAACGCAATTGGTTCTGTTCAAGATTACGGCAGTATTCGATCCGCCTCTAAACAATTCAAGCTTTCGTTCAAAAAAAATCGAAAGTACATGATTGAAAAAGAGAAAGAAAAGGAATCCAAAAAAATGCTCCGAAGTGCAAACGTGATCGTCGCGCAGCTAAGCAACCACCAGAATGCACAGCTTCCATTCTACACTCTGGCGACACTTCCTTCCGGCACTCTTCAAAGAAAAAATGAACTGCTGGTTTTCTAGGGGGCCGTACACAAATGACTTAGCTTTTTTCAGGCGACTTTCGACCCCTCCCTCCCCCTCGTAGCATTATGTCACAAAACTCTAACCCCCCTGGTTAATAACATAGCATTTTCCAAGACCCCCTCCGCCGTAACGGGGCCGACCGATGAAAAAATCAGAAACAAGTTCTTTCAAAATTTTTGACGTACAAAATAAGTCCATTTCATGCCAAATACCGTGTTGATAGGTTTGTTTTGAATGATTCTAAAACGCATGCGTTAAATTACAAAATTTTGTTTGAGTGAATCAGAAGAAAAAATTTAATTCAGCTACCAAACTAAATCTTCTAGTTAGTACGATGAATCTTTCTGGTCTATCTCCTGTAAAGTCCCTTTTTGGTGTAAAAACCCATCTAATAAATTTGCGACAGTGTACAAAATCTATTCCGTGAACCGAAAAACTTACAACATGTAAAACCACGCGAAAAAATTAAAACTTGCGAGAATTTAAATTTATTTATCTTGGGAATAGTGTAACATTGTACTTTCGAAATAGGTTAAATGAAAAAAAATAACAATAATGCACATAACGAAAACTAAATGTGAATAAATATGTAAAAACAGTTAAAATGTTAATTAATTAACAATGGGAAAAAAACAACAAGAAACAGAAAATTAAAAAACTAGAAAACATTATACTCAGTTGCGTTTCGGCTTCGCTTCATCAGAAACCGACACTAACTTATTGTCGGAATAGATTAGCGCCGGCTTTACGCAAATCCCTTAAAACTAAAACACACTTTGTGTTTCAATCGAACGACTGATCAAACGTGATGTCCCGTTCGAGCAGAAGTTCTGTTTATGCCGATGAGACACAGTGAAGCCGAAACTTGTCTTGACTTAGCAGGCCTATGCTAAGCCAAGACAAAATATAGCATAGTAGAAAACATTAATTTAAAAAATGTAGAAATGCAAAAAAAAGTATGGAGAGGAGTAGGGGAAAAAGGGTGACAGTGGAACTATGAAAACGTATTGTTTTCATAGTTCCACTGTTACCCTCTTTCCCCTAAAGTAGAAAAAGGATATGATACGAATAAATGGAGCAAGAAAATTCTAAAAGTTGGATTAAATAACAATAGAAACAAAAAAGCAGGATATTAAAATATGGAATAATAGAAAAAAATCAAATAAAATTTGTAAAATTTCCACAAAAAACTGCAAAAAATAGAATTATAGAAAAATGGCCATAAATTAAAATAAGTAGCAGCAACAAAAAAATGCAATAATGAAGAAAGTGAAAGGATGGATAAATTAAAAATATGGTAACAATAAAAATGGGTAAAAAGGCAGATTGTAGAAAATGCAGAAGTACAAAAAATGCACAACAAAAAAAACAGTTCACGAATACATGATGAATTCTTCATGATTTTGTAAACTATTTCACTGGCACGCATAGTCAGTCGTAACTATTATACTAGAAATCATGAACCAGGTCACATATCCATGAATAATATTTCATGATTTTGTGAACTATTTTACGGGGACGCATGGTCAGTTGTAACTAATATGCTAGGAATCATGAACCAGTTCACGTATACATGAGTAATATTTTATGATTTTGTGAACTACATCACGAACACGGATATTGAAGCGTGACTAACATTTTAAAAATCATGAATTAGTTTACGGGGATTCAAGGGATTCATGAATAATGTTCGGAGTTTCGTAAAATAGTTCAGGAGAAAATATTTAGACCGTTTTCATTTTGTGATCTAATTCACAACCATGAAAACCAGATCGTAATCAAGATGTAATAAATCAGGATTCAGTTCGTGTCGTTTAATTGGACTCTGAGTAATGTTCCAAAATCTCTGATTCAAATTACGAGTTAACTTTTGGTTTGTAAAAACTGTTATTAAATTCGTTCACGTACAGAAAATCGATTTGGGTACGACATGGAGGAAACCGTGACTGAAATGCATAAGACGAAAACAAATATCTCCACGTGATAAAACAAGTGTTATTTATGCATTACAGAAAAGAAATTGAGCATAATTATAAAACACATAATTTTTGTTCATGGTCTTTCTAGAATTTATGGTACTGTATTCACGGTTTTGGGAACAATTTTTTCCGTTTAGTAAAGTAATATTGAACGAATTTATATTTTTTTTCTTCTTTTCTTTGAATTTAATTTAAACATGCAAATCATAGTTAAATTTACGTTTTGAGTATCTATGTTTAAACTATTATAATGCATTAGAAATAATTAATAACAATATTTTCTTTTTCTTTCAGATTCGTAGTAATTTTCGAAAAGGTAAGTTAGCCTCACTGGTCTTGAGTGTTTTAGCAAGCTTTCGTTTTCTGGATGAAAAAAAAAAATTCTGCCGTGATTCGCCACTGGCAGGGCGGCTATTACCATTCCCGTGACTAAGGAAATTAGCGAAAGAAATAAATAACGCCAAAATAAGAGATCCGAGATTACACACCAAACGGCACGGAAAAGTTTCGCCCGTTTTGCTATTAGAGCTAGACCGATTCCCTACCAATGTAGCTGGGTCTTCAATTCCACTTTATACGCTGGCATGCTGAAGCAGACCGTTACGATGTAATAGTTCAGAAGTGGGTGGAAATGCTTAGGTATGAAAAGCAATTTACACTTTCCACTTTTTATTTCGGTGCGCGCTTCGTGCGCGTTTTTTTTTCCGTGCCGTATTCTAGATTCAGTGCGTTTTCACGGCAAGGTCCCCCAACGAGGCATGATATATTTGACTTGTATTAGTCGATTCATCACTTTCGCGAGTTACCGATTAGGTATATTATCGAGATTTTCTGGCATTATTGCTGACCGGTGTAAGGTGCGCGTTCAAGGTGACGGGACCAGGGATTTGGTTTGTTTGGCACTACTTACTTCTAATTTGACAAAGAACATTCGGGTAATTGAACTTTCTCACACCGCGGGACATTTGTCAGTTCATGTTAGACGGCAATTAAAAATTGCTAGTTGCTGTGAGCAGATCCCATTATCTGATTGAGAGGCGTTCTCGCAAATGTTCGTGTGCTGAAGGTGATGAAGTGAGTTTCATTAAAGTTTTCATTTGGGATTTCTCAGTAGTTGTACGGAGGTGATTCCAACTTGCAGAGTAAGCAAACTGGCGTAATTTTCATGGCAGTTTTTTTTTCAAATCTAGTTAATTACGAGAAGTTTTGATGTGTATCTAGAACTTTTTTGTATGGATGGAAAATTATTGAATACATACTTATTTTTTGACAGAGATATGTATTTTTTAAACAAATTGCTCGCGATAAGATGTTCTTCCTTACTTCTTGCACTTATGGGTCAAGAGCGTAAATCCGCCGTTATTGAAATTTGCTGTTTCGCTGATGGGTAATGTTATTCGAGACATTGTTTTGAATAGGTTTACCTGTGATGAGTGGGTAACCGACTGTGATACATTCTCTTCAGCATTTGTCGCGCAAGAATTTCCATGGTATATCGTATGATTACAGCACTGACACATGCCCTTGATGGGTACATGGTGTGGTTTGTGTAATTTTAATTCCATTTGTTTGAATTGAAGAGACAGGTAGAAATGTATTGGTTTTTCCACCCGCATTCTCGCTTCCAAAAGACAGTAAGCTATACTTGTGAAGTTTCTCGAAGTTTGTGGTGTAACTGTTTCCACTTGTTCGTAATGCGACATGTATTTATAATGAGCTTTGGGCAAGTACGCGGTGCGAAATATTGTAGGTGCACCTCTATATTGTCTTTTTCTGTATACACGGGAATCTTAATTCTTAACTATTTGAGCTAACGTATTCAATGATATTAGTATTGAATGGCGCAGTTGGTGTAACTGAACATAGGCTGCTTTCATCAGTCTAAGCTCCATTTTCACTTTCAGAAAATATACCGCTGTACAAAAGTTTGGGTTAGAGCAGCACTTTTTCGTCAACTTCACCCATGGCGGAAAGGATTAAAATAATGTTTTCTTTGTTCTTGAGATTATGAATACTAAATCTAGGGGCTACTAGTTGTCGTTCACTTTGCTCACTTCTACGAACGCTAGTATGTACTAAGCCAGGGTTTTTTTTGTTGAGATATCTAATACTCTTTCAATACTCCAAAACAGTGTGATATCGATAAAACCTGCGGGAGGATAGATGTGCATATTAACCATAATTCTGAAGAGCCCAATCCAGGGATATTTGCAGCCTGTTGCAATGTGGCATTTGGTTCGATACTTCATATTCACATCAGATTTGGTCCGTTAGTTTTCCGGGCATTCAGAATCTTTAATAGGAAATGATGAATTCTGCTCCCCCTCCATCCACTCCTGGCAGAAAATCTGTAGCTGTGGCAGAAAGGCTTCAGTTTTCTATGCAACGAATAGTTAAATGTCTGGATCATTTATAACAGGGGCACTTTCAAATGCGTATATTTGCTTAACCTTGCTTTCAATCGATTTTAGGACATTTTTTCAAAGACGTTAAAAAATAATATAAAATATTTTCTCTGTCAAAGAAGCGTTTTTGAATTTTTTTTTCACAAAACGTGTTTTTGTGTACTTTTTTTTTTTTTTAATTTTTGCTTTCTTATGAAAAATTATCCAATCAGAAAAATTATCGACCAATATTTCGCTAAATATTGGACGGAACTGGGGTGGATGTAGCTCTTTTGGGATTATCATTGTACTATTGTAATTAAACAATCATGGGATTTAGTCCGTTTACTTTTGAATCCATATTGTTATCTGTGACGAAAACTATTATTTTCTTGCCACAGGAACCCTTGCCAAATCATATTTTTTCGCGAACACTAATTTGAATCGGCCAGAAACCTAGCCGCTAGAATTATAGACCCGGATTTGGTTCGAAAATGGCTTTCGCATCTTAATAGGAAAAATGAAATTGATTCTTTTTTGACGCTGATAAGAGGTGTTCCTGCTGTCTCTGGAAATATACCAATAGCAAAATTCAAAATTAGTGAAATTACAGTTTGCTTGGTTTATGGATCAACGTGTGGGGTTTAAAAAAATCTTCCATACCAAAACGTGTTTATCTGATCATTTATAGGATTTCATTATCTTTCAAAATTTTATATTGCTATGCAATGATGAAGACTGAAGTAATTCATCAGGAAGATTGCAATGTTTCCTAGCTTACACCGTAAAACACATTTACTTTCAATATTTCATACAAAATTCTACCTGAAACGTTGCCACATTAAATTAAGTTAATTCAACAATTCTAGCATTTTGTTGCAAATACTATGGTTTATATTCCAAATTAACCCGGAAAGCTGGCAATATTTTCAGGTAATAAGACAAACTTTGTTCAATCTGTTAATAAAAAAATTCACGGAGATAGTAAATAAGAACTTTCCTAGAACTTTGGACTGAAAACCATTGCAGGTTTAGAAGGTGTATAGTCAATATTAGCGAACTTACGCGCGATTTTATTTTGCCGTCTTCCGTGACAGCCGTGTAACGTTGACTGGAAAAAGAAAGGTGGCAGATATTTTCAAACACATTAAGAAGTTTGCAAAGGAATATCTTGTGTGGCAGGCCATCTGTTCCTGTGGCTTGACGAGCGGTTGTGAAAAACTTGATGGAAGGAGTCGAGCAAATGGCCCAGTAACTCGCATTCGGTAAAAAGGAAGCTTGGTTGAATCTTTTTTCATTATTCTGCGTAAATTGAACTTTGTTTTATTCGTTATGTTAATTTAACTTATTAAATTAGATGTATCTATCTATTTTTCCACTCTATTTGTTTTATTCAATTTTATTGATTCATTGCGTTTTATTACAATCCATAAAATTGATTACATTTATTTTATTCAGTCTATCCACTTCATTTACTTTATTTCTCAAGAACTTTAAACGGCTTTTGGTAGTCCTTAGTGGATTAAAGCGACTTGTTTGTTCTTAAATCCCAACGTTTCGACGCCTTGTTGTGCGCCTTCTTCAGGGGAGAAGAAGGTGTTCCTCGTTAATCAGTTTTTTATCTCCTGAAGAAGGCGCAAAAGGCGTCAAAACGTTGGCATTTAAAAACAAACAAGTCGTTCTAATCCACTAATGACTGCAAATAGCCGCTTAAAATTTGATTCTGTTATTCATCTTACGCTTTTTATTTACTTCATTTCTTTTATACATTTTAAATTTTATTCCTCACATTTGTTTTACGCATTTTATAATTTTATTATTTTTTTCTATTAATTTTATCTTCTACTTTGGTTCAATTTATATTCATTTCATTTATATATTTCATTTCATTGGTTTTTTTTGTCTTACTCAGTGTATAAATTTTATTCGTTCTTTTTTTATTTCCCTAATCGAGGTTTTAGCCTCATTCGTCTCTTTTCGGGTTAGAAAAATCTCTAACCTTTATGTGCGGGGTTGACAATCGAACCCGAGTGAGCTTCGCAGAAGTTAATCGATGTTTCATTATAATGATTTTGTTGTCATAATTGCATTTTTTTGCTATTTTTTCATTTTATTCATTTTATTCGGTTTATTGAATTTATTTTTGTTTTTAAATTTCATTTATTTTATAATTTATTTTTAATTTCTATTGCCTTTATTCATTGCTTTTATTTTTGAATTTTATTTATTTTTATTCTATTTATGTTATTGATTTGAGTAATTTTGTAGGATTTTTTGTTGTTCTTTTTCAAGCAGGATTTAAAACTGCGTATTCTCGTCTCTAGTTGATAGCATACTTCGCATAAATTGTATTTCATGATCAGCTTTTTTCTAGCACATATAAGGTTCCCTAAATATATTTTCCTGACACTGTTGGTATCATGAAAGATCAAGACTGATCCTTTTCTCAAATGTCAAAATTTTTGCTTTCCGATGCTCAATGCACGTCTTCAAGGATTATGCAATAGTCCAGTTGCATCGAAAAGATATGCGAAGACAATTTTAATTGATAGGTTTTATTAGTTTTCAATCAAATTTCAAAGAAACGAAGATACATACACTGGTTTGTTTAAACTACATGAACTAAGCTTCTCGATAGTTGAACGATGTTAGTGATTTCAGGAGCTTAGTAGCGATTTTCGTAATTTCTCATCACGTAACCGTGCTATTTTATTCATTAATGTGCTAGCGGATTTTTCTAGCAAAGTAGCGCGAGTTATGTTCATGATTACAGGATTTTAGAACCGGTACTGCTGTACTGAAGCCCTCAGTACCGGTAGTACCCGTAAAATACTGGTAGTTCCGGTAAAGTACTGATAACGTACCGATACTCAAATATTATTTTTCAAAAACGTCGAAACATGCGTTACAGTTAAGTTGAATGCTCAAACTGATGGTCTTATTCTCAATTGATCGATTTATTCTGATCAAAAAAGCATATGTATTGTTTGTAACTGGGTCGGAATGATATGTCTCATTTCAGCACGATATATACGCGGCACCATCTTTTATTTAGAGATCTATGCCCCTTCGAAATCAATAACTGCTAAGCTGGTGATGGTAAGTCCAAGAAACCCTATCATTTACAGAAAATCAAAGCGAAAATGTCAGTAAAACCGAGCGCATTGCTTGCATTTCCTCTCGGCATTATCGCTTGGCTGTAAATTGGTTTCGATCTTAATGCGGTTTTTCGATCACCAAAAAAAGTAAATTTCTCCAATCGCAGCAGTTCACCAAGCGTAAAATTGTTAGTTCCTAAATCGGTGTTCGTTCTTTTATTGATAATGATTTAAGAGCAAACCAAATACAGACGTAACTTAGGCCAGTCTTGTAACGTGCCACTCAGTGAATAATAAGAACCAATCAGAATATCGCTAATAAAAAAATCAATACAAATTTTTACGACACTTATGCTAGATATTTTAAAATTTAATACCAGATCGTTGACATTTTGTTTCGATCGAATAGTGCAGCAATTAAAACATACCGTTCAGTACAACGGGAGTTAGTTATGTTCAACTTCTACAATTATTGTGATGACGGTCCCGCCTCATTCCCTCACAAAGCTGAACGATGTATCTGGAAGATTATTATTATATTTAAAAGCCACCTTGCAGACCGATATTTTCTAATGAGTCCCTATAGGGTTGCATACTACCGTTATAAGCTTAATTATCCCATGTTCTATGGGATACCCTGTATACATGAGACATTTATGCGTAGAACGGCGGCACATGTGTTTCATAAAAATACTTGTACGGTATTAGCGGCACCACAACCTTAGTAATATTGAGTAGAGTGATTCATGTTCATGATTTCAAGATCCTAGTCACGATTTTCACGAGTAATGTGATTTAAGTTCATGATGTCAGGATTTTAGTCGCGATTTTCATAATTTCTATTCCTGTTATTTTAATATTTTTTGCCACGAGTAGAGTAATTTATTTTCATGATTTCAGAACCTTAGTCACCATTTTAGGTATTTTTTTCACGAGTAGTGTGATTTATGTTTTTTAATTTCAGGATCTTAGTCATTTCGGTTGCTATCGGATGTTTTACTCGGAGTATTGTGACATTATGAACTGGATCATAAAAGGGTTACTGATTCGCTGTATCTTGTTCTGTGATCTATCTATCGAACACTATTTGTAGCAGTTTTCGTTTTCTGTCCAGACATCACGCTGAACCTTATCCAATCAATAACGAGGTTCGAGGTCCTAATAGTTTAATTATATCTTGTGCTCGTACCTATTAATAGTCGCTAGATTGACATTTCATGAAAAAGTGCATGGAACAAAAATGATTCTGCGGAATAATATTCCGAATTTTGTGAAATAATTCCCGTGAAAATTTCATTACCATGTGCATGCTATTCACAATGATTAGGAATATCTTCTAAATATCACAAGCACGCAAGATATATCGTGAATCATGTACTAGGTACCATGAACAAGTTCACGAATCCATGGATAATATTTCATAATTTTGTGAACTATTCCTCGAACACGAATGGTCCGTCGTGACTAGAAATTATGAATCAGTTCACGAATATATGAACAATATTTTATGATTTTATGAATTCTTGACAATTATACTTGGAGTCATGAACCACCTTACGAATAAATGAATAATATTTGATGTGAACTATTCACAAGCACGGATATTGAATCTTGAATAATATATTAGAAATAATGAATTAGTTCACGAAAATTGAAGGAATCATGAATAAAGTACCGAGTTTTGTGAAATAGTTTAGGAGAAAGTATCCAGACTCTTTTGATTCCGCGAGCTAGTTCACAACTATGAAAACCAGATCATGATGAATATGTAATAAATCATGAATCAGTTCACGTCGATAGTCGCGCTTTGAATAACGTTCTTGAATCTATGAATAAAATCAAAACCTTTGGTTTTATGAATAATATTCATACGGTTATGAACTAGTTCATGTACAGAAAATCTATTTGGTAATTATGCTAGGTCTTTTGTGCTTATGAACAAAAATTTAGTCTCATCTAAAAAATTTTTCCCGTTTTTGGAATTTTGTATAGATTTGGTAATGACATGGCGGAAATCGTAACTAAAGTTCACAAAATAAAAACAAATATCACGAACATTATTATGAAACGCGTATCCGGTTTTCGTAACGCAAAAGCTCGATTATTTCAGAATTCATGGTAATGTGCCGATTCACGATTTTGGTATAAAAGAATTTTCCATCATGCTACCTTCAGGCTCTTCCTAAAGATGTTTTCGAAATATTCCACATAATTCACGCCTGTTGTAAGGTTGTTTTTGGTTTCGTAGCTCATATTCGTATCAGACTTAGCCCGTTAGTTCCCCGGCCAATCTGAATCTGCCATAGGAAACGATGAATTCTCCCCCATCCAGTCCCCACCCAAAAGCAGGATGGTTGCAATGGAACGCATCGCTTTTTTGTCGCTCGCCATCATACAGAGCCAGCCAAATCCGGGTTGCTTGTGTGGTGCCCATCAAACAAAAGGCACCGGTCGACCGCATCGTCGTCCCGCATCGCATTTTTTTTGGCGGAAATTGCATTTGAATACACACGCACTCGCAACGTGGTGCTGCACATTCGTTTCTCTGTGAAACTAATTGAGTTCAATTGCCGAAAAAAAGCGAGCGCATCAATGAAACGAATTTGACCTACAAAGCGGCTTTTTGTTGTCATCGCTGCTGAACCGAACACGGTAGGAGATGGTGGGGCGTTGTGGTGGTGCTCGTTTTGTCGCCAGCTGGTCCGTTTCAGATGGACAATGTTTGGCCTAGTACGCTGCGGCTATAATGTTAGCATTCAGGTTGTTGTATTTTTGATCAAACGTGCAAGCAATTATCGCCCCTCACTCCCCTATGCTCTATGTGCTACATATCAAATTGAATGCAACTTTCGGAGCATTAAGTCAAAAGCAACGAGTTACTGTCGCCACTGAGCAGAAGCGTTTTGCCTTATGAGACCTACTGTGATGATGCCGTCGGTCGTGTCCTCAGAATATGGAAATTAATGAGCACTTAAAAATGCATGCAACGGACTGCTCGCTTGTCCATGCATGCGTCGAGTGTTTTATAGAAGCTCACTTTTTTAGGATGTTGTTTCAGTTGAAGTTATAAATATTGCACCGTTTAGTGGAAACATTGCTGTGGTTTAATCGCAGTGCAATTTGAACACGATCACTGTTTGTAAACTTCTAAGGTACGCATAAAACAATTGTGCGTGTTGGGTCAACAAACCTAGTAAGCTGATAATATTTTTGTTGCACTGGAAAAAAATTGTCAAATAAGCAACAAGTGACATCGAAAAAAAAACTGCGTAATCCACTGCGTTTGGCAACAATTCTGGGCTTTATAGTTTACATTTAAAAGTGCAGTGATCAAATATCAGAGTGTTTGGTAGCAAAACATTGGCACCAGTATACATTTGCATAGTGTCATATAATTTAATACGTTGCTGGCGAGTTAAATATTAATACGTTGCTTCTCAAATTACCCGAGTCACTGGTGCAGACTGGATTGTACTATCTTAAGAACTGGTACCCACGGATTCATGTCCTTAAATAAAAAAAAAACCTCATTCGAATACTGTATTCTGAAGAGGTTTTTTTTCTGCTGTAACAGAAATCAGACATTCCGAGACGCAACTGCTTTTTCATGATTATTTCATTTCACTGCAGCAACTGCTGGGCAATCACCGATAAACCCTCGAAAAAAAATAAAAAGCAGCAGCCCCCAGCCGATGAGCTGGAAAAGTACCCATACCTATCAAGTATATATGCCCCGCCAGTTGGCACACTGGAATGGGGACACACCAAGAAGAATACGATGCCAGCCAAATTAGCATACTCTTCTTTCTACCCTACCCTCCACCCATTCGATGGTTAAACATTCACATACATAACCACATAAAACATGCAGCAGCCTCGACTTCGTTTGTTATGTTTGCTAAGCTGCATCGATCCATTCGGTTCGAAATTCAAGTTCGTGGCAGGGATTCGTTCGTCGCTTCCGACCCCCCCCCCCCCTGCCGTCTCTGTGGGAGGGTACGGTCGGGCGCTTGGTTTATATTCCGGAAATACACATTATGCAGCACAAGGGGGGTTTTGTGTGCCAGTGAAAGTGAAAATCCAACCAGTACTGCAGCACGGAACGCAAGAAAACCGCCACCGATGAGGGGCCAAGAGCAGCCAACCTTAATGCGGCGTCCGTCTGTGATGCGAAGCTTTTCTTGTGTGTTTTTTTTCCTACAGTTGAAAGCAGAACGTAACGTTGTCTGCTCCCCCGATCCAAACCGCTCGATATCCCTGGGAGAATGTGTACAGACTACTTGGATGCATATGGATGAGTTTCACCAAAGAGGGTCGAACGAACATAAATCTCAATAGGATATCTATATCTTTTCGGTTTCGTTCCGAATCGGATATCGATTAAGAAGAATCCTTCCAACCTGGCTTGTTTTTGTGTGTCCCATTCACTTTTTGTCACTTGCAATTTTATTACTTTCCGTCGACGACACCGAAAGGGTTAAACCTTCGACGATTCTATGGAAACCGACCCCATTCCAACGGGAGCAGCAATTGCTTTAACGATCCCCCATCCCGGCCAACAAAAACACAGCTGAAGTTGAAATATTTTCTCATAAAATTGCATTTTATCGCCTGTTCTTACGGGCATAAAATTTACACCCCATCAGCCTCTACCCTCTTCGTCCTATCCAAGGGTTGGCAATTTCGACGCAGCGCTCCCTTCCCGAGAAGGAATCGCTAATGGCGCATTGCACAAGGCCGACCGGCCGAAACGAGCTGCTGAAGCTTTAGCATCGCCGCATTTTCCTTCCATCCAGTCTGCTTCGGCATCTGAAATAAACTGGGTTAAAATTCGGACCGAAAAAGGGATGCGGATGCTGGGCTGGCTGGCTGGCTGGCTGGAAGCGCATTCTTCGGCACTATGCGTCGGGGTTGGCTCTTACGTGCTATCCGTTCGCGTGTATTTAGGTACGGAGGGTATGCTTCTTGCTCCTCTGGCAGCATCTGGACGGAAGAAATGGCTTCCCGGGGGTCGAGGATAAATGGTACGACCAGATGGAGTGGAAAAATGAAGGGTGAAGAATAGAGCATATAGGGTTGGGTGCATGGAGGCGCCTGGTGCGTGGAAATGATCTGATATTAGACTGGAACAGGCAGCGATGATGAATGGTACTAAGCCCACTGATAGTAAAGTGCATAGACGGAAAAATTCTTTGTTCGTAGTTTTCTTGGATAATTAAATGGTTACGACTATATGTCAATGTGGCAGCTCGTTGTTTCTATTTGTGTACATATAAAAGCATTTTTAATGCTTTTCTTTGGTACGAAATCTTGTCGATTGTAGTCGGAAGATAACTCATTATGAACAAAACTTTTATTTTTCTCTGTAGATATTATCTTCTTAAATCAGAAAAAATAACAATTTTTGGACAAATTTTTCTTTTTTAAAAGAAACAAATAAAAAACAAAACATGAATTCTAAAGGATGATATCCGCATTATTTTTTATCACAGGATTTAAATTAAATTCAGCCGCAATTTCAGGTCGAAAGAAAATTAAGTTATATACTAATTTTGCGTAGTTTTATCTTTGATGACGAAAATAATATATTCATTGAATTAAATAACATGGGAAGAGATCAGCCATATTTTTATAGTCGTTGAATGGATAATAATAAAATTGATCATTCTTCATTTCATGAGTTGTTCTCCAAGTTTTTTAATATTGGACATTGCATCATGTATGCATGTAATTAAGCAAAGTATATGTGTATTTTATGTACCTAAATACAAATGAGCTCCCCCATGTTAAGCGTTCGCTTCTTTTATTTGAGTAAGACAATTTTCCTGCTTATACAGTAAGTTAAATATTGATCGAGTTTGTTCAGTTTACAGCGTATTTCTACTAGATCAAAAAAAGCACACTTACAAGCTCTTACCACTCTGCCCAACGTGTATTGTGCCTATCGACCGTTTTACCCAATCCAACAATGACTTATATTATGTGTTATAATTTTTCCAAACTATTCAGCTAAACCCAATCATTTCTTCCCAAAAATAAAAGTTGTCGGGATTCACCACCAAAAATTAAAGGTTCAGGAAACTTTAGTTGAGTGTGTATAACCCTTGATAGTATGCGTAAAACAGTACTCTGCTTTTCTCCCGGTCTATTCATATAAAATCTCTATTAAACCATTAAAAAGAGGTTTTTTTTCTTCTTTTGTTTATTTGACACGGCTCAATGCGTTAGTATAACTCAGCCGTGGTTAAAAGTTAGTTTTCAAAGTGTCTATCTATCGGGTCGTTGGTTTAATAGCCGGTTCTGGTTTATCATACGACGACCGTGTACCGACCGGTCCTGGTCGTAACAGATGGAATTTCTTTAGCAACCTCCGTGCAAAATTTTCCGTGGTGTAGCGGCTGATCACAGAACTGGCGCGTAGGAATCTGGCTTAAATGCGTCACCAATGTTCGCTGATTAAATGTAACACCTTGTGAATTGCATTGGATGGTAAGATATAAGGAGATGGGTTTAATCAGAGGCATTATCTTCACACAAACTCTATGTTGGAGACTTAGGACGAAGTTCTTCTAAGTATCTTCCTTGACGGTTTCCACTTCACCGTATTTTGACATGAGTTGTTTGATAGCGGTGGGAATAGTACGCAGTGTCGGGTCATGTAGCTTAACTTCAATAGTGTCATTGTCGATGTATGTTAGAATGCTGTTTAAAAAGTTATTACATTCGACAACCTGTTTGAAGCTGTTCTACGTACCAAATGATTGTGCCTGGGTAATGTTTTTGAACATAATCAGTACCTCGTGATGTAGATGGTGAAATGGCAACTTCTGCTATGTTGAGCTTTTATGTTCACCTTCAACAATTGCTCTACCTCACGAATCGATGATCTTACACAACATTTCGAAAAGTCAACCGCAACACAGTTGGACCGAATCGGGAAAAAAAACTGGCTTGACATTGTCACTCATTGTTTGTTCATGTTTCACACACTACGTGGTAGGAATCGAATTTTGCTTTTGCAACTAGACAAAGCGGTGCACGGGTATATTTGATTGTCTGCCGTACTAGAGCAGCGAAGCGTTTCACGAAACCAATGTATCTTGGGCGTTAATAACTTCCAACAAAGCTTGATTGATTTGTAGTCTCCGTCAAAGTTATAGGTAAAAATACCCGGATTTTTGTTTGCTTGTTTCCAGAATCGGGCTCAATCTGTATATCCAAACGAACATTCCATTTAGTAGTTTGTTTCTAATTATATCTTTCCTTCTTTAGAACATGAACTGTTCTTCACACATTGTTTACTGTATATACTGTGATTAGACCATTGTGCAAGACGCAATTGTACATTCATGAATTAGGAATTCGGTCAATTGCCATTCAACTAATTCGGTACGTTGTTTCTAATTGAGTACATGTAAAAGCATTTTTGATTGACAGTTTTTGGACAAATTTATCTTTTTCAAATTTAAAAAGTCGGAAACAACACGCAGAAATACAAAAAATGTTAAAAATCACATAGTTTTAAACTAACCTTGAGTTCGAAATGATGAAATACACTTTATTTTTTATCAAAGAATTTAAATTATATTCAGCGGCAATTTGAGAATCATCAAAAATTGGCTTAAGAAAAAATAAATGTATAGAAATTGTTGAAACTATCAAAACTTTTTCTGAAGCTTGGAAGACCGTTTCTTAAAGGTGTTACGATAAAAAATTGTGTAAATGTCAGTCAAGTTTTTTTTATCATGTTTTCATTCGCAAGTTAATATTCATTCAAGTTTCTTTTGAAGCGAATGCGAATCGCCGAATCCTTCGCCACGTTCCTTGTCGCAGAACGCCAGTTCGTCTTGAACTGCATGTCGCTCACAAACTGAGGGATTCCATGAGAAACCGGCCGACCGCAAAATATGACCATCGTCGATTCGAACGAAACTTTGCAGGTGTGTTCGCTGTATGAATCTCCATGATATTCTCTGGCAATTGGAATATTTTGATGCAAGAGTAATTTTTCAAAAGGGCGTAAACGTTTCTACGTGTATGAATTTCAAAATTTTTTTGTTCGATTGCTGTATTTTATAGAGCAAAACTATCTGAGAACAAGTTACAGGGAATGAATACGTCTGTCCGAAAAAAAAGATACACTGAAAAAAAAGTTGTGTCATTTTTCAAAAAAACAAATATTTATGATAAAAATTTAAATTGGAAAACTTTTTTACCGATTTTTTCTCCATCATGCAATCACATTCAAAATGTTTCTTTTCTCTTTAGCTTTTTGTTAACAAAATATAAAAAAATTAAAAAAAATGGGTTTTTTCGCAATTTAAATTTTATCATAAATTTTAGTTTTTTTGAAAAATGACACAACATTTGTTTCAGTGTATATTTTTTTCAGACAGAAATATTCATTCCCTGTAACTCGTTCTCAGATAGTTTTGCTGTATAAAATACAGTAATCGAACAAAAAAATTTTGAAATTCATACACGTAGAAACGTTTACGCCCTTTTGAAAAGTTGCTCTTGAGTCAAAAAAATAATTTCGGACGGATCTTCGTGGAATTCCTCTGTCTTTCGTATTTTCTTGAAATTCCACTTGACGATTGACGATTGTGCAATATTTTTCTGTTGGGTGGAGCTCTGGAGTGCTGGTAGGGATTTCCTTTGAGACCACCTGGACGTTGTTCATGGCATACTGCTTCATAAGCTTTTTCCGTAATGGCAAGATGCCAAATTCGGCTAAAACAGACCGGAACAATTGTGCTGCTTCATGAAAGATAACAGACATTTTTCCGAGCACTGCTGCACATAAATTTCCCGGTTGATGATCCTGGTTGCGATGTAAATATCGTTCTTCAAGCTACAGGCACAGATGGCCTGCCAGACGAGATATTTCTTTGCCTACTTTGACAGTCAAATGTGTTTGAAAATCTCAGCAACCCTTCCTCTTCCAGTTGACGTATAATGTTATAATATAGTCTACTTTGGCGTAGATTTCTTCATCCTGTACCACGCAATAAAAATTCGTCAGCATCTTCATGTACAGCTTTCGCGATCGTTCTTTAGCCGATTTGTTTTGCTTATCGATTTGAAGTCACCACTCTCTTGTGAGTCGACTGTTGGATTCGTTCTAGCTCGATGCCTGGTTGTAGACAACACTCTCAGTTTGCTTGAGACATCTCGGACCGAGAGGTTGGGGTTCCGCTTGAAACAGTTGAACATTATTTGCTTCTTTTTTTGCAACCCCGGTTTTCGATTTCTCCCCGATCCAGTCTTCCTGGCTGTCGACACACTTTCTCTGTGTGGTATCCAACGGGGAAACTGATCGAAATGGTGAGTGAAGCGAAAGCACTTATGTGTAGAAAAAAAATCCCCTAGAGGCGAGATTCGAGCCCGCAACCTCCGACCTAATGCACTAATCCTTACGCTATCTCTGGGCTCCCGTTAGGTCTCTTTTAACTGGGAAAGGGACCAGAAATTGACTGTCTTCATTAGCTCTGTCACCCACCATAGTACGATTGATTATGAACTAACAATTAGATACCAGATGCTAATAAAAACCCGGGCCTTGGTATCTAGCGGGGAAATTAAATATGTAGATCAAATGTGTCGGGTGGTAGCTGCGGTTATGCGTGAGCTCACTTTGCAGGCAGGGTTCGATCACCGTCGCTAGTGCCATATTCATATGTTTTTTCTGGGACGTCATCATATCGCAGGGACAGCATAAGGGTTAGTGTATTGGGCCGGAGCACAGTGGGACGAGTCCGAACTTAAGTTCATATATGAATGTTATGCGCTATTCTCGCTAGTATTTTTCTCCTATCAGCTGAGCCATCAGAGACATTTTGCGAGATTTTAGTGATTTGAACGTAAAATGAATTTTTGGCAGTTTTTTTAAGGGCATACTTCAGGTGCTTTTGCACAATTTTACCATAGGAACTACATCCGGTTATTTTCGTTTTTCAAAGAACTGGTTGATTTTATGCATTGCATTACTTCACCAAAATTATCCGTGTGATAAAATTACATCATAAAATCGCCAAAAATAAGCCACTAGTTGGTTTAGTTAGTGTTTAGATAACTGTTTGCCATAAATTTTTATTGAATTCGAACTTCTAATGCGATAACAACAACGACGCCCGTGAATGCCCGTGATCACACTATACTCATTCGAAAGTTTTTAATTTTCTCTTTAAAATGAGTATATGCTAGTTTTGCGAAAACTTGCGATAATCAGTCAAAATTTAAAAAAAACTGTGAATGGAGACGCATGGTTATTACTGATATTGAATTTGAATAATCACTTTATAGCTAGAATAATGAAACGAATACATGTACAACTGTCAAATAGTATTGAGAGCATGATGAGCAAGGGTTTTACTAGTGATCAAGAGTAAGGAGCCGAGTGGGAAGTATGTTTTTTAAATGGTAGAGGCATTAAGAATGTTTGAAAATCAGTAAAAATTTTCAACCATCTGAAATAGATTATAAAATGTTTCTGGAACTATTTCTTGCTAACTTGCGCAATAACTCTCAAATAGAGTGAATACCGTTGAGCTCTAGTCGGTTGGTGAGAGTATTTTGATCCAAATTTGTATAGCACTGATATAGCTTAAGGGTATGCGATATTATCTAAATAAAATAACAATATTTTTAAATGAACCATATACACGAAAAAAGGGTGTTGGATTTATTTTCATTTAAGATATGAAATAAGCAATCTAAGTAACTTAAAACACACCTACGAAAAAAATCGTTGACCATCTTGTTGATTAGTGAATGCAATAAAACATTCCACTAAGACGCTCAAAATGTTTGTTTTGAAAATGATGTAGCTTTCATATCAAGTAACCCACTAATGAATTAAATGTTCCAAAATTAGTCGAACACATCTTATTTGATCCGTAAAAACAAAATAGTCATTTCTGAAGCCACATAATGAGATGTCCATTAATTCGTTTCAATATGGAAAATAAATTCCAAAATAACTATTGAAAAAAATCATTAAAAAAGACAAAATATTTACTTTTGAGCCACTCTAATAAGTAGTAAAGTTAATTTTTATTTTTACAATTAAAATAGAAATTTAGCGCACAAAAACTTCTTTAAACAAATTTTTTAACCTTCACAACAAAATAATTTTTCGAGCCACCCTAACGTATAATGATTTATTTTTTTGCATGTGTTGATATCGAAAACGATTTAGTACACAAAAATTAATATATACAAATTTTAAGAACGATGTCGAAAAAAAAAATTTTTGTGACACCCTTATGATTAGTAAACGCTTATTTTTGAAATGTTTTAATATCAAAAACGAATTCAGCGTACCAAAATTACATAAAATCGTCCTAGTTGAACCGATACGGCAAAGTTTGGACTTTAGTCCACCTTTTGATCTAAGTCGCGCCACTGTGCGGAGTCTCGAGGGTTGCGGGCTCGAATCTCGCCTCTGGGGGAATTTTTTCACATAATTGCTTTCTCTTCACTCACCATTTGGATCAGTTTCCCCGTTGGAGACAACGAAAAAAGGATAGGATATTGGCACTTACGTCAAAAACCAAATAAATTATCAGTTTATTAGTTGTCGACAAACGTTTTCAGAACTTTTATTACGTTAGTGACAGATGAATTTACATATTTAACAATATTTCCTACTTGACATTCGAATAGTTCGTATTTTCGTGATGCACCAGCAAAATTTTGCTGTGTTGCTCCTTCGATTTTTCACAACTGAAGATTCTATGTCAAAATCAAACAGTAAGTTTGATTCTACACATGATTTTTTTTAAAGAGGAGTATGCAGGTTTTTGACCCATGGAAAAGGCGTTGTGTAGTTGTCGTTGACCAATTTTGATCGCAACACCCTTCACAGGCCAATCAACTCCGCCTGACAAATTGGAACAATGTCTGTTTGTTCATTAATTGCATGTAATTATCAAATAATTGGCGGGAACTAGTTTTGGATGATAGGGCAAACAAGTCAATTTTGTGATATTGGTTTGTTTTTCAGAATATATTGGCTCAATTGGCACGTTCTCCGTATGTAGTAGGGGATTTGTGCCTTGCCGTGTATTCTCATCATTTCGTGAGCGGAAGAAAAGGAGAAGGAGGAGGAATGAATTGGAAGGGTGGGAAAAATACAAGCACTAAAACAAACAGCAGGTAAGTTAAACTCGCAAGTAGTTCAAATAGCCTACGAGTAAGCCTAAAGCTTTTTACCACATTGGATAATAAACTTTTGTACATCTCTGAGTTTCAGTCGCCCACACACGGTGTCGTCGGACGACCAAAGACTCGAAATCGCGATAGTGCTACTGCTGGGCAGTTTCTTATTAGATGGTACGAGGTTCCGTAGTCGGCTTCACAAAGATCACATGAAAAAGACTCAGCGCGCTGAATAGTTGCCATGTGATCATTGAGTTTGCAGTGGCGGGTTAAAGCCCTTGTCAGCATGCCGCAGTGGAGTTTCGGAAAATGTAGGAGACTGGGCACGGGTGTTCTAAAAACTCCTTTGTTAGTCAACACGTTTGTAGATTTCTCGAATAATTGTGATTTGTATGGAGCAAAGCTGTCAGCTGCCCATTTGACCGATTCAGTGAACACCAATGCGCGTGCTAACGCCTACGAGTTCGAATCACCAGAATGAGATCTGTGAACATGGTTCAGCTCCGGATCGATAACAGTACGAAATGGACAAACTTCTTTGTATGATGCTCCTATGAATGAGTTTATTGTAGATATGACACCATCCAAGTCGTTTAGTTGAGTAATTGTTAGAAAATACTCATGAAAAAGAGGTCCCAGTTTGTATATTTAGGATTACGATATATTTCCACACTGAGGGTGACATCAAGATGATCGAAAAATATATATTTATGATCAGAAAGACGGTGCAGTTTCATTTGAAATCTGCCAATTTCCCCTCTCATGAGAAATTCTTTTAGAGCAAAGCGTTATGTCTAACACCTCCTATCTCCCAGACCTCGCCAAAGTTGATCGGTTTCCCACATTCAGAATATAGAGATTTGTACTACTTATGTTCTCCATCAGTTTGAGCCTCGCATTTGCATCACTGCCGATAACGAGCGGAAGCCCATTTCTGCAACGCTTTTGAAATCATGTCATGCCTGTCTTGTAGTAAGCAATGAAGGCAGTGTTAAGTAACTTTCCTATATAGAAGTTTCCTTTACGGAAGTACGGTTCTGAACCAATGTTATGGAAGCTTTACTTTCCTACATAAGCCTGGATAGACTCATAGTTGCTGTACGTTTATGCTGGAGATTGATTTGTGCTATTCTAACCATGGTTAATCAGAGAACTCTACATTTTATTTCCAACATATATTGCACAACAACTAGAGGACACCAAGTAAGTTGGGATGTTAACGCATGTAGCGAACTTGCCAACTTGGCATGCGAATAGTTCGGATTTTTCGCGATGCACCAACAACATTTTGCTGCGTTGCTTCTTCGATTCCATTTTCACAACTGAAGATTTTATGTCAAAATCAAATAGTAGCTTTGATGCTACACACATGCATTTTTAGAAGGATGCTGGGACATTTGGCCGAATGGTCATTAGGCCGAATGGTCATTAGGTCGAATGGTCATTAGGCCGAATGGTCATTAGGCCGAATGGTCATTAGGCCGAATGGTCATTAGGCCGAATGGTCATTAGGCCGAATGGTCATTAGGCCGAATGGTCATTAGGCCGAATGGTCTTTAGGCCGAATGGTCTTTAGGCCGAATGGTCATTAGGCCGAATGGTCATTAGGCCGAATGGTCATTAGGCAGAATGGACATTAGGCCGAATGGTCATTAGGCCGAATGGTCATTCATTCGAATGCAAAAGGCTGAACGGCCATTAGAACAAATAAACCAAAGAGTGATAGATGAAGTGTTTGGAACGGAAAAGAATGATCAGTTTTCAATGAAGGGTGATTTATTTGAATTTTTTTTAACTTAAAATTATAACGTTTAGCATATTTACACCCCATTTCTCGCTACTGATTTATTGACTGCATGGAATAAAAAATAAAATGGTCGCCTAATGTGGCTACGCCACATCGCTTCAATCCGGGTGATGTCCGACATCGCTACCGCTCCGTCGGACTTAAACTAATTGATAGCCCATATGTTTGAATAATCCGGGCAAACGAGTAGATCACAAGTTCGCTTGCGAGGGGCCGCCGCTTCCGACGGCGGGTCGGCGGCCACCTCGTCCGGCAGATCCTCAGCAGCTTTACGCTGCTTCGGATCCTTGGCCTCGGTTATGCGACAAAGCCGCATCACACAGACTTCGCTGCATGCGGTAGAAAGTTCAAAAAGTAAATAAATAAATATGCGTGTTTCTGGTGAAATATTTGACCCGACAGTGTTTTTGTTCATGCCTTCTAAAAAAAATTGCAGCTTAGTGGCATGTACAATGACAACTTCTAGAATAAGTTATCCGCTTTAACTGCCGTAATCGAATTAAAGAGATTGAACTTTAGTAAAAGTTGTATACAATGTTTGTGAATGTTAATTGACATCTAGGTCAACTTCGGTAATTTTACTAGCTGGATAGAAATCGTGGAATGCACAGGATATAATTTGAAAGAACAGCTCATATTAAAAAGAAGGATAAAACATCAATGATTTAAATTAATTGAGTTAAGGAAATAATTAGAGATTTTGAGAGAGAATGTAGAACAAAATAGAAAAGTAAGAGATAGTGGAAGAGGGTGAGACAAAATGGTAGAGAAGGAATATGAAAGAAGAAAATTGGATTGTTTCGATTCCACAAGACTTTATAAAGCATTATTGATTGATAGAACAGATTATTTTAATTATAGACAGATTTTATGTGCTTACCATCCTTCTGCCTAATGGCCGGACATTGTTGCCGACGTAATGTAAAAAATAAATTATTATAGCGCCTAACGTGGCTACCCCGCATCGCTTTAATCCATGTGCTCGGACCTCAAATGAAAAAGAAAATATTTATGATATCCAGACAATGGAAGCAATACGAGATTCGTTCAACCGAGATACGAAAATTTAGCTCATACCGAGAAGCTCCGAAAGCTGTACGGGATATGTTTCGGATCCCTTTTTTTCGGATCCCTTTCCCTCCTCTCTATTAAGCACCCGACCTAAAGTCCATTCGGCCTAATGACCATTCGGCCTAATGTCCATTCGGCCTAATGACCCTCGGCCGAATGACCTTCGGCCTAATGGCCGGACACCTTTTTAAAAGGGGGTGTGGGGGTTTTTTAATGACCCATGGAAAATGCGTCCAGTTGTCGTTGGCCAATTTTGATCGTAACACCCTTCATCGGCCTGACAAATTGGAACAATGTACATTTATGTGCATTAATTGCATGTAATTATCGCAGGGCAATTTTGTGATATTGGTTTGTTTTTGGTTATGATTTTTAGTTTCTGAGATATTGGCAATATTGTCAAAATGCAGCGAGTTTTGGTCACATAATTTTCAAACAAGGCGATTATGACATACGTAAATATTACATATGTATTATAAGAAATAGTTTCGAGAATACCTTTCAAACAAGCTATAGATTGTCAAATTCCGTTCACGTAACGGTAAAATATTAAATGTACATTAATTTTATCTAAAATTTGTTATTTTTTATGGGTCAAAAATGAAAACAATGTAAATATGTTATAGAATGAAAATACATCTACGTAATTCAAGGAGCCGGATGCACATAATATTTGAAGTATTCCTCAAAAAGTTTCGTGTAAGCTCACCTTAAAAAAGAAGAGTCCAAAGTTGCCCAAAGTTGAGGTATGTGCTGTTGCATCAAATGTTGTTTTAATTCCTTGAGTTCCAATATTCTTATATTATCATGTCTTGCCCAATATTCTTATCAAACAGAACTTTGGAGTAGCTTTACATTGTCAATGCTCATGTTATAAAGTTTGAAGTGTCAACAGCGACTTTAAGCACAACGTATGAAAATGCTGTATGCTGTTCCGTTTAATTTCTGCTTAGACTTTTCATTTATTCGACCTTTTCTATCGATCGATGTCATTCCTTTTGGACTACATAGTTGCTTAAATTTTAAGTAATATAATGAAAAAGTCTTAACAATTTCGACGTTAGCAATAATAATGTTTTGTTACCAGGAAGAAAAACTAGAATCCAAATTGCAAGAACCAATTTGTAACGAAGCAAGCCTCAATACGTTTGCTGAAGAAAATAGTCAACCAGTCATATTTCATTTTTTCGAAATATGTCCAGTAATATTTTACCAGAATACAAAGAAACAGTATGAACAATTGGCTATTCCGTTGATTGCTTGTACTAGATAAAATGCCAGTCTATAAAAAACGCCTTAATTGCACTGCGACTTTTCTGAAATGCCCTAATCTAACCCCATATCTAGGCATTGCGTGTGCAGTTGTACCTACTGCCAGAAAATGAAATACAGCCTGCCTGCCTGCCGACCGAGCAGCGAACGCAAAGCAGCAAACAAAGAACCTCCCCCGTGCGTCTCACCGAACAACGATAACGACGATGAAGACGACGGGGCAGCGGCGGCTACGACCACCATCGAACGGAACAACCCCCAAACGAGCAGCCCGGGGAAGTATGCTGAATGCGTTTCGTATTCCAACGATCTTGAATCACGCAGTGCACACGTTGCCTACCCCGCCGCGCACCGGCTGGTCCGAAAAAAACAAAAATCTAAGGCGAATCCATTCCTTGGCCTATGCGCGCCGTTGCCGTTGTATAGCGAGCCGAGTTTTGTAGTAAATACATAAGAAACCAGCACGAGTGAGCTAGAGAGAGATAGGTGGACGGAGGTTGCAGCGAGAAAGAGCTATCGACTAATACCTACCACACCGCCAGAATCACCGGAAGGAAGATGGAACATCACGTTTGGAGCATGGTGGGATGAGGGGTTTACAGAAAACGGCTGTCGCTAGTTGGTAGGACATTGCGACTGATGGTGTGGCGGATTTGGGGTACCCTTACCCTGCCCCCATAGGCCTGGTAGAGTGGTGGAATGGGAAACGCACTCTCTATTGCGAATGCGTTCGAAATGCGCATGAACCGATAAAATGACGCACAGGGCAGAGTATCATCAGCAGCAGAATCACCACCACGTTGCTAAAGGCACAGTAACCAAGGCAAGCACTACTATTCCGGTGCGTATGGACCGGCCCGACCCGGCCAGACCATCCATCCGAGAGTATGCGAGTGCGTTTCACAACTCTATTTCGCCAATTTGCTGGGAAAACTTTACACGTTCCTGGGAAAAGCCGGGTCGAGGCAGGAAGCGGGTGGAAATTTTAAATTATGTTCTATGTGCGTGTGATGCTTCACTGCCATTGCTGCTCGGCACACTTTATGTAACGCCTTGGATGGATTGTGTGGAAGCTTCCTGCAAGGGGGGATTTGCACTTGACGGTCGTTGTTACGCAACGAGAAGCCATTTGTAGTCGAGAGTTGCTAGATTGAGAATGTCGAAAATGGTAGCAGAAATTCTTGGAATATGATAAGGCTGATGGGGACGGTTGGTCATTCGTTGAAACTGAAACAACCCATTTCTTCCAACAGTAGTAAATCGAATGTTTTAATAATGCTCCATATTCTATAACCTTTCAAAACGTAGCAATTAGAGCGGGACACAACCCAAAAATCTTTCACAGCTGTGTGTGAGCCAGACACACCGTGAAGGTCAGACTGTTAGCGAATCCGAACGGAGTCATTGTCAATTGTTACCTAAGCAGCACTTGTTAATGATTGTGTATCTAACCCACCAGGCGATGTCAAGCGTCTCCAAAGGCAACAAAACTCGCCGACGATCGCCTGATCGGTCAAAAAGTGTTTTCAGTGCGTAAGCACACGTCATACTCGGTGTCGGGCTTAAAAACTGCAAAAGCGCTGATCTTAGTGCTGCGTTTTTTTCTCTCTCTTTCTCACTCACTCTCAGGGTAATTTTAATGATTGGTTCCATTATTTAATGGAACCCAAACGCACGCGACAGCCGTCCCGTTGTTGCTATGCAACAAACGCATAAAGAGCACGTTTACAATTGCTGTGTCCTCGAGACGCGTATTGACCTTCTGCGGTGCTGACGACTTCTAAACCGATTCAGCGGATGTGAACGCACCAAAGTGTAATTGTTTGTGTGATTGTGGATCTACACATTAAAAATGCTACATCAACACTGGAAACAAAACAGAAAGTTGCTAATCAGTTTCTTTGTTTGCTGGAAGTATCTTGTGGGCAATTAGTTCACAAACTAAATGTGCCCATTCTCACAACGCACCGGAGAAATATCATCCCGTTCCAGCCGCCGGGAGGGTTGGATTTTAATGAGCGGGAACGGAAGGCCCCCTCCCGTATCGCTTAGTCGAATGAGACTCTTAATTTCTCTAATTGCACAAAAGACACACGTGCGGCACACTCACACATGCATTGAAGGTGGTAGCCACGTTGCAGATCTGAACCTGCGATGCGGATACGTACATACTTACATGCCTTGTACGCGAAACGTAGGAAGAATCCTGTTTTGTTTCGTTTCCGCTTCGCGCCATACGCACACCATAGTCAATGCGTGTATGTTTTCCCGAAAGGAGCGCAAGGTACGGGTAAACAAAACTATCTCGCTACCGATAAACGGGCTGAGGGACTTTAATTTATTCTAAATTACCTTGCTTCGCTGTTTCTCTCGAACCTTTTGTTTTATCATATTCTAACCCTTTCTCTGGTTGATACTATCGAAGCATTACATGCATGCTCGGAGAAAGGAGGTAAAACATGGCACAGTATAGTAATAAAGGGCGATCACGAAACTATTGCAACACTTACAGTTGGCTGATCCTATTGAACAGAAGCAACCAAATTTTGCATTTACAGTGTAATTATGTGTTCTGTTGGCCCCACGTTGGGAGTAAGCTGGAGATGCGTCAATAAATGTTATTTATTCACATTTCAAATCGGCGTTGTTGAAAGCGTCAAATTGCAAATAAAGTGCATCCGTTTGGTTCTTAATTCCGTTGAAGATTTTAAGGTCCTCTTCCTCTGCATACGGCAACAGTGGCTCTTGTAGATGACAATTCACATTATTGAAATAGAGAGACAAAATATAAGTTGACAATCGACAAAAATCGACGCAATGGAAAACGGGCTGCGATTGTAACCGTGAAACATGGAACTGCAGATCGCTTGGCTTACCGGGGTTCGACCGAATTTTGCACGATGAGCTGAAAATTTGCAGCTTCGGGGTAGTAACACTGCAGAAACTTTGCTCGGTGGACTAAAGGTGAGGAAAGGCGGGCAAACGTTTCCTTTTACCAGAGTGGAAGCACAACGAATGACCTGGGAACCATATTGGTAGTGCAGGACAGATGCGAGAACGCGTAATTCAGTGGTGGGTGATCAACTAGAGGATGGATGTAGTAAGGATCAAAGGCCGTTTCTTCAGATATAGCATCGTCAACGTGCACTGAAGCGAGACCTAATGTCTAGAAGAGCTGTTGGCGGCAATATGAGCGGCAATGGAGTAATATCTTTTTATCACACCATCGGATCAATATGCAGTCTTCGGCAATGTTGATTCTTACACCCAAAGCTATAGTGAATTTTTTACTTAATTTATTGTTTCCTTTGTCAATTTTTCATATATTTTCATATACAAACTTAGAAATTCTTATGAATAAACCAGAAGTAACCACATATTTGGTACTTTACACAGAAAAAAATATTTTGTAATTTTAAATTTATTTTCATGCACATATTTGGAGCATGAATATTAATGTAAAATGAAGTTCCACCACAAATACAAACAAGTTGTCGTGCTTTCTTCAACGAATTTTATTATAATTTTACACGTTGATTGAAGATTACAGTTTCATTAAACGGGATAACAATGCACTTTAATGTATTTTTAATCCAATATTGCTGTAAAATAAACGACATGTAATATTATGCGAACGAAAGTGTAAAATTATATGCTTTTTGCTGCTCCCATTGAGTGCATCGAATTCAACTTAAATTTCAATCAAATTTTTGATTCAAGCTTTGTATGTTTACATTCGTATTGATTTACATGTCGTTTAAATATCATTATTTTTTGGTGTGTACTTAAGCAACCAACCATTCGGTTGAGCGATATTCCGAAAAAATCTAAATTTTAGTGCCAGTCTAACTCGTCACCCATTTATAGATATAATCCAGCGGTTTCGCGCGATCATGAATCGGTTTCGTTCGAAAACAGCTATTCTCGGCACTAGTAGCATAAGTCCAATGCACAGTGGTCCAGAATGCGAATTTAGCAGGAATTTTAACTTTTTGCTAAAATTAAATGACTTAGCCTTACAATATGTTTGGCAAAGTTGTTGTACTTTGCAAGGCCCTTCTTTTTGTTTAAACCGATGTTAGGGTGGTTCTAAATTTAGCAATATTTAAAATATAACTTTTTAACGGTTTGAGATAGAGCTTTACTGTCTTCGATGAAGTTGTAGAGCAACACATTTTAGATAAATTTGCTGAAGACATGCAAGCTCTAGCTTTTATATTTTCCATTGCACGAGAAATTTAAATGTAAGCTTTAGGGTGTTCCTTAAAAAACGGTTTTATTTCTATAACTTTTGAAGTTTTTATTTTACGCTAAAGTATCCTTTAAACAACTTGAAGATTTTTTTAGGGCGCAATTTGCTTTAAAGCACCAACTACTTAACTTTTTTCGTTTTAAAGTTATAAGAACTTTTATATAAAAAATATAACTTTTTCAAATAGAATTATCTTCAATTTGGGCACTGAACATTAAATACTGTTGCTTTCATAAGAAATAGCATGCTTCGTAGTATAGATCACCAAAAAATGGCAAACACGATTGTTTTTATATCTTGCAATATATACTCAAAAAATAGTTTATTTTTAGAAAACAGTATATATAACTTTCTAACGAGTGAAGCTAGAAAACCAATATATTAAAACAAATTGTTCTCCTTCAAAATATCTGAAAGTATTTCTAAAGTGATCTTAATGAAAAATCAAAACTGCAAAGGTTATAAAAAAACCATTTTTTAAAAAACACTCTAAATTTTTTTGGTAAATTTCTTGTAAAATGAAAAGTACACGACATAGAGTGTGTTTCAGTGTTTTTGACAAAGTTTTTTAAAATTTCATTTTCTGCAGTTTTCTGGAAGACCTCGAAACTCTATCTCGAACCATTAAAAAGTTAATTTTTTGATTTTAAAAAAAAATAGAGCCACCCTATTCACTATTTAAAATAATGGAAAAGTATTGTAAAGTGCAATATTTTATCATGAGAACAAAACTACATTTTTTAAATTGTTCACTGTAAAAGTAATTTAAACATATTACAAAGAGTCAATTTATGAAAAACCAAATTTTTATTATAACTTTTTCCGGTTTATTTTTTTTCCAACCTTTCCTTCAGACGTTTTTCAGAGTTTTTGAAGACGGACATTTTCTTCTAATACATCAAAACTCTAGCTTTTATTGTTCAGAAGATATAAGCACTTAATATTTCAAAAATAGATTTTTTTTAAATCAATTTTATGAAATTTTAAAAAATATCGTCTTTGCCATTTTTTGCTCGATTATAACTCTAATCATGACCTTATTTATAGTTCAAAAAGAATTATCTTTTATTTGCCCCAAATGAGTGATGTTTTTATTCCAAACAACCCCATTTTTGACGAAAAAGTGCTCATAACTTTTCAACGGAACTAGCTAGATATACGGTGCCATGTAACAAACTATTCGCCTTGAAACAATCTTAATGTTGTCTGAAGACTACTTCAGTTTTAAATAAATACAGCAAAAGTTATTGGAATAAAACTGTATTTCGAAGAAACACCCTAAGCTCCGACTTTAAATTTGTTGTAAAATAAAAAGTATGACAGATAGAGCTTACATGTCTTCAGCAAACTTTTCCAAAATTTGTCGTTCTACAACTTCGCTGAAGGTCGTTTGGTTCTAACAAGAATGGTTAAAAAGTTAATTTTTTGATCTTGGTAAAATTAGAACCACCCCAACTGCTGTTTTAACAAAAAAAACTACGAAAACTTCTCCAAAGACTTAATAAGACTAAGTTGTTTAGTTTTAGTAAAATCTCGAAATTCCTACTTAGTTGCGTTTCGGCTTCGCCTCATCAGAAACCGACACTAACTTATTGTCGGAATAGATTAGCGCCGGCTTGACGCAAATCCCTTAAAACTAAAACACACTTTGTGTTTCAATCGAACGACTGATCAAACGTGATGTCCCGTTCGAGCAGAAGTTCTGTTTATGCCGATGAGACACAGTGAAGCCGAAACTTGTCTTGGCTTAGCAGGCCTATGCGAAAGCACTATGCTATATTTCACCTTAAGGAGGAAATAGCATAGTGCTTTCGCATAGGCCTGCTAAGCCAAGACAAGTTTCGGCTTCACTGTGTCTCATTGGCATAAACAGAACTTCTGCTCGAACGGGACATCACGTTTGATGAGTCGTTCGATTGAAACACAAAGTGTGTTTTAGTTTTAAGGGATTTGCGTCAAGCCGGCGCTAATCTATTCCGACAATAAATTAGTGTCGGTTTCTGATGAGGCGAAGCCGAAACGCAACTAAGTATGAAATAAGGATTTGTGCCCTCCTGTATAAAGACTGGTTTTACCAACAAATTTTCACCCTAGGGAGAAATTTTGGCTTTTACCAAATTTTCCTCCTTAGGGTGAAATATAGCATAGTTGAAATTCCTGCTAAATTTGCATTCTGGACCATTGTGCAATGCCTTTAGGTGGATCAATCAGAAAGATGATGCTCATATCCACTAAACTACACGTACCCGCGATCGAACACGAACATATCCACTAAACTACACGTACCCGCGATCGAACACGTTTACGTACAAATGCTTGAGCCCTTCGCGATGATATACGCTATCACGAAGTCCCTACGCCCGCACATACCTGAATCGTACAATAAATATCACATTCAGAATCTCGACCCGCTACAATTGGCCTAAAGCAGTGTTTTAGTGGGCGCCATTGCCTGTCTCGTCTGCAATTGTAGTATCTGACGGGGAGCCCTTCCGAGAACCTAGCTCTACAACTCCAGTAGGACAACTCTCGAAAAAAAAAATCTTTGAAATGTATTAAACGTCGGATCTTGTACCGTCCGATGATTTTTTTACTTTTAGTTTTTAAACTGAGATTTTCCAAAAAAAATGAAAATATTTTTTTTAAATCGACACATTTCAAGTGTTTCTAAGACATATAGAAAATTAAAAGCGGCATTTCCAAAATCAAGTCGTAACTCCACTAAAAAAATCTCAGGTTGTAGAAGGGATTTTTTTTTCGAGATTGCATCGGATCTCAACCGTTCGTGACATTATAGGACATTTAGTACAAGGATACGATATCGATTCTTGAATATTCAAAGGGTATTTTCACGAGTCCTTCGACCTTTTAGCGCTAGCTCTTAATTATGTGTGAATGAGCTGAAACTTTGACTTTTTTGAGGTCATTCGCACCTTAGTTTTTTTTTTCGATTGTGTTTAAAATATGCATAGGGACTTTTTTCGATGAGCTATGTCGTTATATCGAGAACAGCGCAATTTAAGGAGCTGCGACCTGGTCGGTAGATCGTTGATTTTGGTGCATATCGTTAGATTTAAATCACCAGTCCAAGTACCACCACAACATTACTATCATGTCACACCTATTTTTTCACAGCATCATCCAGTCATTCATCAAGTGCAGATAGCTGACCACAGTTTTGCTTTACTACTCTCTGACGTCTTTCAATTTATTATATTTTTCGTGGCAGATATCTCGAAAGTTCGCCCAGATAAGGTCCCAGATAATTGTAATATTCTGTCTAAAGCAAGCAAAGTACGTTGATGGCGACAAGCCTTTTATGAAGGACTACCGCGTCTACATGCCCGCTCACAAATTTAAAAACGACGGTGCAGTCACCGGTTCGAGTTAGCCGTACGTGAATCTACTGAAGCATCGAGTTATCTTCAAGGGCTTTTTGTTGAGTTCAAGGGCTTTTTGCTTCGGTGAAACAAAGATTTTGAATGACAATCAGACTGGGCGGGACAAAATAGGGGTAAAATGTGATTTTGTTTATAGAATTGAAAACATTGTTTACGGTCCAACTGTACGACGTAAATTTATTCATGATTTATTTATTTATATTATTTCATGATTATTCATGATTTATTGAAAGGCTTTGAAACTGTAGTATAATAGTCAAAATTTACCATTCGTTCTCATGAAATAGTTCACAAAATCCTAAAATACGTTTTCAATTTCATGGTACAGCTCATAAAACATGAAATTTTGTGCATGGCCACAATATTTTCAGGTGTACGATTTTACAGAGTTCAGAATATTATTCATGGATTCATGAACTGGTTCCTTCGTGCTTGTGAATAAGTTCACAAATTTAGAATCCCTAATCATTTTCCTTTCATTCAATTTTGCACATGGTCTTGAAATTTTCAACTGAACTGTCCCACAAAATCTGGAATATTATTCATGGATTCATTTCTGTTCCGTGAACTAGTACATGAAGTGCAATATAGTAACGTACAGCTGCTAGCAACCCGTCATAGTTTCGAGCATTAGATAAAAGATAACTATTAGGATCTCGAACGTTATTCATTTGTTCAGTGTGATGTTAGGAATGGAAACGAAACCTACACTGAGTACCAAAAATAAATTGCACATTAACAGTTTGTGTTCGTGAAACGAATCACAAAACTCTTTACTTTGAATCCATTCAATTCTCGTGAACTAATTCATGATCTCTAATATATTAGGTACTATCCAATATCCGTGCTCGTGAATTATTTCATAAAATTATCAAATGTTTTTCATGTATTCGTGAACTGGTTCATGATTCCTAATATATGTTACGATCCAATATCCGTGCTCGTGAAATAGTTCACGAAATTATGCAAATCATGTATTCGTGAACTGGTTCATGATATCTAGTATAAGTCACAACTCACCTTCATTTTTTGTGCAATAGTTCACGAAATCATTAATTATTATTCATGTATTCGTGGATTGGTTCATGAAGCCTAGTACATGATTTAAAATCTATTTTGCGTGTTGGTGATATTTAGAAGATATCGCTTATCATTTAAAAGACACAAAAATAATATAGACACGAGCATTAGATATAAAAAGAACTATTAGGACATCGAACATCGTTATTCATTTGATAAGGTTAATGGTGATGTCTGGATAGAAAACAAAAACTGCGCTGAGAATCCCAAATAGTGGGACTGGTCTCTAACAGGGAAAAATGATCGAAAATGGTGAGTGAAGCAATCATGTGAAAAAAAAATCCTCCAGAGGCGAGATTCGAACTCGCAACCTATGAGACTCCGGCCGAATGCACTAATCCTTATGCTATCCCTGGGTATGGTGACATCCCATAAAGAATATATGATTATCCCACTGGCGACGGTGATCGCACCCTGCCTGCAAAGCGAGAATCACACACCACGGCAGCTGATCGCCCCAACACATTTGATCTATTTAATTTCCCCGCTAGATACCATCAGTCCTAAATAAGGAATTGGCACTTAAGTAAAAAAACAAAAAAAATGAATTATTAGTCCAAATAGTGTGATATAATTCACAGAACAAGATATCGCGAAACAGTTAAATTTTTATGATCCAGTTCATATTGTCACGCTATTCCGAATAAAATAAACCGATATAACCAAGAAGTAATAGGCGAAGGCGAAGAGAATTTACGAAAACAATGGTAAAACTGCTTCGTGCCAAATTTGGAAGTAAGTTTTAAAATAAAATATTACGATAACATAAACAGAAATTAAAAAAATCATGACTAAGATCCTCAAATCATGAACATGAATTACTCTATTTATGATTAAAATATTACGACAGCATGAACAGCAGTTACAAAAACCGTGACTTAGATCCTGAAAGAATGAATGAAAACACAAATAGTTTCATGAATTCGAGGTTTATTATTCATAACTTCAGGAGCTTGGTTTTGGTTTTCGTAAAATGTTCATTTCACGAAATCGTGACCTTTTGTTCATGAATTTGGTTTTTTTCGTGTATGATTCCTAGGCTGGTTATGTTCAATATAATGTTGGAAATGTCTGTTAAATATTCAGTGGATTTACACATACATACAATGAATCGACAGCTACGAACTTGAGTCGCTATATGTCGACGCTGAAATACTTGAACCCAGCGGCGAATCCAGAAGGAGAGTTCGGGGGGTCCGCACCCCGCCAAAAAGTTTCAAGTTGTTAACAAATTTTAAATTAGTTCCAATTTAGTTTTCAAATTCAAAATCATTTCAAATCAAATTTTTCACTGGTTTTACAGACCTGCCAGGGAAGTTTATTTAGGAGGAACTAGGAAATTTTCTAAGGGGGGTGGGGGCAAGGGAGTTAATTGATGAGGAAAGATGGGTTTAGGGAAGGATGGTGTGTGATGAGGGGATAGACCGGGATTAGGGTGACGATGTTCAGATTGATTGCATAGCTTTTCTATATGAGAAAGGCAAAAAAGTAAAGTGAACTTATAAATATGGGACATCACTTTTTTCACTTAAACTGCCATAACAAACGAACTAAACGCACCAGAGCTTCTAAATCTCGAGAAACATCGTTGATTAAGCTTCAAAACAAGCGCAGTAATTGGTGCAGTTTGTTTGAATAGAAAAAAAAGTTATTCTGAGAAATTAGGGTGAAAGTATAAATGTGTGACGCACTGTATTTGCCCATAAAACCAACGTCAAAAACTTCAAGCAAAATGGGCGGAGGTCTAAAATTGTCCAAATAATATGAAATTTGGCATCTGAGTTTACTTTGCTTTTTGTCACAATAGGAGGCCTCAGAGATTTCAAAAATGAGTGTTTTTGCAATGCCCTAATACGGGTGCGAGGGTGGCCAAGGGGGGTTGATGAAAGGTGGAGGTGTTATGGTAAGTGGGGGTCGATACTACACCAAACTGCATGTTATACCTTCCATTTGAGACTTGTTTTCAGAAAATCGGTTCCGTCATCTTCGAGTAACCGATGCGCCATTGTTGGTCACACATATACACGCAGACATACACACGTACAAATACACAAACACATCGAAGTGAGTCTAATGGTATAAGAGTGTCGGCCAACAATTGCAAGCAATATGTAACTCATTTTAATAATTTTTGTTTCATTTATACATATATTGATTATCGGTTTATATGGAAATTTCGCATGTGGCCGTATACTTCAACCAGTAACACAAGAACCATAACTCCGATTTAAAGGTAATTTAATAACATTCAATAAGAATATTCTAGCTTTCATTTGAGACTGATTTTGTGAAAATCGAGTCAGACATTTCTGAGAACAGAGTCAGGAACATAGTCACTTTCCCGAAGCTTCCGCCGAATTTGTCCAATGTGGTCAACGTGGGTTTGATTGGGCATCAGTGAGCTGAAACTATAAATTCAATTATTTTCGAGCATATTTTATGAAGTTTTGCATCTTTTAGATACCATGCTGATTCCGATTTATATGGAAATTTCATGCGTGACCCCACTCTTCAACCTGTAACTCCGGAACCGGGAGTCGGAATTAAATGAAATTCAATAGCAGCCTATGGGAACGTTGTATCATTCATTTGAGACTATGCTTGAAAAAATCGGTTCAGCCATTCCTGAGTAACCGATGTGCTTATTTTTGGTCACATACATACATACACACTCACATACACACATATGCACAGACATTTGCCTAACTCGACGAACTGAGTCGAATGGTATATGAGACTCAGCCCTCCGGGCCTCGGTTCAAAAGTCGGTTTTCAGAGTGATTGCATAGCCTTTCTATAGGAGAAAGGCAAAAACATAAAAAAGAACTGAACATATTCAGGACAAAACCATAGTAACCCTAACAAGCATAAACGCAAAGTGTTTTTTTGACGTGAAATATTTTTGTGGAAATATTATCATGAATACGAGGTTTATTATTCATAATTTCGGTCAGGATTTTCGTTTACTGTTAACAAAATTGTGATTTTTTTCATGGTTTTATAAACAATTTTTTTTCCTGTGTACATTTCCGAGCTGCAATCGTTAATATTGAATGCCACCGAAAATTAAGACTAACTGATGTCCACCTCGCACGGAGCATAGAAGCAACTGATTCACCATAGAAAAATTGCACACAGTACTAGGCAGGAGAGGAAGAGTTAAATACAATTTACAAACTTGTGAGAATGAGTATACTTTTAAATTAGCTGCATTGGTTGTGTCGTTCAATTCTAGCGGTTGTTTACACCGATTTCAGGAAAAAATAGCCGCATCACCAATTCGGGTGCAAGTCATACTTTTCAGTTCCTGTGTTATCTATCTAAATATTCAAAAGCTGATTCTGTAAATAATTTTTAATGCAACAAGAAAGGCCCCAAACAGGATATAACGTTGAAAAATTTTCTCGACTATATATAATTTAGCGATATTCATGATCGTTGGCCGTATTTCAATTATTGACAGTTTGATAGAATAGAATATAGTGAAATTTATAATATTTTCTACATAGGTATAAATTTGCATAATTATCCAAATTATTCCGACGGGCATTGTGCATCCATGAAATTCGGTACGAATATCCAATTCTGAAACAATGGTTTTTACCGAAACTGACAATGCGCCGAGAATACATAATTAGAGCCAGAAAAAATTTCTGCTGCCATCGCTTGCAGCAAGCAGTGAAAAGGGGGACATTGAAAACTGCACACGTGCTGTCACGTACACTATTCCAACCCGCCACCGCCCGTTGCGGCGGTTGCAAGCCGTATATTGGAACAACGGGCAAAGTTTTTCCCCGGTGTGATGGTGTTCCCAAAATTTTGTCCGCACTTTTCGGTGACAGTGCGGGTGTCGGGTGCCGCATTCATACCCGAATCGTTTGGTCCTACCAGGCAGTACACTCGAAATGCAAGAAAACGTACTTTTCCGCAAGGGGTGCCACAAGCGCTAGGGTGGAAACCAGTTTCGACAACGTCGTTCGCGTCTTGATTGATAACACTGCAGCTTGTAGCTGTTGCAGGAGATACGATTATGATCTGGCGCTTCATTGGAAACGTTTAAATCGGATAACGGATTGTTGGGGTGGACTGCTGCGTAACTAGTTGACGGTTGTTAACTTATGAGGAATGTCAGGGAGTTCTGATTTAGCTGATTGTGATGGTGCATTCGAATAACAATTTTTTTGAACTGATGGCAATCCAACCGCAGAAATGCGCCCATATCCGAACAGGCATTAGCATTTTATTGTGGAGTTACATTTCGAAAACATACAATCAAAGTCGAACTAAACATAGCCAAATGCACGATTCGCATTTATTCGAACAGTTCACTGCTGCTTGCAACGAACAACGCACCGAAAATCGCACACCCAAGTAAACGCATAATCCGACATAGCAAAACGCACAAATTAATATTTATAAACCTTTTTCATTTGAAATTATAACCAACCCGGGGCTGCTGTTGTTACCCACTTTTTGATGTCGTATCTTTCAGTCTGATTGGCTCGATTCGTAGTGTAAAGCTACGAATTCGACACCTACAAAAAGGGCACCCAGAAAAACGGCTACACATACGCGCGCAATGCAAGGAACTCACTTCGATTGAGGTCAGTTCCTTCGACTCACGCAGCACTGCTATTGGCGGCGTACCAACGTGTGACTTCCTAAATCGATTCCATCTGTTCGACCGAGACTGAGCGAAAACGGAAAACTCGAGGAGGCGACAGCCGAACCGATTGAGAGTTGCTTCGGTGTGGTTTCGCTTTTTCGCTCCATTTTTCCCCGTTCAGTAAAACGTACGCATCTTGCAGATTTGACCCACTCCTACAGCGCCAAACGTGACCGCTCGCTCACCAACATATCAATACTGATCGAAACGGTGTTGGGTGTGATGGGGTGGTGGGAGGAAAACTCGCTACCCAACTCGAACGGAGGAGGAGAAGCGCGGCACCGAAATCGTCGATTCATTATTTAATTAAGTTGAAGGTTAACTGAATCGGTGCGTTTTTTTTTCGCTTCGCTTGCTTTTTCTGCGTCTTGCAGACGCACCTTTTCTCAATTGTGGTTCCTCCAATTTGTCCGTGTTTGATGTTTCACTTCGTCTGCACCGGACTGGGAAAGGAAGTGAAGACGAAAACGAAAAAAAAAATCAGCTGGCCAGACGGTACGTATTTGTGCCACGCACTCGCATAGTCTCGAACGTCGTCCAAACGTGTGGAGAGGGAACGAACGGGGGGCATGGTTTGATGAGGCAAGCGATTCGGTTAGTTTTTGTGGCCCGGGGGCCTTTAAATTGCACACGCATTTTTATCGAATGCGCTAAAATGAGAATGCGTTGCTCCCGCGGAGGGGTTTACAATGGCACAGAAAACCGGACCGGTTGCTGAGAAAAAGAAGAAGGCGGAAAGCGTGTGTGCAGCTGCTTTTTTTCTCTTTGTCCGGACGGTTGTGTAGCAGCTGAGGTACGCAATTGAATGACTCACTCCGGGTACTGGAGTATGATATTGGGAACGACTGCTGGGAAAATTTTCGCATTGGATTGGTTTGGAAAATTTCGATGGCTTCGTAATTTAATGTAATTTAATATAATCCAATTCTTTATGTTGCTGTTTTTGGTTCAATTCTTTTTTTAATCCGATTTGAAATCACCAAAAACCATTAAAAGTAAAATATGATTTCCCGTGAAACTCCTCGTTTTAACAACGACCTCTTGATTAATTCGTTGGTTCTTCGATCTGATAGTAGTCTATAACCTCGCACTTTTTAGAATTCAGTTACCTTGCATTAGCTAGTCATAATTATACGTTGAATCTTTCGTAAATGCTAAAAATTTGTTGCGAAACTAATTTAAATAGAAGATCAAGTTCTAAACTTATATGTAGTACAAACACTTTAATACTGGTCCGACAAATGTCGCAAATGGATAACCGTTATATTGTATATCCAGTTACACAGTGCATTTTGTAATTTATTTCTAACTGTATGTTTCTTTTTTAGAACGAGGATTGTTCTTCATAGTCTAAAGAACTGTAAATTAAATACATTGAACTAGGAAAACTTGTTCTTTGCTATTCACTGTGTAGAGGACTGTGCCAAAAATAACTAGGGCGAACTAGAACTCGGCCAACTGGCATTTGTCCAAAACGCATACGGTCAAATGGCATTCTGTCGGATGACCATTTCGGTCAAATGAACCTTACAGCCAAATGACCCTTACGACCAAATGACCCTTACGGCCAAATGGCTTACGGCCAAATGACCCTGCGGCCAAATGACCCTTACGGCCGAATGACCCTTACGGCCAAATGACCCTACGGCCAAATGACCCTTACGGCCAAATGACCCTTACGGCCAAATGACCCTTACGGCTAAATGACCCTTACGGCCAAATGACCCTTACGGCCAAATGACCCTTACGGCCAAATGACCCTTACGGCCAAATGACCCTTACGGCCAAATGACCCTTACGGCCAAATGACCCTTACGGCCAAATGACCCTTACGGCCAAATGACCCTTACGGCCAAATGACCCTTACGGCCAAATGACCCTTACGGCCAAATGACCCTTACGGCCAAATGACCCTTACGGCCAAATGACCCTTACGGCCAAATGACCCTTACGGCCAAATGACCCTTACGGCCAAATGACCCTTACGGCCAAATGACCCTTACGGCCAAATGACCCTTACGGCCAAATGACCCTTACGGCCAAATGACCCTTACGGCCAAATGACCCTTACGGCCAAATGACCTTTACGTCCAAATGACCCTTACGGCCAAATGATCCTTACGGCCAAGTGATCCTTACGGCCAAATGACCCTTACGGCCAAGTGACCCTTACGGCCAAGTGACCCTTACGGCCAAGTGACCCTTACGGCCAAGTGACCCTTACGGCCAAATGACCCTTACGGCCAAATGACCCTTACGGCCAAATGACCCTTACGGCCAAATGACCCTTACGGCCAAATGACCCTTACGGCCAAATGACCCTTACGGCCAAATGACCCTTACGGCCAAATGACCCTTACGGCCAAATGACCCTTACGGCCAAATTATCCTTACGTCCAAATGACCCTTACGGCCAAATGACCCTTACGGCCAAATGATCCTTACGGCCAAATGATCTTTACGGCCAAATGACCCTTGCGGCCAAATGACCCTTACGGTGGAATGGTGCTTTCGGTATAACCGATTTGGGACACGGTTCTTCCAATGGCGTTCGGCCTTCGCCTAAATGACCCTTTCGGTCAAACGGCATACGGCCAAATGGCTTTCGACCGATTGACCTGGAACCGTTAACTCGAAATAGAACGAACAAGATAAATAAATAGTTGACCCTGGACTTTGAGGCAATGGCCAAGCAGAAGTTAACGAAAACTGGAAAGACGCTGCAAAAATGGCTCGAAATTGGCAAAAATGGACGTAACTTTTGATTTTTTGTGAAAGTGCAATAAAATAATACGCTCGACATGATACTGTACTTTGATGTGGTCCGGGGGCATTTCCACCAAAGCAGTATTACGGATACGATTATTTTCTTTTTAGTTAAGCTACATTGTGATCAGTTTTAGTACTTAACTTGGCGACCTTTATCATCCACTGCCATGGTCCAATAATATACAATGTGGGTTTAGGGCCAAGTTCTCTCCGGAGGCACCTTTCTTTAATTGCTATATTTTAAATTAGATCCATGCTAACGCTCACTAACACAAATTGATTATTATTTCATATACACTCACAATCTCTCATTCCAAACGTACATACGTAGCCTTCGCGATAACACAAACCTGGTCACAAATGCGAACTCCCGCAATCTAGACAACATTCAAACACTTCGGTAATTAAGTGAACATTTGCACCTAAAAATTTACTAACGTGGTCGCAAGTATCAACCCACCGCTCGCGCAATCATGAATCGGTCACGTCCGGAAGTCTCATCCTTGATCATGGCGGCCCAAACTCAATTGGACCAATAGAAATAAAAACTGAACAAGACGTCCACGCGTGATTACTGAAGAACACGCGAACATGCGAAAGGCCATACGCTTATAAAAATAATGTATCCACGCGAAGTTACATGCACATTAGCACACGCGACAAAAACGACAACATACAAATGCTCGAGTTCTTCGCGATAACACCCACATCCACACCCACGATCTCGCAAACAGGATAACACCCCGATGACTAAGTGAACGGTTTAGCACTTATAAATTCACAAACGCGGTCTCAAAAGTGAAGCTTCAAATGCCAGTGTTCGCGCGATCATGAACCGGTTTCGTCCGGCAAACCCTTATTCTCGGCCCTAGTAGCATAAGTCCAGTGCGTTCAGGTGGACCAAACAAACATAGCAATGCTTGAGCCGTTCGCGATCATCCATGCAACCTACAGCCGCGTTCTCGCATACATGATAACATCCCGGTGACAATATGAACGTCTCAGCACTTACAAACATTCAAACGCGGTCTCAAGCGTGAAACTACAGTCCACTCCACTAGCGCGATCATGAGTCGGTCACGTCCGGAAATCTCTATCCTCGATTTCAGAAGTCTAGTTCCATATCTTCAATTGAATCAATTAAAAAGAAAGCTCTGATATACATTGCGATATGACCGGGAACTCTAGTGATATGGGGTAACTAGATCCCAGTCAGAATGTGATCCGTACACAGAAAACTAAATATCAGAATGACGGTCCGCGTGGCCATCCAAGAACAGAAGCGAATATGTGAAGGGCCGCAGGGTTACAAAATCGAATTTATACACGCGAAGTCACATACACGCGACAAACACGTCAACATACGAAGGCTTAAGCCCTTCGCGATCATCTACTCACACCTACGCCCGCGATCGCATAAACTTGATAACACTCCGGTAATAATGTGAACGTTTTAGTACTTACGAAGCTCTAAACGCGATCTCAAACGCAAACCCGCAAACACGCGCGAGATCATGAATCGGTCACGTCCGGAAATCTTCACTCTTCATTCTAGCAACTTAGGTCCATACATTCAGTTGGACCAATGAAAAACTAAAGCTCATATCCACTAGACCACACGTTCTACTGCGACATGACTGGGAACTCTAGTGATATGCGAGAACCCACTTTCTTCTAGAATCTGAATCGTGCACGAAAAATTAAGTATCGGATTCACGGTCCGCGCGCGATCATTCTAGAACATATGCGAAAGGCACACGGTTATAAAATAGAATCTATACACGCGAAGTTACATACGCGTTAGCACACGTTAACGTACAAATACTCCAGCCCTTAGTGATGATACATGCGATCGCGAGTCCCTACGCCCGCACATACCTGAACCGTACAATGAATATCACATTGAGAATCCCGGCCCGCTACAATTTGCCTAAAGCAGTGTTTTTTGGTGCCATTGCCTGTCTCGTCTGCAATTGTAGTGTGTGATTCTGATGGGGATCCCTTGCGAAAACCTAGCTCTACAGCTCCACTAGGACAACTCTCAAAAAATAAATAATTAATTGGCTCTTGTGTTTCCTCTCAATTTACGAGCAAATCTAGAGTCAAGTAAAGGCAGCAACATGGGACCCCCACTGTTGGTATTATTCACCAACGATGCTGCTTTGCAAGTTTGGTTTGGGGTGCAAAGTAGTTTACTCCGATGATTTGAAATTGTACCTCGTAGTCCGATCTATCGACGACTGCATCCGTCTTCAAGAGCTTCTGGATACATTAGCTGGTGTAGTAGAAACTGGATAATTATTAGCATTGAAAAATGCCAAGTTTCATCTTTTCACCGCATGTTTAGTCCGATACGTTACGACTACTAAATCGATGGGCAAAGGCTCGCTAAAGTTGATTGCGTTAGTGACCTCGGTGAAGCTAACATTCAATCAGCATCGATCAGCTTTAATCCCGACAATTCGGCTTTATTTCTAAAATTGGCGGGGATTTCAATCACCCGCATTGTATGAAGGCGTTATATTGTTCGCTGGTTCGTCCACTACTTGAAAACAGCTTCTTTGATTTGAAGTCCTTTTCAGCTTACATGGAACTTACGGATTGAACAGGTGCAGAAGAGATTTGTCCGACTCGCACTACGAGACCTTCTATGGCGGAATCCACCGTGTCCTGCTCGATCTCGACACATTGGAACAATACAGAAAACTTCAGCAAGTAGTGTTCGTAGCAAAGCTTCTCAACGCTGAAATTGACTCCCCGAAGATCTTGTCCCTTCTTGATTTTCGTTGCGTCGCAACGTTGTCTACGCTCATCTGGCTTACTAGAACCTAGATTCCAGCGCGAGACGTTTGGATTCAACGAACGAATAACCGCTTGTATTCGAACTTTCTCCACGGTCGAGGATCTGTTCGAGTTTGGTGAATCATCGCACAGAAAGTTTCGCGGTCTACAATTTTATGACTTGACTCCTGCTATTCATTGAGACTATTTTTTGTCTGATGAATTATTTTGATAAATAAATGAATAAATAAACAAATAAATAAATAAATTCAACGGCGCACGTGAATTATCCTTTCTCGGTCAGCATACCGTAAACCGGGGTGACATTGATCGCTTTTCGCAATAATCATTACATATTTTTAGACGCAACACATTTTTTTCAAGTTTAAAATTTTTAAACCATGTACTAATGTAAGGAGAACAAGATTGGATGGTTTTACCTAAAATTGTCCGCTTACAGCTATTTTTCCAAAAATGATTTCAAGTTGATCTCCGTTTTCGTATTCCGGGGTGACTTTGATAACCTGCATGTTCACCCACATTAAGTTATTGATGTCAATGTTTTTCATTCAAATGTTTGTTTAAACTGATTCTGGAAAGATACTCATTGTTGAATAGATTTCAATTGGTATTATACAAAGTATTTCAATGTACTATAAAATTCGAGTAACCAAAATTCGTATAATTTGTGTCCAACTAGAATAAAAGATTCTGAAAACCTTAAAACTGCTAAAATTGTTTTATTTCAGTGCTTTATCAATGTACAAAATGTTTCATCCATTTTAACACGTTGGAATATTGCACAATAAAAAAAGTTGCGAGTTTTAGCTTAAATTTTTTTTTAAATAATTGCCAACTAGTTTCACAAAAAATTGTATTTAAAATAAACAAACTCTTAAAAGTAAATTTGGTACATCCCACTCTAAAGGAAAATAAAATCTCGCTTGTAATTTATTACTCTTGCTCAAATCTGAGATTTATTTGTTTTATAAAAAATAGACACTTTATGAAGCTTCGTAAAAATAAGGTAAAGTCAAATTTCGGTTTTTTGTAGTTTTTGTACCCAAAAACCGAACAAAATACTCAAAAAGTATAACAAACCAGTATTTCATAAGTTCAGAGTCATGTAATCATTTCACTCCGAGAGAAACCGTTCGCAGATATTGCGGTAATTTAGGCCTCTGTAAGCTAGAGGGTCCGTCGGCCAAATAACACTTTTGAGACCTTAATATTTTTTTAAGTGAGTGAATATTTTGGTAACATTTCTATCCGGCTCCAAATAGTAACAAGGTTATCCGGCTCTACCTGTCTTCAATCGAATTATTATTGTAAAATGATTAATTCATTAAACAAACAGTAATGTATTTAGCCAACACAGTAATAATATATTTTTCAAATTCATGGGTTCTGAAAGAGATTAAGCCGGTTTACATGTGACGCTCGATTTTCATCCAGCGTTGCCCTATTCGGATGTATTTGTAATTTCACAATGTTTAGTATCCTTGACATATCAAAACAGTGTGGAAGCAATGCAATTAGCACAGGAAGTGGCTTAAATTGATATTTTATTCTCATATATTTAAATTCGAATGTTTGTCAACATGCATCCAGTTCACTAATAAAAGCCCACTATGGGACCCAACTTATTTGTCAATCTGTTGTTCAAATTGCAATAAAAATGTTGTTCACCTACGATCGGTTTGAGTGATTTGCATGTTATGACTACACAAAACCGGCCCTAGCTCGTCGCCATATGCCAAAAAGAAGAAAAAAAAAACCAAACTATGCGTATTCGAAGGCGATCGCCCGCCGCATGGCTGAGTGAGTGTGCCTTGCGTGCCGGCATATCTAATCCGCCATTAGTAATCAATAGGTACGCAAAATCGTACGGTTCCAACAGGGCAAATGATTAGTGCAAATATACGCGTGATGAAGCTCGGGATCTTCAAGATGTTGCTGGTTGCCGTTTTTGGGCCGCACTCACACGGTTTGGATGCGAATAAATATTTGATTATTGGTTTGGCATTACAGCTCAGCAACAGCTGTTCGACAGGGCAATCAAGCTAGTTGAGCCGACGGAAATGGATCTTATCTAAAAGTCATATGATATACCGTCGCTGTTGTGCTATCTTATGACAAACGCCATTTTGGGGTAAACTGAGTTAGATATGCAACATTACTAATCTGAAAATTCTCTACAAAATGACGTTTTCAGAATTTTGAAATTTTGCTTGGTTACTGAGATATAGCGAAAAAAGTGATAAGAAATTGTCAGTTTTTTGCTTTAAATCACTTTATCTTGGGATTCGCTTAAGTAATGTAGAAGTTTTAGATGTTTTTATATGTAAAAATGTCTGAGAAACACAATGGCATAATAATTTTTAAAATAAAAATACATGTATTGCGAGAAATATGCAGTTTTACTTTTAAATTGGCAATATTTCATGTTTGGCAACACTGAAATTAAAAATTACTATTTTTTTCTAGATTGCTTGCTCAATTTCCTTCAAAATGCATCTTATCGATTGTTTCTAGGCCGAATAAAGCCGAAGATATTAATAAAAGTTAATAATTGATGCTTTTTTTCTATGGAAAATTTTCCATGCACAATTATGACACGCCATACAAATTTTGTCATCAATACACGCCTACGACACGTGTAAGTGCGACTTTTGTTTACATTTATAGTGAAAACTCGCAACATAGTCAACCGAACTTTGTGATATTTGAGAGTGTAATACAGAATAGATAGAAGCATTAATTGTCTTCTTTGAATTGTTTTTACCATTTAGAAGTTTCAAGATATTCAATCTCAAACTTTAAAAATCTTTTTTCTCGAAATGTGCTAAATGGCGCTTGTCATAAGATAGCACAACAGCGACGATACGTTGTTTCGATGGAGAATCGTGGTACTTTTCCGCTGTTGAAATTACTCGAATAAAATCATTTCATTTCCGATTTTGCACACACTAATCCGCTGACGTTTCCTCCTTCTGTTTTCCACAGATCCCAACAACTCATCTCAAGTGACAGGTTGTCGACAGAGACAGCAGTATCAGAGCCATCGCCGCCGGCACCGTCCTTCAAAACGCCACACTGAACGCAATCCGCCCGCCAGTCACAATGGATCAGCAGCAGTACTGTCTCAAATGGAGCAACTACTCGTCGAATTTGGCGGCGGCCTTTTCCAACCTGTTCGATTCGGCCACACTGACAGATGTCACGCTAGTCTGTGGAGGTGAGTAGTGGGAGTCTAAAGCTTGTCATCGAGGGTGGGAATTCAGCATACACATACACACCTGGGCTACTGATGCCGAGAGTGATATCCGGCCGGTCAGTGGTTGTGTCCAGCCAGAGCCGATATCCGGTCTCTGGCAGCCTGTCAAATCCTACCGGCTTGCGATATAAGAAATCGGTGTTGTCGTTGATGTGCCGTTTCCTACCCAGACGGCCCGTTGTTCCTCCATTCGGGAAGTTTGACGTAAAGATAAAAACCTGTACGTTTCCCCTTCCGGGATAAAAAAAATAAGTTTAGCTTAAAATCTCCCACCAGTCGCGGATGTACCGCGCGATTCGCGCTACAGAGAAACAAACATCACCCCGAAAGGGGTTATTCGAAGGATTAGACATTTATTTAAAATTTTTATTGCTTTTACTGTCGAGTCGAGCCGAGCGAGCGCCCAAAAACATTGTGTGGTAGGCAAGCTGTCAACGCGACGTTCGGTTTGAAAAGAATTTTTCATACATCGTTGTCTCTCTTTCCGGAGTTTGAGCGGCAAACCAAACAAGAGCCAAACAATGTTCCCTGTTGCCGCCGTCGCTATTGCGTGCTAGTTGTATGGTGTTCATTTTCGCTAAAGTACAAACTTGTGACGACACTGTTGTTGACGCGGTTGTTTTGTTCCCGGCCAAGGGTTTGGGGTATTTTTTTTTCGCGCAACATGGACCTGCTTTACGGCACAGCAGTGTTTTACCTCGATGCTCCATGCAGGAGTGGTTCTTCCAGAGGGAAATTGATTTCGCCCGCACTTTCGCGTTTGCAGTTCAAGCGTAGCACCAGAGAGGAATTTAGGGAAAATCGAGATATGGCCCAAGGGTGGACATACAATAATTCGAGCAAGTCGATAAATACCGATCGAACGATCTGGTGTTTGTGTCGAGATGTGTGATTTAAAAGACACGTCTCCACTGGGCTGTCGTCAAATCTTTTCTTTTGAAATTCACATAAAGAAAAGGGATTCCTACAGAAAAGGAAAAAAGTGTCGCCACTGCGGTTTAATACTGCAGTAACTGATTTTAGGCCTTGCCGCGTCTGACCGTTCTTTTTTTGGCTGGAAGTATTATGAATTATGGTTCTGAGTAACCTAGAAATCTATTTGGAGTACCCGGCCTTGCTGTTGATTAAGATGAGAATGGGTTTTTTGATTTTAATGTTAACCTTGCTATGGGTGATTTTGATTGTAGTTTATGAATTTTGCTTAGCACTTTCAGCGCAGGGTTCTCCGTAGTTTGCCAGCTTATTACATAGCTGACAAACTGGAAATCTGACTTATGTAGATGCAAAAAGTTGTCTGAGTATGGATGTCATCCTGTATGTATGGAATGGTCAGGTAGGAAGGATTAATATGAACCAGCATTCGTGTTACCACATTAACTTTGTTGGAAATAACTGTTTCAAGTATCATTTGTTACGGATCCCACCCTTTCACCTTTATTATATAAGTAGGGCACATTTTCAATGTTCTAGGAATACTCATAGTGAGTTTTTTTCCTTTTTAGAACTGTTGAAACCCCAAAACCGGTTATAAATAAAGATTTCGTGGGTACACAACAGATATCATACATTGTTTTGTGTTGCATTTAACGAGACCTACAACCTAGACTGGTTCTCTTGAAAAGCTCAAAATTACTCTAGCACCGTATAATTTATTCACTGCATCCTAGTTATTTGAAATAAATTTGAGTAAGAGTATTTTTTTATCATAAGTAATATTTCCATCGATCAACATGTATTTATTCCTAGATGATCTGTAAGCACAATTATTCTAGGCTTTACGTCAACCTGCGTTTCACACTGGCATGGTACAAATGTATAATGCCTGCATTTGACAGAATAGATCACCGAAAATTCTGAAATAATATGTCACTGTTTGGTACATCACGAAGGATTATTGACTGTGCAGGTAAGTTGTTGCATTGCCTCATCGGTGATCTAGAGTTTCATAAGGCAGCCCCGTCGAACCGCTTCTGTTTGTGCTGTACTTCAATGATGCTGCTTTGGTGTTTTGTTGTTGAATGCAAACTGGTTTATGCAGCTTTTTTGGAATTGTGCGTTGTAGTTTGCTCTAGTGATGACTGCGTCCTTATTTTATGGGTATATTCGTCAAATCAATGGGAAAAATGCTCAAATGGGTGCTCCATGTTTGTGATTTCTGCATCTTGTTGGATGTACTTAATATGCGTTGATTGGTCTTAAATATCCAAAGCAAATGACTCCTCTGATTTATTTCTTGAATAGGTCGAAACAGGATCCGATCTGTTTAAAGTTGATTGCAGTGTCATAACGTAGCAGTATATCTGCTTTAGATCCGCGTACACGGCTGAGCTCAATATTAAAATTAAAAAAGGCAAGATATGGTGCTATTATTGTACAGAAATTGACAGCTCGTTTTCTGCATTAAGAATGCTGTTGTTGAGCACCTATGTAGAACTGTCCAAATTGAAAGCCTATTATCGGTACTAATCATGTTTTAGACAGTTTCAATTAGCTTTCATTATCCGCAATGATTTTGAGGTACTTTCCTGTATGTGCTTTTCATTCAGTATGATGGACAAAAAGGAAGGCACATCAAAATACCGTTTAGAGAAGTATTTGACACTCTTCTAATGATATAAGATGATTATTTAATTTTAATGGAATTTAGCTGCGCAATGCTGTCAATAATGTTTTTATCAAAAAAAATGAAAAAAGTTTTTACGAAAATTATCTTCAGTGATACTCGAACATCGGCACCTATCTTTATGAAAAAAAGCTTTTCGTGTTTCTTGACCCCACCGTTCACAAGGAAAAATAGTTTTGAAATAATACATGGACTAGAAAAAAGTAGGGCATGAAAGGGTTAATAATACCACCGTATTCAATCAGTATTATATTGGTTTTTTATTTGCTCTATAATAGCATTATATGCAACTGTGAGGCATATATGCTTTAAATATTTTTGAGGCTTATATTCGTAATAAAAACATTATGTACGCTAGCTGCAACATTTTACCTTTGCCTTTATGCATTTATAACGCTAATGTGGAGCTCGGTAGTATTGTAAATGCCGAAAGAAGGTTTCTACGCAATTTTAGTGCAAATTTATAACCAAATTAGGATAAGGGCTTAGTGCTTATGGTTACTTGTGTGCTGCTCGCTCATACACCAACTAGTTGAAATTAGCGTTTCATAATTATCCCTACGACTCTCCTCCTCCCCCCTCATGCAAGGTTGGATCGCATAACACTTGGACGCATTGATCAGACAACAGCTTGCATTTGAACTTCATTCGTTGTTGAACATCTATTTCATTGTGGAAATCCGTGGTGTCCATTAGCACAGAAAGTGTCACTGTTCTCAATTTTATAATTCGACTATTTGAAATTTATTAAGACCATGGACCGTTTTTGATTAATAAATTAATAATGTAATTAATAAAAGCATGATAGATTTAAAAATAATAAATTATTGATAAATAATTAAATAACAAAATAAATAAATATCTAAATAAATAACTAACGAATAAAAAAATTAATAAAAATAAATTGATTAATTCAATAATAAATAAACAAATAAATACATAAACAAATAATCAAATAAACCTGTGAAGCGTCGATAGGCTTCTAATGGTGATCTTATATGACTTCTCGTGTATCGGTACACACTCAATTCGGCTCGGTAATTTCCCAACAGCTGTGTAGTCAGCAAATTTAGAAACTGATATATCAGTAAAGTGAAATTAGCTTGCTGATTTTCGGTGAAATATTTACCGAGTCTCAGCACTCAAACGTCACTTTTACTGAGATCTCAGCAAAAAATAATGTTTGCTGAATCTCAGCTGTTGAGATTTCGGCAAAAAATGCAATAAAAGCTGAGATTCGGCAGAAAAAATTAAATGTGTAAAAATGGACAAGTCTGTTTTTTCGTAAGACATGTTGGTAGACCTGAGCGATTCGCAGTACACTGCCTAGGCTCGACTCGTGCCAGCACAAGACAAAATATTAGTCCGTAAGATTTTAGGCCTGTTTCAAATTCTAGTTTTCTGCTCTGTATATTTTACATCCTTGCTCTAACTTGAGTATTATTACTCTAAATTTTCATAACTTCCCTATACTGTAATCTCTAGCTGATTGAATGTCGTTAAAAAGTAAAGAGAAAAATGTGACTACATACTAGTCGAAGTCAAAAATGAAAAAAAATAAGTAAATAAATTAATAAACAAATAAATGAACAAATTTAAAATGAAGAAATTAATAAATAAATAAGTAAATGAGAAAATAACTAAATACATAGCTGCCGAATTGATAGCTAATTACGCAGCTTACCTGTGGTCGATTCCCAACCTCGCAAATAAATTTTTGAGATTTTTGGTTAAGGAATTTTTCTAAACCGAATTAAGTGGAGAGTATCCCTTAGGTTGAAACCGCTACAGTCAAATCACAACAAAAATAATTATTACATTAACATTAATAAATTAAGAAAAAATAAATAAATTAGTGATTTGATAAATCAAAATTCAAAAAAAAATGTTAATTAAGTTATGGAATTATAGAATCAGTAAACTAATAAATCAATCGATTGTTAAAATTATAAATAGAGAAATAAAGAATAGGTAAAATGAATAAAGGAATAAAAAATAACTGAATAAAAAGAGGCACAAAAAATAAACATAAATTTTTATTAAGCGAAAAAATAAATTAATAATTTAATTTATAAATTTATTCAGCATGAAATTTAAAAAATTCAAATAGAAACTGATTAATTAATGAACAATTTAATTAATACTTTAACTTTGACTTCAAAATTAGATAAATCAATTATTGAATCGATAAATTAATACTTGAATGCTTACACTTCATTTTAATAATTAATGGGGCAATTAATAAATCTATAAAGTATCAATAAATCCATAAAGTTATGAAGTAATACATTAGTAAATTAATAAATTGATGCAATAATCAAATAATAATTTATTAAATTAATAGGTTAATAAATTAATAAATAATAAATTAATGGGTTAGTAATTTAGTAAATTAATTAAAAAATGAATAAATATATTAAATAATGAATTCATAAATTAATACATTAATAAATTAATGAATCAATAAATTAAATAATAAAAATATGCAATTCTCAAACGGAAAACCTTTTTGGATATGGCCAAATTTTGTACATGAGCACACAATAGGGGAGGCCGGGGCTAGTTGGCGGTTGGGGTAAGTTGGCGGAACCCCCTTTTCTCCGTTTCTATTAGACATAAAGCTCTGGCACTCGTTGTGTAGCTCAAGTAATGTGAAACGCATTATCCAATGTGTTTTTGTTGCGAAACATTATGTTTTGTAGAAGCTGTGGGCGATATTGTGTTTTTGAGCATACTTTGTAAATTTTCTTAATTTTAAACATTTTGTGTTATTTAAGGTGGTTTTCTATCTATTCCCCGAACGATTATATTTTTCGATAGTACGTGAAAAGAGCTTTCAGTGTCCGTATAGATTTTATACCTATTCATACCCAAAAGTATTTTTTTAATTCCTTTTTTATAAAATATGCGGTTGGGGTAAGTTGGCGGTAACGCACACGGGGCGAGCTGGCGGTACTATTTATAGTGCGAAAATAGTCACCATCTATTTTTACTTCTGAAATTCACTCCACAGTAAGAGAAACTTTTTCTTGTGCCTCTCGTCTATGCAGGGGACAACTATTTCAGCTAATCGCCTGAAGAATTTCGAAAATTTGCTTTTGAATATGGAGTACGCGAAATATAATGAAAATGTTGCCAACAGTCTACCCTTTCATGTAACGTGTTCTATTTTACAAGATCTACCAAAATCAAAGCGGTAAAAATGATAATTGAAAACACCGCCAACTAGCCCCGGTCTCCCCTACCTAACATTAAAGTTTGGTGTTTTAGTGTTAGGGATTATTTTCGCATGCGTTTGGGTCCCATACCAAAAGACGGCTTTGGTTCAATATTCCTCATCGAATTTCGCGCTAAATCGTATTCAGAGTATCTCAGATTTAAATAAACCTTTTTTCGTCACAAAAAGCCACTTTGCATACTTTGTTTTTCCAAAAATGAATTAGATCTTTTGAAAAGGGTAAAACTTTTTTTACCATTTTTTTCAAATGGCTATAGTCTAAAAATGACAAATCTTACAAAATATATTGTAGGAGTGATTTTTACAAAATTAGTTTAACTGTTGAATAAAAATATTAAAAAATTCTTCATCGACTCCTACACTGAAAAAAAATCGTATTATAAATTTTAAGTAGGTTTACAAAAAATTCCATCTTTGATTTGAATGAAATTTTGTTCCAAGATAGGTAAATATGTTCCCTACCTTCTGTCAAAAATTCAAGTTGGGCACTTTAACTAGCCTAACTAACTAACCTAACTAAGTAACTAATCCAATTAACTAAGCTAAAATAAAACTAACTCTAAACCTAACTAACTGATCTAAATTAATACTTCAATACTTTCACTTCATTAACTAACTAACCAACTATTCTAACTAACGAACTAACTAATAACTAACCTAACTAACTAAATCGACTTTAAATTTTTAAAATAGATTTTTTTTAGTATAGGAGTAGATGAGGATTTTTTTCAATTTTTTTTTTAAACTGGAATAATTTTGTGAAAATCACAGCTACAATTTTTTTATTCATTTATTTCCTATAGTCATTTGAAAAAAAATTGATAAAAAAAGTTTGACCCTTTTCAAAATACAGTCTGGATCATTTTTGGAAAAACAAAGTATGCAAAGTGGCATTTTGTGACAAAGTCTTCATGCACAGAAAGTATCATTAAAATCTGAGAGGGTGCTGCCAACCTTTGTTCGAGTTGGCGCGAAATTCGTGTGCACCTTGTGAGCTTACTACCGAGACATCACTCGGTATCAGCCAGTTGTTCAGACATTCACGCAAGGTGTGTGATTTTTGGCTACTTGTGTAGCTGGAACTAATTTGGTGCTAGTTTGGACTTATCTAACTTGTATCAAGTTGGCGTTGATTACTGACAAGGAACTCGAAATACTAGAAAAACCAGATGTTTAATAAACTAACAAATTGATAAATTTAAAAAAAAATAATGCAATAAAAATTAATAACTCAATAAATCTATAAGTTAATAAATTAATAAATTGATAAAAAATAATATAATTAACAAATTAATGAATTAATGAACTAGTAAATTAATAAATTTAAAAAAATTGATGAGTTAACAACTAAATAAATTAATATATTATTAAATTAATAAATTTATAAATTGATAAATCAATAAATTAATAAACTAGTAAATTCATAATTTAATAAATTTAAAATTAATAAATAGATTTATCACTAATTTAATTTATTATTAAATAAATAAATTAATTATTACATTAATGAATTACTAAATAAATACATTAATAAGAGGGAATTGTCAATCTGAATCACTTGGGGGAACCTCCTGTTTCTTCCTAAAGATCTGAAATAAGTGGCCGGATGTTATTGTTGGAAAAAGATTTTCCATTCTCCGCGGAAGGCGCGTAAACGCCTCTGTGCACGGGTTCGCCCAGTTATCTGATAAAGAAATTTAGTCCACTGTAGGTCTACCTGCATCCACTGGGAATGTCTTGAATTGGTTTGTTTTGTTTTTTTAGTTGTAGCCTAAGGTTGTTTACTAATCTTAATTGTTTTTTCGAGATTAGTTGACGCTTTTACCTTTATTAGTTTGTTTTTTTTTTGTAAATATAAAATTTGTGCTATGTATGTTTCTAGACATTTTCTTGCAATTCGCCTGTACGATATTTCTTAAATAAATGGCCGGGTGCCCACGGATCACAATTTTTTTTTCGGGTGCGAATTTCAGCACAATTTTTAAATCAATCCCTACTTATAATCTCTCTCCTCTCGTGACACTCATGGAGTGCGCAGTACTATACTGTACAGTCTCTAGCAGAAGCAGGTGTCCGACTAACATTCCTTCCCCAACTTGCTGCAATCTACGTTCGAGCCAGGATGGCACAGGTATAGATCAATAAATAACTTGGTACTTAGTGGTAGAAACTTGATTTTCACCTAAATTTTTGTTCCTTGCATCCTGCATTGGCTTGCTTTTTTGCAGGTTCTGGCACTAAGTTAGTGTCGGATTCTGATGAGACAAAGTCGGAACGCAAATCCCATAACAAATTTGTTGAATTAATGAATTATAATTTTTAATATTACCTCTACCATTGTGGTGTTCGGGTCTGCTATCAATAAACCAGAAGATTCTCCCGAGCTACAACGTACAAGTCTGCCCATGCTGTGGGTCCTCTTCTCCGCCAAACCAGATAAACCCACAAACCACGACGACACAAAGCAGGAGAAACCCTTAATACCTACCTTCAGAACACATCAAATAAAGACATCACTATGAGCCCACATACCAACGCGACATCTTCCGGACTACAACAAAATAATAACAATAATTTAAGAATATTTTGTGAAATACGTCGTTAATAAATTTTCTTTTTCTTTTACTCTTTGCAAGGCGAACAACCCATGGGGTTAATACCCTTAATTAAATAAACTAACAAAGAGGATCTCCAAACGTTAACTTAGAGTCAAGAACTACATCTAAACGATTAACAGAAGTTTCTTCCCGAAGACGGTTGCAACAATGCTAGTAAAATTGAAAAAGAATGCTTATGAGTAATGGAGATTACGAATCACTTAATGGCATTGAAACCATCCGATTTATGCTTCACCAATTGGCGTAAGTTTTCAGATCACATTGAAGAAGTCTTGCATCCTCAAGGCATTTCGCATTTTGACGATGGTGAATGGTTCGAAATCATCGGCGCACATTTACGAGAATAGTGAACGACATTCATGTGTATCAGGAAAAGGATAGGTATCAGGTGGCTGCCTTGTGTGATTTTGGAGGTTGTAGCATCAGGTATCAATATCTTCAATTTAAATATTCATTTGGTGACCAATTAGGAAATGTGATAATTGCAATGAAAACCGAACTGTTTGAGATTGGAAAGTAGTTGGTAGTTGACATTTTCAAAAGCTGCGGTTGGCTCTATATAAATTTCTTCAACTTGAAGTCTCTGTTGAAACTAGGTCGAGGACAATGGTCTCGACTAGTTTAGCACAGTGGTTTTCAACAGGGGGTGAATTTACCCCAGGGGTGAATTAGACTTGTATAGAGAGTAAATTATGCGTGGTAAATTCTAAATTGTTATTCTGACATTCCCGTCGGATATTTGTCTTCACATATTGTTCCAATGTGTAAAGAATTAAGATTGTTCAAGAACAGATTTCTAATATGGAGTTCATCCAATTGAAAACCATTTTTTCTTTTCTAACATGGTAATAGTGGTAAGCCACTTTCAGAGAGGGGTGGAGATCAATATTCGAAAAGGAGTACATGTAACGAAAAAGTTTGAAAACCACTAGTTTAGCGCACGGGGCAGCAATCGCAATTGTACCTAGCACTTACTGTTCCCGTATCCCTAATGTCCTAGGCTACATGTGACAGTCCCAAATCACTCTTTCCCCCCTAAATACGACTCTGCTGCTATGGACGGTACAACCCCGGCTTGAACACATTTTCTCGTGAAAAACCGCGCGTCCTATCTTGTCCGCTCCGTCATCCGGGATGGTGGGTTCGCGAGTTGTTAGCCGACTCCAGCACCTCGTATAATTGAGCCGAAAGGATTAAAATTTAATAATGTGTGTGCAGACTGGACAGGAGTTTGCCAGTGACGTGACAGGACTGCGATAAAATGTGTGTTATGAAAATTAAGAATAATGGCCGTCGGTTTTCACCCCTTCCCCGCTGGCCATCACCGGATGTTGAAATTGTTTCGCTCGACCGATCTCCGGTGACAATGTTGTTTGAAGAACTCTAATTTCAGTGCAATCGAAAAAATGTAATTGGTTGCTGCTTTGTTTTTTTTTGCTTTCCTGCGCAGCCTAATGCGAATTTATGTTTCTCCCAATGTTGGCCGAAATGCAATAAAACAGCAATTTTGCGAAAACGGAAATATAACAACACTTCCTTCTTTTCCGCGTCTGAGCCTTACGCAACACACCCATTCGGAGTTGATTCGGAATTGATTGCCCGAAAACGCTCTCTGGCCTACATAAGAAATAAAGTATTTCCGGATTTAGCCTGCTGCCGACATCGCCCGATGTTAAAGTTCACTGTAACAAACGAGTGTGATGAATAAGATTTAGGGGAGATTGGCTAAAAACAATTGGCCAAATCAAGTTTTCATACTTTGTTTGAATTCGATCTGCGCCGTTGAATTCGAACAATCAGTTAGTTCATTAGTTTGTACATTATCTTCACAGAAAAAGTACAGAATTTCCTTTAAACTCCACTCCACCTTACATAAATTTTCCCAGCGCAACGTGCTGTGCCCCCCTTTAGCAATTCGGGCAGCAAAAAAATCCGATATCGTGTCCTGGCCCTGGCCGATTCCATCGCAACCAGATGCTGCAGAAGCAGCGTACAAAACCATGCAGGACGCAAGATTGGAAAACAATTTTCTGCTACAATGATTTAGGCGAGGAAGGTAAAATTTATTGGTAACGCCACGAAGGAGGGGGTGGTTCCTGCACACCGGAAAGCAACGCCCATCACGCGCGCCGTTCGATTGTTTCGCTAGTAGGCTGAAAATTCCGGCCGAAAACTGTTGGCAATTTTAGCAATTTCAGCGATTTCGTTTTGATAAATCCTCCCGAATAACCGGTCGATGCTGGTTTGGAATGGAGTTTCTTTATCTCATCTTTCGATTCCCCATACTTTTTCTGCCTTCTCGCAACTGACGAAGAAAGCCACCCTCCTCTTATCGGGACAACTCGAGGGGGAGATGAGCCACGCTGAAAAACTTTCTAATCATTCTAGCTGAATGGAAACGCAGAATGAAAGCATTTCATCCCGGTAAAAGCTCGACGGGGCTACAAAGCACTCATTTAGCAAATTCTGCCGCCACGTTGAGTGTCTCCTTGGGCCGAAGAATCCTCACTCTCTCGCTCTCCAGCTGCAGCTCTTTGCTGTGGGGTTTAATTTTCTAAATTGAATTCAAGTTTTAATCCAACCAATCCCTCAGCCGATTCCGCTTCTCGTCAATGGGACCCGCGCGGCCCACACTCCATTCAATTCCTCAAGTGACGCGTACCATTTTAAAATTTTCCATCTTCATCGGAGGCATCTCAAAAATCTATTCAGAAATTAAGCTAGAAATTTTTCAAACGAAAAACTTTTACCTATATTGCGCCACTGCTGACGAGGCCGTTACTGCGGGCTTTCAGTTAGTTCGTCTATCCAACCGTCTCGTCTTGGCTGCTGGTGTGTCGGGGAAACTTTTCACCTAAATTTTCATCCCCGCTCTAATATCCTCCTTTACGTAACCCACCACCACCGAGCCAGTCGGGGTCTTCTGGCAGCAACAGCAACGGGAAAACTTCTAGTTCAAAATGCGTATTCATGAGTCCTTTCACCAAAACGCGTGACGCATCGGAGAACAGCGGTGGAAGCACAGCGACAGGAGAAACGGTTTCATTTTTATCAACCCTAGTAGCAGCTCTCGTCGTCCTCTGCCTGGCTATTTCCCCCAGTCTGTTTGTGCCAGTTGTGTTCCGCTGCTCTGAATTAATGATGGTGATGCCTTTTTTTCCATCTCCTGCGTGTGCACTTGAGAAATAAATTAGTAAAGTTTGCGTCAGGCTTCGGCAGCCGCTTTTGCTGCTCCTGTGAAGCCCTCACCTTTTCGTCACTTGTTCAGCTGGATAAATTGAAGTTGGATAGATAGGGACAGGTTTGGGGATTGTTTTGTTGTGTGGTTTTTCGAAAGTTTTGAACCAATGATGGTGCAGTCCTTCGCGGAAGCGTGAGGTAAGGCGGGAGGATTCACCTAAATCTTGCGGAAGGGAATTTAAGCCCGGAGTAATAGTGAAACGAGGCGAAGAATGAAACAAATAAAGTAAGTGGTTTGCATCTAGATTTGGGCCAAATGAGGTTTGGTCGATTTCGTCTTGGTGGTTTGTTTGGAGCTGTAATGTGTCGAGTTTTGCGCACAGCTGGTGAAAAGCAAGTGCCTATGGGTGCTTCGCATGTTCACGAAAGAAGCTTCTGGTGATTTTAATCTTATATTGGTGAAGTGTGTAGCTATTAGTAAAGTTTGTTTTCCAAAGCGATTATCAATAATAATTGAGTCAATTGACTTCCGCTTGTCTAACTAACGGATGTCGTTTCGCTAAACTGATTAAAAATAAATGGCTTAAATCTATGACCATTTGGAATATCTCAGTGCTACATTTTAATGCTGAGTTTGACCTTAAATTTTATTAAACTGATAAATGAGGTGATTGGTTTCTGAAATCAGCATCTTAGCTTGATACCATCCTACCATTGCACGTACTGCTTTATTGGATTGATTTGTCCGAAAACTACCTTAGAAAATATATATCAATCTATCGAAACTAACACCAAAATTGCCACCAGTTAGACACTATATCCAAACAATTCACACTACATGTGTGAACGTCCTAGGGAAAAAATGTTGTATACCCGCAGGCGTTTGGCTTTCATACCAAAAGACAGTTCGTTTCTCTATACTTGTTAGCGACCCAGAGATTCTCTGCTTGGCTGTCCGAGACATCACTCGGTACCAGCAGTTACTTTAGGCGGTCACACATGTTGGTTGTCACGGTAAAGATAGACAAGTCTGTCTATGCCAAGACACATGCTGGTGAACTCGGGTGATTCGTAGTTATGCTGCCTAAGCTCGACCCTCATCAGCAGAAGACAAAAGTTAAGCGCCGTAAGATATTAATGAGCATCAGCAGAAGACAAAAGTTAAGCGCCTGTTCTAATGACCCTGCCACTTCTAGTTTTCCGATCTGTATACTTCACACCCTTGCTCTCACTTGAGTACTATGGCTCTAATTTTCATACATTTTCCTACCCAGTAATCTCTAGCTAATTGAATGTCGTTAAAATGTAAAAAAAGAAAATGTGACTAACATAGTCGAAATAAAAAAGGAAAAAAAAACATTATGCAATATTGATTCCCCTAAGGGCAAATTGGGTTAAACCACTTTGCGCGTTAAGGGCACAAAACCTAACATAAATTAAGTTTTATTTTTATTTTATTTTTTTTGTGTTTCGAATTCATCTCGTCAGTAACTAGCACCATCTGGGTGTCTAGTTAGACGATGTATCTAAACTAGTACCCAAATTAGCACCAGTTAGACACAAAAAAAATCCAAACAGTTCATACGGACACGACACATGTGAACGATCAAAGCAACTGACTTGTCCCGAGTGATGTCCCAGGAAGCAAGCACAGAGACTGAGGTTTGCTGACGAGAAAGCGAAAACGAACTCTTGTCTTTTGGCTCGGGAGCCAAACGCCTTTGAATGTTCACATGTGTCGTGTGAACTGTTTGGATTTTTTTGTGTCTAACTAGTGCTAATTAGGGTACTAGTTTAGATAAATCGTGTAACTAGACACCCAGATGGTGCTAGTTACTGACGAAATGAATTCGAAACACAAAAAAATAATTAAAACTTAAAAAAACATGTTGTGTGAACTGTTAGAATTTGGTGTCCAACTGGCGCCAATTTTGGTGTTAGTTTGAATATATTGTCTAACTGGCAGTACGTTGGTGTCAGTTACTGACGAGTGGAATACGAACTATTTAAACCCAATTATTCTAAGTTAGGTCTTGTGCCCTCATGCGCTAATTGATCAATCCAATTTTTTTCTTGGTAAAAATATTGCATGTTACTGGCTTGTTATTAACAATACTTATTAAATGTCGACAAAGGAATAGTTAATGCATGAAAAACAATTACAAATAGGTTTTCCGATTGGAAAAAGTAGATAGAACAGGAGAGTGACAAGGAAAAACATGGCTCCCATCGGTCGTTCCCTAAATCGATTCTTAGTCCCATCCAGAAATGTCTGCTCCAAATTTGAACCACATCGGACAAGTGTAGCTATCGGACTAGCTTGCATGAAATTTGCATGAGATTTTTCGATATATACATGGAGAAAACTCACTAGCTAGCAAGTTCAACGCTAGGTGGCACTAAATACATCAGAAAAATCACTGCAAATGAAAATAAGAAGGATTAACAACCTACAACTGCAATTATTTTTTTGTGAATGTTGTTAGGAGAAGTTAATCATTTTTTAATTGAATTGAGAAATTGAACTGTTTTTGGGGAATACATTGCATGTAATAACTGAAAAGATTTTGATACTTTATTTTTTATTTTGACGCTACATATTTTGACTTTTAATTTGTTATTTTGAAGACTAGAAAAAGCATTGGTCGCCTTAAAACCTGAAAATTAAGCGAGTGACAGTGAATATCAGGAGACGATTCGTCGAAAACTTGTTTTGAGATGTACATCATAGCTCGAAATCTACTGGGCCAATAGTTTTGAAATTTTGCACGGTTTATCTTCACATCATTGTTCAGGTAATGAGAGCGTTTCATAAAACTTTTTCGTAAATCTTTGTAGCTAAAAATCCGATTTACGATAAAAAAAAATGGCTGTAAGAGCAACAATAAATTCTTTTACCGCAAATTCTTTGTTGAAATGCCGACTGTATGCCACTTAGAATCGCAAAGTTTTCTGCTTGGAATACGGTACAGTATCTACCATGCGAATGAGATTGATCTATTCTAATTTCATAACAATAGACACCAGCACCGGCTCGGTTCTTTAAACAGCGAACCGTTAGTAAAATATACTACGTTTCTTCAAATTGCCGCTCCATCCAGCTTAAGAGGAATTTTGCATATTGAAAGTTTTAAAAAGAAAACCACATATGAGTGTAAAGTCACAGGGAGCAGGTATGTACTAATCCCACGTAAGCATTCGGGGCCACAATCTTGAGTGGCTAGTTGCACGATCGATTGGGTTACTGTTCCAGAGTACAGTAACCTTATGGCGGTATGCACAAGGAAGTGCTTCTTGCTTCAGAAGCCAATACAGTGGTTTTATATTCAAGAGTGGATTGGTTTAACTTTGACTGAAGTATTGTGACTTTTCCCTTCTGCCACCACGCAAGGCACCCGTATTGCCGGTATTGGTTTACTAATTGCTGTGTAGATCTACTGAATGTACTTGGGTTTGAGTCCCCAAAATTTTGCCGAAAGCCGAATACCATGCGAGCTTTCGTGATTCTGAAATAGATGTGAGCAGACCAATGGAATTTTTTGGCGACAAGGTTCCATAAAAGTTGTTACAAAACACCACCTTGATGGCACCCGCAGGCACTCAATTTCCTAATCTTTACTTTTCTTAACGATGAGCATAGATGCCGGTTGCTAAGCATTGCGTGTATCCAGTTTGTGTCGCATAAAAGTACTCCGTGGCCTCGTGTTGCTTCCATAATGGATTCGAGAGACACGCTTCTGCAATGTCAAGAAAAACTCCTTCACTTGATTGCTTTTACGAAAAGTTATTTTTATGTTGTAGACAACAAGAATAAAATGGTGGTTGAAGACGAGAAAATCAAAGTAATAATGCATATAGGGCATCGCAAAAAAAAATCTTTTTGAATTTTCATATTGTGACAAATGTCAAAGTAAGCTCAGATGCCAAATTTCAAATCATTTGGACAATTCTAGACTCTCGCTCACTTCGCTTGAAATTTTTGAAATTGGTACAAGGAAAAATATATTAAATGCTATAACTTTTGAAGTAGCTCTCAGAAAATTACAATTAATACCTCTTTTAAAAGGAAATGACCTTAGTATTTGAATCAAAATATTTTTGCTTCTCGAAAAATACGGGAAAGTGGACCATTTTGTCCGTAAAATTCCATATTTTTCAAATTTTTCTTCTCCGTGAAGCAGATTATACATATTTTGCAGTTTTTCTAATGTGAAAAAATCTCAGAAATCGAACGGAACCCATTTGACCTTTGTTCGAATACGAGAAGTTGGGTTTATAGGGCCATTTGTCATATTAAATTTAACTTATCCCAAGATCGATTTCAGGAAGGTTTCCGCACAACAATTTCACCGAGTCACAGAACTGCATTATTTTCCCAGATGTCAGGTTTGTTTTTACTGATAAATATTCCCGGAAACTGATGATTCAGCAAGAAATTTGCAGTTGGGGGCTCATAACTAAGGTTCAATGAAGTTTTGATCAGATTTGACAAGCTACTACTACAGCTACCGCGACAATAAGGTGAATTAAGTCGCCAAGGTTATCAATCCTGCCAAACGCCCGCAATTGTAACTTATCGAAAAGTAACTATCAAATAGAAGTTGCGAGGTTTTCCTATACTTTCTATAGCTAGCTTTCCTATGCTTTCTTAACTCCTATTTGTATTATGGTTCTTACTAATAAAATATTTCTAGTCATTTGCTATTTGAATGATATTCAGGCGTTGCATTTATCACTCATATGTGTAAATGATTTCGGATAATTTGCCAATGCGACAATAAAACTCACACTTTCACACAAAAAGTTATTGGTACTCACATAACTTCTCCGTATAAATACAACGCATTATTTCTCCGGAGAAATAAATCCGCCGGAGAATGAGCGAATGAGTTTATCGCGGTATCCTTTTTGGGCTCTCAGCCATGCTACCGCTATTCCAGAACACGAACAAACAATTTTATTGTTATTCTTCGTCGCTTTTCTTGCAAATGAAGTGTGTATTTGAACACTTTTTTTTTGATTTCCAAGAAAACAAAATATTATCACCATCCGGAGATGAAAAAAATAGATAAATTGTATCGGGAAAATTATTCTCACGCTATTTGTGGAGACGGAGACAGTAAATTGGGAAGACGGCTCGAGAAAATACGCAGATGGCCTCGAAATTTAAAAAAAAATCTCCGGTGCAGTTGACCAGCTTAGTATGCGGCAGATGATTCCTGAAAAGTTTACGAGCTCATCCGAATGCCGTTGTTGTAATTTCTCATTTTTTTCGGAAAGTGCAATAAAATACATTCTTGTTCAAATAAACAAAAGCGTAGTCCTACGTCAAAAATACATTGCTCTTCCGCTAAATCAATCCCGAATTTTTTGTGTGCGGATTCGAAGTGCGCCGAACTTAATACAGGTGAGTATCGGATGCGAGAATCTTGAAACCTACATGTATTTCACACTCTGCGAAGCAATACAGGTGCTGTGGATTTTAGATATTGCAGCAATCGTTCATCTATTGGTGCTGTGGAATATTTATTGCAGCAGTAACATTTGATAGGTAATGTGACAGTCACTTGCATACAGTTACAGGAAGATATACCATTACTAATGGGATTTTGACTATTTGGGGTTGTGGCCGATTATTTCTTCCGTGTCAACTTTCTTTGCCAAAGTTGTGCTTGTTTAGACCTACAATTTAGAGCCATTGGATGTCCCATTAGTTTAGAATTTCGCCGCTGTTAGCGTTGTCCGATGATGAACAGATTATTGCAGAACTAGACGGAGCTGAGGAGGATGAAAACTTTTAGCAAGTGGCATATTATAATGCAAAATACTTCTGGCGCTGTATGTGGAGGCGGAGTATTGTGCGACTCATCTAATCCTAGAATATATATATTGGAGTAATTGTGATAATTGTCCCAACGCAAACTAACACAGCCGGCGAGAGAACAGTATAAGTCATATTCGTGCCTTTGTTCTTTCTCATATCTCACATTGATGTGAAGAAGAAGTGTGCAAAATTTCAAAAATATTGGTCCAGGAGTTTGAGTTGATGTATATACCGCATTTTTTCGAGATGCCTCCTAAATAATCACGGTCACTCATCCAATTATCAATGTTTTGCAGTAAAAAATTAGAAAAATGTTGAATCGTTGCATGGAAATTGACTGAATAGACTAACACTCTCTGCATCACCAAAACATTTTTTTTGTCAACGATATTTGTTTTCGTTGAAAATACCTTACCTCTTTACTGGTTGGTGAATTTTTTCATGTAAGCAAAAAATAAATTCAACGTTAAAAACTATTCAAATATATTTTATTTGAGTCGCTAAAACTGAATAAACATTTCGGAAGCACCATAACGAGATGTAAATGTGTACGGTATATACCGAAGACGTTATAAATAAATAAAATGAAAAAATCATTTAAACCGTAAAGATAAAATACTTATTGTTGAGCCACCCTAATAAACAATAAATGTTACTCCGAACTTATATCCAACAAAGAATTCAGCGCACAAACATTTCTTAAAAAATTATCTGCTGTTGCGACACAACAATTATTATTGAGGCACCCTAATGAATAATAAAGTGTTTTTTTGTCTAATCATCTAATTAATGTCGTAAACGATTCAACGCACGAAAAGTACTATACTATACTAATTTGTTTTCAAACTATTATCTTTTTCAAGAGTTTTTCAAGAAATGTCTAATATCTTTGAAAATACTCGAATTAAGAAAAAATGGCTTAAGGATGGTGTAAAGTGCTCAAAACGAATGTTATTTTGTTTTACGATTTTGAAGGCAAGGCAACAATGGATCGTTTGTGTAGTGTTAGGATCGCTTTATACATTCATTGTGTACATTCAGTCAGACAGAGCCACACATGCGACGTCCAACCAATTCACGGCGAACACGATAACTCTTGATAAAAGGGCTTTCATGAAAACCGAAAAATCTCATATTTTACTGTAAAATTCGCAAATTTTTCTTCAAAATAAGAGGGAGAAAATTTATTTATTCAGTTTTCTGAAGTTCATTGACAGACTACACATGTTGGGCATCCTCATAAAAAAATCAAGTCAATTCGTTTATTAGTTTTTGAGCTATCGTGTTTGCCAATTTGAAAAACGCGGCTTCGAGAAAACGCTATTAAAGGGTGTCCCGCACCAAATTGCTTCACGGAAAAATCGCTGTAGAAAATGACCTATTGGGTGCTTTCTCTTGAAAAATTTGGTAGAAGTAGTTTAGAGTGTATTGTATTAGGTACTCTGTATTTTTATCGCTGTCAGCTTTTCGAAAATTGTTGCCGATAGATTGAAATCTGCGTGTGTATTGCAAATACTCGCGTGGAATGCATGGCTGTTTAAAACAAAAGAAGTTCAGCGAGATTGTGGGAGACCTTTTAGAGGTTCAATACTATCAATTAAGCAGACAAAAAAGTCGATTATTTTTGCCCTCTATACCAGACGCTCCCTTAAAGACAATTATTATTTTGGGTGTCTTCCAAATATAAAGAGTTATAACTTCAAAAGTATTTAAAGAAGAAACAGAGTTTTTTTTATTTTGATTATACAGGTTTTAACCTTAGGGTTTCGATTTAGAAAAATCTATAAGCCCATGTACGGGGTCGGGGGAAGCGAACCTAGATGAGCTGCGTTCAAGGCAATCGATTTACCAATTGCGCTATGTCCGCCCCTAGAGACTTTGTGTATTCAGCAAAGATAGTCGCGAAAGCACTCTAAAGCTTTGCCGAAAACGTCAAGTTATATCTTCAACCAAATAAAATATGATTGTAAAATCTCACTCATAGGAGGATTCATCACCAAAATGATGGCAGCAAATGAAATTAAGTCAATGTTGCGCCACAGAAAAATTTGCACTTTGTTATTACACACCTTCTAATGGAACATGTCGAACTTGTTGCAATAATGTAAGACTTCTTGTCTTCAGAGAAGTTGTTGGCAAAAGTATGCTCTAAAACTTTACCGAAGACCTAATCTAAACAGGTGTACTTGCCAGAAACTTGGTAAGTATACCTTACTGTTAGGACGAATAATCTCTAGATTCACACCATATAAAAGGGCTTGTAATGTCAACAAATTCCTCCGAAGACGTCATTGACTCAAATTTGGCGATTTAAACGTAATTAACAGATCGCACGATTTTGACATAAAAACTAGGGTCGAGCACAGCCTTTTTTGAGTTCCTTTCGTGGTCCCAAATCACTGTCTAAATTTTTGAGGGCGATTGGTTGCTCTCCGGATTAGAGCATTATGTATAAAGTTTGTATGGACATTAGTATGGGAAACACAACTTTTATGCATCTCCGCAAGTTCAGACCATTATTTCAGCTCAATTGTGCAACCAATCTAATAATAAAAATTTCCACAATGTTGTTAACAATTTTGCAGAAATCTGTAACTAGCTGGGATTTTTTATAAAAATGTTACTGAGTTAAATTTTTTCAACCGGCCACCCAAATTACTTGAAATTACAGTTTCGATGGAAGATCTAATTTTTTCGTAGCATTCAACACCATATGGAGGAAACGAAAAAAAAATTGGTCATAAGTTTATAGGCCATTTATTAAAAAAAAATACTACGATCGACCTCTTTGACCGATTTTAACTAATTAATCAACAATGACATTGTCGTCAGACACAGATAGTCCATGATTTTTTTCAGATCTGAAAAGCTACTCTTTTGTACGTTTTTAAACAATTGCATGTAACAAATTGAGATAAAAGGGTGTTCTGGACCTCTTTTTGGTCAAAAAACCGGATATAGTACTTTTTGCACCTAAAAAAAATGCTGCCGAGAAAAAATGGCTCCGCGCACGAATTTGCGTTACCGCGACCCCGCATGGACCAACATGGCTGTTGCAGTTTTTGTGGCATCATCAAACGATAATGAATGGAAGCGCGGCAAGGTAGCGTGGTAAACATTTATTCAGTCTTTGAAATTGTTTTTAACGTTTCACGTTCCACTCTTAAGCACATGAGAGTCGTCGTGACCGCCATGCAGACATTTAAGGGTGTAACCACTATAGAGCCCGAAAAAATAAGCATATTTCGAGAATTTTTCTTGACGCAGAAGTGAATCAAGATCTTGTTAAATGGGATTTATAACAAAAGTATTGAATCACACAAAATAATGTTTTCGAGCGATTTTATCACAAGATGGCGGCTGTGCAGTGTGCATCATTTTTTCCCAAACAAGTTTTGTTGGAAGGGGTACACGGCCGGAAATCTATCTCCCGTAACTTTTGACCTTGAGCCAGAAACCAAAGTTTTTATGATTCCTTATATCAATAGCAAGCGTTGTACCTAGGATTTTTTTTTTCGATGTTATGATTTTATGCGAAATGGAGCACTTTTGAGTGAAAAGACGCCGAAAATGTTATAAAAATCGACACAAAATAGTTTATTTTAAAAAAAATGTAATAAAAAATAAAATCCTACGTACGGCACTGAAGAAATAAATCTTGAATATACTGTGAAAAATTCAAAACGATAAAAATCATTTGTTCGAGTTACATTCGAGGAATTCCACGAAGATCCGTCCGAAAATCTTTAAAATCGTGACCGACCATCTTAGATTCCAATGAAACTTTACACGTTTCACCGTCATGCAAGACTAAATATTTTCCACAGGTAATATGATTATTTTGACTCAAGAGCAACTTTTCAAAAGGGCGTAAATGTTTCTACGCGCATGAATTTCAAATTTTTTTTGTTCGATTACTGTATTTTATACAGCAAAACTATCTGAGAACGAGTTACAGGGAATGAATACTTCTGTCTGAAAAAAATATACACTGAAAAAAATGTTGTGTCATTTTTCAAAAAAACAAAAATTTATGATAAAAATTTAAATCGCGAAAAAATCCATTTTTTAAAATTTTTTATATTTTGTTACCAAAAACCTAAAGAGAATAGAAACATTTTGAATGCGATTGCATGATGGAGAAAAAATCGGTAAAAAAGTTTTCCTAACAATAACTTCGTACATGTTTTTAAATTTCATACTAATAGACATACAAAATTGTAATTCTATTACAGAATATAATTCTAAGCACCATTTAAAATCAAAATGCATTTAACAAAAATCTTCCAAAATGCGATAGTTTTCGAGATATTTGAAATTTTGCTCCTTCAAAAACAATTAATTCGTGTAATAATGCTCTTTTTAAAAGTTATTCGCGTTACCCCATCAAAAAATGTCAAAAATTTAATGTTTATCGTTTTAAAGACGTAAAAGCAACCTTTTTAGTGTATTTGGATCATGGAGAAGCTTTCAATAAAAAAGTTTTCCTAGCAACAACTTTTGACATTTTTTATAATTCTTACTATTTGCAGTCAAAAATATAATTTTCTTTTTGAATATGATTCCAAACGCCATTTTAAATCGAAATGCTCTTAACAAAAATTTTCTAAAATTTTGTAGTTCACGAGATATTTTAACTTTTGTTTTAACAACACAATTATTTTGTTTTATTACGACCTTTTCATAAGTTAGTCGCGTTTCTCCATCAACAATAATAGGTTTTTCAAAAGGCCCGTAAACTTTCGTGCAACTTTCTCTTTGATATCAAGGCGATATTGTAAACCATTTGAAAGTTTCATGAAAGCAACCAAAATATATTTCAACCATAGGGTCTGCTGATTAAACTATATAGCTGAATCATATGTTGGTTGTTTTCATGTAACTTTAAAATGTTTCACAATATCGCCTTGATGTCAAAGAGAAAGTTGCAGGAAAGTTTACGGGCCTTTTGAAAAACCTATTATTGTTGATGGAGAAACGCGACTAACTTATGAAAAGGTCGCAATAAAACAAAATAATTGTGTTGTTAAAACAAAAGTTAAAATATCTCGAGAACTACTACATTTTAGAAAATTTTTGTTAAGAGCATTTCGATTTAAAATGGCGTTTAGAATCATATTCAAAAAGAAAATTGTATTTTTGACTGCAAGTAGTAAGAATTATAAAAAAATGTCAAAAGTTGTTGTTAGGAAAACTTTTTTATTGAAAGCTTCTCCATGATCCAAATACACTAAAAAAGTTGCTTTTACGTTTTTAAAACGATAAACATTAGATTTTTGACATTTTTTGATGGGGTAACGCGAATAACTTTTAAAAAGAGCATAATTACACGAATTAATTGTTTTTGAAGGAGCAAAATTTTAAATATCTCGAATACTATCGCATTTTGAAAGATTTTAGTTAAATGCATTTTGATTTTAAATGGTGCTTAGAATTATATTCTGTAATAGAATTACAATTTTGTATGTCTTTTAGTATGAAATTTAAAAACATGTACGAAGTTATTGTTAGGAAAACTTTTTTACCGATTTTTCCTCCATCATGCAATCACATTCAAAATGTTTCTTTTCTCTTTAGGTTTTGGTAACAAAATATAAAAAATTTAAAAAAATGGGTCTTTTCGCAATTTAAATTTTTATCATAAATTTTTGTTTTTTTGAAAAATTTTGAAAAATGACAACATTTTTTCAGTGTATTTTTTTCAGACAGAAGTATTCATTCCCTGTAACTCGTTCTCAGACAGTTTTGATGTATAAAATACAGTAATCGAATAAAAAAAAATTGAAATTCATACACGTAGAAACGTTTACGCCCTTTTGAAAAGTTGCTCTTGAGTCAAAATAATCTTATTACCTGTGGAAAATATTTAGTCTTGCATGACGGTGAAACGTGTAAAGTTTCATTGGAATCTAAGATGGTCGGTCACGATTTTAAAGATTTTCGGACGGATCTTCGTGGAGTTCCATAGTAAGAGTTATAAAAATATGTCAAAAGTTTTTAGGAAAACTTTTTTATTGAGAGCTTCTCCATGATCCAAATTCACTGAAAAAGTTTATTTTACGTCTTTAACCCGATAAACATTAGATTTTTGACATTTTATGATGGGGTAACACGAAAAACTTTTAAAAAGGGAGTAATCACACGAATTAGCTGTTTAAGTTGGAACAAAATACCAAATATCTCGAAAACCATCGCATTTTGGAAGAGTTTTGTCAAATGCATTTTGATTTAAAACGATACTTAGAATTATTTTCTGTAACAAAATTACAGTTTTATATGTCAATCAGCATGGAATTTAAGAATATGTAAAACGTTATTTTTAGAAAAACTTTTTTACCGATAGGTTCTCCATCATACAATCATATTCAAAATGTTCCTTTTCTCTTTTTGTTGACAAAATATAAAAATCAGAATTTTTTTTTTTAATTTAGATTATTAACATAAATTTTTGTTGTTATGGAAAATGACACCACATTTTTGAACGTAATTTTTTTCGCACAGAACTTTTCATTCCCTGTAACTCGTTCTCAGAAAGTTTTGCTGTATAAAATACAGTAATCAAACAAAAAAATTAAAATTAATGCACGTAGAAATGTCTACGCCCTTTTAAAAAATTGCTCTTGTATCAAACCTTGGAATTGTCAGAGAAAATCAAAGAGATTCATAAACCGAACTCAACTTCAAAGTTTCGTTGGAATCGACGATGGTCATATTTTGTGGTCGGCCGGTTCCTCATGGAATCCCTCTTTCATGACCTAAAAATATTTCAGATTTTCCATGAACATCGACAAGTACAAGTACCTGTGTACAAAATTTTGTGCTCGCGTTCAACCTCATACATGCTTCGTCTCGATGTACAGGTTCGCCTCGAACATCGAACTCAAGCGAACGATGTTCAAACATCCGTGTACGTACACCGTGTACGAACCTACGTGTACGCACACCGTGTACGTACATGGGGTTCGGTTGTCCAGGCGAACATGTGCACGTGTTTTGGTACGAAATTGCATGTTCGAGTTCGTACACGAAGTGTGGGTTAAATATGAGCACAGAACCAGAGCGAACATTGTGTACGATGTTCATTTGGAAAAGACTGAAATGTTTATACCTCAATCAATTGCAATTAGTGGAGGCTACTATTTATGGAAGAAAGTTTTTTGAAAATCAGTGGAAATATGTCAAGATATTGGCTGAATAAGCAAAAATTCTTAATTTCTTCGAGTTGCAATAATTTTTTTTCAAATATGTGTTTTAATATTAGTGCCGCTAAAAGTCCCAAATCAAAAAATAGGAAGGGCTCCCATCGTTACCTGGAAGATTATAAAGACTTATACAGAAGACGGTGGGGAGTTGTGAACACCGTCAATTAGCGCTAAGCTATAAATGAAAAAAATGTGGCAACAACTTTTAAATGTTCCCACTGTCATAAAGTCACTTTCTCATTAGCAAATGTTTCATTAACTGATGTTTTTCGTGTTCAGGTAACTAGTGAATAAATACACCAAACAAGAGGTTTTTTTATTCACTCGTATTTGTGGTTGTGCCATATCTCAAAGAAGATTACGATTATTTTAAATTGCTTGTGGATGTATTAAGGTGTTCTTAACAATTACCAGGTCAAATTTCGGAAATTGACCATTATTTATGATTGTTCTGCCCCGAAAACAAAACTATGTTCACAACTCCCCACAGTCCCCTACATAATTTAAAAAGGATTGGTTTAGTAGATTTTGAGGTATGATGTACACCGCAAAACAAGTTTTGTGTCGAGGCGCCTCCGGAGAGTTACTGTCTCTCAGTCCATTCTTAACACTTCGCAATGATGGCTTGAGAAAATATTTGAAAAATTATGAAAAATGTCCATTGGAATATTATATGGAAATGGAATGAATATTCCAACACTTTCTGTATCATAAAACAACTTTTAAAAATGTAGCTTTTTTGCCGAAGTAACCTTACCCCCTCTTTTCAATCTATTATAAACACTCATTTAGTGTATTGTTAACAACATTTTATAACTTGAGAATTAATCATTTAAACTGACTTGCCAGCAAAAGAACAAAATTCTTCGAAAAACTAGCAATTAAAAAGCGCCAATTTCAACGTTCCTCATAACCATTCGATTGTCAATTTTTGTTTCGCAAACAGCCCACACACTACCTCTCCGAACTTGATCCAGTATTCGCCCAGCACGATGTTGTCATCGTTCTCAAAGCAGCGTTCCCTTTTACCATCGCCAAAACTGTTTCGCTATGGATTCCTGTCAGTGGTAGCCACAACAAGCAACAACAAAAAACACCAAGCTTCAATGGAAAGTTCCCATCGCTTCAACATGCTATCCTTTCCCTCCAGTCGGCCCCGATTGAAACTTTCTCCAACAAATTCATGAAATGCGCATTAGGAGCCTCATCCCAGCGTGGTAAAGAGCCTGAACCTAACCAACGCACCACCCAGACCAAACTCGTTCCTCTGACAGTGTTATCAGTCATTCGTTGCTGCTGCTGATCATGCTAGGAAGAAACGAGTGGACCCGAGCCCGTGCTTTATACATAATTATTTAATACATGGGAAAATGTAGAGAAAACAACAAACAATTCAAAATTGCCTCCCCCTCTCTCTCTCTCGTCGCACTGTCCTCCCAGCCACTTTAATTTTCCCAATACCCTGATATAACCCTTTCGTCGATGCTTTCACTTTCGCCAGCCAGCCACCAGCCGAAGCCGTCAGGTTCAGTTTCCGGTGCGTGATCCCCCTGCAGTGGAGGTGAGCCAGAGCCTGAGAATACACATAAATTCAATAACGTTCGAATAAATAAGACTCTTTGAAGAAGAGCACACACACAGGCCGGCTGTGAGGGTGAGGGTTAGTACCTAATACGACGCAGGTCTTCTCCATATCCCAGCAGCAGCAGCAGCAGCAGCCCGACCAGCCAACCAACCAGCAGTGAGCCTGCAAACACCGGGTAGAAGGACTTCATCTCTGTTTCATGCGAAAAGGGGTAAATAGATTGTCCCAGCTCCGAGTGCTCAAGCCACCGAGGCCGAAGCCGGAGCATAGTATTGTGAAGCAGCAGCTGCTATTGGCGTAGGAAAAATGAAATGATTTCGATATGAAACATGCAAAATAGATTGCAGGATAGTATGTATGTATGTACACAATCTGCTCCGCTCTGACTGACATTACCGCGAAGCCCCTTTCCAAGCGTGGCGGGAAATATTGACGCAATTTCGGCGAAGTGACGATTGTGAAATTCCAGGCTGAAGGAATGAATCTCAGGATCCCCTGCCAAACACCAGCGTCGCAGATCAAGGCCGATCTTCCATCGGTATGCGAGTCTGCTGCTGTTGCTGCTTCGGGTGAAATGTGGCAGTTCTTTTGATGTGAAAATGTATTGAATATTATACGCAGGATCGCTGGGAGGCACAATGAATAACAAGTCAGTCATTCTTAACTCGTTTTGTGAATATGGGCGGCAATTTGCGGTTCGATGGGGTAGAATCCGTACGTTTTCCTTAGGATTGCGTTGGTGTACGGAACAGCGTTCCAATGTTGATGGAGGCGCTCGGTACATCAACCTCGTGTCACGACCGTTGATTCGAAGATAAAATAAAGCAGTTGATTTTTTTTCATTATCTCGGTTGAAATGGTGTAAAATCATCGCTGGCCATTTCCAAAACAAAGAATGCAGTAGAATACTACGCAAAAATCTACTTATGCACTGTCTTGTGCCGAGCTGGGTTCTTAAAGATCATTTGTTTTCAGTTTTCTGCTCACATAAAAAAACATCCAACATATAATGAAAGGGCAAAAAAACATTTTTTTTCCTCTTCACCGTTCGTCGTATCACTGTCAATTGTAAAGTCAAACATCGAATCCCGGTACACCCCCAGGTTCAGTCGAATCAAACGGTCGGTTGGTCTGTCGGTCGGTCGGCCGGATGCTCAATTGCCCGCCGCCGGTGCGAGGGTTTCCCGAGACAGCGGAGCCGGAAGATGATGGAGAATGCGGCGAACTGAATGGAATCGATTTTTCCCGGACTTGACGGGCAGTACTTCACCGTTCCCTTGGCGTACACACACTTGCCCTATTTCCTGTTGTTGGTCGGATCGTATTTTCTCGCTGCTGGTTGATGGAGGAAAACTCATCCACTTTTGGAGAACTATACGGATGAGTTTGTGTATGGCACGGGAGGCCTGATGGCAGTTCTCCATTGGACCGAGTATCTTGCCAAACATTGAGGCAAAATTGAACGAGTGGATTTTTTTTGCTACATCGCACTCGAAACGGGTCTGCTCTTATCATACGCATTTTTCCAGCTTGGTCGGGAGAGTAGCCCCTGGTAGAACAAAAAAAAACCTATACCAAGCACAATGAAGATCTACTTTGGTTCGGTTTCTTCCTTTGCAGGGGTATCGTACACACTCGGGGTTCGCAAAGCGAAGCGTTATCACGATTTCATATTTCTAAACACGCCTCTACCTTTGCTGCTACTAGTGCTGCTGATGCTGCCTACGCCTGAGGTTCTTGGTTCACTCGTTCCGTACGGTTTTGTACCCATATAGCTGTCCCGATTTTTTCCCTGTTCGTTCAAAGGTACTGAGGAAAGCTTCCATCGGCTCCATGTTTCATGCTTCGAAGCAATCATTATTCCTCTCGAAATGAAAATCTGCTACTGCTGCTACTCTATGTTACCCCGCGTTGTGTCCTTGCTGCTACGATGATGGAGCGGTAACCAATGGTTGCTGCGTAGGATTTTGTCAGTTGGGAGAGTGGGAGACAATAGCGGAAAATATCGTTCGGGGAAAAAAGCTGAAAATGTTTACGTTGATATTGGCTGCCTAACTTGCAGAGAAATGAAAACGATTCCGGCTAGAAGTAGAAAAGGATTAATTCCATTTTGGAGATTCGGATTGTGATTTTTTTCATTTTGCTGTATTTTTTTATCCAATACGCATTGGCTCCTAATTTGCGATGGACAGCCAGGTTGTCTATCTAATTTGAAGAACGTAGCCAGTCGTCATCTTAATGGATGGTACAGGAAAAATAAACAGTAAATTTGCTTTTTAGAATTTATATCTCAAATGAAATAAATAAAATTTTATGTTCAACCACGAGGATTTTAAAAATGCAGTAATTTTACAGACGAGTAGCATTGTTTGTGAATAAGTTTAAATAAACCAAGTCGTTCGACTTTTTTGAACGCATTAAGTCCTGGAATGGGTCGATAATGTGTGAAAAGCTTTAAAATAAATAATAAAGGATTTCCACAAATTGTTTCGTCCCTATTCAATGAATGAAAACCTGTTTTAATCCACCTAGTGGTGCAATTGTGCCTTTCTCATTTGTCCAAACTACGATTCCATGGCTCATTATGTTCAATACAATGGTGGAAATGTATATTATATATTCAGTACGATTTGCACATAGTACATACATTGGATCGACAGATTTTGAGATACTATGTGTCGACACTGAAACATTGCTTGAAACCAGCGCACAGTGGGACGAGCCCGGACTTAAGTCCATATATGAAGGTTATGCGATATTCTCAGTAGTATTTTTCTCGTATCAACTGAGCCATTGGAGACATTTTCGCGAGATTTTAGGTGATTTGAATGCAAAATGAATTTTTGACAGCTTTTTGAAGGGCATAACTCAAGTGTTTTTTGCATTATTTGACCATAGGAACTACATACGGTTATTCTCGTTTTTCAAAGAAACGGTTGATTTTATGAATTGCGTTACTTCACCAAAATAATCCGTGTGATAAAATTACATCGTAAAATCGCCAAAAATAAGTCACTAGTTGGTTTAGTTAGTGTTTAGATAACTGTTTGTCATGAATTTTTATTGAATTCGAACTTCTAAAGCGATAACAACAACGACGCCCGTGAATGCCCGCGATCACACTATGCTCATTCGAAAGCTTTTCATTTTCTCTTTAAAATGAGCCTATGCTAGTTTTGCGAAAACTTGCGATAAGCAGTCAAAATTTGAAAAAACTGTGAATGGAGACGCATGGTTATTACTGATATTTAATTTGAATATTCACTTTATGACTAGAATAATGACACTAATTTATGCACAGCAATAATAGCATTTAGAGCATGATCTACAAGGGTTTTACTAGTGATCAAGAGTAAGGAGCCGAATGGGAAGTATGGTTTTTAAGTGGTAAAGGAATTAAGAATGTTTAAAATTCAGTCAATATTTTCAACCATCTGAAATGTGTCATAAAATGTTTCATGAACTATGTTTGCTAACTTACGCAATAACTGTCAAATTGAGTGAACACAGTTGAGTTCTAGTCATTTGATAAGACTTTTTTTTCGATATTATCCTAATAAAATAAGACCATTTTTAAATGAACCATTAACGCGAAAAAAGGATTTTGGATTTATTTTAATTTAAGGTATGAAATAAGCAATATAAGCAACTTAAAACACACCTGCGAAAACAAAATCGTTAACCATCTTGTTGATTAGTGAATGTAATCAATATTCCACTAAGACGCTCAAAATGTTTGTTGTGAAAATGAAAAAAATGGAGTTTTCATACCAAGTAACCCACTAATGAATTAAACGTTCCAAAATTAATCGATCACATCTTATTTCATCCTTAAAAATAATATAGTCATTTCTAAAGCCACATAATGAGAATCAATTCGTTTCAATACGGAAAATAAATTCCAAAATTACAATTGAAAGAAATCTTTATAAAAGACAAAATATTTACTTTTAAGCCACTCTAATAAATAGTAAAGTTAATTTCTATTTTCTATAACCAACATAAGAATTCAGCGTACAAAAATGTCTTTAAAAAAATTTTTAACCTTCACAGCAAAATAATTATTTTTGAGCCACCCTAATGTATAATAATTTTTTTTGCAGATATTAATATCAAAAACGGTTTAGCACACGAAAATTAATATACACAAATTTTAAGAACGATTTAGAAAAAAAAAATTTTTTTGAGACACCCTAATGAATAGTAAATGTTTATTTTTGAAATGTTTTAATATCGAAAACGAATTCAGCGTACCAAAATTACATAAAGACGTCCTATATGAACCGATACGGAAAAGTTTGGACTTTAGTCCACCTTTTGTTCTAAGTCGTGCCACTGTGCAGCGGCGAATCAAGGAGGAAGATCCATTAAGCAATTTTAAACAAATTATAATTTTAAAGTAGCCCTTACTGCATACTCCTACCTAAGCTAATACAAGCCGGGATTAGGTTGATGATTTTTAAAGCGATTGCATAGCCTTTCTATATGAAAAAGGCAAAACTGTGCCAAAGTAAAAAAGTCAATCTTCGTCAAAAAAAATTTTTCGAGATTACATCAAATCTCAACGTTTCATGCATTTTAAAGTCATTTGGCATCCAAAATACAAATTCGATTTTGAAATTTTCCCTTACTCCCCCCTATGAGAATTTTTCATTTCAGTTTATTTGGGAATTTGCTGTTTGGTCGCACTCGTCAACCCGTAACTTTGGAACCGGAAGTCCAATTAACAAAAAATTCAATAGCAGTGAAGGTTGTACCTTTCATTTGAGACTAAGTTTGTGCAAATCGGTCCAGCCATCTCTGAGAAACAGAGGTGACATTTTTTTACACATACACACATACATACACACACAGACATTTTCCGATCTCGACGAACTGAGTCGAATGGCATATGACATTCGGCCCTCCGAGCCGGAATTAGTTTGACGATTTTTAAAGCGATTGCATAACCTTTCTATATGAGAAAGGCAAAATAGTCAGTAGTTGGTAGTTGATTTTAAATCGAGACGATTAGAACGAAGCACAGCACTGGATATTTAGAATAGATATTTTAGTGTCGAAATCGGATATCGTCACTGCTCCCTCCTATAGGCTAAATAAATTAACGATATTGCGAACATCTTCAAACAATATTAGATGTAACAGTCTAAATAAACTTGGTGCATCAATTATCAACAATCAGTGCTAGTTTAATCGTAAACCTCCAATTAATGTGTCAACTAGGAAAATAGCTATTTATAGTCTGTTGAACGTGATTGTGGCTCTTCATATTGATCTCCAACAGAAAGTTGCTTTGAGTTGTAGATGACAATCAGAGATGCGAATTTTCATTTTAAAATGCAACTTCCAGTACAATCTATCGCAACCAAGATTCAAGTTGACGGAATTTTTATACAGAATCAAACGATTTCATTTCAAATCATTTCATCTGGTTTTTTGTGGACAGTTTAGGTTAAACGTTGACATGGTGAGCTTTTTTGAGCATACATGAACAGTGTGAAATATGTTTAGGGGTTATATACAAAGTTGTGGCGAAAAAGTCAGCTAAATTCGTGATTTTTTAAGATATTTTATGCAAATTTTATTTGAATAAGCAAAAGACTGTTGGTTGGTAGCACTGTCAAAGATAGACAAACAAGTTTAATTATAAAAACTATTCAATATCGTCGGAGTTGGCCCATCTCCTGATATTTTTGGCAGAGGTTTACGGTGAACGTTCTGTCAGCCGAACCACTCAACTGAAATCAAAAAACTAAAAAGATTATTGAAGAAAAATGCATTGTGGTATACTTGAACGGATCGGTTTTCCAATATTTTTTTTTCTTGCAAAAAAAACATGTTGACCAAAAAATTTAGTTTTGTGGTGTTCAAAATTTTAAACAAAAAATCACTGTAAAGAATCGAAAATTTTTTGATAAAAAAGGAACCGTTCAAGTACACGAGAATGTAAATAAAAACAATTAAAAAAAATTGAACATCGGATGAATAGTTTTTGAGATATCACGTTCACCGCAACAGTACTTTTCAAAAAACTTCATTCCGAAATAATTGCGTTTAAAGTTTTGTGTTCACTTCATTCGTGGAAGAACCAGCGCGCTGCAAACGGCTGTAATTTAAAATCTATTGCTCCGACCTGGATGAAATTTCGCAGATATTTTCAAAAGTATGTACTTTCTGAATTTTCAATAAATGTTTTTCGATTTTTTTAAGTTCCAACTTTGTATATAACCCCTTAAGGGAATTTCAGCTCGAAAATTTTAATCAGCGTACAGAAATATTCACCTCGTCAATGAAGTTGAAAATGAATAGAAAATTATTTTTCGGCTGCGCTGTTTAAGTCGTTCCTTCTTCAATTCCGATGACCACATGGTTAGAGAAACGCAATATCAAACGTAAAAAAATATGCACAATAACATACAAACGCTCGAGTTTTTCATGGTAATACAAAACCGGTAGCAAATATTAACTCATACGTACATACACAATCTCGCAGTCATAAAAACGTCTCAGCGGTTAAAACAACGTGGTAGCACGTTTAAAGGTCGGTCGTAAGCGACAACATACAAACGCGCGATCAAGAATCGTACTCGCTTGGGAGCTCCCTATTTTAAATACGTATCTTATATACACTAGACAACAAGCCTCATAGTGCCAAAGTTTCACTAAAGATATTTATTCGTAAACATAATGAAATTGATCGTGCAATGCACGAGTTCATTCGTCGTTTTCTGCAACGAAGTATTTTCGTACATTATAAATAGTAGGTTTCGTGCATTTCATGAATGGCCGCTTAGTAAACAAAAGTTTTCGTTACTTTTAGTTATGTGTACATTGCACTAATGTTCTCGTTTCATTAGTCGCGTGAATTCATTTCGTTCATCTTAGAGAAGTTTTCGTATTTAAAAGCGTATTATTTTGACATTGCTCCGGCAGAATATGGAACGAGCTCGGTTTCTTTGTGAATTATCTCGGCAGAGAGAAAAACTCAAACTTATTTATGCAAAACCAACGAACAGTTCGCGATGGCTCAGCTGAATCCGACCGAATCTGTACTGCTCCGGACTCTGTATCAAATGGATCGAAAGTGGTCCAGGAAGTCATCGTGAAACCGGCGGACACGGATACGGTTATTAAATAGTCAGACCGTATAGCAACAAGGATTCCATATTTCACCTCTATTGAAGCTCTTTGGACGTTGACGGGTTGACGAACGGTGCTCGTAAATATTATAAAGACTTTCGTATATAGCAACGAACAATTCGTTTGCTTAATGAATCTGTTTCGTAATAAGCCAATGAAAGTCGTTTTGTGGTTTTTACGAAAACTCCTAATAAAATATAAAAGTGTTTCAAGAGAACTACAAATATTTTATGAAATTTGTCTGTACGAATAAAATTCCTGATTTGCGGTGCTAACTCCCTTAATTGAAAAATTATCCCAAAAGCTCAACGAAGGGATTAGGTATTTTTTACATAGAATGTGCATGCAAAGTTTGAAACCAATCGGTTAAGTAGTTTTTGAACGGCAGCTTACACCGCATATCATGTTTTTTCCAGAGACGTTCCACAAAAAGCACAAAAAGAAATGATACATTTTAGTTCTAAAAAAATCACAAAAAAGTGTTTTTCACGCCTAAACCCTTATCTTTCCTTATTGGAAAAGCAATTTTGCCTATCTCATATAATGAAAGGCTATGCAATCACTCCAAAAATCGATCTTCAAACCGAGGCCCGGAGGGTCGAGTGTCATATCCCATTCGATTCAGTTCGTCGAGATCGCAAAATGTCTGTGTGTGTATGTATGAGTGTATGTATGTGTGTGTCAAATAATGTCACTCAATTTTCTCAGACATGGCTGAACCGATTTGCACAAACTTAGTTTCAAATAAATGGTATAACACTCCCATAAGACGCTATTGAATTTTTAGTTGATCGGACTTCCGGTTCCGGAGTTATGGGTTGAAAAGTGTGGTCACACAGCAAATTCCTATTCAAACTGTGTTGTCCGAATAATGTAATACATATTCAAATACGTTCAACATTACTTGGATTTGCGGGTCTAGATCACCAATGCCCAATTGAAGTAGTTTTGACCACATTGGTCACCTATGACGGATCTGGGAACTCGCCAAGCTCCCGAGCTAATGTCACACCTATTTCCCAGCAAACTCTTAACCGATGTTTACAATCTTGAATTTAAATGAAAGATCACATAGCAATTTCTCATATAAACCATATAAACCGGTACAATTGTAATACCTCATAGGTTTAAAATCTATTGAAATAAACATCAATTTACTTCGATTCGCAGGCCTAGATCACTGATGGCGAATCAAAAACTATTGGAATGTATTGTCCACTACCGATAATTCCGGAAATCCCGGGGTTCCAGGCAAATTCCAGATCTAAAGCCACTTCGGTGATGACAACCAAATTTCACTAACCTAGTCTCAAATGAAAGGTATAATATGAAGTTCGGTTTTGAAGCCTCCATCTACCCCTCTACCTCCTACCTCTTAACCCCCAGCCCTCTCTCACCCCCCACCCGCTCAGACCAACCTCCCAAATGCATTCCCTTCATCCACCCCGTATACTACAATAAGTTAGATGATTCCCGATGCATCCTCTCTCTCCCACTAATTATATCCCTTCCCTTCTCCACCATGAAGTTAACACGAAGACAACATTGAACTCACGCTGATTAAGCTATATAAATATTATATTTTTGTTTGTTTCATGTGTGTCAGTATCGACATGTTGCTTATCAGGTTCGTGACAGTCGTGCCATTAAATAATAGTTTGGATAAATGAGAAAGACACAATTGCACCACTAGGTGGATTAAAACAGGTTTTTTATATAACTCTTGCAGTTTTCATTTTTTACTAACATACCCTTCTTGTGATTTTTAGACTTTTTGAAAACGATCGCAGAACCATTGGGACTGGGTAAGATTACCCAGTTTAAGCAAATTATTGATTTGAGCAAGTAAAACTTCAACAATTTCCAACATATCGGACAATAAAAATCTTTTTTTCGGAATTCATGGTATTTTGGACAGTGCAAAATAAGCATTTCAATGAGTTAATGCACTAAAGGAAACTGCTCAGAATTTAATCTATTGCAGACAACTGCCCAGAAATTGTTCTCTAATCGAAAGAAAATCATTTAACACTGGTCACTGATATCTTCCAATTTACTTACAATTTGTTAAATGTATCAGTGATGACACCACCAAAATAACCAGAAACTATAATTATGGATAAGATCAATAATTTCAGAATCACTTGCTTGCGACACATGGAAGAGAATACATTGCACTTCCCTTTCCTTTTGCCGAAGAGTAACGTAGGTGTAACTTTCTATGATTCTCTGTGGAACTTCAGCTAGTCCCGATCGATAACGGAGTAGCAGCCAGGGGTGGTCGCACAAGCTCAAGCTCAAACTGTAATTTTCTATGATGATTTCGGTTCCACTTTTTATGTCAATTCGCCACTTCGTTAATATTTGTTTATTGACACTAAACTACTCAGTAAATGGTTTTTTTCAATTAAAATATTTTTCCCTGATTTTTTTTCTTTCTAAAATTACCATAAAGATTGAAAGAGATGTTCGGCTACTTGAACAAAGCTGTTGTTTGATTACAGCTTTCTTTTACCACAATTTGTGAAACAGTTTCAATAAAAGTTGTTGCACCTGATGCATCAAAGTCGTACGGATAGCGAAGACGTACTCGATAACAAATAAAAATAGAACGATTTACTGGCGTATGCTGCAAAATGAAATCGAAACAACAATCCCAACTTAGTGACTTATAGATTCAATCAGTTTCAACATGTCGCTCTCCGCGATTCCCTTATGATGTCTGTGCACTATTTCATCGTGTCGTTTTCAAACTTTAATTGAAAAAATAATTGGAAACCATAGAAAGCGACCAAAATTCTGCTGCTGGTTGCAACATTAAGTTCATTATGATTGATTGATTAATATGTGATTAAGTAGCAATCGATATTCGATGGAAAGAAAGGACAAAATCACGACAGCTAGTTCTTCGGAATATTTTTAAAATTTGTCATACTAACTTTTTTCTGACCAATATCTTAGCATCCGAGTTTTACTAAACGTGGAAATCACTAGTGACAAAGTGCTAATTTTTGGAGAGTTTGAGTGCTCAGACTATGAGCGTCTCCTTTTCATTACATAATTTGTTTATTTGACTCGGTTCAGTGCGTTAGCTAAACGGAGCCATGGGTCTTTTATATATTTCAATATTGTGAGCAATAAAAGTGATAAAACGAGTTTTAATGGTCGTCCGGCAGATCTCGTGCCAACGACTATTCATTGCACGTTGAGACCTGTTTACTAGGCGGGGAAATATTTTTTCGTCACTAACAGCGAGTTGACGGTCGTTCATTTCTATCTCGTACACTTCCGTGTCATCATCGTGGTTCTACATACATGTTCGCGAACATCTGATTTCTTGCTTGCTTCTTATCCTTATGAGTCACGAGGATGACCTTCCTCAATGATGGTGCTGGCTGATGATTTTGAGGTACTTGACTATGCTTTTGTCGTCAATATTACCTGAACAGCTGTCAAAAATGTGGCAATTGTTTGTGGTTCAGGTAATGGTATTGGAGACTGTGGATGTTCATAGATGTAATGTGTTGAATGATCGCAATATATTTATACATGCATGGCCAGGTAGAAGAAAGTGGGTTGTTTCACCCGGATTTTCACCACAAAAACACGATAAATACCGGAAAATAGCTCCTAGATGTGTCTTTTGCAAGGAATGCCATTACTTCCAGATGTGAAACGAATTTTTTAATGTGGCCATTAAAAGATCATGTCACAATTTGAAAGAATAGAATTCATTACAAAGGACACATTTAGAAGCTTCTTACCGGCATATCAAATGATGTTTCTGTGAAGCAAATAAGTGGTATCAGATCTTGTAACCGATGTTCTTATCATCCATACATATGAGGATTTTAATTATAGCGTTGCCACACAACCACGTGTTACAAGTTGTTATGCAAAATGACTGGTTTCGCCTGGGCCAGTTTGTTGAATCCTATTAAATGCCTGACATGGTAAAACTCGATAAAGAAGTCTTCCATATGTCTAACCTCCATTTTCACCTTCAGCAAATGCTTCACATCACTAAGCCTCAGTCTTATGCGAAAAGGCCGGAAGTTATTGACCTCCGTATTTGGCTGGAGCACTATTCCTTGCTTCTGCGACTCACAGATCACCACAGCAAGAATTAAAGTTTCTTTCGCAGTTTCTTTTGTTTTTTCGACGAGCAGAAGCAGAAAGCACACTGAGTATAGTGCCCGGTGTCTGGTGGTGGTTCGAAATAGCAATGTTCCTCAACATTTTCTCTTTAATTTGTTCAAATCAAACGAGATAGAAATTTGTTAAGAGTCCCCGAAAACCATGTTTTTCTTAATTTATTTTACAAAAAATTCGTGGCAATACGTGCCTGAACCTTCCGGTTCACTCTCCTATACTATTAGTAGAAGTTTTCATCTAGTATTAGGAATACATAATAACATTTTTAACATTTTGTGAATCGAAAATGCGTACGTTAAGAAGCGTAGGTGTTCGTACTGGAGAGATATACCTGTTGCATACAGGTGATAAGATACATTATTTATTCATGCAGATCTTTAATGCACATGGAATAGTGTCTGATTACTCAATAATTTACATTTGCTAATTCATTTATTTTTATTTCTTTGCAGGTAATTCTTGAAGTTTTTCTCAAATACATCTATTTGAATGATTTGGTAAGCGACTCTCTATTAAAGCTACTACTACTTTCTACCAGACTCGACATAGTGTCGCCAACGAAGGAAATTATACTGCTAGTATTTGCTTTGAGAATCATCCCAATTTATTACGCTTCATCGGCGCGCCGCATCTCTGTGTTACATACACGCCTAAATCGATATCGTAAGAATTGATCTTCCTGATCCGTTACGCTCTACACGGCACACACCCGCTCAGACACTTGGAGACCCCCTGTAACCGATAGACAATACTATGGCACGAGACAAATCACGAGCTCGCTGCCGCCAATTTTCCGACCATCTCCACCACCGATCCCTCCGAACGACCCCTACATATACAGTACATATAAAGGAACTTTTGCATCTCCGTGATCGAAATCGGCTTCATTATTCCAAACACACGCATATAAAAATTCTTAGACTTCCCGGACCTTCTCAAGACGTAACAAAGAGGACTGGAAGCGAGAAGAAAATCGGATACACACATTCTTCCGCCGGCTTTGCCGGTGGGTGGAGTGGGCCCGGTACACACTGCCAGGGTCGTCGGGAAAGAAAAAAAAAACATAAAATCATGAATAAAAACGATACAACTTAACGCACATCTCACTACCAATGAGTGATAAAAGCGAAAGAGAGAAAAGACTAAAGAGTCAAAGAATGGAAGAAAAAACATAACAAGCAAACCCCCGCGCTCATCGAGTCAGTTTTTACGCTTTTTTTTTCTCCCGCAAAAGTGGAGATATTTTTATTATAATCTGCTGCCTTATAGGCGTACATGTGGGTGGGCAGCTGTGATCCTCAACGTGCGGGAGTACGGGAAGGGGAACCTTAGACATTGGAAAAACAACCCAAACCCATCCCCCCAACCCAACCTAACCGAGCCAGTCAGTCAGCCAGTCAGTCAGTCGGGCGATGCGATGCGATGAGTTGAAAAGCGATATCGTACACAAATTTGTTGATGTTGTTAGCAATGGATAGGAACATTTTCCGGGAGGGGGCGGAGGTTCGCCTTGAGTGAAAGTCCCATGTGAATGACGAAAAAATATTGGCTCGATATCGGGTTTGCTCGAAGGTCTTACATACCGTACTGGCGGTGTTTTCTATTGATAAAAGATAAATATAGCATTCAAACTAGAAGGTGTATGCTTCGGGTTTGAGGAATGGAGGAGGAAGTTTTTCGCTAGTTAATTGTCATTTAATTGATTGATTTTGGTATCGACTGCTGAAGCTTTATTCCTATTATTACAAGTGTAAGATATGTATTATTTTATTTCAATAATACTGTATCTGATATTCGGTTTTAATGATATATCTCTATCATTGACATAATGATGATCTAAGCTGTATTTCCCCCTAGTGGATAAACTATTTTTTCTCCATTTAGTAGAAAATTGTTAAAAACGATCTTTGCGCGCGAAGAGCACAAAACCTATAACTAAATTAGTTATGGAATTTGCGTTTTGACTTCATCTCGTCAGAATTCGACACGAAGTTAGTGACAGCACTATGCTAGGGGTTTGCTCAGAAACACAAATAGTGTTTTCGTTTTTTGGAGCTAGTGTTAAACCGGCGCTAGCTTAGTTCTGCCATTAAGTTAGTGTCGGATTCTGATGAGACTATTTCGAAACGCAAATTTCATAACTAATAGTGATGATTATGGTCCCACCTCATTCTTTTACGCAGGTGTTAGCCGAAAGATTTAAGCTGGGAAGATACTTAATGAAGTGGGGGATTGAACCCAATGTCTTTATCCGATTTACACAAGATTCTTGTCATCTGGGTAAGCCATTTGAAACGATGGAAAGTAACAAGTTCAGTTACAGTACAGAGTAAAGTAAAGTCGAATTCTTCCAGTAGCTTCATTATTTGTGGTTATCTAAAAGCAGAAGAGGGATCTAACACCAACTAGGAAATCTATTTCCACTGGGATTCCACCTTAGTTAATAAAAAAACCATAGGCACATAGAACCTGACGTCTTTGTCATAACAGAAAAAAATCTTATAGGGCATTCCCGTTAAACTAGCTCTTATACCTCTATACACCACAACTTCCACAACATACTTTGTGATGTTTGTACTGGGAAATATTGATCTTATTAGCAAAAATTACTTCCAAATTGCAAACACGTCTAAATTTCCGAACACAAACCTATATACTTGAAATTCGAAGTAAACGAATTCTCTTTCGACCGAATGGTTTAATATGTATCCTTGACATATTCCCACCCCGCACCCTGATGACCCACGCGAGTATCGCATATTCCAAGAAGTGCCACCATACCCTCCTCGCTGACTGGCGCCTGATAAATGTGAAGAAAACCGAACGAAACGAAAAAAAGAAAAGAAAATAGAAGTTTACCGGCATACTTTTCCTATCGTCCCGAAGAATTGATTAATTTGCTTACGAGTTTTGGCGGGATGGCCGTGCAGGTTTGAGCAGACTGACTACCATCGTATTCGTAATAAGACGGTTGGTCGGTTGTACATATACCTTACATTTGTGTCAGTGGGTCGAATGTTCGGTGTGCTTCCGCATTGACGCCCTCCTTTGCGGCTCTCCTTCGGCGTTTGGTGGGAAGGATCTTCATTTCGCCGGTGGTAGCAGTAGCCATGTCACACCATAAGTGGGTGGCGAGGGTGATGGTTTTTTTTTCTCCCACTCCCCGTTCGAGAGGTTGTTTTTCCTTTCATTTTATTATATTTTTTTCCTCGCACGTCTTTGGGATGCCAGCATCCTTGTTTTGGTAAAATTTATGCTTCTTTGGTTGTATTTTTTTCTCTCTCCAGGTTGGCGACTCTTTCAGTACCAGAGCGTCGTAGTCGTCGTTGTCGTATGTTTGCCGGCTGGCGGTGGTGTTATTGTTGTCGGTTTTATGATGGAAGCGTGGTTAGATTTAATTATTGTAAATGAGATTTGTCTGGCGCTTGTTTCCCCCTAGGGTGGGTATCGGAGGGACGGGGTGGCTTTGGGTGTCGTGAAAGGTCTTTTTTCTCCTCGCTCCTTCACTCGGTGTCTCTTTCAGATGTCTGCCCTGTCTTGTACATCCGTGGTTCCGGGAAGGATTTCACTGGGAACAGCTGTTGGAGGAGAGTTAGCGAATTTTTTTTTGTTGCCACCTTTGGGTGGGTGCAGATTGAGTTAGGTCAAAGGCATAATTTGTTGGGTAAGGTGAAGGTTTGTTTTGTTTGTTGAGATTTTTTTTTCGATAGACAGGAAGAAAGGGGTAAATTATGTCTGGCGGTTTTCCGCAGAAGTAGGTCGTAATCTGGCCTTTAATTAGGTGACGAATGTTGGTATTTGATGAAAAAATTTAGGGTTCAGAAAGGCTTAAAGCGTCTTTGTAGACTTTGTTTGGTGTGCACAACATTTATTGAAGATTCAGCATCTGGGTTATTGAACGCTCGTGAGAATGGTGAATGTTATTTCTGAGAACATAGTAAAAATCTCAATCGCACTAGTTACACTGAATCTCCAGCATAGTAACAAACAATCCTTGAATCTGATTACCAAGTTATTGTTTGTTTGTTTATTTAATTGAAGGCTTTAACCTCATAGGTCATTCGCCTTGATAAGAAAAATAAATAAATAAATAAATAGATAATTTACATCGGATTTTACAAAAAAATTCTTAGATTATTGTTTTATTGTAGTCCGGAAGATGCCTCGTTGCTATGTGGGCTCGTAGATTGGCTATTACGGATTTCTCCTCCTTTGCGTTGTCGTGGTTTGCGGGTTTGCAGTCGAATGGAGCATTGTTTAGCTGATTCATCTGGGTATGTTAGGGCCGCGGAGAAACCTCCCCAGCACTCTCCAGAGTGTGGCGGAGGGCCCGCGGAAGATGTTGATTCCTGTTTAAATTGCATCAAAGATCCTAGCATCTTTTAAGAAGGCTAGTAGGGTCTCCTCTCGAACTGGGTCGTTATCCAAAACATCCCGAATGGACAAGGGCAGGTTGTACTGCTGACGGAGATCGTTTAGCTCCTGGCAGTTAATCAGCAAGTGTTCGACCGTCAGTCTAGTTTGGCAGGATTCACAGATCGGAGGGTCGACACGTGATATGGTGTGAGCGTGAGTGATTTTTGTGTGTCCCACGCGGAGCCGGGACAGAGCCCTCTGTTCGAGTCTGCTGTCACGGTCGGTCCATCCTTCGAGTGTACACTTGACTTTTTGTAGATGTCCCTGACTGCTTCTCCAATGGCTTGTAAAATTTGCTACCGCTTTCCCTTTGAACTCATTCAAGATGTCTGCCGCTGGAACCTTCTTGGTGAGTAAGGTGCTGGATTGACGTCCGAGGCATGCTAGGCGGTCTGCATCCTCATTACCGTGGATGCCACTGTGTCCAGGTACCCAGCAGATGGAGGTGAGCGAGTTGCAAGATTGTTCGATAGCCTGCACAAATGGGTGCCTGGAGTTTCCGGAGGATAGTGCGGTTATAACAGACAAGGAGTCGGAAAAAATAACAACTGGAACATCTTCGGGTTTCTTTGTGATAGCGAGAGCGATGGCAGCAGCTTCAGCAGAGAAGACAGAGCACGGCGAGGGAAGGCGAGTTGAAAGACCAGCTCCAACTCCACTCACACCCACCCCTACCCTTCCATTTAACTTTGATCCGTCGGTGAATATCTTCAGGTGGTTTGAGTACCTTCTATTGACATGTTGTAGAAAACTGGCTCGGGCAATGTTGGGGGAAACACCTGCCTTCAGACGGCGGGTCAGATTGGTATCAGTGTTCGGTCCGTGTTCTGACCAGGCACGGTTTCCGGTGTTGTATAGTCGGGCGATTTGCGGCAGGGGTGAGTTTGTGAAGCTGGAGTGGATTTCTTCAGCGGTCCGTAACAAAGCGCAGTCAGTGCCAGTTGTTTTCTCGAGGAATCTAAGGGCCTGCCTCAGAGTTGCAACTGCTGTGGCCCATTTGAATGGGAGTATACCAGCCTCCATACATGCAGCTTCAGCAGGCGTGCTGGGTAGGAGGTTGGATGCAAAACGAATCGCTCCATGGTATAGTGGGCTAAGCGTCTTGACCATATCTTCCCAGTTGCAGCATGTTAGTTCGAGTCCATAATATATTTTGCTTTGGATCAAGACCCGACTAATGTCAAGCAAGGTTGTGCGATTACATTTGGTATGTCGTGTGCTAATTACTTGAATTAATCGCTTTCTGCTCTTGCAGTCTTGTTTTACATTTCTAAAATGCGGTAGGAAGGTCAATTTACGATCAATCGTAATACCCAGAATCTTTGGTTCTTTTTTGAACGGTATAATGGTACCGAGTAGTTTCACCGGCCGATCCGTTGCTCTGTGCATGGTATTGCAACAGTGTGTAACTGCACATTTCTCGGCCGCAATGTTGAAGCCGACTGATTCCGCCCAAATGCCGACGGCTCTTACAGCAGCTTGGAGTTTGATTCGTACGCGCGTCTTATGTTTTCCGGTGACTACCAAGATAATGTCATCCGCATATACAAATATAAAAACACCCTTTGGTAAGGTGGCGAACAGTGAGTTCATCCCGATAAGAAAGAGCGTCACCGCCAGGACGGAGCCTTGGGGAACCCCATTTGCTTCTTGGAAAAAGTTAGATCGGCTTCCACCTATACCAACCTGAAAACGCCTGTTACTCAAAAAATGCTGCACGAAGAGGCCTAAATTTCCTTCAATCCCCCATTGCCTAAGTTGTCGGAGGATTCCTTCACGCCACGTAGTGTTGTAGGCCTTGGCTAAGTCCAGAATGGCGATATCGATATGGTGACCTTCGTTCATGGCCTGAGTTGCCACTTCGCCGAAGGATCCCAAGTGTACTCCGGCACCGAGTCCTTTGCGAAAAGCGAACTGTCTGAGATCAAGCAGGTTACGATCCTCCAGGAGCGTGGTAAGTCTTCGGTTTACCATCCTTTCCATCACCTTAGATGTGCACGGGAGAAGGCTTATTGGGCGAAAGTCACTTGCGATTCTGGGTCTTTTCTTTTTTGGGATTGGCACAATAAGAGCCTCACGCCAGTTATCTGGGAAGGACCCACCTTCCCAGATTGTGTTAAAGCTGCGAAGTAGTGCACTCTTCCCAATTGGTGGGAGGTGCCTCAACATGGGGTAACCTATATCGTCAAGACCTGTTGACTTGCCTCGACCACAACCAAGAGCTGTAGCGAGTTCGATATTAGAGAAGGCTCTATTGTATTCTTGACTGGAGTCCGGTGAGAAACTCGTAGGGGATGCTTCTAATGCAGCCTTGCGTCGAAGGAAGGCAGGTGGGAGCGATTCGTCGGCTGACAGGAGCTGGAAGTAAGTGCCAATCTGATTGGATATTGCTTGTGGATCCATTGTAGTGCCTCCATCGGTTGTGAGTGTAAAGCCTATTTGCCGACGTTTTCCGCTTAGGGCGTTAACTCTTCTCCACAACTCAGGAGTTGGAGAATTGGGACTGATACCATCGATAAATTTGGTCCAACTAGCGGCTTTGGCTTCTTCAACGGCCTTTTTTCCCTTGTTTCTGAGGCGCCGGTATTCGGACGACCGTTTCTCCCAAATGGGGAGGTCTCGGGGTGTTCTCTTGAGTGCGCGCAGTGCAGTTCGGCGGTCTTTAAGGATTGCAGCCACTTCAGGGTTCCACCAGTGTACTGCTTTGGGTGGGGGGGTGCCGCTGGTCCGGGGAATACTCTTACCCGCTGCTCTCAATATGATGTTGGTGAGTTCATCAGTAGCGTAATTACGGTCGTGGTCCAGGCTTTCCGAGATTTCTTCTTCGAAGACCGGCCAGTCAGCGCGATCGAAAATCCATTGTCTTCGGCGTGTGGTTGCTGGTGATAAATATTTGTGCGATATAACGATTGGAAAGTGATCACTATTACCCATATCCGGTGATACCCTCCAGCCGAGTGATCCAGCGAGATTGCTGGAACAAATGGTCAGATCTATGGCCGACGACGTGCGGCCACGGAGAAATGTGGTACTGCCGTCATTTAGTATGATGGTGTTGGTGTCTTCGGCCACCTCGAGGATTACGTTGCCCCGGTGGCAGCATTTTTCTGAGCCCCAGGAGGTGTGGTGCGCGTTAAAGTCACCCATAATGATGAAGGGGATGGGTAGCTGTCTGACAAGGTTTCTAAATTTGTTTCCGAAATCGCTAATTGTGTGTGGCAGGTATACATTAGCTACAGTACAGTTGAGAGGATAGGTGATCCGACTCGCCGTGGCAATCAACTCGGTTGTCAAAGGGATTGGTTCCGAAGGTATATCTGTCCTGATGCCGAGGCCGATTGTTTGGTAGAGATTAGATCCTCTAGCTGTTTCCCACTGATAACGGTTGCCGAACCATGTTGCTAGATCTATATCGCTGTTGGTGTGGGTTTCTTGGATCGCAAGACAAATAGGGGAATTTCGAGCAATAATAATCTGTAGCTCACCTAGATTGGCTCGAAATCCATTGGTATTTCATTGGATTGCTAGGGTAGAATCCTTTTCGTCTGGTGGGGATGTGCTGAGGCCAGAATATCTCCGACGATTAGCGGTATTTGTTGGGCTTGGCGGTATGTGAATTTCGGACACCACTGGGCTGGCTCTGCTGTATCTTTTGTCCTCTGGGCTTCTATGGGGCTGCGTCGAATTAACGGACCGCCTTCCCGGGGGTCTTAGAGAATTGCTTTGCTCAGTTTCATTGGCTGAAAAGTAGGTCGGGGAGCTCAACTGATCCTGGTTAGGGTTTATTGTGGGGTGACTTACCCGGATTGGAGCCGGGCCCCCTGCACCAGCAGCCGCCGGAGGCTCATCGACTGGGTACGGGACATCCACGGACGGGGCCGGTGCAGGGGAGAGGGCTTTTTCCCTAGCAGATCTGGTAACGTATTTATTATTACTGGTTATGCTGTGTCTTTGGTCCGTCGGCCTGTTGTGAGGTTGCGTCGAACTAACGGATCGCTCTCCCGGGGACATCAAGGGGTTTGGCGCGAGAACCGCGGGGCTTGAGATTTCGGGGTTTATTTGGCAAGCTCCATAGCTATCGGTGAGCCATGACCCCGCCATTGGACTTTGTAATGGAAGAGTTGTTGCCGAGGTTGTTCTGCATGATGAAGGATTGTATAATCTGCCGGAGCGGGTGAAGGAACCTGTTGTAACGGAGCTTGAGGACGGCTCATCTGAGTCGTTAGCTTTTATTATCTCGTTGTTTAGGTTGCTCCTAGGTTCAGGTTTAGTGGATGAGGCACGGCGGCCTTTTTTCTCTCCCAGAGCCCTCTGGAAGGTTGTCGAGGCGTCCACTGTATTGCTTTGTTCAGTATCATAGGCTGGAAAGTAGGCTGGAGCACTTATCTGGTCTTGGTTAGGGATTATTGTGTAGAGACTTACCCGGGTAGGAGCCGGGCCCCCTGCACTGGCAGCCGCCGGAGGCTCATCGAATGGGTACGGGACATCCGCGGTCGGGGCCAGTACAGGGGAGAAGGCTTTTTCCCTAACAGATCTGGTAAGGTGTTTGTTCTTGTTGGTTGTCCTGTGTCTTTTATTCTCCAGTCTTCGGTGAGGTGGTGTCGGGCTAAAGGATAGTCCTTCCCGGGACATCAAGCGGTTTGGCGAAGGGTCCGCGGTACTTGGGACTTCAGTGTTTATTTGGCGAATTCTGTAGCTATCTGTACGCCATGAGGGGCCCGCTGCTAGGCTTAGGGATGGGTATGTTATTACCGGCGTGTTGCTGAAGAGGTTATAGTTCGTGGCGTTTCCGCTTGGTACTGTGTAATCTGCTCTGCTCTGTATTGGAGTTAGCCTAGTTGGTGGGGGATTGTACTGTCTGCCGGAGCGGGTGAAAGAGCCCGTAGCGACGGGTCTTGTGCACGTCTCATCTGTGATGTGTGCTTTGCTTCTCTCTTTGTCGTTCCTGTGGTCAGGGCGGCCAGGCAGTCTTCCTCTGGGGCTTCCTAGCGGATGCCGGCCGGGAGCTTCCGGTTCGCCAGAAAATTGGTTGGTGGGTGTTGCAGTTAGCGTATGGGTTGGGTCGTCGACCGAGGGGACCGACGTTCCCTTTATCGGTTGGGTTGGTTCCTGAAGTATAGTTCGTGTATGGCGGGCGGTCCGCCTACGCAATTGCCCGCGGTAGCCCGGGGGAACGGAGGCAACCGGTTCTTCCGCTATTACCAAGTTATTAAAACCTTCTTTAATTCTCTTATTCCCTCTGCTCGATACGAATGCTGTAAAAGCACAGAGAAAGCAAACTAAATCTCCAAAAAGAATCGTTCTAGTGGCCGTACCGAGAACTTGTACATTATACAATAGGAATCTATGCTAAAGGACCGTTTCTCCGAGTAACCGGTAAGACCAAATATTATGGATGAGAAAATTAATTTTCTTTTTTTTTTTAACAACTAAGGATGAGTCATTTTTGGCTCCGACAGCGTAAAGTACTTTACGCTCGTCCAGGACATGCAGCAGACTCAGGTGATTCGCATTTCAAATGCCACTAGATCCTGACTCCTGCGGTAGCAGACAAAAGGTTAAGTCGCCGGGACACTTAGCTTGCTCTCCACGCTTCTCTAAACTTTCTTCCATTAACTCCTTGATCTTCCTTGAGTACTATGGCTCTTAATATTAAACCATATTGCACACCTTCCAGTCCCTTACTAATTAAATGTCGTTAAAACATAAAAAATGAGAAAATTTATTCGTGAATGAATTTTAAGAAATCAAAGCTGTTGACTCTTTTCAAAAATTTACACATGCAAGGTGTTAATCGCTCGTGCGAACAATTCGGGTTCTCTGAACCATGACGTATTTCAGACTACCAGGTTGCTCGATCTTGGGCCGTCAGTCGCCAGTAAAGCCCCGAAGTCGACGACTCACCATTTCTATGCCGTTAAAGTTTTCTGTCGGCTGCCCTCAGCTCACCTTATTGTTTCCCTGTTCTTGTAGTCGATGTTGCCGCTGCATGCATACGGCTCTTAGCTAGGGTTTCTCGTCTGTCGACGTCGAACCAACTGTTCCGTTGATATGCACGGGTGGTACATATCTCCTCTGTGGCTGTTATATTAACCGCCTTATAGACCTGCTGCCAGGTTGTGATCAGATTGTCCCCATTTTTTTTATTTGTTCGTTGAGCTTCTAGGCAGATTCATGGGCAACACCCTTAGCCACATGGTTCTCTCACGCCCGGAACCGTTTATAGATTCGGTATGCTGTCCTGAGATACTAGAGATGCTATACCTAGCCTCGTGATGGGGCTGCCATCTTTGCTATAGCTAACAGGGTACCACATTTCTTCGTTAGTCGCTCGTTTCGAAACAGACGCTGTTGTTAACCACTCATGACATGAGGACGAGGTTCTCTTTGATTGGCTGTTTCCTGTCCATATATGATCGGGGTTGGTTATCCGATCCTTACTAAGGTTGTGTGTACCCCACATCGTGTGGCGTCGTGGGAGGTAAGGGATAGTAGTTCTTTAGCTTGAGTGAATGATTGAATTTAGTGGAAGCTAATGTGATACGCCAAATTTATACTCAAAATTGTTACAAAAAGCGTTCCGCAGGTATTATTTATTTATTTATTTTTTGTTGGAGACGACTGCGATCATTATTTAGATCTATTGTGGTAGTCTCGCAGGTATTCATCGTGTAATCAAAATTAGTGAACAGTATATCTTTTGAATATTTACAGCAAATAAATACTAAAAATACATTTTGTGTGTGTTCATCGAATTCACCAACGCGTGTGGAGATACTTTTTTGTGACGGAGATGCCTGACGATCATTCGGTCTACTTCCTTGGTTGTCACTTTCGTCCGTACTGTCATCACTGCTGCTGTTTTGGAGGTTGTTGATATCTTTAATTTATTTCATCGGTTTGCGAATTACGTTCATAAAACCTGCTTCATCGTTCCCTGTCTTGTTACTGACGGTGCAGTTTGTTATGTGAAATGTACTGGATGTAGTTGTAGATAGGAAACATATTGTCATAGATACACAGCGTAAAACCCAGTTTGTAGGGTCCCGGTGGAAGAAATAGAGTGTTTCTACCTCATTCTCACCACTCGAATACCATTGCTGATGTCTGGGACAAAGTTTCATTTAATATCTCTAATGGCAAACACTTCACTGTATAGCGACATGAACTGCCCAATAGTGTCAACGAGTGTAAGCGAAGACAGATCATGCAGTCGTACTTCGTTTGCCTTATCATCATAATACACGGGGACTCTAACATTGTCACACTCAACATAGGGGCTCTTTTTGTTACGGGAAACAAATTGCTTGACTAAGCCGTAATCCCTGAATCCTATTCGTACGAAATTGCGTATATGGTGAAACTGAATATGAGCTTCAGTTGCATCGATGCATATTTTATCTTTCAGCATCCTATGGGTGGTCTAATTTTGCAACACTAGAAATCCCCAATGGACACTCAGTAACGCCGCAAATAAATCTCCACACTATCACTGAAGATCATATTGATTGATACAATCCTCGCTGACGAAACGAGAATTGCGAAACTTGAGTTTAGAAACGAGAATTAAGATACATTTCTACTTTTTGTCGGTTCCGACAGCGTACGGTACTACATTACTTTACGCTTGCTCGGGAATGTCACAGACTGAGGTGATCTGCGTTTGATAAAAATGCCAAAATATCCTGACTCTTGCGGTAGAAGACAAAGGGTTAAATCGTTGGGAAACTCTATACTGGCACACATGTCCCTATTCCACAGTTTTCTAAAGTTTTTTCTACTTTTTGAGTACTATCCCGAGCAAAGTCCAACATCAAAATTACAGCAAATAGACAACATATTTTGATATCAAGCATCAAATTGAGATCTTATTTTGATATCAGTTTAAACTTTTTTAGATATGACATCATATTTTGATCTTTTTAGTAAAAAAATTTTGTTTCTATTTCTTTGACAAACATCAAATTGATTACTTATTTTGTTTTCAATGAAATATTTCACCATCTCAATGAGTTTTCAATTTGCTTTCACTAATAGCATAAATATTTTTCTGTTTGATGTCATAGTGCAATTTTTCTGCTTTCGATTTAGATCTTTTAACCATTAAAACGACCTAAATGATAACAACCTGAGCAATCATTCCCTACTACATCACAACATCAAGTTTAGTTCTCAATTTGTTATCAGACTCTGCTCGGGATGGCACTTAACATAAAAAAACACTGCATATCTTCTAGTCCTTTGCTGATTTTGTGTCTCCGTTTTTTAGAGCTAGCGTCAATTTAGTCCGTTAACTAAGTAAGTGTCGGATTCTGATGAGACGAAGTCGTTTAGGTTTTGTGCTCTTCACGCGCAAAGTTGTTTTTAAGCAATTTTCTTCTTAATGGAGCAAAAATAGTTTTTACCGAAATTGTTCTCCACTAAGGAGAGATATAGCATAGTGAGAAATGTTTCAAAAAGTTTGTTGAAAACAAGAGACATCAGCCATTATCCTACTCAAACCAAACAATACGTATTTCCCTGCATATTAAATTCCGCTGGTATTAGTTATTAAACTGCATAAAGCAAAGATATATTTGGTGTAGCTTATCAGTTTAGCGATATACAGGGGGAACTTGGCCGTATACCCACTGCTCTATCGCCGAAGCGATGTGATATCTCAACCAGAATATTGTTTGATGACATTCAAAGGGTACGCAATCCTATGAAAAGAAGGACTGTCAGTTAAGCAAGTGGCACATCTCGGTCATAGTCAAACATATTAAATGTACCTATTATTTGATGTCGTTGTCTCGGAAAAAGTTCGCTACAGAGCTCCAAAGCCGTTTTCGCGTCATGCGATGGTACCCAATTTTTTTGAAATGCTTGTTTGATTTTACCGAATCGAACAATAATGTCCGTCAGAAGGTTCTGGGTACACAAAATGATTGATTTTTACGCCTTTCTTGAGCAATATTAGGGAAGTTTTACCAGTAGTCATAATTTCTGTCCAAACAGCCACCGTAACTGGATGGGGTAATTTAGATATTTGGTCAGAGGATAACGATCATTTCGCGGTTTGTGGGATTGTCAGACTGTGAAAAACTTCTCATCGCCAAATAAAATCGTGCGATTGCGCCCATTGTGAAACTAATTCAAAAAATAGTAGATTTCCGGTACCGATTGCTTTTCATTAATTCAATTAGCGAGTGATATTTCTCGCAGAAAAACAGCTTTCGTTGCCGCGACGTCGCATAGACCAACATAGCGGTTGCAGCTTTTGTGGCATTATACGATAATGAATGGAAGCGCGTGAAGCAAACGTGGTAAATATTTCGTCAGCCTGTAATATTAATTTCAAGCGGATTCAATGTATGGTAGAAAGTTTTTTGATATTCATCTGAAAATATTGAAAAAAAATCATAGAAATACAAAGAAATTAGGATTATTACTTATTCAGCCAATATCTTTGAATTCATATTTCCAATGAATTTCAAAAAATTTCTTCTATAAATTGTAGCCTGCAATAATTGCAATCGGTTGATGTATAAATATGTATATGTCATCGCTTGGAATAAGTTTTAGACTGAATAAATATTTACCACACCTGTTTGTCGCGCTTCCATTCATTATCATTTTATAATGTGACAAAAGCTGCAACTGTCATGTTGATCCAAGCGGGTTCGCTGCAACGCAAGCTGTTTACACCTTCAATCCGTTCTTCGAAATTAATTACAAATGCCGGGGCATTTTCTCTCAGTGGCAATGTTGTTAGGTATTAGGTGTTTTCGAAAAGAAGTCCAGAACATCTTTTTATTTCATTTTGTTAAAATGAATTCTTAATAAAATATTCAAAATTATAACTTTTCGGATCGAAAAATTCACGAACAATTTGTGTCTTACGACAATTTCATTGCTGGTTAGTTCGTTAAAATCGGTCAATTAGATTGCATATATATATATTTAAAAAAATCACCATTTTTTCATCACTTTGGTTCGTCCCTTGGTGCCTACCAGCATAGAGCTGGTTTAAATGACTACCTGTGTAATGTACATGCCATCTGCGGTAGCAATCGTTTCAGATCAGTTTGTTTCACCCCTCGTTTGCATACACGAGGCGCATTGAGGATTTTAATCGAGTGGCTAAATACACCCATGTGACCAGTCAATATTATGGTCTATTTTTTCGTTAAATCTATCTGGATTGGATATTGCAATCCCAAATACTACCAAAAAATTTGATCTTCCAATGAAATTGTAGTTTCACCCAAATGAGTTTGGGTGACTCATTTGAGCAATTTTAAGGTGAAAATATGTGGAAGCCAGCAACGCACGCTTGTTGCTAGGCACCGACGCGCTTGTTTACATTGAGAAAAATGGAAGTGAAAATTCAAACGCACAAATAGTAGTTTTCGGACATTTTCCTTCGGTAATCTGCACATTGGCAGAAAATTTGAAGTTTAGTTAGTAAACGATTAAAGTTTCGCGGGTGTTTTTCAGTGGTGTGTGATTAAAGTGCATTTGAAAAAGTGTTCTGAAAATGAGAAGAATAAAAATAAAAGCGTTTCGAAAAGAAACCCCAAGTGAAGAGGGGTGATATTTTCGCACAAAATAAGAGCTAATGATGGAATTTCGTCAAAAACTCGGGTTGATTAAATAGGAAAATGTTCTAGCTTCCTCAAGTAGCAGTTTCGTGGTACACCGGCAAGGTTAGTGTATTAAAAAACGTATTTTTATATTTGCTCATGTCAGATACATGGTTAGGAGGGGAGATGGGAGTGTGCGGCGTAGAAGCTATGTTGTGGCTCGCATGTATAATATCCTTAACTCCACCATAGACTGCATCTTTTGATGATTTTCAGCTGATTTTATAACACTGTACTAAGCCTAGACAATAAGGATAGACGTGTTCGGTTCGGTGTGCACTCGAAAAACTAGCTTTTATTTAGATATGATATTGTACAAAGTTTCACAGTGCTAGCGAAACGTACACAATGAAAACGGTGGTGGTCCACAACCGGGTTCAGCACCCTACTGTTCAGAAGAAATTTCATCAGCCAAATTTTACAAGACAATGTATCAAAACTGAATTCAAAACGATTTGAACTCTTAGAGTCATGATTAGCTTCAGAATCCGAGATTATTTTTTGCGAGAGTGTGCCCAAATCTCTGCTTTAGGTTTGGTTTCCTTCACTACTGGTGTCCTGTTGCCGACGATTTATTGTTTTATCCGTGTATATTTCGTCAGATGTGCGACGGTTGTGAATTTGTCTTGTGACTGTTCTTTTTTATTGTTTTTATTTGACACGCGTTAGGTTTACTGGACCGGTTGTCTTTTTATATTTGCAACATGTAAGAAACAAAAAAAATTTCCCGCCTGTTCTCTACTTACTATTGCCCGTGGGGATCCTTTTTCGAGACGAGAAAAGATTTGCTGCGTAATCTGCTGCAGCTTGGTGGTCTGTCGTTGTCGTACACATTCGTGTCGTCTTCGTCACTGTTGCATCGGTGCATGCGTTCAGATATCCCTGTCTGCTTCTTCTTCTAGCGTATATTTGCCAGTTGTGTTAATTTTTTCGTAAACGGTACTGGTTGTTGGTTTTGAGGTGCTGGCCGCTGTTGTGATCATTGCTTCACTGGGTTAGCTGGTTGTTGGTTTAGAGATACTAGTCGCAGTAATTGTTGATTGGGCGGCAGTCTTTGAGCATGTGCTGGTGGTTGTTTGTAGTAATTGCTTCGTTTTAACGTTATTATATTCGATATTGTGTTGAACTTTTTTCTTCACAGTTAGATATTCTGCCTCGACCAAATTAATGTGTTTCATTTCCGGCAGATACCGTACAGATTACACTTATTGCTATTGCAATTCAATTAAAAAATAATTATTGGTAACGTACAATAAAATTTAGTACTTTAGTAAATTTAGTAAAAAACTAGAAAAGTTTCGTTGAATTTGGTACAACGTCTGTTTATCGTTTTATTCTGGCTAGGGTTCCTAGCACTGACCCGGTTTTGCGGTACTGAAGCCTTCAGTACCGGTACTGGAATATTTTCGTCAAAAAAAAACTCAATAACGCTAGAGGGAAGTAAAATGTTTAAAAGTATATTTTTATTATTGCTCTGTTATAGCTATCATTAAAGCACGCAATCAATTCATACACCTTTGTGACTTATCCACTGCATAAACAGTTAGTATCGTTCCCCGGACTGCGCAGTGAAATTGAGAAAGTGAACAGTACCTCCACTATGAGAATTACTATAGCCACTTATTTTTAACAAAGTCTTTTTGACCAAACATGCGCTGGTGAAACAATTACTAATGATGAAAACGGAGCTTCATTAGGCACGTACTACGAACTAACTCGAATTTTTTTAAAAGAATCTCGTTGAAATGCGAAAGAGTGGAATCCATTATTTAAAGAAATCTTTTCCCATGTTGTTCTAACAATTTGTTTTGTGAGAGTCCAGATGACGAAACATATTCCTTCTCAACTAATTTTGAATTCAAATTTCGAATAATTAAACAACGCTGATAACAAACTCAGATCAGATCTCTACGTGTCCTATTCGAATCAAGGTACTAGATCGGCGTTCGTTCTTTTATCGATTAACATTTAATAGCAAAAGGAATGCAGGCGTGCCTTTGGCTATGAACTTATTATGTCGGCATACAGCAAAAAATGAGAACGAATGCACCAAAGCTGAAGTTTTCCACAAGTAAGCTGCTGTGCTGAAGAACTGCGCAAATAGTTTACTTGTTTCAATTTCCATGCTGTTTAATATTTCTTTGCATTCAGGAATTTTTCCAGACCTTTGGAAACAATCGTATTTTTCCAGTCTTCAAAAAAGAGATGAATGTGACATCGCAAACTATCGTGGGATAGCTTCATTATGCGCAGTATCAAAACTGTTTCAAAAGATTGTTCTGGATTTCATTACTCACAACTGCTCCGATTATATATCCTAACACGATTTTATGCCCAAGTGACCAACTTCTACTAACATAATACCCTACACATCATTCATCATCAATTCATTGCAAGAAAGACTTCCAGTTGATATACACTGACTTCTCCGCAGCTTTCGACAAAATCAATCACCAGGTAACAATTTCCAAGCTAGACAGACTTGGATTTAGCGGCTCTTTTCTGAATTGGCTCCCTTCGTACCTGTCTGGACGTGAAATGACTGTACAAATTGGCGACAACACAACCTTCCCATTTGCTGCAAGCTCTGCAGTTCCACAGGGCAGTCATCTAGGCCCATTCATATTTTTACTCTACCTAAATGACTGAAACCTTTCAATTAAGTCCATGAAACTATCCTTTACAGATGACTTCAAACTATTCCATATCATCACAACACCCACCGATACCGAATTCTTGCAGTCTCGGATGGATGTCTTCTCAAATTGGTGCAAGGTTCGCATGATGGAGTTTAATCCCAGTTTAGCAATTGCATAATGCTACATTTTAATTGTAGAAATATGCGCTGAGATGTATCATTTGGATGTTTGTAATCTGTTGATGCAAAAGATGACGAGGTTTTATGCCTGCTGGAGAAAATGTTTGAATGAATGAAATACAACTTCAGCGGGCTTTTCCCTGCTCCAAAAATAAATAAATAAAAAAATGTCGCTCATGAGAGATTTCAATAATAAATCAATAGTTATTTTATTTGTGCTGGTTATAAATACCTAAATTTTTGATCTGTCATTATATTCGAATAAATTGATAAAATAACTAGTTACGTACATAGGATAGTTAATCTTCTAGTGCCGCCTTGCTGGTCGATGTTTTTAAAGAGGCCTTTATATGTACTGAAAGGTTAGGTTAGTTATACTCCCCATCATTAGATTTGCATAGTACCGAAAATACCGGTAATTTTTTATATTCAGTACCGGTATTATGGTACCAAAAATGGGACGATATTCCCGGGATTTTCGGTACCAGTACTACCGGTACCACAACCCCAATTCTGGCCATATGCAGTACGGTGCCTAGAAATTCACAGAAGCGGCTGATTCCTTAGAACACGAGGAGAAACAAACATTTTAATCCTCGAAAAAATGTCGACGCAATCGATATTGTTCGTAAAAGATTCTTTGCAAGAAAGTGCGACAAGACCCCAGGGTTGCTAAATCTATCAACATGCATCTATTCTCACACGTGGAAAGACTGAAATAATCATTTCAAGGTAATTTTCTTAGAACAAATCGTACAAAGCTTCTTTGAACGCGATCTAAATTATTTTTTTTAGCAGCGTTGTGTGACGCTTAGACTTGTACAGCATACTGTAAGTTGCTCCGGACTAGTGCGCGGTATACTAATTTCAGTGCGTAGAAGTCAAAATCAGCAGTGTTCCGTTTCAGAAAGTCCATGGTTCCTTGGCCTTTGTTGCGGTGCTGTGGTCGGCAAAACAAAGTAACTCCCAAGTTAGGGACATCTAAACGTTATCAGTACTCCATTTCGCACATGGTGTAGCTGTAGATGGACCACTCCCGTTAGGTTAAGTCCCATGTTCACTTTTAGTGACTGTTCCACCTCGTGCACTGTTGGTATAGTCTGAATTTGCTTAAAGCAAACGTGGTAGAGACGCTTTTATTTTCTGTTGCTCTGACATTCTTTCATAATCAAGGCAACGATACTATACTGCTTGTGCAGTTGATAATCAGCAAAGCGGTAGGAAGATCCGATAGCCGTAGTGGAGAGATGTGAAGGTATTGAATGTTGTGGATACTTTTCCAATAGCTTATGGAATAGTTTATATTGGACTAAAGTTTCGCCTTCGTTTGGTAGTTTTTAATGCGATGCAATTTGGAAAAATTGATCAGGTTATTGTTTTTCAAATAAAATTCATTTGACTCTAAATCAAAGAAGAAACCTACCTTCCTTCCTGCCAGGTCACCGTTTCCAAAGCTCACCAAGTCCGGCTCGATTTGCCTGTTCTCCTTCGGTTTCCGGCCAGCACAGCAAACCCCAAGCGACAAAACAATGATAAATATTTTAGAATATTGAATGACGAACGACGGCCCGCCAGGACATCAATGCTACCACCACACCACCTTCCAACCAAATGGTTAACTCATTCGCCGTCCATTTCGGTTTTTTTTCATACTGCATGTTGTTTCTATTTTTGCCTTGCAACTTTACCAACCACCCACCCCCTTTTCCACCGCCTTCGATACTGGAGGACTTTCTTTGAATTTTGCCAGATCGACATGTCCGACCGGTCTCGTCGCGTAGGTAGGTAGGCCCTTCCGTCGTCGCGCGACCTGCCTTTTTTTTTTTCTATTCGCGGGTCTGGTTCGTTTTCCGTAGCAGATATTTATGCTCCGATGAGTATATGCCTAAATCGTATTTCGTTACCCAAACCAGCGTTGTCTAGAGCTACTAGAATACGACTGCCAGTGCGACCCGAATAATGGGAAGGATACCTGCCTGCCTGCTCCGGGTTGCCTACCAGCCTGGCGCTGGCTATGTGTATAGTCTTTGCACGGCTCGGAAGGAGGGGGGGGACAAGTGAAGTTCGATTTTTTTCCCCCGGTTCGCATCGTCGGTTTCTTTTCAGTATGCCCACCGTGGTTGGTTGGCTGGCTGGCTGACCGGCTGATTCGGTTGGTGACTGATGAGGTTGGCGGAACTGTCGCTACAAATGAAACCAATCGCGGGCTTGGGGGTAGCTTATAGTCAGTCCGCTTTGGTCTGTCTCCTGGGCAGGGGTTCGAATCGGGTCGGATGTGTTTTTTTCACGTGCAAAAATCGTGAAAATGGAAATGCTTGCACATATCTGCTACATTTCTACCTACGGCAGGGAATGATTTTTCCTGTTTACCGATTTGATGAAGCGACGTTTTTGTCTGTTTGCGTAGCAGGGATTCGATTAGGAAACGTGACTAGTGCAAACAAAAGATTGAGACTTTTAATTAGGAGGTTTTTGCATTGTCTAGTTTGAAGGGCGCTAATTTCCCATGCGTTCCGGTTCGTCGATTGTACTTTGGAAAGTCGATGAAATCAGAAGTTTTCCTTTCTGATTTGGCATGTGAACATTATTTGATTCGGATATAATAATGTCCAAGTGACAACTTTGAGTCTTGAAATTTGCTCCTTATGGATGGTAAATCGTTAATCCGAAATAGTTTTTACGATTTATTGCTCCTGTTTAAAGTTATCTTCACTAGACTTGATCTGATCACTTATGTCAAGGACCAGCTACACCCATCAATTGTGGTACACCGCCAAACCGTCATTTACCATTTATCCATATCTATCTTTTGATTTCCATCAGTTAGCGTATCACCCATCCTACAATTTCGGCCGCATAACATTTTCCGGGCACGTTGGCAATTAATAAAACCGATTCTCCCGTCAATGTGTCTCGCAAGTCCCTAAAGGCTCAGCATGGTATGGATGGTACCTTCCGGCCACCGATAAGAAAGAATACATATTTGCATACACTAATGAAACGGCAACGTGTCTATGAGACACCAATCCATACGCGCCGTATTGTCATTCGTCAACTCCTTCTGTATCCGGCCTTACGCACTACGGATTCGTCAACGCAGTAGGTACCACCGGAAAACAGCACGGAACGCGACAGATCGCATTAAATCAAGCAGAAAAAATCCAAATCCCGTCGTAGGAAGGGAAAATGCGACGTGCACGAAAATGAAAATTGAAATTCAAAAAGCAACGCGCAGTTTTGGCTTTGACGAGCGTAGTCGAAAAAAAAATCGAATCACAATTTCACTATTTCATCTTCCGCGGATTCCACCTCGGAGATGAAATTGAATTGTGTAGTTTTTCTTTGGCTTCCCAGTCCTGATTCTGCCAGCTAACGTCACACGGCACGAACGTTCTGTGAAATCAATTTTCGCGGGCTCCTCGTCACTTGTCTGATCCACCGTCAGCTGGTGCCTTTTTGTTTCACCCCGTCCGCTCGTTAGGAGGTACGTCCTGCAAATTCAAACTTCACCATGCACTACAGTGTCAACCATTCTACCGCTAAAAAAAAAGTGTGATTGTTGATACATGCGATGATAATGTTTGCCAGCTAGTCGAACTCTGTCAATATGTCCTGGCTGGACAGCCAATCATCCGGCCAGCCTCTTTCCATTTAGGGGTGGTCGAAAAAAAAATCTAATTTTGAAGCGCACCTATAAATCAATATTCATTAAACACTCAACAGAGACAGAAAAGGGATGATTCCCCTTTGGGTGGAAAATCGCACTCGCTTCCAACAAAAGTAGCAGCACGGGGTTTGGTTAGAATCCAGTCCGATTTGATGCTGTTGAGAGCTTTCCATCGAATTCCGAACACCACACACACACACCGGCTGGTCGGTCAGCACAGGAATTGAAAACGCAAATGAATGACAGATAGCGGCAATATACATGAAATTAGCATTTTACAAATAGTCATCAATTTCAATTTGCGGACCGTGAAGTGTGCGGGAGCATCTTTTCCACACCCGCTTACGTTCCGAATGACGTCGACCGCGGCCGACGGAACGAAGAGCAATGCACTTTATTCCCCCGCGCCGATCCACACAATATTGGTCATTTTCAATAATGTCAATCCGGTTGATGTATGACGGAACTTGAGTGGTCAAGTCGAGTGGAAAGTCAACGAAGCTGCTGCCTGCAAGGGGATGATTGGGTGTGAGAAATGAAATATACGTGCACTTTCCAACTATTTCAGCGGTTTTCGTACTAGATGAACGGAGAAAAACCACGTCGCCTAAAGCTGTGCAGAGAAATTTTCGAGAGACGCATCTATCCTATCGTCCCGATAGATGGACGACGGCAGTGGCCTTGTACTGTTCCGAACAAGATCTGAAATGGCAAACATATATCACTTTTAAAATGGGAGATGAATATAAATCGAAATAAATATCAAACCTGGTTTGGCTACCGCAGCTTGCGGGGGGACAGGATCCTGTCAGATTGTGAGTCGTTCGGAATCTATATGCAGCGGTCGTTCGTCAAACGAACTCGTTGGTTTCAGTTGGTAGCGTACTGTACTGTCATCAATGTCGGATCGAATTTTGGCGGATGACATGGCGTATATTTCGTTCTTCGAGAAAAGTGAAGCGTTGACCGTAGGTTGGTTCTCCGAGAAAAGAAAATGTAAAAAGCAAAACCAATAAAAATTTGGAAAACTGCAGTTTATAACATCTGTTCTGAATCGGGGTTCTAAAGTACATTTGATAACTTACCGACCAGAAATTAGGGTTGTGGACCTGGTAATACCGGCACCGAAAATCCTGGGTATACCTAAGCTGACCTACTCTGACGAAAAAAGCCGTACAGCATACCGCAACGAAGCGAAATCGTTCACCACGCTCAGGCAAATAGTCCGCACAGTGTACGGATTTATTCGTCAGAGTTGGTCAGCTTAGGTATACCCTTTATTAATACCGATTCACCGGTACTTAATAAAAGTATGTACAGGTATTTTCGGTACTATCGAGAACTTTTCGTGAATAATATATTTAACCTCTCCTGAGGCAATTGTTCGAAAATAATTACAATGACCTTGAGTTTATTTACTTCGTTTATTTGACACGGATTAAAACATCAGCTTAACATTCCGGAAGTCGCGCTAGTGCACTGAGTGCACGCTGCTCTGACAATCTAGCGAAATCGTCTTAGCTGCTCGTTCAGTGGGCCATAAGCGCGACTTCCGGAGGGTTAATAGAGTCGTACCTCTTCTATATTTTTGCATGATATAAAAAAATAATAAAAATATTCTAGCTGTCCGCCATATCTCGTGCGCGTGGTAGAAACTTTGTTTTGCGACGGGAAAACATTTCGTCGCAAATTGTGTCTTTGGGAGTGATTTATTGTTACCTGGATGCTCGCGATCAGATGTTATTCCTTTCTTCTTGCACTTACGGGTCACGAGTGTGCCACCGTCGTCTTTGGTATTAGTTTCTTTGCAGGTGGGAAGAAGTGGGTCGGTCCAATCGCCTTCTAGTCACAAAGTCTCATTGGGAATATCCGAGAAAACTGGATTTTTTCTTTCGAATTCATCTCGTCAGTAACTATCACCATTTTAGGGCCAAGTTAAATGATATATCAAAATTAGTACCTACCCAAATCAGCACCAGTTAGATATAACAGCCAAACAGTCACACGACATATATGATGCCTAAATCAACTGATAAATTCCGAGTGGTGTTCCAGGAAGCAACCATAGAAGCTCTGGTTTCCTAGTAAAAAAACAAGCGTTTGTTTTCGCTTTCTCGTCATCAAACTAGAGCTTCTATCATTGCTTCCCGGGACATCACTCGCTTTAGGCGTCATACATATCGTGTGACCTTTGGGATAGAGTGTTTAAATAGTGCTAATTTGGGTACTACTTTTGATACATCGCACAGTGGAAAAAAAATATCAAAAACGCGACTTTACTCAATAGCTTGGTGGAAAGCTAAGTGTTCTTATGTAAAAATGTCTGGGGAATCGATTGTAGGTATTTAAAATGACTTTAAAGCACGCTATCATGCCCGTTTTGCCCCAATTCACCTTTTCATTAAAGTTTATGTTCAAAACTGATTATATATCTTAGAAGAAAATTGAATACGGCTGACAAAAATTAGTGTTTCCTATGTAAAAAAGAATAGTCTCACGAAACGTTTACACCCATTTTACCCCAATTCTCCGCAAAACTAAAGTTTGAAGTTAATCCTAATTTTACATTTCGGTAAAAAGCTACATACGGCTGATCAAAAGCAGTAATTCTTATGTATAAAAGTCCAGGTTATCGTTTGAATGTAGTTAGACTGGCCGCCTAAAACGTGTGTACCCGTTTTACTCCAATTCCTCCCATAACCCAAGTATAACGTTAAACCTGGCTCTACATTTCAGAAAGAGGCTAAATGCGGTTGATCAGAAGTAGTATTTCTCATGCAAAAAAATCTGGAGAATCGATTAAAGATAGTTTGAATGGCCGCACGAAACGTGTGTACCGTTTTACCCCAACTCTTCCCATATCTCAAGCGGGAAGTTAAACCGAGCTGTGCTTCTCGAAAAGAGGCTGAAGGCGGCTGATGAAAAGTAGTAGTTCTTATGTTGAAAATTCCGGGGAATCGGTTGAAGATATTAAGAATGACCGCACGAAGCGTTTTTATCCGTTTTACCCCAATTATTCACATAATGTAGGTTATAACTTACTCATCATTTCAGAAACAGGCTGAAAGCGGCTGATCAAAAGTGACTTTTTATGTTAAATAGACCAGGGAATCGATTGAAGATAGATAGTTGACCGGACAAAACATGTATACCCGTTTTACCCCGACTTTCTCCTATAGCTCAAGTGTGAAGTTAAATCTGGTTTTACTTCTCGGGAAGAGGCTGAATGCGGCTGATGAAAAGTAGAAACTGTTATGTACAAAATTCCGGGGAATCGATTGGAAATAGTATGACCACTCGAAACGTGTATATCCGTTTTGCCCCAATTCTTTACGTAATGTATGTGGGGAGTTATACTTTACTCATCATTTCAGCAACAGATTGAACGCGAATTTTTTATACATAAGAATTACTACTTTTCAACAGCTGAAAAACAGCCAGGTTTAACTTCACACTTTAGTTATGAGAGGAAATTAGGGTAAAATTGTTACACATGTTTTGTGCGGACATTTTAGCTACCTTTGATTCCCTGAAGTATTTAACATAACAAATTACTTTTTATCAGCCTCTATCTGAAATGTTGGGTAAGTATAATTTTACACTTGTATAAGAAAAAGAATTGGGGTGAAACGAGTAAACACGCTTCATGTGGTCATTCCAAGTATGTTTAATCGATTTCTTGAACTGTTTTACATAAGAAAAACTACTTTGGTTAGCCACTTTCGGCCTCTTGCTGAAATGATGAGTAAGGTATAACTTCATATTTTTATTATGTGGATAATCGGGGTAAAACGGGTACATACGTTTAGTGCGGTCATTCTCACTATCTTCAGTCGACTCCCCGGAAGTTTTTACATAAGAATTGCTACGTTTCATCAGCCGCATACAGCCTCTTTCCGAGAAGCACAGCCAAGTTTAACTTCACATTTGAGCAATTGGAAGAATTGGGGTAAAACGGATACACAAGTTTCGCGCGGTTATTCTAGCTATCTTCAATCGATTCCCCTGAATTTTGTACATTAGAATTACTACTTTTCATCAGCCACATTCAGCCTGTTTCAGAGAAGTACAGACAGGTTTAACTTCACACTTGAGTTATGGGAAGAATTTGGGGTAAAACGGGTACACATGTTATGTCCGATCATTCGAACTATCTTCAAACAATTTCCTGGACTATTTAACATAAAAAATACTTTTGAACAGCCGCTTTCTGCCGCTTTCTGAAATATTGCGTAAGGTATATCTCCACACTTGTGTTATGTGAATAATTGGGGTAAAACGGATACAAACGCTTCGTGCGGTCATTCTAACTATCTTTAACTGATTCCCCGGATTTTTCAACATAAGAATTGCTACTTTTTATCAGCCATCTTCAGCCTCTTTTCGAGAAGCACAGCCAGGTTTAACATTCCACTTGAAATATAGGAAGAGTTGGGGTAAAATAGGTACACACGTTTTGTGCGGCCATTCAAACTATCTTCAATAGATTCCCCAGAATTTTTGGCATAAGAAACTCTTGACTAACCGTTTTCAGTCTCTTTCTGAAATGTGGAGCCTGGTTTAACTTTATACTTGAGTATAGGAGGAATTGGGGTAAAACGGGTACACACGTTTCAGACAGCCACTCTATCTATATTCAAGCGATAACCTGGACTTTTATACATAAGAATTTCTGCTTTTGATCAGCCTCATTTAGCTTTTTACCGAAATATAAAACCAGGATTAACTTCAAACTTTAGTTTTTCGGAGAATTGGGGTAAAATGGATGTATACGTTTCGTGAGATTATTCTAATTACCTTAAATCAATTCTCTGAACTTTTTTACATAAGAAATATTAATTTTTGTCAGCCGTAGTCAACTTTTCACTGAGTTATATATTCAGTTTTGAACATAAACTCAAACGAAAGGGGGAATTGGGGCAAAACGGGCATAAAAGCGTACCGTGCGGTCGTTGTAAATACTAGCAATCAATTTCTCAGACCTTTTTACATAAGAAAAACCTTTCGTGGTAAACGTCATCCAGCATTTTCAAAAAAAGTCGCGTTTTGGGTCCATTTTTTCTTACTGTGCATCTTCTAACTTGTCCCCAAGTTGGTGTTAGATACTGATGAAATGAAATCGACACACAAAAATCCAACTTAATTGAATTTAGATTTTTTGCTCTTAATGCACAATTCGGTTCAATCCATTGTTTTCCCTTTCAGAAATAAATTTTTCATGGTACCTGAGAAGTATTTTCTGAGGTGAAAAATCTGTAGTCACGTCTTCCCTAGGAAGGGCAGTTAAAATCCAGGGTACATATGGTAGAGTCACCTCTCTGGCGTCAATGATAGGTACTCAATGCGAAAAGAGGTCGATGAAAGAGGAAACAAGAAAAAATATTTCTTCCGAGTATCCTCCGTAACTTCTCCGTAAATGCGACTTGCATTTTAATAGCCACAAGTACGCGTTGTCAAATCGTACAACCCCATTTAGTTCTTCCCCTCTTGCATAAACACAGAGATCTTTATTTTAACACTGTCACACACAATCTCGTGTTCTAGGCTGTTATTCAAAATATTTTTTTTTACCAATGCAAGCACCATTTTCACTTTCAGCATGTTACGCATGCCTCGCGAGTACTCGGTCTAATATGAAACCGACCGAAAGTCATAGAGGAATTAAATGAAGATTTGTCGGAAAATCTTTAAAATTGTGTCCGACCACCATTACGTCATTGCAAAAAACACTATTTTTTTTAATCTCAAAGCCCTCCCCCTTCATATTGTAACAAATGTCAAAATAAACTCACTTGTCGAATTTCACATCATTTGGACAACTTTTGACCCCCCTAACGTCGATTGAAGTTTTTGATATTGGGTGACGAAATGGGAAAATTTGAGGAAAAATATATTAAATGCTGTAACTTTTGAAGCAGCACTCGGAAAATGATAGTTTATAACTTTTTTTTAAAGAACCTTTGCGATCTTTGTCAGAATACGAGAAGTTGGGGTTGTAAGGCATTGTGCCATATATATCGAATTTTATGCTTTAGAACCCCAACTTCTCGTATTCTGACAAAGGTCGTAAAGGTACCGTTCGATTTCTGAGATTTCTTCACATTAGAAAAACAGCAAAATGTTAATGACTTGCAGTAAAGTGCAGAATGTTTATTGTAAATATGAGATTTTTGGGTCAAAGTGTCCCAAAACTCCAACTTCTCGTGTTTTTCGAGAAATGAAACTATTTCCATTAAAATGTTATGAATATTTCCTTTAAAAAGTGGCACAAACCGTAATTTTTCGAGCACTACTTCAAAAGTTACAGTATTTAATATATTTTTTCTGGTATTTTTCCGTAGTACCAAACTTCAAGCGAAGTGGGCGGGAATCAAAAATTGTCCAAATGATGTGAAATAAGGTATCTAAGTTTCCTTTGACTTTTGTCACAATATAATGATTAAAAAGAAACTTTACACTTCCAACCGGCATGGAACACTGAACATTTTCCAGAGTCAATCAGATCGTTTTGACTCAAGAGCATTTTTTTTCAAAAGTGCTTCGAAGTCATGCATTACTTTCAAAAAATGTTGTTCGAAAACCGTGTTTTGTACAGAAAAAATAGCTGAGAAAGAGGAATGAATACTTCTATGTAAACATTATACGCTTAAAAAAACTTTTTCACAAAGCAAAGAAAATTTAAAAAAAACTTAATAATAAAAAGCGTTTTGGAGAAAGTGACCTAGTTCACAACCTTATGAACATGATTCATAAAATCAAGACTCATTCTTTTATTCATAGACTAGCAAATACCCGTCGCGCGTAGCTGCGACTTTCAACGAAATAGGAGGAAAACACAGTTTGTTCCGAAGCGCCATCTGATGGGCAGATAATCCCCAACCAACAGCACACAAACAGGCTCTGTAACAAATGCCTACTGTGTATCAATTTTTATGGCAATCGGTTAAGCTGTTTGGTAGTCCTTAAGTCACATACATGCAAACATTGACTTTTATATAGATACAAAGCTTCTCGTATTCTACATTATACATTACATTAGTTCACAAAATCAAAATATTCTGGATATTTTCTCGTGAACTATTTTCGCTGAATTTTATTCATGTATCCATTCAATTCGCGTTTCATGATCTCTAATATATTAGTCGCGATTCAATATCCATGCCCGTGAAATAGTTATTATTATATTATCCATATATTCGTGAACGTTATTTTCAATTTCAATTCAATTCAATTTCGCGTGAAATATTTCACAAAATTTGAATTTCTTAAAAATAGGGGGTTAAACATTTGAATATTATTAACAATATTCGTTTGATAAGGTTCAGTGTGATGTCTGGACAGAATACGAAAACTGCTATGAGCACCAAAATACATTATAGAGTTAAAAATCCGTATTCGTGATATAGTTCACAGAACAAGATACCGGGAATCTGTCACACTTTTATGATTCAGTTAATATTGTCACGTTACTCCGAGTAAAAAATCCGTAAGAAACCAAAAAATAACATATTGTGATAAGGCGAAGTGAAATTATGAATAAGTATCATGATAAAACTGCTGATATCATGATCATGAGTCACATCACTTCGCGTGTCAAATTTGAAAGTATACTGAAGAATAAAATATCGCAATAACGTACATATGAATTACGAAAATCGTGACTAAGATACTGAAATCATGAACGTATATTTCATTACTCGTTATTAAAATATTAGAAATCGTGACAATGACCCTGAAATCATGAACATGAAATCACTCTACTCATGACTAAAACATCACCATGGTGTAAATACGTATTTCAAAAATCGTGAAATCATGAACATAAAATACGCTATTTTGTCAGAAAAATTCTAGAGTAAACTTATGAAGGTAACGTGATGAGAAATTACAATTATCGCGAAGAAGCCCCTGAACTCATGAACAATGTTTAACTGTCGGCTATGTATTCCCAAGTTATGAACAAAAACTAAACATGTCCAGGAAACAACCACAGTAACTCAACCAAACAAATGTAATGTCATGTATATTCGAGGCGAACGAAGTTGCTTTAGAAACACAAATAGTTTCCTGAAGGCAAGGTATCCTAATTGCAGGAACTTGATCACGGTTTTCGTATATCGTTCAGTTCACGAAATCGTTGTCTATTTTTTTATGAATTTATGAACGGATTTTTTCCGTGTACCGATATTTCACCGGTATTTTACAGCCGGTTCTGAGAGCTTCAGTACCGCCGAACCGCTTCTCGACGAAAAGTGTCGAGGCTATTCCGAAAGATACTTTATTTCCTTGATCCATCATACAGATTCATTCTTCATAATAATCTGAAACGCGTAGCTGAGGGTGACAACGTTATAATGAACATCCTTGTGCATATTCCATGATGTTAAAATTGAGGTACCGTTGAACGATTATGCGCCATTTGCGATATAGCAATAAAAGATCATGTCGCAGTACACAGAAGTAAAATCATTTATAGAAGATACATACGGAAATTATTGTCCAGATAAAGCAAAGAGCCTATTTTTGCTCTAATAGGCATGGTGCCGAACTATTTCGTTAAGGGGTTACATCACTGTAAAATTAAAAAAAATCGATTTTCTATTTATTAGTCTAAAATGTGCTGTAGGATGTTAAAAATGATATCCCAAAACATGGAAAACGAAAACAATACATAAATGCTCAAATTTCCAATTCTGCCGCAGCGTGTGCGTTGCGTTGTGACGATGATTTTGGCGGATTGCACACTGACTTCATCATGTTTGACTTTTGATTTTCTAATAAGAGTTTCTTAGGAAATGGTAAGTAGGAATTCATACCAATCCGACCCATATTAAAACCTCAACAGCATGAAAGCCATCATTGCCGGCCGCCCCCATCTCCATCGTTCACGGGGAAGGATAAAGGATAAGGTAGACAGGAAGTGTTGATGCTCCACCTACTTAACGGAAGGACGACGATTCATCAGACTCTTCCATAGGTGTCGCGGAGTTGGTAGTTTGGAAGGGTATCAGATCTAGGATTTGCTCCAAGCAAGTGATGCGACCTGTAAAGCATGTTTTATTAGGTAGTTGTTTAGTTAGTCTTCGAGTGCACGATCACTCGTAAAAGAGAAGATCTTGTTTAGTTTTTGGTTCTTTTTAAACTCTGGGCAGCCGGCTACCGAGAGTATTCTATGTTCCCTAAACAAAAGCAGTTTGAACTCCACACAGCCGACCGTGGGAGTATTGCCTAGAAAAGCTAATCTTATCTGCGTAATGGGCCGGATCACTATTCATTGCAACAGTAATTGGACAGAATTCGCTACTTCCCTGTGATAACACATTATACAGGCAAAAATAGCGCGAGATGTTATAAATCAAGGAAAGTATTTCTTATTTTCCATATCGGATTGTTTGTGGAATACAAGTATACGAGCGATAATATCGAACACTGAAGGGAAATATACAGGACTGTTAACCTGATGCACGGGCTTGTTAGCAATAACGGAGCTTGAAATTAGGTTCATAAAAACAGACGCGGCGAATTTTCAATACGTATTGACCCGTGATCATAGATACTAGTCAGATTAGTCGTATTGGGGTTAATTTCCGATCAACTATTCATTTTTACGGCAATGTTTTCTCGGCTAGATCTGTTCGCACCCCCTCATTCTGCTACTATCGGCAGAAGGCTGATAGCACCGAGTCGTCGCCGGTCTAAGGACCAAATGTCATCAATAGACTTAGACTCGCGTGGAGGCGTGAGATAGGAAACTTGTGAGAATTTTGTTATCCCACCGTTTGACGACCCCAATTCTGCCGCAGCGTCCCGTGTGGAATGAAAACTTTAACCGCTTTTTTCTCGAAACCACTTTTTTTGAACTGGCCGGAAATGTAACTCGAACAAATGATTTTTGATCGCTTTGAAATTTTCACAGTTTATTCAAAATTGATTTCTCCACCGACGCACGCAAGATTTTATTTTTATTGCTTAATTTTTTTGAATTAACAATTTTGTGTCTATTTTAATGAAATTTTCGGAACTTTTCCACTCAAAAGTGCGCCATTTCGCGTAAAATCAAAATATCATAAAAAATCCTAGGTACGTCGCTTGCTGTTGACATAAAAAATTAGAAAAACTTAAGTTTTTGGCTATAGGTCAAACATTACGGGAGACAGATTTCCGGCCGTGGACCCCTTCCAAAAATCTTTCATAGGAGAAAATGCTGCACAGCCGCCATCTTGTATTAAAATTGCTCGAAACAATCACTACTTATGTTATAAATCCCATTTAACAAGATCTATTAGTATCTTTGCCTCGTTCCTTAGAATCAATTCAATAATAAAAATAGTCTGAGAATGGGGTGCACTTCCGTTTGAGTACAATGAAATCCTCGAATTGAATGCCACAATTATCGTACTACCATTTGAGCCAACGGATTAAACAAAGATGGCAGAGGTTGGGCTAACCAACATCTTCAAATGGGTTGGGTGATTGTAGAAACAAGTCAAAAATACCCATAGTACCCTATTACAAATGGTGTTTTTGTGGTGAAAATGCGATTTGATCGACCTATTCCTATTCTCTGAAACTTTGCAAGAATATTCTCTGATAATAATTCTAACGATTGATGCAAAAAAAAATATTTTTTTTGAAGCTGACTGCTGAGAAGACCCTCTTAAGAAAAATATATCTACGGCCATCCAATATGATACACAGTCAGAAATACCATCACCTGAATCGCAATCGTTTTCCAAATGTGGCTGCTGTTCAGGCAAAAATGTAAACTGCAAAATCTGCGTCCGGTCTCTCCAAATAAACAGCCAATACCACCGGTGAGGAAGCGAATACCAAAGAAGGTGGATTCACACCTGTGACTAGTGTAAAAATAATGATCGCGAATACTATTCAAGCATTCGCGATAATGACAACGACAATGAGAGTGAAACACATGACGTAGCAACGCAACATACAAAAACGGGCGAGTCGTTTTTTTTTTCTCGAAAGTTATCCTACTGGAGCTGTAAAGCTGGATTCTCGGAAGGGTTCCGCATCAGGGATGCAACATTGAAACCTGTGTTTCGGTCAAAAAAAATCTTCTTACCATCTGTGATGACTTAAACAGGAAAAAAATCTGTGAAAATCTGTGATAGATTTCCAAAAAATCTGAAAAATCACAATATTTCCAAAAATCTGTGGAATTTTCATCAAAATGCCAAAAATCTGTCATCTGTGTAAAAGAATCTGTGATAAAAAATTGTGAAAAAAATAATCTGTGACATTACAGAAAAAGCCGTGAATATGATAATCCTGCTCGCCATCAGGACAATAGCATATGAGACGGGAAATGTCAGCCACTAAAGTACTGCTTAGGTCCAATTGTGATATTGAGTGTACAGTTCAGATGTGCGGGCGCACAGACTTTACGATCACGTGGGAACGAATGTTTATTTGCGCGCGCTTCAGACCGCGGTTATAAAACTATAAGTGCCATCTTTGTGTATCATCGTGAAGGGCTCAGGCGTTTGCAAGTTAACGTGTTCGATCGCGTGGGCGTTTGTATGTCTCAAGGACGCCATGAATCGTGTTGTCTGGTGGATATGAGCGTCATTTTTTCTTGTTTGTCCAACCGAAGGCATGGACCTGGGCTGGTAGGACCGAAGGTAGAGAGATTCGGACTTTTCAAAAATTTTCAGATATTTGGCCTATTTATCGCCATAATTTTTTACTGATATTTTGCATACCAAAAATCATTTATCGATAACATACCATTAACATAGAAATTTACGGAACACTTATTTGCTCCTATTTGAGCTCTCAAAAATAAATTGTTGTCGATGGTTCTTGCGGTTCATTGGATACGATAGCGCTTTTTAGGCATGAAACTCAAAATGGCGCTTTGGCTTAACGCCACCGCTACCGCTACCGAATAAACATTAGCCACTTCCATCCTAGAATTCCCAGTTCTAATTAATGGTAAACACAATAAAAAGTATTTGACTCTTGAAATGATTCATAATAATTACTCATTGTTGATGATGCTCATTTTGTCCTCCACATAGAAATACTATTTTTCTGCTAATCTAAAAACCACTAACCCAACTCATTTAAAACACCCTGACTTAATCCCACTGTGCAACGGATGGCCTTTCTGAATTGCGTTATAAAACTTCTTGACACATTCACACGCGCTGCCTCTGAAACAAGCGTCCTCGTGCAAGCGTGTATGCTGCCCCATATGGGTTGCGCTGCAGTTCAGGGCATAATTTATGACATCCCGGGCGGGCACTAAAAATGACGATAACCTCCAAACGTCGCAACAACCAAACCAAAATTCGGCAGATCGTATCAGTATGCGTTTGACACACTTTCGGTTTCGCTACCCTGTGAATGTAGTTAGCTAGAGTTAGTCGGTAACTGTAGCGCGGTTCTGAAACGCATTTTGTTGAAACTTCCCCGCCAATGACGGTGCAGTGGTTGGTGGGAGCGGAGAGGTACGACCACCGACACCGAATAGTGCATGCATTTAAAGTAAGTAACGGAGTACTACCTACTGCGGCTGCCCCTCCCCGTATGTTGCCCCATGCTGCACGCATTTAAACGTATGCGTGTACGCATCGAAAGCGATGCCTTTGAATGAGGGGCGAGACAGACAAAAAAATATATAGAACGCAGACAAGAGCCAATTCAAAATTAGGTCACGACTCTCGAACTCGCGTTGTTGCGTAGAAACGCATAACACTACGACGTCAAGCCGGGAAACATAAACTACGAATGGCATGCTACTTATGTTTATGGGCTGTTAAACACAACGCGAGCTATCGTTCGGTCGCTGTAACGCAGCATTCAAATAATATGCTTCGATTGCACATGGGGCCAGACAGCTGGTTGTGGGAAATTGACGACGCATTTGGCGCGCATAAAACAAGTTGGGCCGCGAAATGCCCGCTGCCCCCAAAAACTTGTGATGCATCTTAGCGCTCGCTGCTATTTAACAGAGCTAATGGCAGTTTTACGAGCGTTTGTTTTCTTCGAAAGTGATCAAGCGCGGGATCGATGCGGACTTTTTCTTCTTCCACTTTTTTTTATTAACAATTCGTGTGGATTAGTAAAATGTTTGTAAACAAATTGGCCCCAAGGCAATGTCGTCGTTGCGATTCGTTTGTTCCGTGGGGAGTGGCGGTAGCGGTTCATGCGGATGACGCAAAAATCGATATGGTCTTTTCGTTGACAAAAAAACAACAACGGTGCAGCCATTTTGGGGGAAGAGCATTTTGGTTGCCACACTCAGGCTCGCACTGTTTGCAGTCGAATGTTGGCTTAGGTGCAGTTGCATTTCGTTTCGTTTGCTGTGTGGCTTTGGAAGAGTAAATATTGGTCTTCATGGGAGGTGTTGACTTGATTGCATTTTTATTTAGAAATATTTTCATTTCAATTGAATTCGAGAAAATAGGAACAGCAAGAAGTGCAATGGTAAGAAATTACCGAAAACTCTGGGAAGTCCAAATTTTAAAAACGCTCTCTTCAAGGGAATCATTGAAGCTTATTTTGAAGGTCACATGCGACATGATAGCCAATGTGACGGGTGCACAATTGAAATATTCAGAAATATCTTCAATATGCAGTAACAGTGCGTAAACAAAGATAAGCTGCACTCAGATTCAGTAGGATGACATATTGCTTCTAACACTTACTGTTGTTATCGGTACCTTATCATAAACCGGAGATATCCAGTTCAACTGGGCAGGTACATTTTGTCCATTATGTCGAAAACGGCATCTCTGTTATGTGTTCATCAAATTAAAATCGAAACCTAATGAATCCACCCATAAACATGTTAAAGTTGCGAAAAAAGTAAGAGAAGCTTTTTTTTTTTTCTTTTTTTACAACAATACGTTTATTTCGAACGTTGGAACCTATTTCAGCCAACCTATGAATTTTAAATGTGTAGTGTGTGTATGTAATGTGTACAACATTGTCACGCTAGATAAATATTTAGTTTCTAGAGTAACAATATTTCTAAATGATATCGTAGTCGAAGATGCTTTTACACAAAAGAATAAAGTATCTCGAAAGACAATGCATTACGATGGCGCATACTTGTAGGGAAAAAAACGTAAGCTTAGCCGTATCTCAGCACAAATCAGTTTTGGTTCCATTAGGGTCACAAAAAGAGCACAATTTGGTTTTGACCCGCCATAGCGCATTGCGTTTGAAATTAATATAGGAATTCGTATAGGAAAACCTACTTTTTTGCATTTTGATTTCGAGAGACCCCACAGATTTACATGTAGAATGCAGACTTTCATTACTAGCACAATATTGGAGACAAAGAGAACGAAAAAAACTAGTTTACTAATAACGACAACAATGTGCTAAACAAGAAAACACACAAGATGAAAGAAATAAAGGGGAAAACCCTTGTTTTGTCGCATTGGTTTAGTGGAAATTAACATAGTATATCTACAGCTTGAAAGTATATGAAAGTAATCAATATAATTAAGGGAAATTATTATAATGAACATGATTTACCGTGCCGTAAATTGGCCAAATCTCACAAGATTCAACAGTCATCATTCCGCTCAGACAAGATCATCCGTATTCCCCACGCACATTTAGTACGATGTGGATTAGTAACCTAGTTGGTCAAATAAACACTGAACAGCTCTTTTTAGTACTTTTGCAAAAGAGTGTTTAGAACGTCTTTCACAGAAATGTTTCAGATTTCTTGGAAGCCATTTGTAGACAGGCATGGTAATAGATCATGTCAACTCTTCTACTATAAACGCACTTTTCAGCCATCCCATGCAAGAGTTGATTCTCTGCGCAATTATCACACCGAGCCTTATTGCTACAATGGATCATTTGCTTTTATAAAGTGCAATGCTGTAATGCATAAGGCAATGCAAAATAGCCGATCAGGCAGATCGTCATTCAAAATCTTTGCTCAGTGGGCCTTTGAAATAGCCAACCCCGTGCTTCAGTCAGTAGGTCCACGCCTGACAAACTCGAATCAGTGACCACATCGTCGATCTCAACTTTGTGAGTGGGCATGTAGACGTGGCTGTGGTTCATAAAAGTTCACTCAAAGCATTTAGAATACTTGGCGGATTATCTTTGATTCCGGAGATCATATATGATCAGAGCGAGTTTATTGTTAATGATTTTAAACGGGATGTCAGCGTCCTTGATTACGAATCTTGTTCGACATCTATTTTACCAAGAGTTGAGTTTTATTCAGTAGGTTTTATTTATACAGGAGTCAGAGCAAACGGTGCAAGGTGAAAAGTTAAAGAATACGAAGGAAGAAAAAGAACATTTGAGATATAATGAAACGATAAGTCAATTAAAGCAAAAATTTGGCAACGTATCTTCACTCGATGTATGACTGCTACCGATAAATAAAATAAAATCATTTCATGAACTACCTTTCAATTCACGAGCATTTCCGCAGGGGGTAACCCCGAGGGTACCTAGCGTCCAAAAGGGGGTAAACCATACAGAGTCGTAGTGTGCGGTTGGCCAGTTAGGCCCCCGCCGAGGGCACCAACCTTAAGAGGGCTCTAAAATTTTGGTCTGCTTATAAAATAAGTGAGCCTAAGTCAAAAAATAAGTCAGGATAGACGAGAATGACCTTAAGGTTAAAACCTCTACAATCAAAATAAAAAAGGAAGTTAGAACAGGAGCACATTCCCAGGTACATACAAAATTATTGTTTGAAAGTCGAACTGAAAAAGAAAGCACAACTAGACAGCAAAAAGGCGTATAACTAAGACTCTACCAAAGGCACCAGAAGATTCCACTACGGTCCTATTAGTCCTGAATAAACAACGAACAAGACAAGGACTTCAAATAGTGAAAATTATTGCAAACTGTTTCCGCTCGTTTTCTCAGTTTGATAGAAACCACGGGAACGGAGATGGGGTTATGGGTAGTAAAGCAATCTACCTTTTTAAAGCGGCAGCAAAGATCGTGGAGTAAGCTAGATTCATCGATAAGATAACCCCACGCCGTACTGTGGAAATTGAAGTCTCCTCCGTGCCGGGAGAAGTTACGCAATATCACAAAGTTGCCGGTTCTCAACCTAGCTCCAACCAATCCTGCACTAAGTTGAATCCTTATTTTTTTCACAAATGTCTAAGACCAGCTGCTGTTTGCTTCGGATTTGTGGTAGAGCTTCCTCTTGGCGATATATTGACGGACTCTCAAGAGAGAAAAAAAATATTTCCACAAAGACCCGGCACAAACAACCGATCAAAGGTCATCCGATATTAATTTAAAGGGTTTGTCCCGCCCAGTGCGATTGTCATTCCAAATCTTCGCTCACTGGAACAAGGTGTCTTTGAAAAAGCCAATCCCGTTTTACAGTAGATCCACGCAGGTCAAGTTCCAGTCGATAACTACACCATCAATCTCAACTTTATGAGCGGGTATGTAAACGCGTTAGTTCGTCATAAAAGTCTTGTCGCCAGTAACGTCATTTGTTTACTTTAGACAAAACATCACAATTCTGAGCTTATCTAAGTGAAGTTTTGAGATATCTGGCACAGCTGAATATTTCTGCGTCTTGAGGAATATTAGAATACTTAGCGGACTATCTTTGATCCGAAAGAAGATCGGATATGGTCGAACCCAGTTCAATGTGTTTTTAAATGAAAATTCGGAGTCTTTCATAATGAATATTGGTCGACATCCATTTTAGGATCATTTGGATCATTTCAGGAGAATTTATTTATGCACGGGCCTAGAGCAAAGTGAAAACTGTAGAATATGAAGGAAGAGATAGAAATCATATGGAATATAATATCTTTATAAAAGCATAGTGCTGTATTTCCCTTTAGTGAAAGAAAAAACTATTCTTTCTTCACTAAGGAGGAAATTAAACCGCATTGTCACTGTCACTAAGTTAGTGTCGAATTCTGATGAGACGCAGTCGAAACGCCAATTCCATAACTAACTTGGTTATACATATGTGCCGTGCCCTTAACGCGCAAGTGTGGTTTAAAAAAGTTTCTGCTTGTCCCCAAAAATGTGAGTGCATTTTTTCTGACCATCGTTCTATTGCATATTGGTTCAAGATGAAGCGAAAACTAAGAAAGACCTAGGAGAAATTAAATAATGCAAATGACATTCTTAGAAAGTGGAAAAAATAATGAGAAAATGTGCCGGATACACATGTATAAGTGATAATGGGTGGATTGAAGCGAAATTGTCGAGAATTTAGCAGCCAACCTCGAAACAATTTATTTGTGCAAACTGCGGCTCTTACATGTACAAAACTTTCCTACAAATTTATGTTTTATTTGATAAATAGGTACAGATTTTGTAGTACATTTACTGTGTTGAAATAATTTCGTGTTTTCTCTTTACAGAAAGGCTTTTTGAGATCGCTTCTTTTCGTAACTAAAAACAAATTAAAAAATGACTCACGTTGGCTAGTGTGTAAAATGTATGCCACCTATAACGCATCTTAATTAGAATAATACCAGCTATCGGCTGGCATCGACATCCAAATTCCTTTGCATCTGACCCAGTTTCCACAGACAAAAGAATGCGCGTCTAGATTGCGATACCGCTAGAGACGTTCGTTCTGTTCTCATCAATTACGCACTGATCGCGATGACGCCTGCTGCGGTTTAGGCAATATGCATCTCGTTAGAACCTTCGCTATATTTTTTTCACCAACGCTCGCACTGGTAACATGAAAAGGCCAGCAATTCGATATTGCATCATTTTCTAACAGCGTTTTCCCTCCCTGTGGAGTTAAAAATGCCACAAACGAAAATGCCATATTTTCCCAATACAAGACCTAGCGAAATGCGCACTATTCGATCATCCATTTGCCCCAAAATAGTTCTTGACTACGTTCCCCGTTACCACAAGTAGTTCCGCAAAGTCTTAGCTATGATGTTCCAACTTTCCTGTACCTTGCATGTTTGGAGCAGGAAACTACTAATCCAATTTAAGTCAATGCCAAGTGAGTAAAAAAGTTTTGGAACACTCCCGTCTCCTGTATATACTTCCTGGTTGTATACATTTTGGCGTTTGGTTTGGTTTCTCCCATCACCACTTCGTTCCCACCCATAAATCGTTAAACAAACAAATCACATGATTAGCTTCGGTGCTGGAGCAATATGGCGTCAAACCGCAGCACCGCTGATAAACAGCAACGTGCAACTTCGTGTCATGTGTTGGCTTGGTTGATGCGGTTCTGCACACACCGTACCCGCCCCACACAGTGCCATCGATAAGAACCGCTTAATCGACGAAGCAGGCAAGTTTCCAGGAAATGTCTCCCTCCCAAAAAAAAAACGAAGGCGCAATATGACATCAGTGTTTTTGGCAGAGCGCGCGCTGCGCGTAACTCACTGCGCACTGGCGCATTTTTTCAAGGTCTTTGCAAGCAACAAATTTTTGGTAGCTTATGCCATACACAACAGTGGCCCAAACACGCGCGCAGGTCAGCTTTTAGTGGCAGAAGCGCGCAGCACAAAAAATTGGGTCGGAAATGAACTGCATGATTTCGGGAATGGTTTGTTTGCTGATTCAGTGACGATCGATGCACGGCGATAAATGTTGAATATTTGTTTTTTTAGGGTTAGTTATTTTTAGATTACGCCGAAATTAGGTCACTGGTAGTTTGGATGTTGGTTCGAGCGAATGCAGCTGCTTTTGGCTGGGTTAGGGCAGTTAGATTGGGAGATTTTTTTGGCCCACCCGTGATCATTTGTCATGTTGACAGTTTTTAGATTATCGAAACGGGGTATCGTTAACTCATTTTGTAATTTAGTGGCAAGTAATGCGAGTAGATCTTTCATCGAAATTGTACTGATGTCAACTATTATCACATCAATAAATACGAGATGCAGATTTTTGGCGTAGATTTCCAGCATAGCCAAGGTCAAATGTCAGTTCATTAATATTTGTTTCTCCCTCTTTCTCCCCAGGAACAATCTTCAACGCTCACAAAGTCATCCTAGCGGCTTGCTCGAAAAACTTTGCCGATCTGTTCGAGCGAGCTCCGGTTGGCACGGGACAGATATGTGTGATGCTGGAGGCCACCTCGGCCGACAACATGCACGCTCTGCTCGAGTTTATGTACAAAGGCGAAGTGCACGTGTCACAGAAAGCGCTGGAAAGCTTTCTGAAGGCAGCTGAGAATTTGCAGGTCAGTTTGGGACTTTAGGGTTAATTTGTGTCCGTGTGTGTATTCTAATTTCTATTTCCTGCCCGGTAGGTCAAAGGTCTCACGACAGAGCACGGTAAATTCGCGAGCGCCAATGCTGCCCAGCCGCAAACGCCCAACAACCTGCCATCGCCTGCCGCTCGCCGGCAGCAACGAAACTCTCTGTCGGCTTCGCTCGAGTCCATCAATCGGGTCGTCAAAAATGAATCGTTAGCCGGAAGTGGAGGAGGAGGAGGAGGAGGTGTAACAGGTGGCGGAAGTACAACGCCAAATTTCTCATCCTACCTCCAACCGTCGTATCTGCCGCAACCGTATGAAAGCTCCCGCAAACGTTCGATCCGCAGTCCGTTCTACGAACATCAGGAAGCGACCAGGGGTAGCGTGCTCCGGGATGGCAAGGCAAGCGTTGGTAATGACAGTCCTGTGAGCGGCAGCAAAAACTATCGTCCCTCGAGCAGTGGATCATCGGCAGCACCGACGGAGGCGGACACGGTACACACGGATCGGGATTCACCGCAGCAGTCAAAGTGAGTGTGGGCTTGGATTTGCTATGACGGGGGCCCTTTGCGATTGTCCTGGGTTTTTACTTGTCAGATCTGGCTACCCTAATAAGGCAGGTTTTGGCTGTTTTAGGCTATGGGGAGTGATATGGACAAGAATGTAACATCGGAAGGTTAAAAGTGGGTCTCGTATTGGACGTTTTTGGAAAACTCAGACTTGGCGCGGAATAAAAAAGATGATACTGTTGTTCCGATTATCTAGGTTATGATCTTATTGAAATGCGATCATCATTCTTGTGATTCATGCACAACAGACTTTGATGTTCTCTCCAACGTTTCGACTATATTTCTAGTCTTTTTCAGGGATTGGACCTTATTCAATCCTTGAAAAGGACTAGAAAACATAAAGTCAATCAAATGTTCTGGCTAAATCACAAGACTGATGACCGCATTTCAATACGAATATGTGTGGGTAATGTTTGGGACATACCCGGCGCATCGGACAAGCCAAAACGTGGACATAATTCACTAGAGCCCAAACCATTGACTATATTCACAGGGTGTCTTTGGAGATATTATTCGTATGCATATTCCCGACCACCAGAAAAAAATTAAATTAGACATGGCTTCCTATGATCGAACTAAAAAAAACTTTATACTGACAAGATTGAAAGGTGGTGTCTTCGATAAAGTTTCAGAAATGCTCATTGTTACGGAGGATCGCACCAGTCCGTCTAGTACCCCCTTGATGAATGAGAGTGCGGCGCGTTGAGTTTAGGATCGACACGTGCTCTCGGACGGATCTTATCGGTAGTGCGAGAACGAGAATTGTAAAAAGGATTTTGACAGACCGAAACATTTGCATTTGATTTGTAGAGAATTAAATAATTTGATTAAAAGTGAATTTGAATTGTGAAACGACATGGAGTTCACCTTAATTTAAGCGAGAAGTATTGTGAGTAGAAGTAACGTTAATGATGAATTTATATTTACAGTAGTGTATTTTGGCCAGATATCTGAAAGTGAAAAATTTGTTACTAAAACCAATGTGAGTTTACTAAACTAATGCAAAGCAAAACAACTAAATTAATCAACACCTTTAGCTCTTAGCATATCTACCGGAACAACGGTGTATTGCTAAAAAGACCCCGAAAATTCCCCCAACAAACTAAGAGATTATTCAAGATGCCAAACAAGCGGAGTAAGAAAACCCTCTACCAGGTGTATGTCGAAGCGGACACAGACAGAATGGACACCACGAATCGTTTTGTAACTACAGAGGCGTAGGTGTCAACGACAGCATCGTAGAGCCAGACCGTGCTTTTACATGTTCCACATGCCAACGGTCATCATCGACGATACCCGTGTGAAGGCCTAATAGTGGTACAAGTTCTGTAAAGACCGCTGCAAGTGCCCGACCTATTCAACTGCAGATGGAAAAGCTGAAAGCACAGGCGGTTGAGTGTTAAGCGTGACCGCCACTCATCCAGTGGGTTCGGGCTCAATCCCAGACGAGGTCGTTGAGATTTTCTGAGGTGAAAAAATCTGTGGTCACGTCTTCATTCGGAAGGCAAGTGCAGCCGTTGCTCCCGTTTCATGTGTTCAGGGGTCGATATCTGTGGTTCAGGTAATGGAGACACCTCTCTGGCGTCGATGTTTGGCAATCGAATTGGAAATAGTTCGAAGAAAAATAACCAGAACAAAATAAGGTATTTCCCTGGACGATACAGCAGTACAGTCTTCGTTAGTGGGTCTCATTGGTTGAAGTTCTGGGACCGTTGTGCAAGCATATGTCACTAGCTAGCTGAATCCATCCCAGATAGTGTTAGAACTCGTCATACCGATTATCAGTGATAGGCAGTTAGCTACGCAGGTATACAGATCTTTCCCTCTCACGCTGACCAGGGTCAGAGTATTAAGATCAAGAGCCGCATCCGAACCTCTTAGCCGGTTAATTAGAGCCGGTTCCAGTGCAATCCGCAGAATATCCGATGCCGAGGTCAGAATTCGAACCGTCACCCTTTTTAGGGCAATCTAGAGTACCTTCATCGCAGAGGTCCGGTGGTTAATCGTTGCCGGCACCAACACCTCATTTCTTACCAGGTTTTGGAACCCCATCAATGCCAAAGGTACCGACGTTGTACCAGGGCGGACAACTGGGTTAGAGCGCAAATTCGTTGGATGAACTTCCTTGGTTACCTTATCATGGTAGACTGAATCCGCAGCAGCTCGCTAACAGGTAGGTAATCTTCAAAGAGCTTTCTACTTTTTTTTGGGAAATACAGAGGACTGGCCTCTGTTGTCAACACGACGGAAGCGTGCGGATATTGCGATGCAGAGCCAGATTGCAGTGGTGTTTGAATGGAAACGCGTTTGAAGCAGTACGAAGTCGTTTACTGCTACCGGCTGCTCTGTCACATGTTATTGCCCGAAGCTATTAATCCACACGTTGCTGCAAAAAAGACTTCACATGAACATCTACAACTTTGTACCTGTGTACAAAATTTCGTGCACGCGTTCAATCTAAAACATGCTTCGTCTCGATGTACAGGTTCACCTCGAACATCAAACCTAATCGAACGATGTATAAACTCTAGTGCAAACATCCTTGTACGTACACCGGGTGCGTACACGAGAACGATTCGCAAAAGGCAAAGTCAACGCTAATGATGACGAGAGTGAGGATTTTTGGTGCCAGGAACGTATGTCTACGCACACCGTGTACGTACATGGTGTTCGGTTGTGCAGGCGAACATACGTGTACGTTTTGACACGAAATAGCGTGTTTGAGTTCGTACACGAAGTGTGGGTTTAACATGAGAACAGAACCAGAGCGAACATTGTGTGCGATGTTCATTTGGGAAGACTGCTGCAAAAGATGCGCAACGTTCCAGGAACGAAGCAAAACTGACTCGACACATTTATTGGATACGAATTGGTCGTGCGATCACCTGGAAGCCGGTGCTCATGAGACGTATTTGAACAATCCAATGCTGTTGTCCGAGCTAGTGGACAATCTAATCTAGTGACCAAGAAGCTTGATTGGTCATTGTACAAAGAAAAGGTCAGAGAGGTGAACATTCGATCATTTCCCGGTACATGGCAAATGATGTGACACCGTACTACGACCCGATACAGCTGCAACAACTGTCGCGACCTACAAAGCTAAATAATGAAGACGCATCCAGCATGTCTAGTTTGCGAAGATCCAAAGCATTGAAGTGAAAAACTGTGATATACTTGCCAAAAAGATGTATAAACGCTGGAAGACCATTCATGAGCTCATGGAAAGCGATCGTGCCGAATTCGTACGGAGTGTGAGATCGACGAATTCCAGCGTCGACATCATTCCCTGCTACACTCAAAGCAAAAGCAGAGTGAACTTGAGTCAAAACAGGAGAATCTCGAGCCCAAATCGTGTGGACTTACTCGTTCTTGGATGACGGGTCATCATGGACGTTACTCAACGAAGAGATTGCGATACACTTGGGTGACAAAAGAGATTCCCTCCCACTGCGTCTGCATTGGACGGCTAACATGAAGCACATCAACAGCGACGCTTAGCGAACTTTGTTGAAGATTCGTGGAGAAGCCAATGGTGAAAAGTTAATACTGAATGATTTGCGCACAATGGATAAGTTGGACTTATCCCGGCAATCTCTGCGATACACGGATTCGGTTGATCCGTTCCCGTATTTGAAAGGTCTTCCGGTCAAAGAATACGAGAACGCATTGGCCTGCATTCTTATCGGTAACGACAATGCTCACGTGACTGCCACGCACAAGATACGTGAGGACCAGTCTGGATAACCGATTGCGGCGAATTCGTAGCTCGGGTTGACTGTGACGGGAAACAATGCAAATTTGTGGATCGTGCAGACAGCTTCCATATCTAAGTGGGTCAGGATGATCGTTCACTGCATGATCTTATCTCGTTCAAGAGTTCTTCTCGGTGGAAAGTATGGGTCCCGGATCTCCGAAAGTACAACGTGTAAAATTACGAAGCGTGTTGGTCAACGATTCAAGACGGGACTGCTGTAACGATATGACTGTTTCGAGTTCTCTGATAACTATCCGAGATGGCTGTTGATTGTAGATCTTGGAGCGACGTCCCAGTGATTCGCAAGGGTGTTGTGAGGCAGCTTTCCGAATTCCAGGCGAAGGTGTACAAGTCCATCCATAGGGCGACCCCAGAGGAACTGGAGGAGGCAAGTCCCCGACGGACTTGGTATCTTTCATTAGGTGTCGTTCTAAATCCGAAGAAACCATGGTTCGTTAACACTATGCTATTGAAAGGACCGGATCTTCTGAATTCTCTTTTGGTAGTGCTCTTCGGATTCCGGGAAAGACGAGTGGCTCTTTACGCTGATTTAAAAGAGATGCACCACCAAGTTAAAATTCAACGGGACCGTCATGTACAACAGATGCTGTGGCGGATGATCCAAGTATGGAACCTACAGTGTATTTGATAGATGTCGCCACATTTGCAACCGCGTGTTCACTATGCTCGACACAAAACGTGCAAAACCGGAATGCTGATGATCATGCTTAAAAGTTCCGAGCAGCTGCTGATGCCATAATCCGGAAACAATGTGTCGTCGATTCTATTGACAGTGCGGATAGTGTAGAGGAAGCGGTAAAAATAACGTTGGAAGTTAGACACGTCCATGCCCTTGGTGGATTTCACCAGCTAAACTGGTTGTCAAACTCCAAAGAGGTTCTGGCACGGGACGGGGAAGACGACCCAGTTACCGAGAATGGATACAGCTGGACAAAAATTGCTACATGAAACGGGTTCTTCGAATGTACTGGTAGCCAGAAGAAGACGTCTTTACGCTCTCAACGACACTAGCGATTGAGAAGGCTCACCCTATGAAGCAACCGGCATTGCAGGTCGTGATGAACCCGTTTGACCCAGCAGGACTACTGTGTTTCCTTCTTGTTCATGGGAAGATCTTGAATCAAGAGCTATGGAGAACCAAAAACCGGATGGGATCTACAGATTCCGTTGATATTGAACGAGAAATGGACACGGTGGACCGGCTTGTTCCGACATTTGAACTAGATACGCATTCCTCGCTGCTACTTTCTGAACATTCGATCAAGGAGGTTGAGAATAAAGCGTTCGCGTGCGTAGTTTATGGTCGTGCAGGGTTTTCAGGCGGCGTGATGCGTGATATGGGTCTGGGTTCAATCCCAGCCGAGATTGTTTAGATTTCCAGAGGTAAACAAATCTGTGGTCATGTCTTCCTTCGGAAGGAAAGCAAAGTCATTGGGCCCGGTCCATGTGTTGATGGGTCGATATCAAGGGTTCAGATAATGGAGTCATCTCTCTGGCATCGCACTCGAAGCGGGAATAGGTCGACAAACAATAACCAGAACAGAGGAAGGTATTTCCCTAAACGATACGATAGGCAGCTCCTTTGAAGACACTTTCTATTCCGGAAGGCTGGAAATGAATGAAGCTGTAATCGGAGTTTAACTGCGCAAAGCTATCATCAACGGACACACGCTTAAATTCGACAAGACGGTCATGTGGACCGACTCTAAAACTGTATTAGCGCGGATAAATGCGTACCATCGAATGTATCAGCAGTTAGTTGGATGTCGAGCTGGCGACATATTGTCGAAGCTGGGCGCGGCCAGGGGGCGGTACGTACCGAATAAGATAAATCCCGTAGATTTGGCTACCAAATGGAAAGTGCGAGGACCCTGCTTCTCGGCGGATTGTCCGTGATTCGGTAAGCTTTTCCTGCGGGAACACAGTGGCCGTCGGGAATCCTGTCGAGGAGACGACCGACGAAGAATTGCGGCCAAGTGTGGTATAAGGTGAAGCAATTTTGAAGTCCGTCTGGAAGCGTTTCTCCAACTGGACACTAGTTCTCCGATATCGGAGGATTCTTCATTGGAGATCTAAAAACATATCTCCATCAGCTGGGCCTATCACGCAGCAAGAGGTGGCACTTGCCGATGCGTGCCGATTGGTTTGTCGACTGGTTCGAAGCGAAATGTATCCCAATGAGGTTGCTACCCTGAAGATAGGCAAATATCATAATAAGATAAGGTGACAGAAGAAAATGTAGAGGACTAACACAATATGGAAACTGTCATCATACATGGACAAAGCTAAAGTTATCCGTTCTGATTCCAGAGTCCTCGAAGCCTCGTTTACGTCGTACGATACCCGATTTCCGATAATTCTTCCAGACGAGCAGTTAGTTACCTACATACTGCTGGAACGGTATACAAGGGGGCTCTTTCTGTCGTCATTGAGGTGAGGCAGCGCTTCTACGTGTCTGTGTTGTGGCAATAGTACACAAGATGGCGAGGGAGTGTATGCTGATCACGGTGAAAAAGTAGTTCCTGCGATCCCACGAATGGCTCCGCTTTCGCCGGGCAGAATGAAGTCCTTTGATCGTCCGCTCTCCTACATGGGAATTGACTACTTTGGACTAATCGCTGTTCGAGTCAACCGCAGCATCGTAAAGAGATGGATCGCATGGTTCACGTGGCTCCCAACCCGTGTAGTTCATCTAGGTTGTACACACTCTGATGACGGAATATGCCTATTTATCGGATGTAGAGGTTCTCAGGGGGAAATACATAGCTATCAAGGAACGAACTTTGTTGGGGCAAACAACAAGCTGCGCAGGACGATAACCGCCATAGACGGACAGCTTGAAGAATCTTTTACCAATACGGATACTCGGTGGTTGTTCAACCTACCTGAGTCGTCTCACATGGGAGGTGTTTGGGAGCAGTTGGTGAGGTCGGTAAAGTAGCGCTGGCGGCGATGGGTACGTCTAGGATTCTAAACGAAGAGACAATGGCTACTGTTGTGGTCGAAGCAGAAAGCGTCGTCAACTCCAGACCGTCAACTTTAATTTCTTGAGAGGCGGAGCAGCAAGAGGTGTTGACACAACACTTTTCTTTTGTCGAGTTCACGTGGAGTAGTGCAGCCGCCGGCCGAAGAGACAAACGGAACCTAAGTTGACGTGCAGAGGAGATTGGCAGCTTTGCGAAGCCATGTTAAACCAGTTCTGGAGGAGATGGGTACGAGTGTATCTCTCAACTACATGTATTGCTCGCAGAAATGCTTTTTTCATTGTCTAGACTAACTAGAACAAAGGTAAAAGCAGATATGAACCATGGCACTCTAGAGCTCTATGAATAGGGTAAGCTTGCTTTTTCATGTTTTATTTACTTTTTCCGCATAAAAATCGGCCAAAACATATTGGTATGGTATATTCAACACTTTATGAATCGACAACCTTTAGTCCTATAAGTTCTTCAGCAAGTCTATTACGAGCAGTACTAAAACTTTGTCGAAGATACTATTTTTCTATCTTATCAGCAAGGATGCAAAATGCCTACCTTTTCCACGGCTGTAATTTTTCTGCCTACATTCTCATTTCTCTCTCGATGCTGCTGTCATTCGCTAGTGCAGGACGCCTAGCGCTGTACGGCTGCCTGTGTGTAAAGCAGTAACATGACAGAAAACTACTGTCCCCAGTACAGCCACCAGACGCGAGCGGTACAGCTTCGCTTTCCTTATTTTACATTTTTTAATATTTTCAATCTTTTTAATATTTTTATTCAAAAATGACTACAATGAATGCGGCTCATTTACGCCACGGCCGGCATCAACGCTTTCGTGTGCGGGACTCTCCCTTTGACTATGCAGAGAAAAATGTACAAAGCGAGAGAACAAACTTTACTACGCCACACTCTCACCGAGCAGTCGGAGTACAGCAGCAAAACAAAAATGTATTCTACTACTGTACGGCAAAATGTACTCGGTTTGACTACTGTTCTGGCAAGAGCTGTAGTGATGCGTCGCTGTAGCGGGCTGTACGGCTTGTGCAAATGTAAATATATCGAAAAAAATGTAGTTTATCGGTACCGTTGGCATCCCTGCTTATCAGTATAAAAAGCTATTTTTAGTTCGATCGTAGTAAACTAAGCGACAAAAATTTAGTTTGCCTTCTCACCCCATCGTCTAACCGTGCATCAACGTGCTTCTGATTCGATTAGCGAACGATGAATAAAACAAAAAAATACATGTGATCCTTGTATAACTACACAATATTCGAGTAGGTCTCTTAGGTTCTCCATAATGACGGATTTGCCTGTCATTGGCTGGGAAATATCGATTTTCCGAAAGATTCTGCGTTGATTGTGGAAGTCATCCCGTAATTTAATGTAATATTGGTGCACACATTTCCAAGTAATTCCGTGGAGTGCAATGAAAACTATTAAAAAACTCTACCTGCTTGTTCCGAATTTTTTCTACTCCTATATTGAAAAGAAAGTCGTAGTCGCGATAACAACTTCAATTATAAACCTTTACAAAACCAACCAAACAAGCCATTCTCGGAAGTCTTAGAATGTAACCCTCGTTAACGATCCGTTAGACTTATCCATTCCGAATCCTATCTCTTTACAGCCGCTATGAAAACCACAGTCCTAGCACGACACATCACGGCAACGGAAATGGACCAGTCTCATCGAACACGCTGGAACGAGATGAACGAAGCGAGCGAGCGTTATCCGAAGACAAGCTAAAAACTGAGATCAGGGAAAGCAACGAGGTAGGTGTATCGTGTACCATTGTCCGTCAGTTATTTGATTTTTCATTCACTCATCGTGTCCGCTTCAGACTGGTGCTGAGGATCTTCGAGTGAAAATGGAAATACGACCGATTCAATCGCCCCTGACCTCGTCTGCACCGGCAACGCCAACGACACCGGTGGGATTCATAAACGTGAAAGGTGGGCTACCCGGTGGACTGGACGGATCGATGCCTTCGGTTGATGTGTTAACGATGCTGAGCGCTCAGCGGGCCGGTGTAACCGCCGCGGACGGTAAGTTGTTGTAGTTTGTAGGCACCCCTCGAAAGGTTAGTAATTTTGATTCCATGAACCGCAGGTTCCCTGCCGCCAGGTAAGAAGCTACAGTGCCATCTCTGTGATCGCCAGTACGGCTACGAGACGAATCTGCGTGCGCACATCCGCCAGCGACATCAGGGTATCCGCGTGCCATGTCCCTTCTGCAGTCGAACGTTCACTCGTAATAATACGGTCCGGCGGCACGTGGCGCGGGAACACAAACAGCAGGAACAGTACATGCAGAACCAGCTGCACAGCTAAGAAGTTGCCGCTGGCTGACAACTGTGACGGGACGCGTCGAACGTATGAATTAATTGCCAGCAGAACATCAGCCGTTAGAAAGAGAAAAAAAATAAGCTAACTCGCAAGCAAGCTAAAGCTAATCAAGTGATAGGGAAGGAAAGCTGAAATCCGAAATTTATTTCGCAAACAAACTCTGAAATAAACACCATTAACGAACTAGGCAGTACGACGTGTGTATAGAGGCACACGAGAAATTGGCACAGCTGAAACCGAAACAGCGAACCAGCGGGTGGTGATCAAAACAGCGCCCCCGCCATATTTTGAGATGTATTTCACGCTAGCCACTGAAAAGTGATACGAATGCTGGGAACTGAGAACCAGAATCCAGCCATAGTTTACCAATGTTACCGGATGCAAACTGATTGCAATATTTAAGTTCTTTTTTATTACCCTTAGCTTCTCCCGAAGTTTACTCCTTTTTCATCAAAGTTCCTCTTTTTTAAACAACTGTACTGAATTTCTTATTTTTGTGTGTTGGGCCTCTTCCGCGAACTAGCTGGAGGGCTCACAGCATTCTTTCAATATTTAAATGCGAAAGATAAACTTAATCACCACAAGTGTCATTATTTAATAATTTTAAAGAGGATAAATCATAGTTGAAGTATAACAATTCACAAACGTAACTGATACAAGATATTTGAAGTTTCATTTTTTGTGCAAGTGAACTACACAGATTTATATCAATGAACGATAGTTTTCTCACACAACACACGTTAAAAGTAACTAAAAGTAATAGAAGAGAAATAAATTATGAATATGAATATACAAAGTACCTGCTGATAATAAGGAATCATAGTTTAATGAGATATATTTAAATATAAATATACGGATAAATATTTAAATATATTGTAACATAAGTGCGGTTGCAGTAAACAGAGGACTCAAGTTGAACAGCACTACTTGCTAAACAAAAGACATTTCAATTATTCACTGGCGATAGAGGAGACAGCAACTATAAGCATAGCGCAAATACTAGATCTGTACAAAGAGAAAAGAATAAACAAAAACACATACACACCAAGAACAGCAAAGCAAACAGCAGAAAATGGTTTATTTTCTACAGTTTATTTTGTCTAACAGTTAAGCAGCACGAGAAGAATCGTAACTTTTTGAAACACTGCTAAAATAGTATAAAACTGGGTGCCTATTAAGAGAAACTACTACTACTTACCTACTACAGTTGCTGAAGCTATTACTACTACAACCGCTGCTCTGTTACCGCATAATAGAGCGTACAAGATAGTGAAATCAATAGAACAAGTTACTTGTTACATTCGATTGATCTCAGTTTAGGAACTCTTTAACATATATAGAAACAATAGAACATCAATTTTAATCACCCCGTTTGTAGAAGCAAGCAATGTTACATTTTGCCTCGCTACCAAACTGACAGCATTTCCCACTCTAGACGCGAATCGCGTCTGCCTCGGATCCCCCAATGCTGTCAGTTGTATCAATTTTTCCCCACCCACGTTTTTTGTTCTGGCTTTCAATCCTCCTACTAGTATGACCCTTACATAACTTTCGGCGCAAAATACATCTCAAAATTTGCAGGCAAACTGTTCGAAGGTGATCGTGCGCGTTTTTCTCTCGGAAACGGAACAGGAAAACGTGCGCGGTGCCAGTTTTATTTTTCCTTCGCCAGCGGGCGATAGAATCCAAACGAAACAAACCGAAAGGGATTTTTGTTTTTTTCCCGAGTTTTTGTTTGCCTATCCGAGCAGCAAGCAAGCATAACAGAGAATCAAATCAAAACTAATGTGCTCATATTAATGTATAAGTTGGAAACAGAAAGAGAGAAAAAAAAATCGAGGAAAGAGAATAGAGGTCCCGATTGGATCTGATCTCTAGGAAACAGGACGAGCAGAAAAAAAGGTTCAAACGCAAGCAATTGGATTGAGGGAGAATCTGATTGAAGGTTGCATTTGGAGTTACGCATTTTTTCCGTTACATGTGTTTTCTTTTTTCTGTTAAAACGCATCAACCGAAGTTACCTATAGCGAGACAGCAAGATTTTTATTTGCGCTACAAAGATGCTAAAATACACGGTTCTTTTTTACGTTGATAATCATGTAAGTAGTAGGAAGTTTACATTTAGTGTCAGCTATACGATACCAGAACGCAATATTACGCTCGAAGCTTGGGGTAAGCCAGGCTTTCGGCACCGTTGTAGAATTTTACAGTACAGATTAATCAAGAGCTATTTAATTTATTTAAGCCATATTTATTTGTTCTTTTTTCCATGCGAAACCGTTTTAGCGAGCATTGTTAACTCCAGGCAAAGCTTCCATCTAGCTAAATTTTTCAAAACAAAGTTTCAATGCGAACGAAAAATAACGAAACGGGAATGGATATGAGTTGTTCATAGTTAAACAGATACAAAATAGGTGAAATGAAACAATAATAGTGATATTTAACGGTAAAAAGTGTACCCTTATTGAAACAGACTCAACATTACATAACGAGTGGTCCGTTGGGACCCAATAATAGCAGGAATACAAACGAATTCTACACTACAAGGAAGAAATTTTTTTTTAGTTCTGTTCATAATATGCCAGGGCTCTTGTCAGCTGAGAACGGAAATTTTGGCCGGCAAGGTTTCTGGCCTGTTGAGGAACATTCCCCCAGAAATGCAACAGTTTATTTTGGAAACTGCCATTATGTAAACTCCGAATACCTCTTTTTCACGTATTTTTGCGTTATTGTTTTAGGGGCCATGCATAAATGACGTAGCATTTTGGGGGGTAGGGAGGGTATACCAAATTTGTGACGAAGTGTGACGAGGGGGAGGGTAGGGTCAGAAGTTGTGTGACGTAACATTAAGTTTAAATCCCATTGTTTAGAGAAAACAAATTAAATGATCCTCGATTCCCAAGAGAAATAAATTGAAATTCAAACAAGTTGCTTTTGATACGGTTTTTCATGAGGTAAATTTTACGATTCGCGGAATCACAAGTTCTCAAAAATACGAAAAGATTTTGAATGCGGATTTAACTTGCTACATTAGTTAGCTTATGTTGATAACTAGTAGACTTAGTTTGGATTCAACCAAACAAAATTTAGTAATTTAGATGAACGTATGCTTCTTAGAATCATTGGCAGCTGCAGGATTGTGAACTGAGAGAACTTCTCTTAGTGCTCCCCTTGACATATACAATTCATAACAAAACTATCAACACTATATATTTATCATGAAATCTCGACAAACATATGATTACAGCTTAAAAGCCAACTGACAAAATTCTCTTTGAAGGGAAATTCCGGACAAACCGTTACTCGCCAATCACAGATGTTGGTAGTAAACAAAAGAGAAAAGTTTTCTCTTTTATTAACTGCTATGAACCATGTTTAGCCAGTAACGGTTTGTCCGGAATTTCCTTTCAAAGAGAGTTTTGACAGTTGGCTTTTAAGCCATAATCATACGTTTGTCGAGAACTGGGCTTATTTTGCACGCAATTTGGTGTTATAATGAAAATGTTGATGAAAGTCATGATGATGAAAACATTTTGAAAGGACATGTATTTAAAATAATTGAAAAACATATGTAATTTTTTTCATCTGCCGGCCGCTTGCATGGGACGAGGGGGGGGGGGGGGTAGGTAAATGCTACGTTATTTACGAGGGGGTGGTTAGAATTTTGTGACCAAATGCTACGAGGGGGGAGGGAGGGGTCGAAAATCGCTGAAAAAAAGCTACGTCATTTGTGTACGGCCCCTTATAAGTAACTAGAGAATCCATTTTCTTCCTTATAGTTTAGATTGACCCACAAGTCATAATCCAATAAGAAAACCATAAAAGAATGATGATCACTGAAATCAACTACCTCCATATATAGCAAGCAAACAAAACATAGTGAGAAAGCATTTAAAACACTTCTACTGCAATAGAGCCTTCGTTTTTTATCCACCAGCATTAACGAAGAAAACAATGCATTTTTTAAATAAAGGAATAAGTTCCATTCAGAAGGCAAAGTAGTGCGTTTCGAATTTTTAATCGGTTGGAGATTTTTGTGCGGAACGACACTTCAGAAGCAGGACATAATAATTTAAAGTTTAACGTGTTTGCAGTAAAACAGCACATCCACAGATGGGAAACATCCAAATTATCGGTTTAGGAGAGCAGATAGAGAAAAGTTTCGGATTCAAAAATAAAAAAAAATCAGCAAAGCGAGAAAAAACATCAACTTTCGGGCAGAGTGAAAAGTAATAACAATTTCGGACGGATCTAAAAAATAATAACACAGACGAGGATTTTCAGGCCGCGGTATCTAAAAAAAAGAAATGGCGAGAGTAACAATATGTTTAGACGAGAACTATGAGCAAAAAAAAACAAGCGAGAGAATCAAGTGCGAGCACTTTAAAAATTTAATTATTAGGGACAGGAAGAGAAGAACAGCGAATCGAGAAAGAGGTGTTCCATTTTTTTGCGAGGGAAAGGCTTAAAAATCGTGAGATGGCTCACCATCCATAATCTTGTGTAAATAGCGATAGTTTCTGCGATAAGGTGAAAGAACATGTAAGCAAGCAAACACATATTAATGGTCATAACCAAACGGTAGAGCGGAATGGAGCACTAGAATCGTAAAGGAAGAAGAGCAACAATATACTGCAAATAAAAACAGTGAAGACAAAGCAAATAGAAGCTATAAAATAGCTTGAAAAATTGAAATTTAATAAAATTAAATTTGGAAAGAAAAGCGATGGAATGGATGTAGTGGAAGCAAAATTAAGCATAATCGTAACATGAAAATCTAATGTCTAGAGTGTAAAACTTTTCGATGATGAAAAATTAAGGTAACCATACCCTTTAGATTTAAAAATTACTGGATGAAACTATTAATATAACTTTGAGATAAACAAAAATAACTACTACTAAATCTTACTTAAAATTCAAAACAAAACAAAAATGTAAAGTGGTGACATACAGAAAGGACGGGCATGTAAATAGGGGTACTGAACAGAACAAAAATGCATATAACAAAAGTTTAGGCTAAATTCTGAGCATAAAAATTGAAATAGGTAAAAGTCAAAAGTTTGGAACCATCCCAATGAAAAACGAGGAGGAACTAGGCGAGTTTTAGTTTATTTTCGTTTGAACTCTCGTGTGAGAGAGAGAAAAGAAAAACACTCTTTTTGGCAAAACAAATCGTTTCGGCATCATAGTTAAGCTTAGTTAGAAATGTTTAGGCAAAAACGTTTTCAAAATTAATCCAATTTTTAAGCAAAATTCTAAATTGTAAAACAAATTTTCGTTGCTGTTTTTTGTTGGGCTAAATGAAAATTAAAAAGGAAAACGGAAAGCGAAGTCAAAATTATCAGATCTATTTGATTTGCGATGGAGAAGCAGTACGACAAAGGAAGAATTAGCGCGTGCAGTGTCACCAATTTACATTGTACTAAATAATCGTCAAAATTTACCAGCTGTAGTAACTAGTATTCTGGGACACGTTTCGGCAACTTTTCGATCTTGGTATATATTATTTTTTGGCATACAACTCATCCCACTAGTAGGCAGAAATGAGAGACTGGCATATTTCCTGCTGGGTTTTTAAATTACAATTTTTCAGCTACAGAATTTTGCATTCCCAGAAGCAAAAATAAAATCCGCTTCGGGGGGTGTCAAAAATAAAACATCCACACTTTAAGCCTTTTTTCGAGAAAGAAGAACGAAGATGAAGATTGTTTTAATTTCTTTTGTTGAGAATAGAATCGATTCTTTCGTTAAGTAGAATTTCGTTTTTCAGTTTCACTACTGTTACTTGTAAAACTTGCGTTAGAATGCAAAGTGAAAATCTATTTGCATAGAAGTGTAAAGTTTAGACATGTAAAAGAAGAAAAACTCAACTAGTCACACGTGCAACACACTCAGGTACAATAAAAAAAAAACAACTGTAAGCGTTTAACATTAAGGGAAAAAATTGCAAACAAAAAGCAAACAAAAAAACTTTAAACGAAAGGGTAACCCTTTTTAGAGATACATCTGTAACAAAGTTAATTACGATAACAGTAACTTTTAAGTTTAGTTTTTTCCAATGATTTAATTTCGTTTCGTGTCCAATGGTTTAAGTTGAATCGTGCAGGCTTGTTCTTTACTAGATAATATGTAAAACTAGCAAAGCACATAAAAGAAAAGAGAAAAAAATATAAAAAAAGAAAACCCATCTAAAAGAATAGTGAGGTAGCAAACTTATGATAAGATTCAAGCGAGGAAGGATATACTTAACTAACAAAAATACGTAAAAGGCCGATTTAACTTTTCCAGGTTAACTATGCAGTTGAAAATTGACATTCAAAATTGACGAAAAAACAAACAAACACAAAAACCAAACGGTAGATTTTGAATACACATTTTTTGCGGCAATTGTTTTTCGGAATACTGATTTTAGACATGCATTTTAAGAAATAGAATATGCTTAATCCGTGACAGTGCAAATGGTTTAGATGGATTACCCGTTCCCGTCGATCCACTTTATGCAACCAATTCGAATTGGCTGTTTCGTACAAGCTTGTATACAATAAACCTTTTGCTTCGAGATGTGCAATGTCACCACTCTGATTATTGGTCAGATGTCTGCCGAAACTGACAGCATTTCTGTTGTTCGGTTGAAATTGGTTGCATTATTTGACGGGGAAGCGACCTTTTTTGCATTGTAACTGATTTGGCAAAAAAAAAAACAAAAACAACATTGAAACACATTACAGGACTGCCCTCCGGTGCTACCGACTAGAAGAGGCTCTTCAAGCGGCGGTTTTTCCTAACCAATACACACAGTTTTTTTTCCAACAGAAGCTATAAAATCGAGGCTACCAATCGAATGGAATCGCCAAAGTGCACACAGAGAGGCTTGCAAATGCATTTTGTGCCAATATTGCCATTTGAAGGTGAACATTTCGGAGCACTGGTAGGCGGTCCTGATCGGTTAACTCGTACTATTGATGGTGGCATCCATTTGGCGTGCCCCAGTAACTAATATGCAATAAGCTAGTCTAATTTTGTTTGAAATATCCCCGCACCCATAAAACGGAGATGCTGTCTGCGCTATGGATGGGACACGGATCGTGGCTGACACGTGGCGACCGTAAACGGTTTGACAGGATGATCTGCAAAAACGCTATAGATTCAACCGAATACTGTTTACACTTGTAAGAATAACCAAATATCAAAGATTTATCACCAATTTAAAAGACTGCAGATTACTGTTACCTCATTTTTATGTATACACAAACAATAGCTTTTACTTAACTTAGGTTGTAACTGGATAAGGGCCAGCAAATGGTATCAACAATCTGTTTACAGCGCATCTATCAACTGTCAACCGGGGTCTCTGCTACTGATATGAATCGTGTTTTGTGGGTGTCTGTCGAATATGCAATAGATTTTATGGAACTGGCCACGGGAGGTGCTCGATCGTTGATGATATGAATAAATGGGTCTCTGTATCTAGGGAACTAAATGTGATGCCTACCAAGGCTTCTATTACTGGTAAAAAGAACGTTATGAACGATTTTTTATATTGATAATCGATACATCGTCTTTCTTATGGTCAAATCATTTATTTTTTCAATTAGTTTGCTGATCAAAAATAATGGTTTGATAAGCTGTTGTTTGAATTCAAAAATTCTTTCGGAACTGTTAAAAATGGCCATTTTAACTTCAAAATATAGCCCGTTATAAATCAGTTGGTTTTGAATTACACTTAGAGAAAAAAAACAAAGGTACATTTTTTATGACATATTTTTCCGTGTGATAATAGAATTTCGTTTGTGTTGACTAGAAATATTCTAGAAAGAGTGCAGCTTTGGATTCGGGTTAAGCTATCTAAAACGAATCCAATCGAACAACTGTCTATTTTTGCAGCATTGCCAAAAGTGCTGCTTTTTTCTCTCGGCAGCTCGCTTTCAAGAGATTTGTGGTTTTTATATGTAAGATAAAATATTCTGTCTTAATTTGAAACTCGGATGAGCAAGCTGGGGGTAGGTGAATAACGTATAGTTTTACATGCTCTTTGAGGTAAATTCAAGTTAGTTGTGTCGCTCCTTTTATGTGCATCTTGCGAGATGTAAATATTTTTGGGTGTAAAAATTCGCTCAATCTGCTCTCAAATCCATTGTATCGATTGATTTAATCTGTATAACAATTATTCTGTATGTAATTCGACTCATAGACGCTTGTAGTAAACTTCATAGGCGACAAAGATTGTGCTCCATTTAGTCTAGCTACCGTGGACGCTGCGCTCCTTTTTATCTTGTACCTGCCAAAGTGGAGGTGAAAGTCAAATTGATGCGATTATTATTTTTTTAATTCGTTTATTTGACACGGCTCATAGCGGTAGCTTAATCGGAGCCGTGGATCTTTTATATGTTTACAATACATGTAAAAATAAAAATACAAACAAGAATTATTGTAGTAACATTGGATCTCGTGCGCGTAACTTTTTATTGCGAGCGGAGACCTTCTTTCGCGAGGTCTGTTGGCAAACAGCGTCAGGAGGTCATTTAATTCTCTCACGGTTTTCACGTCCCTGTCGAAGTTGGCTTGGTGTCTGGGATCAGATGTTCTCTCTTGCTTCTTGCGCTTATTGTTGATCAGTGTAAATCCGTCGTCATTGTCACTACATTCGTTGCCGATGTTGCTTTTGGAATGCTGGATGATTCTTTTGCGGTTGTCATTATGGTCTGAACAGCTGCCACAAATTTGGTATTGAAAACTCTGTTTTAGGTTGGTTTACCGTAGATGAGTTGCCAATCGGCTGAAATGCATTTTCCTCTGCATTTTCCGCGCAAGGTAGTCCATGATAAGTTGTCTGATTATAATACTTTCACGCAGGAGTTTGCCCCTCATGGGCGCATAATTGTAGTTCCGTGAGCTTTGAGTTTTATTGTCAAGTAGAAGGGTATAAGCCTTCCAAGCCGCATCCTCACCACCAAAACGCCGTTAGGGGTACCCGGGAAGAAGTTTCTCCAAGTATCAGGTGTAACGGATTCTACCGTATTGCGACATGCATTTTGCCATTGGCTTAGGAGGGGTACGAGGTGATAGGTCATATAACCTTACATCTATATAATCATTCTCAATATATACGGGAATCTTAATTCCAACGTTGTCACTTTCAACCAAGTGTTTTAAGTTGTTCTTCAAAACGAAACGCTCGGCTTGTGCTAACGTGTTGAATGATATTAATACTGCATTGCGAAGATGATGATACTGAAGGTACAAGACTTCCGCACACCTAAGTTGCATTTTTACCTTCAGAAGGTATTCCACTTCACTAAAACTCGGTCGTTTTAAACAAAATTTAGAGTCAACGACCGCAGCGTTGGGTCGGAGTAGAGCTTTTTCGTCAACTTTACTCATGATGACAAGAATAATCCGATATTTCCTTTGTTCTCGAGACAATGCACACTAGATCGAGAGGCCTGTTGTTCACTTGGCTCGATTGTACGTCTGGCTGCGGCAGAAGAAGAAAGTCTGACTGACTGGTGCGATTGTTGTACGGCATTCTTACAACATATCCCGAGTTAGCTTTTGGACACTTGGTAGACCATAGAGTTTTGCAGGTTCATGGTTGACTTATCTCACCTTCTAAGTGATTTTCTTACCTAATTCTGAAAAGTCACTTCCGGTGACGTGAGACGCCTATTTAACAGCAATTGGGAATCTCACCTCACTCGAGTCGACTCTCAGAATCGGGTGAATAAGTTCACGTAAGGTGAGGTGAGTTTAGTCACCTCACGTCACACGCAGCGCAGAATAAGGCCGTATAGCTCGTCCAAGATTCTCTAAAGCCACGGCCATATGCGGCATTGAAGTCGATAAATAAGTCGAGACCTGATATTGATGACAGTCTTTGAGGATTCGGCGATTATGTCAGTTGTTGATCTACCGTTGATGAAGCCGACTTGATAACTACCAACAAATCCGTTTACCTGTGGGATCGGAATACGATCTGGAAAAAGCACTTTGTAAACGGTATTTAAAACTGTGATCGCCCTTTGGTTTTCATAGTCCAATTTGTCGTCTTTCTTGTATATTGAGGTGTCAATCCTTCCTCCGGTAGCTGTTCTGTGTACGATCATTCTCTATTCATGCATTCCGTCGGTTTATCCGGGCTCTTAAACTTAAAGAGTTTTGCTTCCAGGCCTTCCTTACCAGCATTTTTGTTATTCTTGAGCTGTTGGATAGCTTCCTTGACGTCGTATCTGCAGTATCTTCGTCGGCTGCAGTACTAACATCATCGACCTTCCCAAACGCCCCCCGTAGTCCGTTTATGCTGCCTCAACCTTTCGATAATCTCACGTTCGTCACGATGCCCTTGCATCTACATATTCCAGTTCACGAGAGTCACGCAGCTTCTGCATCCTTCTCGTTCAATATATCTTTTTCTTGTTATTTTTCGTCGGTCTAGGTGACTCCACTAACTGGACTAGATATCGAACCATCAACTCATGGACCATGGACCAACGGCTTTACTTCCCTTTCGAAGGAAGGCGTGACAACATATCTTTTTCACCTCAGGCAAATCTCAACGACTTCGGCTGGGATTGAACCCGGGTTAACTTGGGGTGAGTGGCGGTCACGCTTCCCACTCAACCACCGGCGCTGTCACGTCCAATATCTCGCCATCGAACAAATAGTTGCTGCATTTGAAACTGTCAAGCATAACATGTCGACGTTGGTTCGGATTGACTCGCTATCTGTCGTTTGTTTACCATTTGTCTGCCAGTGTCCTTCCAATCGAGCACGAGACCTGTCAAAGACCCTCGTTTCAGAAGGATTCGAAGTGGGTGCTTTTAGCAGGTCTCGTGCCCGGAATGAACATGACAGATTAATTTTAATTCTTTGATTTTTTAAAATGCATCACAAGTGTTCTGTCTCTAGAGTAATAAGTTCTGCTTTTTTCGTTGTCAAATGGAAACTACCCTTAACGCGGTTTACCTAAAATTACCTTCTTGTTTGATTTGAGTAAAAAAAAATTAAAGGGTTGTGTACAGGACACGACCACGGTGACATTAAAAATATAGCTTTTTTATCTATCACACATATCGACACACGTTCTTGTTCACTCGCCTGTTTTCATATGTTACAATTTGCTATATACCCTCCCCATTAAAACATAATTTATTGAAGGTCTTTTAACGGTAATCTATTATTACAATTAATCAAGTATCTCACTAGGTGATTGGCATTATTTGGCTGATCCATCTAGTAAAAATAGGCTGGTCTGTCCAGAAAATATATTCAAAAGAAAAGTTCCATATTGAGAACTGTGATGAGGAAGCCCACGCCTGCCAACGGAAATATACAGATTCTCCATGAAATATGAAATTTCATTTTCCATTTAAATTTTCAATAATGTACTAATGAACTTAAGTAAACAATCTTAAGGTTAAGTATTTCTTGATCGATTAGTGGTTGAACAAATGAAATTATTTGATAAATTACATTGTTATACAACGTTCGCACTACCAGTTAAAACGGGTTTTTATGCTATCTTGGTGACATTTTTCTTGTTGCTAATTATTAAAACGTGTTATAACTCTGTAGTGTAAACATTGTATTATTAAACCAATTCTGCAGCGTTTTATGTTATATAGGTGTTTTATGTGGTAATAGGACTGACATAATTATATCTTCAGTACAGCGGTTTGTTTCATAATTTAAAAAAGATTTATTTTAAAATTAAAATTGTTATACCCAACCGTTCTATTTGTTGTATACTTTAAAACGCAATTAAAACTGTGTTTTAAATACATAGGGTAGGACAGATATTCTGACTGGATAAACTGGAAAAACAATTTTAAGTCCAGTAACGCTTAAGACATGGCTTGAATTTGAATCGAAAAAGAACACCCGCTTAAACTGCTGCTGGGACGGTGAGTTCTGTTTTAAAATTTTCCGTTGTGTGCAGTACGAAACAAAAGTGTTTGAAATTAGAAAACAAAAAGTTCTGCTGGGAATGTGATTGTTTCCGATGCAATTACACTCAGATTTTTCACGCAGGGGATACAGGCCGTGTAAATGAAAACCGCGTAAATTTCAAAATCCGCGTAAAAAACCTGAGTGTACTCTTCTATATAAAATACTACGCTGCTGAACAGTGCAATAACTACAGAAGTACGTTGTCAGATGCCTTACTGATAAAAAACATATAACCGAAATATGAAACATGAAAACCAATTGGCTCTTTACCCTACGCAGCTACAAAGCGCCGTAAACATGGATTAACAAGTTATAACGCACACGCATGCATAAAAATAAATATATTTTTTTCAAACGCAACACTCTTAAGCAGCACACACCGTATTGAATTAAATCCAAACCACCCCGCCCACCCACTTTGCAAATCATTCTGTGACACCATGCTGGTACCCGACAAATCCGCACACGGCCACCGCTGCCGAAAATGCATAGCGTCTACCGCTTATTGTAGTGCCCAGACGCTGCAGCCATGGTCTTACCCGTTCGACATAAGAACAAAAACTGATTCAAACGGGTACGCGTCACCTCTATTTATAAACTAACCGTATATGGTTTAGTCACTTAGGTGCGAGTGTGTGCAAATGCCAACGTTACCGAAAATTGATAGCGCTTATTGCATCGCCCGGAGACGACGTTGCTCGTATGGGATAAGAGCAACAACTGATTTAAACGGACATGCGTTGCTTCTATTTATGACTTTTCGTGTTTCATTGAGCAACTAAGCTGCCCTCTTTTAACGGCTGTGTCTGAGAAATCTGCCTCACGAATGGTATTTTTCCCGTTTTTTGTGAACTTTTTAATTTTACCAATTTCCAAAAGTCTACTTTTATTGGGGAGATATTAAATTATTACCAATATTTAAGTTAGGTGTTTCTGAATCGGTTGGTGTATGAATGATTAAAATCCATCTAGTAATATCGGAGTTATAAGCGTGCAAACCTTACATAGTTTCGTTACATGGGAGATAGTTTAGATTTTAGAATGACACCTAGCCCCAGATAGTGGAGTAAGACATTTTTAATGTTAAAAAAACAGCTCAATTTTAGATAGTCTTTCGTATGCGTCCAGCTGCCAATGATCGATGGATTGCTAATGTAGTTTTATGTTTCTCATTTGTGCTTCAGTCACAGAGCATTTGCCTGCCAATGAGCTATCATTGATCGTTGTCATACGTCAATCAAGAACTTTACGGTCAAAATATTGCTCACTTCCCACCCAACCTGGACTCCGCACATTCAAAGTGCGAGTGATTAAACTGCGGTTCGAATCCAGTTTCAGCACCACAAGCAATAGCAACGAGACACATTTTAGCTCGTCGGATATGTCGTTTGTGCTTGAGGCTGAAACTGACTTAATTTCGGGCCTAACTGCTGTCAAACCTAGGTTATGCTCCCCTAAATCGAAAATGGGGATGTATCTAACCTGAAATATAGTTCAGGTTCGCTTGAACAACCGGCTGTTTTGCGAGCTCAGCTCCAACTGGTTTGAAGCAACTTAGCTAAATTCGTTTCAAGGTTCCCAAACGAAATCGCCATTCGAATAATCAATGGTGTTTAATGGCGGAAGTGACAAAAATAGGCAATGTCGCCAGTAAGAAGGTTAATAAAATTGGTAGGTAAGTTACAGCAAATAAAATAAAACTTCGGTTTGGCTTTAAGATTTTTGATTAATAGACTGCATTTTTACAAACTGATTCTAGAATTTTATGATATTTCGGCGAATTTCCTCACATGAAAGGTGCTGAAAAGTGACTGTTTTTGAAATGCTGTCAGTTGACAGCTACTTTGTACAGGGTGGCTGATATGAAGTGTTGCCACCCACTGAGACGTCCAAAAATTTGTTTCAAAATCGTTCAACACGGGTCCAACGATGGACGTTCGTTGAACGGTTATTTGGACGTTGTCCAAATTGGTCCAACGAACGTCCGTCATTGGACGATTTTGAAACCAACCGTTCTTAGAGGGCAGTTTCAATCCGGTACATCGGTCAAACTGCTCATGTGAACTAAGTCAAATTTGCACTGATGATAGCCAATGTCCTTGTTGATAATCCACCGAAAGCATTAACGTCGCAGATAAATGGAGGAAAGCAATAGATAGATAGAGATAGAGCACAGATTTTCTTGAGTGGCCGAGCGTGGTCAATATTCAAACATCCTGTTTTTTAATCGGTAAAAATCGTGGTCAAACAGTTTGTAAACACTAAAAATATTTATCTAACTAAACTTACCCGGTTTGGGGCTGAAATCATGGTAAAAAGTCCATGTAGAGCCAAAGTGAATGGATTCTGAATTTTGGATTATTGCAATTTAGAAGTGGCAGCACTGCTGAATAGTTCGGACGTGGCTTTGCGTGCGCCAAAAATATTTCTCAGTTTTGCAATGACAATAACAACAAGAAATCGTAGTCAATCGTTCGATTGGCCTTTTCTTCTTGAGTTATGTGTTAGTTAAAATATCACGAGAATAGTGAGATTTTACATAGTGATCTTATCGCCACATCCTAATAATTTTGTCATGCATGAATCAAGCCGCCAAAAATACGCCCGTTTGTTCCGCTTAGCGCCTATAGCGCCATCTCAATCAGACTAGTTGATGCAACGATTTTTTGAGGAATTCTTCGCAGAAATGCCATGAATTAATTAATTTAGAGCAGCACGCTAGTGAGATCATTTTGATATTTTTAATGCTTATTTTACCTAAATATTTTCATTATGTGGCAGAATCAAAATTATTACTTATAACTCTCGAAGTACGAATATATTGTAGATATACTATTGATTCGTGGATGTATTCACTCGAGGTTTATTTCATACGAAGGAGGCCTCAGAATGTACGTGGCAGTCATTTTTGAATGGGTCTTGTGATTTACGGTAGAGTTATCGCTTTTCATCTCCACGTCTAAACATGTGTACATCTATAGTTAATACCAAATGCATGATTAAATAGGTGCAGACAAGTTCATAAAAACACTGCCGGTCAGTGGGAGGTGGATTTTTTTGCCATTAACCGAAAATTAAATTGAAAGGCGATGAAGTTTAGTCTGCTGAACCCTGTGTAATATAATATTGCCTCTTGATTGATGTCAGAACTAAGGGCAGATCACTCTAGAAATGTATAAAAAATTTGCATCAAATTAGAATAGTGCTAGTTTTTTGTAGGGTTTTGACGTCTTACACGCAACGTAAAATACACTATGAATTTCTATTTTGATGGAAAGAAATGCATTTAATTTAGGCGATTTTTAAAAATGCATCACAAGTGATCTGCTTCTAGTGTCAGAATATAGTATTGCAATTCAGCAATAAACTTTTGAAAAAGTTTTTTACTGTTGAATTAGAATTCAAAACGGAACAAGCTGTCCCTTTGTTATTTAAGTAACTTCAGTGTCCACCATCGAGCACGCACCTCTGTAACCATTCCAAGAAAACTGCATAAAATGACAACCATAACATGTAACTAGCATCACCGCCGTACAATGTGTCAGCCCCGAACTACAGTCCTCCCAAACCGCACAGCAGACCCGTGACCAAGCAGCCTTAATGAACTTAAATAGTTTAAATCAATGATACATAGTGGAAGAAACAGTTGAAACCTATATAGTTAAGCTCAGTATTCCTTGTTTTTAATTGGTTCTTTTACCTTACCGGTCGATAAGACCAGTCCACTACCGATCCCTCAATCGGAGGTTGGATGTGGCACGATTTGCAATAGTTACAGTAACGAAAAGAGAGAAGAAGAAAAAAAAATACAGTTGACCGATGAGAAATAGTTTAGAGGGAAAAGTACATTTAAACAAATAGACGAATTATTTATTGAAAGTAAAAAAAAACTGCATTTTTCTTCAAAGAATGGAAAACAGAATCTACAAATGCAAAACTGATAAATATTTACAATATTTCTAATAACAGACAGATAGAATCATATACAAGAAACAGTTAACAGTACCCTTATACAGTACTGACAATAGTTCATTTTCTGTACAATAGATAAAACAAACAGGAAATCAAATCAACACACGCAGCTTCCACGTATATTTTTTAAACCGGTTGTTTGTTACTCTTGCAATAGATATGTGATTTGGATTTTGTTTTTGAAGAACAAATGCAACGCCACACAAACAAAAAACACCCATACACAAATCATACTCGCAGAAACTAGGTCGATTTTTGTTTTTAACTTTTCGACAGCTTGACTACTGTCAACTACAGGCAAAGGAAATACTTGCTATTGCTTCCCCCAGCAATAGTTCGGAAGTGACGACGCAACGCTAAATAGTAATGATGATTTCTAAGATAATAGTTAAAATAACGAGTATTTATTGTTAATTCTATGAGACAAACTGATCACGACTCGAAAGAGCAACGAGTTATTAAATATTTTGAAATAGTTACAGATCTGAGCAAAAGTAAGCTAATCCTTTTAGTTTTTTACAACCGTGTAATAGTAAAGCCGATAAAAAACGCAGTTTCATTATTTATTTGTACATAAATGAACACAGCAGAACAGACACTCACAAAAGTGACATGTAACCACGTAAACACACGAATTAAATCAACCAATAACTACTCTGAATGACTCGGACAAACAGACTTTGGACTCCGTTCAACTTAACACAAATATCCTACAAACCCTAGCCATTAATTGTGTTGTTTCATACATTTCATCGCATGTGTACCGCGTATTACTTACTCATTCTTGAGGCGTAGAAAAGAGGTAAATTGGAACTAACGAAAAAATAAAATAAAAATTTAGCAAATAGTATTGATCCCACCGGTTAATTGATAGTGAAATAGTTTAAAACGAAAATTTTTAATTTGCTTTTCTTCAGCGCAAACAGGAGCAATTTTTGACTGTGCGGACGCCGATATTTAGTATTTATTGGTTTCCATTTCTTGTATCCCCAACCCGGAAATTGTCCCACACAGAAAAAAAAACAGAAAACAAAAAGTCACACGACGCTCTCTTCGGAAATTCGTGAACAACACAATTAAAAGGAGAACAAAAAGCATGAATCCTTGCAGCCAAATTGAGGTAAAGCGTACGAACACCGAACAGGACACGGAATGAATGAATAGCGGAGTGATTGAGGTCGTGAAGAATCATTTTCAAACAAATCAATAAATTCGGTGGAAAAAATAAAACAACTTTTCCACCGAGCAAACATTTAGGCTTCTTTACCTTCTAAATTTTACCGTTAAGTGATTTTCTAGATTTTCTGGGTTTTGGGATTTTTCGTTTCGAATTATAATATTGTGACAAGTTTAGCGTTTAGAACATTATTCTTCATGGCAGCCCTGGCTGGAAGAAGATCGGTAGACCCGCGGAACCAGATGTTACCATTTAATTTGCTTTACACTTTCAGTTGGTACAAAACAACTAAAAAAATATTTCCTGTATAAACGTTACTTGCGTAGGTTTAGAAATGCCCCCGCCGTCAAGAGTTCGCAATCCGTACTACAATTTCCTAGGTTAGGCAACACTCTGATGAGCAAACTTTTGTGAAAAAAATATCATGGAGTCTAAACTACAACTAAAACGAAAAAAAAAATTAGAAGAAAAAAAAAGCAAACAAAAAGAGTATTTGGGATAAGCAAAAGCGACGAGAAAATCTAAATATTATCTATTGTGTGTGTTTATTGGAAACACGCTAGGTTTGTAAGTGTACGTTTATGAATTACACACATATATGCGGGTGGGGAAACTGGTTGGAGTTTCCAGCTGTGCTTCCCCTAGTGAATAACAAACAAAAAAAAAACGAAAACTTTTTTCATAAGTTATTTTTAACATTATATTTTATTAAGTTTTTGTAAGTTTACCTTTTTGTTTTTAAGTTTATAATTAGTCGGCTTAAGTTTTTTTTGTAAATGTGTACAACTGAATGAAAAATCAAAGCATTGAAAGCTTGGCCATTGTGCGATCCTCTGATCCGATCGATTTCCGCAGGTGGCGGATGAAAACGTCCAGCTGAGTGATTGATGTATCATTTGGTTTCACAAAGTGTATGAGAAACAATAAATACATGATTTTATAACGTCAAAGAAAGAAATATAAAACAGAGAGTCAAATAATCAAATCTGGTTGGTTTTGTTGTTTTATTTTTTTACTTTTAGGTTGATTTGGATATTTTTTCCTGGTTTTAATTTTCTTGTATGTTTTTAGCTGTATTCACATTTTATTTATTCCACTTTAGTTACCTTGGTCTGAATTTTGTATGCAGTACTATAAGAAGAGGGACAGCTGACATTTGCCATATCTTTGTACCCCGATAGAACAAATGTATTCATTTGCAATCACGATAGAGTTTTTTAAGGTTCCACAGAGAATGCGCAAAATTCGCAAACGAAAAAAGCAGTTTTTTTTCCACACCGTATGTCAGATCTTCATAAAAATCAATCAGCGTATGTAGAATGTTGTTGCAGTACTGCTGATTGATTTTTATGAAGATCTGACATACGGTGTGGAAAAAACTGCTTTTTTCGTTTGCGAATTTTGCGCATTCTCTGTGCAACCTTAATGTCAGTTTGGCTTATCTTCTATTTGTTAGTTTCTCAGAACAATACTACCAATACCACATGGTCGCATATTTGTCCTGTTTTCTATGGGATTTCTTATCTTTATGGGCCTAGTTTGCGATCATGAGCAGAATACTTTGATCTAAATTCTCGTATGCTCTGTATCACTTGTATTTAGGGTGACTATATCAGGCGAGTAAAAACCCCGGACAGTCGAAAGAGAATCCCCGTTACCTCTCACTCGAACTTCTCTGGTGAATTTCTGCGCAAATGTTAGGCCGTCAAAAAAATCTGGGGTTTCGTTGACTGCCCTTCGGAAGAATTCGATCATTATGCGCTTCTTCGGATTTAAACACACGCCTTTTTATGCTACATTACAATCGGCAATGGTGTTAGGCTGTTGTAGAAATTTGCAGACCTGAATTGAACGGATGAGACGCAATAATTTGAAATCATCTGCGATGGACCGGTGAGGAGTTTTAAGCACTAAATACACGCCATTGATGTAAAGCAGAAACAGCAGCGATCTCAAACAGTTTCCCTGGGCTATTCCTGAAGTACAAGTAAATGTGGGTGCCTGGCAATCTATCTATGAGCTAGGATAGAAACAACTGCAAAAACTGCCGTTGATTCAGAAATTCTTTATTTTATATCTTAGTAACTCTATTCAAACCGGCAGATAGGTCGGTGTAAATAATAATGCGATATTCTATTCTCCTTGCTATATAGGATGTTAGACACGGCAGTTTGGTCGCTGTTTAATATTTAGACGTGAAGCTATGTAGATGGTTGATTAGGTACTGCTTGCATTGAGCCAGATGTGGTTCCGTAATCACCAACTCGAGACAGCACTCAATAAAGCTATTCAACGATCTAGTTATTGATGTCTCGCTTATTTACCTTTGTATGAACTGGAAACATTTTCGCAAACTTCCAAGATGGAAAAATGTCACTGGCAAGAGGTACTCAAAAGATGTGAAGACGCGAAGTCAACAGAACGCCGATATGCCTTTCCAAAAGCACCGACGGGAATTCGTCGGGTCCCAGGTGGAAAGACGATTTAAACCGAGATGTTCTGATATTCATCGATTCAACAACATCGATTGAGCCATTAGTTCTATCCATAACTGGAACTGATTCTTACAATGTGCTCTGTATTTACATTTTATATGAAAAATTATTAGAAATTCTCCTTGTCTTCCTTTTCAATTTGCACGTAAGAAAATGAAGTTAAAAGAAAAATAACTTTTGATTAAAATGAGACATCATATGGTAAAATTGGTAGATTCGAGTATATTAGGCTTTGTTTATCGTATTCTGCTGGAGAATGAGTTTACCTTGCAGGACTAGGACAAATCAAAAATTTTCCCCGACATCAAGACAGTCTGACAAAAAACAAAGATACGCTCTAAGAAACCAGGAAATATGATCACCGTACTATTAGTGAAAATTGTAAAATTTAAACAAATATTTTGCAATGGTAATAGCCTTCTCTCCAAATATGTTACAATTTTTGGAGCAACTCCTTTAATATTTCCATAGGTTTACAAGCATTTTTTGAACACACAAAATTCTGCATTCTTTTATCACTTCTTCGTTTCAAAAACTAACTATCATTAATTGGTATTGGTGATTAATAAGAATATTCATCTAAAATACTGAACATTTAAAAATGACCAATACATCTTAACACAAGCTATCAATTTCAAAATGTTCAAAACGAAAACTTGTCTTCCCATCTGGCATCTCTGGTGCGAAGCTCTGGCGATACCAGCACCAGTAGTGGTCGATAGTGGAACTTGTGAAGCGGAAACAAATCAGGTTGTTGTCATGGGTCCGAGATATGGAAACTGCACGAAATACGGAATCTTGCTAGCAATTTTCAATTTAATGCTTACTTAACCCTTTGACAGCTGCGTATAAATAAATCAAAAGTTGAAACATGAATTCATGAATTCTAAAAATGAAGTGTTACGATATGTTTTGATTAGAAAAACTGTAGTAAGAGAACTGCGGAGAGAAAAACAGCATTTTTGGCAACTTATGTCCCAGCATTGTATGGCATCACGTCCAATGTTATAACCCAGTCAAAAAGGGCAAGTTTCTGGCTAACGGGGGCTATTTGCCAACTCGGATGCGCTAATTGCCCTTCAATTTGTCAACAAATTGCTAGCAATTAGGGGGCTATTTCAAATGCAACATTTGGGCGATTTGCCGCCGTCATTCTTTTGCCGCCCAACCCGCCCTTTAATCGCCCACGGAACGCGCCATTTAATCGCCCTTAATTGCCCAATATAAAAATTACAAATAATTCTTATTTTCGGATTCATTATCTACTCACATATACTTACCAGTATACTAGGTAATCACTACCAAACCATAGGAAGAATCAATGGTGAAATTAGTATTGCACACCAAAACTTATCACAATCTGACGTTCATTAAGACTTTAGGTCAGAGATCTTGTTCTACTATACTTACACACGATTCCACAATTTCTCACGTTCGTTGGCTAAATGAAGTGCATTAGACAAACAAAGTACAAGTGAGAACACGTCAATTGTTCAAAAAACAATTTTAAGCTTATAAGCCAAACATGAACCGCCATGTTAGAAAAACGCGAAAAACCAGCAAGTCCATTTCAGCCGCTAGAAAATTGTCTAAGTATTGAAATTGCCTTTAAATCGCATACGCAAATTGCATTTGTTCCTAGGGGCAATTAGCACAGGCGAGTTGAGTCAAACGTCAAACTTTTTAAATCGCCTGACCATGTTCGTCCGCATTTTATTTGACAGGGAAGGATAGGCAAAGTTCGAATGGTTTCGTTTTCTGACAGCTAATCCAATCGATCCAAAATGGTGTCTCCGCAGTTCTCTTTCTAGAGTTTTTCAAGTTTTGATAGCTGTATCTGCAATCTGGATGCATATTTTTGCGTTTGAATATATGTCAGGACGGCTCAAATAACATTGCCCAGAGGTACTACTCGTTTCGCAGGACATGTTCTGGTTTTTAACTAACTGTTCTGGTTGTACCCGCTGAGAGTCTAACTCGCTCACTTATTTGTGTTCATTCGTCTATTGCTATTCATGCGCTGAGCGTATTTTTCTTTTTTAATTTCTGGCACCTTTTGAATATTGTACGTGTGTAGTCCTGCACGTTTTTTTTTGCATCTTGCACAAAATGTTTCGTTAAATGCAGTTTTTGCACCGCATTGCTCACTGAAGTATTGGCATTCCTCTTGAAAACTTAGACAACCTGCTTGGGATCCTTTTCATCGTATGAGATCCATTTTGATCACGTTACTTGCTTTGAACGCCGCCCTCTTTCATACCTATTTCCGATTCCTTCATTTTTGTTTCTGTTCTCTAGGTCCGTTCAAAAATGACATTTCATAGCTAAGATTCTCCTCACGTTCAAACGGATGGTGATATCAAAACTTCGCCCTAGTAAGCACTTCTTGGTACCCAGTCAAAAATAAACAAATGACATTACTAGCGACGACCCTTTTTCGAAGGTGTACCGCGTGTAAGTACCGATAAATGTAGTTGAGATTGACGGCGTGGTCACCGAGACGAGTTTGGTTTGCGCGTATCCGCTTACTTCAGCCACTGATGGCTGCCAAGGATTGTATACAATATTAGTCACAGTTAACGGAATAAGGACCTACAACTCACATCGAGTGACCCTTACTGGGTTGGCTTTACCTAACTATCTCCTCATTGACAAGGTCCCAATCGGATTAACTGCAAATAAGTGGACCCCACAGCCACAGCCAATAACTTTTGGTACCTTTATGCTGTGAAATTCGGAGTGAGTATCTTAGAAAACCGAGACAAAATATTTTTATGTCTTCTGTTTTCGAGACTACCAAACATACTTACCTACGTTAGCAGTACAATGTTCCTGCTGGAAAAAAGGACTTCTAGTCCCGTTTTGTTTCTCAATATACATTTTACTTCGCTAACAGAAGGCCGAATCTGGCATCACTTGAAAACAAATTAAGTTTTTTGTCTGTCACGAGCGTTGGACCGGCTTGATCCCGAGGCTTTTAGTGCAACAGTAATGCCCAAGGTTCGATATTGAACAACTTCCACCCAAAATTTTACAAAGAAAATACAGTTTTAGCAATATTCCGTACACAATTTATGTGTGCGAGATAAATGCGTAACAGTTTTCAAATTATAAGTTTTTTTTCGAGTGGATTCAATACCGGACATTTTCAAGAAGGTAGCAGTACCCATACTACCCACGTCATCGGTCGGCCTTGTCAATTATGAAAGTGTAATCGCTCGGCTCAGTTTTCATTTTCTTCCCGGACATCCCATTGGACCATAACAAATGTAAAACGATGGTCTGGGTAGTTCACGTGAAATTGTTAAGACCAAGGGCTGAGATGCTTGAACTATGAATAATATCATGAAAGCAAAAGTGGTGACGAATATCTTCTAAATTCGTAAAGTTATTCCCGACCACTGTCAAGTAATAGTTCTCGAAGCAAAAATGTATGCATGAGCAATATTCTTAGTTCGGTAAAATTGATCAGGTAAAA